>NW_028270144.1:58515984-59140626 GCF_037043375.1 Chiloscyllium plagiosum
ATAGAGTTAAGGAGATTCCAAAGGGCTTTTACAAATACGTTAAGGACAAAATGATAACTAGGGAGAGAATAGGGCCCCTCAAAGATCAGCAAGGTGGCCTGTGTATGGAGCCGCAGGAGATGTGGTAGATACTAAATGAGTATTTTGCATCAGTATTTACTGTGGAAAAGGACATTGAAGATATAGACTGTAGGGAAATAGATAGTGACATCTTGCAAAATGTCCATATTACAGAGGAGGAAGTGTTGGATGGCTTGAAACACAAAGGTGGATAAATCCCCAGGACCTGATCAGGTGACCCGAGAACTCTGTGGGAAGCTGGAGAAGTGATTCCTGGGCCTCTTGCTGAGACATTTGTATCATCGATAGTCATAGGTAAGGTGCCGGAAGACTGGAGGTTGGCTAACATGGTGCCACTCTTAAAGAAGGGTAGTAAGCAGAAGCCAGGGGGAACTATAGACCAGTGAGCCTGACGTGGGCAAGTTGTTGGAGGGAATTCTGAGGGACAGGATGTACATGTATTTGGAAAGGCAAGGATTGATTAGGGATAGTCAACATGGTTGTGTGTGTGGGAAATCATGTCTCACTAACTTGATTGAGTTTTTTGAAGAAGTAACAGAGGATTGATGAGGGCAGAGCGGTTGATGTGATCTACATGGACTTCAGTAAGGCGGTCAACAAGGTTCCCCATGGGAGACTGGTTAGCAAGGTTAGATCTCACAGAGTACAGGGAGAACTAGTCATTTGGATACAGAACTGGCTCAAAGGTAGAAGACAGTGGGTGGTGGTGGAGAGTTGTTTTTCAGATTGGGGGCCTGCGACCAGTGGAGTGCCACATGGATTGGTGCTGGGTCCTCTACCTTTTGTCATTTACATAAATGATTTGGATGCGAGCATAAGAGTACAGTTCATAAGTTTGCAGATGACACCAAAATTGGAGGTGTACTGGACAGCGAAGAAGGTTATCTCAGGTTACAACAGGATCTTGACCAGTTGGGCCAATGAGCTGAGAAGTGGCAGATGGAATTTAATTCAGATAAATGCGCGATGCTGCATTTTGGGAAAGCAAATCTTAGCAGCACTTATATACTAATTGATAAGGTCCTCGGGAGTGTTGCTGAACAAAGACATCTTGGAGTGCAGATTCGTAGCTCCTTGAAAGTGGAGTCGCAGGTAGATAGGATAGTGAAAGTAGCGTTTGGCATGCTCTCTTTTATTGGTCAGAGTATTCAGTTCAGGTCATGTTGCGGCTGTACAGGACATTGGTTAGGCCAATGTTGGAATGTAGCGTGCAATTCTGGTCTCCTTCCTATCGGAAAGATGTTGTGAAACTTGAAAGGGTTCAGAAAAGATTTACAAGGATGTTGCCAGGGTTGAAGGATTTGAGCTATAGGGAGAGGCTGACGGCTGGGGCTGTTTTCCCTGAAGCGCGGAGGTTGAGGGGTGACCTTATAGAGGTTTACAAAATTATGAGGGGCATGGATAGGGGAAATAGACAAAGTCTTTTACTGGGGTCAGGGAGTCCAGAACTGGAGGGCATAGGTTTAGGATGAGAGGGGAAATTTATAAAAGAGACCTAAGGGGCAACCTTTTCACACAGAAGGTGGTACGTGTATGGAATGAGCTGCCAGAGGAAGTGGTGGAGGCTGGTACAATTTCAACATTTAAGAGGCCTTTGGATGGGTATATGAATAGGAAGGGTTTGGAGGGATATGGGCCAGGTGCTGGCAGGTGGGACTAGATTGGATTGGGATATCTGGTCGGTATGGACGGGTTGGACCAAAGGGTCTGTTTCCATGCTGTACATCTCTATGACTCTAAGGCAGCTCAACTCCACCTTCTCAAGGGCAAATAGGATTGGGATATTAATGCTGGTCAGCCAGCAACATCCAAGTCACACAAATGAATTTAAAGTAGCTGCTGACATCAATCAATTCTCCTTGTTCACTATAAAAGCTCCTTCTAGTTACATGAATACATGATTTTCCACTTCTGAACTAATCCTATGCTCTGGAGATTCCTACGTTAAAGGAGGTGGTGGCAGCAAACTTGGCACATGGTGAGATGCACATAACGTGGTTGACAGTGGTCTTCAATAATGTGTGTACGTTAAATAAATGAATTCATTTATCTTCCTCATATAATCTGCTGGTAACTGTGGAATTTTGAAGACATTCAGCTTTAAGTCACCTGGTCTGCAAAGAGTTAGTTGGATATTCAGTAAATAATAAGTCATCAACAAACAAGAATCTATAGTTAATGTAAAATGGTATGAAATGAGCTGCAGCAGGGGAGATAGAAACTGCGAGGAGGAGAAATAGTTGTTTAACAAAAAAAGAAACAATGCCATGAACAGCAGGATAGATTCAGTAAAGCTGTGGAAAAGGGGAAATTATCTGCTAAAGGAACAATAGTGTTCTATAAGATAATTCACAAGGCAGGTTCAGTTGCAGAATGAAGAAGCACTGGAAGGGTGAAAGTTAAAATGGACAATAGAGTCAGAGATGTACAGCGCAGAAACAGACCCTTTGTACAACTTCTCCATGCCAACCAGATATCCTAAACTAACCTCGTCCCATTTTCCAGCACTTCACCCATATCCCTCTAAACCCTTCCTAGTCATATACCCTCCAGATGCCTTTTAAATGTTATCATTGTACCAGCCTCCACGACTTTCCCTGGCTGCTCATTCCATACACACATCACCCTCTGCATGAAAAAGTTGTCCCTTACATCCCTTTTTAATCCTTCTCCTCTTACTACAAACCTGTGTCCTCTCGTTCTGGACTCCCCAACCCCAGGGAAAATGCCTTCAGTCTATTTATCCTATCCATGCCCCTCATGATTTTGTAAACCTCTATAAAGGTCATCCCTCAGCTCTGATGCTCCAACAAAAGTGGCACCAGCCTATTCGGCCACTCCCTGTAGCTCAAGCCCTCCAACCCTGGTAACATCCTTGTAAATCTTTTCTGAACCCTTTCAAGTTCACAATATCCTTCCTATTGGAAAGAGACCAGAATTGCACACAATAATGCAAAAGTGGCCTAACTAATTTTCCTGTTCAGCCAGACATGACCTCCCAACTCCTATACTTAATGCTCTGACAAATAAAGGAATGCATACTGAATGCCTTCTTCACTATCCTACCTACCTGCAACTCCACTTTCAAGTAACTATAAACCTGCACTCTCCAGGTCCTTACCATTAAATGTCTAAGTCCTGCCCTGATTTGCCTTTCCAAAATGCAGCACCTCACATTTATCCAAACTTCACCTGCCATTCCTCGGCTCAGTGACCTATTTGATCAACATCTAGTTGTACTCTGAGGTAACTTTCTTCTCTATCCACAACATCTCCAATTTTGGCGTCATCTGCAGACTCACTAACTATACCTCCAATGTTCACATCCAAATCATTTATATAAATGACGAAAAGCAGTGGACCCAGCACTGATCCTTGTCATACTACTGGTCACAGGCCTCCAGTCAGAAAAGCAACCCTCCACTACTACACTCTGTCTTCTACTTTTGAGCCAGTTCTGTATCCAAATGGTTAGTTCACCCTGTACTCCATGTGATTTAACCTTGCTAACTAGCTTGCCATGAGAAACTTTGTTGAACACCTTACTGAACTCCATGTCGATCTCATCCACCACTGCCCTCATCAATCCTCTTTGTTACCTCTTTAAAAAACTCAATCAAGTTAATGAGACATGATTTTCTGTGCACAAAGCCATATTGACTGTTCCTAAACAGTCTTTGCCTTTCCAATCCATGTAAATCATGTCCCTCAGGATTCCCTCCAACAACTTGCCCACTACCAATGTCAGGCTCACCAGTCTACAGCTCCCTAGTTTTTCCTTACAACCATTCCTAAATAGGGGTACCACGTTCACCAACATTCAGTCTTCCGGCTCCTCACCATTGGCTATCGATGTTACAAGCATCTCAGCAAGGAGCCCCACAATCACTTCCTTAGTTTCCCACAGAGTTCTAATGGATTTCTCCATATTTATCCATTTTAAGACATCCAGCACCTCCTCCTCTGTAATATGGACATTTTTCAAGAGGTCACCATCTATTTCCCCACATTCTGTATATTCCATATTTTTCTTCACAGTAAATATTGATGCAAAAGGCTTGTTTAATACTTCCCTCATCTCCTGTGGTTCCACAATAGGCTGCCTTGCTGATCTTTGAGGGGTCCTATTCTCTCCCTAGTTAACCTTTTGTCTTTAATGTATTTATAAAATCCCTTTGGATTCTCCTTAACTCTATTTCCCAAAGCTCTCACGTTCCCCTCACCACCCTTGTCAGCTTCCTGCCAGGACTGTTCCCTCTAGAACACGCTGTCCCACTTGTCTTTCACTGCCAACAACCATTCCCCACAGCCTCATGGTACCTTCCCCTGCAAAACCAGAAGATGCAGCATCTGCCCATTTACCTCCTGGAGGATTGCTTTCCACAATGGAGGCCTGTGACAAGCCGTATGCCACATGGATTGGTGCTGGGTCTACTGCTTTTCATTATTTAAATAAATTATTTGGATATGAACACAGGGCTTATGGTTACTAAGTTTGCGGATGATACCAAAATTGGAGGTATACTGGACAGTGAAGGAGGTTACCTCAGAGTACAATGGGACCTTGATCTGATGGGCCATTAGGCTGGAGAGTGACAAATGGAATTTAATTTAGATAAACATGAGGTGCGACAATTTGAAAAGGTAAATCAGGGCAGGAATTATTTAATTATTAGTCAAGTCTTGCGGAGTGCTGCTGAACAAAGAGACCTGGGATACATGTTCATAATTCCTTGAAAGTGGAGACGCAGGGTAGTCAGGACTGTGAAGAAGCTGTTTAGTATGCTTTCCTTTATGGATCAGTGTGTTGAGTATAGGAGTTGGAAGGTCATGTTGCAGCTGTAGGACATTGGTTAGGCCACTTTTAGAAAACTGCATGCAATTCTGCTCTCCCACCGACAGAAAGGATGTTATGAAACTTGAAAAGGTTCAGAAAATATTTACAGGGATGTTGCCAGGGTTGGAGGATTTAAACAATAGGGAGAGGCTGAATTGGCTAGGGCTGTTTTCTCTGGAGCATCAGAGGCTTAGGGGTGACATAACTGAAGCTTTTAATCATGAGGAATATGGATAGAGTGAATTGCCAAGGTCTTTTCCCTGGACTGTCAGAGTCCAAAGCTAGAGGGCATAGGTTTAAGGTGAGAGGGGAAAGACATAAAAGGGACCTAAGGAACAATATTTTCATGCAGAGGATGGTGTATTTATGGAATGAGTCACCAGAGGAAGTGGTGGAGGCTATTACAATTACAACATTTAAAAGGCATTTGGATGGATATATGAATAGGAAAGGTTGGGAGGGATATGGGCCAAATGCTGCCCACTTCCCATTGTACAGGGCAAAGGTGGAACCTGTCAAAAAGTTGCAATAAAAAGTTGTGTGTTGGAGGCTGGAGGTTGGTGTTGCACAAAAGCGAGGGGTGATGTTGGGGGCGGTGGGGCGTGGATGGACAGGTTCGGGGGCAGGGCCTTGTGCGCTGTGTGCTATTGCAGTCTCCTGAACGAGGAGAGGACTTTAACAACGCCGAGCCCGAGAGGAAAGACATTTAATTGATTAATCGAATAATCGATTATCCGAACGAAATAGTGCCCGCCCATCATGTTTGGATAATCGAGGTTCCCCTGTAATGCTTTGCTGGCACTGAAGAAACCTCAAGTGTTGAGCTTGTCAGCAAGGAGTTGCAGCTCTTGTCTTTCTCAGTCTATCGTTGGTTCTTGAATTCCTTAGATCTTCTTTGTAACATTGCCTTTGCTTTTTCACAAGTTCCCCTCTAACTCACTGGTGACATTGTTTTGCTAGGCATGGAGAGCTTTCCTGTAATTGTTGAAAAGTCTTTGATCATTCTTGCTGAAAGAGTATTTCCTCATCTTGTAGCCAATTTCCAGATTTCCTCCACTCCATTAAAAATGAACTCTTTGGAGATTTTGTTGAAGACATTGATGGAAGTTTGCTCAACATTAGGCTATTTTCTGAACTGTTTTTAATCTTCAGCTGCTTCTGGTGGCATATGTAAAACATTGTGGAGCGGCGCAATCAGTGGTCTATTCAGTAGTCTTCTTTAGTAAGCAGGACATCTTGAACAATGATGTAGTTGATCCGGTGCCAGTGCTTTTATCATGGATGGCTCTGAGAAATCTTGAATTTGTCTTTTTCAGGTTGAATATAACCAGCTTGTGTTGGTTATGACCAGCTTGTGTTCTGTAGATTTTGAGAGCAGGACGATACCATTGGTACTGTAATTCTTGACTCCATCCTTCCCAGGTTTGGGTGTCCTTTCCACGCCTGGTACGGAAGTCATAGACTCATAACACAGAAACAGATCCTTGGGTCCAATTCATCCATGCCAACCAGGTTTCCTAAACTGAACTAGTCCCCATTTCCTGTGTTTGGCCCATATCCCCGGGACACAGGTTGATTCCAACCTTGGATGAATGTCCTTATGGAGTTTCACCTTATTCCAAAGTATGCACACGTTTATCCTGGATGCTTTGGATTCTCCCCCCCCCCCCCCCCCCCCACCAGATATACACGTTAGATGAATTGGCCATACTAAGTTACCCTGTAGTGTCCAGGGATGTGTGGTTAGGAGGATTAACCATGGTAAATGTGGGGTTATGGGGAGAGGGTGGGGATGGGTCTGAGTGGGATGCTCTTTAAAGGGTCAGTGTAGATTCATTGGGCCTCTTTCCATGCTAGAGGGATTGCTACAATTCGGAATCATGCCCCCATCACTTTGTTAACATACAATGAAATAATGTGCTGAAGACAACAAGTGCTGGAGATCATAGCGGGTCAGACAGCATTCATGGAGAGCAACTTAATGTTTTGAGTCTAGATGGCTCTTCATCAGTACATTCCAGTTGCTATAGTAATGTGTTCCTAAATGAAATAACGTGAATGATCTACAAATCAATTAGCTGCTATGCTGGTTAATCAAGGTTGCTGTATTTGCTCTAGCCAAATACAACCCAATCATTTCTAATGTTAAAAGCATCTTTTGTGTTTTACTCTTTCTGGTTAAAATTTGAGATTTGTTCTGACTGAACTGTTTCATTCATTAGTTCAGCAAAGTAACCAATACTGCATTTATTTCAGTATGACAACTGGTATGGTTGATATGTCAAAAATTCACTAAGTTGTGGAATTACCTCATATCTGTTATCTTGGTTAAGTGGACTCACCCAGGCCTGAAGTTTATAAAAGATACAAGCAAGTTAACTTATTATGAAACACGGCACATAACTGCACTTGTGCAACAACATACATAGAGTACGTTACTGCATTACATTCCTGTATAATATGGATTGAAGCTCCATCACGTAAAACCTGGATAATGAAAGGTCATACTGAAAATATCAATGCAGTGGCTTCTCACGCCAACACGCTAGGACCAATGATCTTCAGCTGACATCACAGACAGAATAGGCATTGACGATTAACAATATTTAGTATCATTGTACAGGCAGTTGAAACAGTTAACTGACATCATGAGATACATTTTACCCACTTGAAGCTAAAGGACTGTTGTTGAGAACAGGTAACAAATTATCTGTTTGCTACTGCTTCAGTTGTGATTCTCATTCTAAGTTCAATGTTGCAAACAACAATGCATTCTTAACCTGAGGTCAAACCTGAGGTATCATATACAAAGATGTAATGTAACAAGCTATTAAGTACTAAGTGACACACCTATTTCGTTCAACAAGACAATCTCTCTTCTGCCAAAGGTTGCGTGGGGGACAACATTGTCCACTTAGTATCAATAAACAAGATGAATATCAATCAGAAGGATTGGTGGCAGTGAAGTTAACCAAGGAGCCTCAGATGGTTCCAGTGAACACGATCGCATCATAGAACAAGTACCATCCTTCCCGGATCAATAAAGAATGTGGGGGGGGGGGGGGGGGGGGGAGATGACATGAGCAGCTCCAGGCATGCCCAAATCTCATGTGTCAACCTGGTGAAGCTATAAAGCAGGATAATTTGTGCTCCAAACAGCCTGAGCAGCAAGTGATACAGCTAAGTGATTCCAGAACCAATGAATCAGATGAAAGCTCTGCAGTTCTGCCACATCAAGTCATGAATGTTGGTCAACAATTAAACAACTTTGTATGTTTATTTTCTATGCTTAACTCACCGGAGGAAGACAGTCCAGAAACATCAACATCCTCAATGATGGCAGAATTCAGCAAATCAGTGGAAAAGACTTTTGTAATTATTTTGCATGCATAACTCATGTTTCATAATTTCTGGAGGGCATCAAGTACAAGTTTGTGTTACTTTCCTTTAGCCTATTCCATAATTTGTGGAAAATAATCAGTATTTTTCTCCCTTCTTTGCTGCAGTAATTCCATTCCAAATCTTTGATCGAGGAAGCAACACTAGTATATTTCCCATGCTGATTCATGCAGAATCAAGCAGTGTGTATTTTTTCAGTTTGATCCATATCCCTTGCCATACAAGGAGCTTCCATCATATGTAGTGTATCCTCTGACAGATAAGCTGCATTTTAGTACTCAATCAGGTACAGAATCAGCCATGTGTTAAATTTATATTTTTAAAAAAATATCCTTTTCCAACTTCTTCGATTCCTCTGAACTGTTCCCAGAATTTTGCCCATCGTGTTTAATAAATACTACACAGCAGGGTCCTTTTCCTCTTCCATAGGGAATTTTACTTCTTATTCAGTGTCTATTCAGACGATTTCCTGGAGGTTAAGAATTTATTGCATGATGGCAATTTCAAGTGAATCCCTAAATGGTAGTGCTTGTTGCTGCAATACAATGCATCTTGAGAACTGCCTGCTCTTTGCTTCTCCGAAAACAAAGAGTTTGGATAATTAAAAATGAAAATTACTAAGTAACAGTTGACAATGAGTTGCCAAAGTAATAACATTCTCAAAAGGAATAGGAATCCAGAACAATACAAAATTAACTAAGTAAAACCTAAATTGAAATTGAAATATGAACAAAGGAAGTACTAATGACAAATGTTTGAGGAAAACAAGAGTATTCTTAATTATATTTCAATAAGATAACAACAGAGTAACTTACATATTTTAATTGAACAGCAAAAAATTATTTAATTAATCAAGCCCTATCAACAACTGCTAGGGATCATCATTTGAAATGTGGTTGGATGGGCCACTCAAAGTGATGACTTTCTGATGGATTTAACAAGAATGGACAATGACTAAGGCATACTGCGGAACTAAGGCAAGCTTGACTGAAGTGACCGTGCTAATAAACATAATGCACAATCCAGACAGGCTGCAGCTACCAACCAACCTGGTAGCTGCAGACCCTACAATACACACACAAATTTGGGTTTGAGTAAAGTCAACAAAATATCATCCTCAAGGTGATCGGAAACACCAGGGTGTGTAGCAGACACGGGAGTGCCTCACACCTATATTTGCAGGATGCCACGTGTGTCCAGCACCTCCAGGAACGGATGCTTAATGACCACCCCGCCATCGACATGCGAACACCTGGCTGGGTCCGATCAATCAAGGTGGTGAACGGTGAAGACACTCTGCAAAAGGAGTGAAGACTTTTGGGTATAAGAATCGTTGCAACACCATACTCAGTGTGGTAACTCGAAATCAACCACTAAGAAGAGAAAACACCCCTGAGACCATTGGAAGAAGACCAGACAACATCACCACATGGATCAAGGCCAAGATCTAGTTTGGTGGTATGTGGTCATTCAGAGTCAAGTTAAAACAAGATGGATTTGTAGTGTAAATCATTAGCTTGTAGAGTATTTAGTTGTTATAGTGTTCATTGTGTCAAATAAATGAATATTATTGCTTACTGTTATTGAGTCAACTTGCAGTTCTTTTGCTGGATATGAGAGTTAAAATACATTGTGTGACTAGGCGCTACAAAAACCTTGGAGGAAAGTAAAGAATCCAGCAAACAATCCACAATCTGGCCCAAATTCCACATTGAAAATTTACTTGATTAGATGCTGGAAATATCTGTACTGGGTATTGTCCTCAGCTTTTCAAAGCTGAAAAAAAAAACTGAGTGAACACAATCTAAAATCTTTTTAGATTCTTTATTTTTCTGTACATTGCTTGATTTCATTCCATACTATTCCCTTGTTAATCATTTTTTTATTTTTCAATCTTATTCACCAAATAATAAGCTTTTTTAAATCTAATCTGTCACCAGGTCCTAGGGGTCACATTATCAGTTCAGTTTCAGCTGTTTACAGATCAAAAAATCTTAAAGCTAGAAGATAATGAGAAAAAGATCCAACTAACAAGACTATGCTGCATGAAAACCTGCTTGCGCAAAGACCTGTGTCAAGGACTTCAGCACAAAGCAATCTATTAACAAGGTGGAGCTCAGTCTTTTTCAACCTTCTGTGAATAATTGCACAAGGAACTGAACAAATGCTTTAAAAAACAGGAATTCCTTCCAAAGGATCAACAGTTTTATTTCAAGAAATATTTATACTGCCTTAATGAAGAATACGAAGCAAATGTGTTAATATAGCCAGTTTCTGCCTAACAAATAAAAACAATATTCTGTAATCAAACCAGCACAATTGTGACAGAATTATGCTGATTTATGCAAATAGCAAAATCATATTGTAAAGGAACATGAACAAATTAACTGACCGGCAAATGGAATTTACTGTGAGCAAATGCAATTTCACTCACTTTGGACCCAAAGAAAACACATCAGGGTGTTGTCCAATTGGTGAGAAACTAACCTAATTAAAATGAACAAAAGGATTGAGAGGCACATATTAATTCTCAAAATTCTGTATACAAATACAAATAGTATTCAGAAGGACTAGGTGGAATATACCGGTGAGGACGTGATGTTTCAGTTTTATGCAGTGTTGGTTAGATCCAAATCCGAAGTCATATTTTGAGTCTTGGATAGTACATCTCTTAACGCAAATTTTTAGTTACTATCCTAATTTGTCTCCAAGGTTGAGTGTGAAATTTCGTTTGATTGCAACTTGTATTTACATAACATTTTTAAGATAGTATACTTTTTCAAAGCACTTCATAGAAGTGTGATCAAACAAATTTCACACAACACAGAGACACATTAGGACAGGTAACTAATAAGTTGAACAAAGACATCTATTTTATGAAGTATCTTAGAAGAGAATAGGAAAGGTTTATGTAGATGAAGGCTTGGTCGTCAATAAGTTAAAATTAAACATGTTAGTAGCCAAAATTGGAAAAACACAAACATTTTATGCAATTATATTTCGATTGACTGTGGTCTGGTTAGGTCATTACAGCTATTGAAATAATTGGATTAAGCAGATGTAGAAAAAGTATTAGGGCAATTAATCTTAAAATTACAGTTAAATCATTTAGAAGCAAAATAAACAAGCCTTTCTACAATGGTTAGTTGAAATTTAGAACTCTCTCTTTCAAATAAAAGGACATGAAAGCTAGACCAATTGAAGCTTTCAGAACGGAAATTAATAGATTTTTGCACATAAGGGTATCAAGAGGTATGAAGCAAAGCTGGAAAATGGAGCAGAGGCACAGATCAGATGTGATATAATTGAATGGTGTAAAAGCCCCAGGGAGTAGGATGGTTTACTCCATTCTCACATTTAAAGTCGATTAAACAAAGCATACTGATTGTTGATCCTTTGGACATTTTCACAACAGTCTCTCCATCAGTCTTAAATGCAGCCCAGTTTCCCAGAAATTTTATTCTTTGATTATGCCTGACAATATAATAACTTTTATTCATATAGTATTTTGAATGTGGTAATATGCTCCACGGTGCTTCTCGGGAGCACAATGAAATAAAATTTGACAATTTGTGGATACAGTTAGTAAGTTTGTAGATGACACCAAAATTGGAGGTGTAGTGGACAGCGAAGAAGGTTACCTCAGATTACAACAGGATCTTGATCAGATGAGCCAATGGGCTGAGAAGTGGCAGATGGAGTTTAATTTAGATAACTGCAAGGTGCCGCATTTTGGGAAAGCAAATCTTAGCAGGACTTTAGATTTGAGATTAGATTAGATTACTTACAGTGTGGAAACAGGCTCTTCGGCCCAAAAAGTCCTCACCACCCCGCCGAAGCGCAACCCACCCATACCTCTACATTTACTCCTTACCTAACACTATGGGCAATTTAGCATGGCCAATTCACCTGACCTGCACATCTTTGGACTGTGGGAGGAAACCGGAGCATCCGGAGGAAACCCACGCAGACACGGGGAGAACATGCAAACTCCACACAGTCAGTCGCCTGAGGCGGGAATTGAACCCGGGTCTCTGGCGCTGTGAGGCAGTAGTGCTAACCACTGTGCCACCGTGCCGCCCTCTATGTGCCGACTTATGCACAAAATGGTAAGGTCCTAAGGAATGTTGCTGAACAAAAAGACCTTGGAGTGCAGGTTCATAGCTCCTTGAAAGTCGAATCGCAGGTAGATAGGATAGTGAATATGATGTTTGGTATGCTTTCTTTTATTGGTCAGAGTATTGAGTACAGGAGTTGGAAGGTCATGCTGTGTCTGTACAGGATATTGGTTAGCCCACCTTTGGAATATTGCATGTAATTCCGTTCTGCTGCCTATCAAAAGGATGCTGTGAAACTTGAAATGGTTCAGAAAAGATTTACAAGGACGTTGCCAGGGTTGGAGTATTTGAGCTATAGGAAGAGGTTGAATAGACTAGGTCTGTTTTCCCTGGAGCATCAGGGGCTGAGGGGTGATCTTAGAGGTTTATAAAATCATGAGGGGCATGGATAGGATAAATAGACAAAGTCTCTTCTATGGGTTGGGGGAGTCCAGAATAGAGGATATAGGTTAAGGGTGAGAGGGGAAAGATATAAAAGAGACCTAAGGACCAACTTTTTCACGCAGAGGGTGGTACGTGTATGGAATGAGCTGTCAGAGGAAGTGGTGGAGGCTGGTACAATTGTAATATTTAAAAGGCATCTGGATGGGTATATGAATAGGAAGAGTTTGGAGGGAAAAGGGCCAGGTGCTGGCAGGTGGGACTAGATTGGGTTGGGATATCTGGTTGGCATGGACGAGTTGGACCAAAGGGTCTGTTTCCATGCTGTACATTTCTATGACTCTAAATGAAGTTGGTACTTTAACTAGTTCTTGGCCTCTCTAATTTTCACAGATTACTGCACAGGATAAATCTTTTCTGTGTTGCTGGTTTAAATTAAGCAGGAGGGTTTACTCCATTTTGCAACAATCACAGTCCTCCCACTGTTTGCTACGTTCAGAGCACAAGATTCCATGCATTGTGAGCTCCAAGCTTGACATAGCTGTACATCAGAACAAGTCTCCACCTGAAGGCACTTTGTTCTTACTGCTTGTACCTTGGGCAGATAGAGACCAGCAGCAGCCACAACCACAGGTGGAAAAGCTGTGGAAAGAAAAGGTGCCAGCCTCTGATTGGCCAGCAACTCTTGTTGGGCATGACTTCAATTGCAGTGATGCTTGATCTTGAGGAATTTTCCATTGTAGCCAACTTTTTGTGTTTTATTTTCTAAAGTATAACATTCAGATTTCAATATTTTCTAAAGTAACAAACAAGCTTGGACATCAAGTTCCACTGGTCTGAAGTTTGTATTTTCAAGTTAGTAATAAATTTTTAATGAGTTGCAAAATGTATTTGTCCCATTTATTAATTAATATAAACACATTTATTTTAAATATATTCTATTTTGTAAATTTCATACACAATGATTTCAAACTCTCAAGGCTGGAGAGTAAGATAAAACAAAATTGTACCAAAGTAAGAATTTTAAAGAAGTGTAACATAGCCAGCATAATCTAACAAAAGGTTAGACTTATAACAACTTAGAGCAACTGCTCCCAAACTTTCATATGTTTTCTTTCAAACTTTAGAAAATGTGCATTGCAACTAAACACATGGGATAAGGAGGAGGAGAAAGTGAGGTCTGCAGATGCTGGAGATCAGTCAAAAAGTCGTCAGAAATCTTCGATGAAGAGCTTATACTCGAAAAATCAATGCTCCTGCTCCTTGGTTGCTTCCTGACTGGCTGTGCTTTTCCAGCATCACATTTCTTGACTCATTGGATAAGAAATCTAATTCAGAAAAATAACACACATTGCTTGATTTTCTTTGTTAACAGTGCATGTCTTAGAATCCATAGTGTGGAGACAGGCCATTTGGCCCAACATGTCATAGCCGACCCGTCTGAAGAGTATCCCACCTAGACCCATTCCCCTACGCTATTACTCTATATTTTCCCTGACAGATGCACCTAACCTACACATCCCTGAACACAGTGGACAATATAGCTTGGCCAATTCATCTACCCGCACATATTTGGATTGTGGGACGAAACAAAAGCACCCAGAGGAAACGCATGCAGACACTGGGAGAATGTGCAAACTCCACACAGACAGTTGCCCGAGGCTGGAATCCGGGTCTCTGGCATTGTGAGGCAGCAGTGCTAACCACTGGGCCACCATGCTGCTGAGCAGAGGGTATTGAATGGTTACTTGACAGAAATAAAATGCAAGGGTATGGAGAAAAAGGAGGTTGGCATGAGGCAATGATGTTCAAAGGTTGGACTGTACTCCTTAGACAGAAAGAGGTTAAGAAGACGTCTGATACAGGTATTCGAAACCATGTTGACTTGATAGAGTATATAGGGAGAAACAGTCCCCACTCTTAAGATCAAGGATCAAGAACCAGAGGGTGCAGTTTAAAGTGACTTGCTAAAAAAAGTGAATGTGATCCAAGAAAAAAAACTTTTAAATACAGCAACAAGGGTAAGAAATGCACTGCCCAGAAATAAAATGCTAGGGTATTGAGAAAAGGGAGGTTGACAGGGTGCAATGATGCTCATTTGAAGAACTGGTGCCAACAAAATGGGCCAAAACACCTTCTTCGAATGATTCTGTAATGACTTGGAGGTGCGTGGTCAGGAGACGTAGCAATGGAAGGTGGGGTGCTAGAAAAACACAGCTGGTAAGGCAGCATCTGAGGAGCAGGAGAATCGACATTTTGAGCATAAGCTCTTTAGGAATGTAAATGAAGAGCGCATGCTGGAAACATCGACTCTCCTGTTCCTCAGCTGCTGCCTGACCAGCTGTGCTTTTCCAGTGCCACACTTTTTGACTCTGATCCCCAGCAACTGCAGTCCTCACTTGCTTCTAGCAGTAGAAGGTGTTGGTGGAGGAAAATTATGTTTTCCCAATGCCACAGAATGTTCCAATGGAAGGAAAGGCAGTAGAGCAACAATGCATTGATCAACTTAGGCTCATGTTCAACCCCAATTGGCCTCAGGACACGCCCCCTGAGGTAAGTCCATCAGGTAAATATGGAAGTACCCTCCTCTTCTTTTTCCTATAGCCTCATGAGTGACCACCTCTATCAGTAACATATTAATATGCTGGACCTCGCACTAGGCAGGCAGCTGTGACAGGTAGGCTATCATCTTCCATTCAATATTCTCTTAATTGTCTGTAAAAACAAATCACTCAGGATCTTGTTGTTTCACATTCCAGGCCCTATCTCTGACTACACAGTGACAGGAGAATTTGGGCCATGACTGATTTTTTCTGCAGATCTGAGATTTATGTTGACAAAGAAATAGTAAGGGGATTTGATAAAGCAAGTTTTATATATCAGCCCTGTCAAATGCTTGAACCACGAAAAATTGTTTCAACAGCCAGTGCTTGTTACTATGCATCCAGGACCCAAACTTTACAGATAGAATCACATCACTCATGCTTACTTGTCTGCAGCCATGTTGTATAAACAGAACGTAGAAATCCCACTGCTCACTAGGTCCATCATCATGGTGCATTCAACCTTAAAAAGTATGCTTGCCCAACAAAACTGCATAATCACAATATCACCCTCTTAGCAATCTGTCAAACAGGAACTACACGATGCTAAAGCCCTTTGACAGATTCCATATTTATTAGTAATGTTGTTTAGGGGTCTTTAGGAATAATTCTATTCATTGACTGCAGGTAGGTGGAAGGGTGTGCATGTGTTTGTGGGGTGAGGTGGGGGGATGACAGCAAGAGTGTAAGTGGGGTGTGACTGTGAGAGGGTACACCCATACACGTAAAATTCATTGTTTTGAACTGACTGCATACATTTCAATCCAGACACAAGACATCCATGTTACAGTCCATTCACATATTTCCAAAATAAATGTCTGCATTCACCAGGTTAATCTGTCACACTTCCTGATGTTACAGTGATGATTTGATAACCATTTACAACAGACAAATCAAGTACTGTACATAAGTCATCCAAACAGGTCTGTGATATTATGTTGACTCAGTAATTTTAGACCATAACATGTAGGAGCAGAAGGCAGCTGTTCAGTCTACTCTGCCATTTAATGAGAACACATTTGATCCGATAATCCTCAACTCGACTTTTCTCCCTGTTCCACCTGATACTCATTCCCTTACTGATTAGAAATCTGTATTTCAGCCTTGAATAAACTTAATGATCCAGCCTCAACAGCCCTTTGAGATAAAAAAAATCCACAGATTCACAATCCTAAGAAAAGTAATTCCTCCACATCTGTGTCTTAAATGTACAACTCATATTTTGAAGATTATGCCCTCTGGTCCAAGACTCTTCTGTGAAGGAAACAATTTTTCGTATATGCTCTGCCAATTCCTCCAACACTACTCTTCTAAATTGGGGACACAGGATGTCAACTTGCAGAATGTTTTAGAGAACATCTCTGGGATACACACACTAAACAACCCCACCACCCTGTGGCCGAACACTCCACCAAGGACATGCAAGTCCTGGACCTCCTCCACCGCCACATTCTAGCCACCCGATGCCTGGAGGAAGAATGCCTCATCTTCCACCTTGGGACCCTCCAACCACGTGGGATTAATGTGGATTTCACCAGTTTCTTCATTTCCCCTACCCCCATCTTATCCCAGAGCCAACCTTCCAACTTGGCACCACCCTCTTGAACTGCCCTGCTTGTCCATCTTCCTTCCTACCTATCTGCTCCACCCTCCTTTCCAACCTATCACTAAGACCCCCCACCTCTGTCTACCTATCACATTCTCAGCTACCTTCCCCCCAACCCCACCCCTCTCTCATTTATCTCTCAGCCCCACTTGGGCCACAAGCCTCATTCCTGATGAAGAGCTTATGCTTGAAGTGTCAATCCTCCTGCTCCTCAGATGCTGCCTGACCGGCTGTGCTTTTCCAGTGCCACACTCTGAGATCCCAATTTCTCCACTTGTCTTGTATGTTTAAGCAAGATCACCTCTCATTCCTCTATATTCCAATGATTTGCCAAGCTTTCCCTTTCAAAATCAACTAGGCACCAAGTGGCTCAGTATTAGAAAGGTATTCCTACATTTCAATGAAAATCCGTATGAAAAATTCATTTGACATCCATCACTTTCAAGAACATATTGTTACAACATGGGTAAACCCTCCTGCTTAATTTAAACAAGCAACACAGAAAAGATTTATCCCATGCAGTAATCTGTGAAAATTTGGTAGGCCAAGAACTAGTTAAAGTAAAAATAATAACTTTACTTCTTAAAGTATAACAGAGAATCATTAATTCACAACTATTTACAACTCCTTCCTTTAACCTATCTTTTACTTCCCTTCTATAATACTAGTCCGATAAAACCTCCCGATTAAGATTTACTAAAATTCGATTTTTCAAAATCCAGCCAGATGTTGAATCTTTTCTTCTCCTTAGGGATTTCTGCTTCACAGGTTACTGATCGATAAAGGTAACTTTAAGAGAGCTATTCTCTGGGCAGTGTGCAGATGTCGTTGGCTTGGCAGCTGTCCTTCCAACTGTTTAATTTTCCCTAGTCTTATACCCCCAAAGCATTGGATTGTTTCACTGGCTTTTAAGATTGTCAATATACTCAATTCAAACTTGATTGGAGTTTACTTTTTCTGGGGGTATAATTTAAACTGATTGGCCTAATTCAAATCTGTTTTGTCATTTCCAGACAACCAGCTAATTTAGCTTTTGAACAAGTATTACGTTGTTACTTATTCAAAATAATTGGTGGTGTCAGGTAGTTCTGCTAGCATTTAACTCTCTTCATCTTCATAATCTTCATAACAATATTTATTTTGTATCAATCAGTTACAACAATTAGAAGTCTAATATGAGATGTTTAGGGCATCCCATTCAAGATATTTTCCTATACTTTTGATATTCACAGTTTTATCTAATACGAACAAGATTAAAATATCAAAACAGCTTCAATCAGGTCACGGTATAATTGCTATTGAGATGGAATCCTGTGACCACATTTTATTACATTTCCCACTCCTGTCTGTATGGCACTACATCATTTTACATGTCAATGAAACAAAATTAAACAGGATTGCTTTTTGTTCATTTCACATATATTGTACCCATATTCAAGTTTCTATCATCTCCTTACTCACCCATGTCTTTGACAGGAAGTATCAATCACTTCTATCTCCATTCCCACAACACACATCCTGAGTTCCAAAGAGTCATACTGAACTCAAGAGTTAACTCTTTCTCTCTCCACGGAGCTGATGAGTTTCTCCACTACTTTGTTTCTCATTTCAGATTTCAGGCATCAACATCATTGTGCTTTTATTACGTATCCTTTAAGTGGATACCAAACTGAAAAAATATAGACTAATGACAAATTATATGTTCGTTCTTATTGTAAGGGTGTGAGTACAAGAACATTCTTCTAAAAAATTAATTCACAGAGTGTGGACATCACTGGCTAAACCAACATTTATTGTGAATTCTGAACTGCACTGGAAAAGGTGATAGCGAGCTACCTTACTGTACCGTTCCAGTCTCTGAGTATCAGGGCAGCTGTAGAGCTTTTAGAAATGGAATTCTAGGTTTTGACCCAGCAACACAGAAGGAATGGTAATATAGCTCCAAGTATGGATGGTTAACAGGTGGTGATACTCTCATGCATCTGCCATCCTTGGCCTTCTAGATGGTAAAGGTCATAAAGTCAAGTCAGCATGGAAACAAATTCTTTGGTCCAACCAGTCCATGCCAAATATAATCCCAAACTAAACTAATCCCAACCTGCCTATTCCTGGACCATATCCCACCAAACCTTTCCTATTCATGTATTTATCCAAATGCCTATTAAATTGTGCCCACATCCACCACTTGCCCAGGAAGTTCATTCCACACACAAGCCACTCTATAAAAACAATTGCTCTTCATGACTTTTTTAAATGTCTCTCCTCTCACCTTAAAAATGTGTCACCTTGTCTTGAAATCTCCCAACCTAAGGAAAAGATACCTACCATTAACTCCATCTATACCCCTCATAATTTTATTAACTTCTATAAAGATCATCTCTCAACCTCCTAAGCTTCAGTGAAAAGTCACAGCATATCCAGCCTTTCTTTATAACTTGAAGATCCCATACCCAGCAACATTCTGATAAATCTCTTCTGAATCCTCTCCAGCTTAATATTTCCTTTCTATACCTGTGAGATCAGAACTGGACAGACAACTCCAGAAGAGGCCTCACCAATGTCCTGTACAACCTCAACATTTGGTGAGTTACTGCGGTATCATCTGGTTGATAGTACATACTGCTGTAATTTTGCTAGTGATGAATGGAATGATTTTTGAAAGTGATCGATGAGGTACTGGTTAAACGAGCTGCTTTGACCTGAATGAAGGCAGATGTTTTTTTTTTGAGTGTTCTTAAAGTTGTGCTCATCCAGTCAAGGAGAGTGTATTCTATCACACTCCTGACCAGTTCTTGTAGCTTCAATATTTATATAGCTGGTCCAGTTAAGTTTTTGGTCCATGATGACCTCCAGGATATTGATAGTGGAGGATTCAGTGATAGAAGTGCCATTGATGTAAAGGGTCAATGGCAAGAATGTCACTCATTGAAAATGATCATTGCCTTGCATTTGCACTGCACAAACGTTATTTGCAACTGGTCAGCCAAAATCAGGAGATGACCAGATCTTGCTACATATGGACATGAACCTCTTCAGCATCTGATGACTCAGCAATGGTAGTGAATGGTGTGCCAGTTGAACAGGTTTTGATGAAATTATACCTGAAGTACTTTGGTCTAGGAAAAGACATGAGAGTCTGAGTAAATCGGCCTACATCATCTTGCATTTAGAAGAACAAAAGGTGATCCCGTCGAAACGTAAACCATTCCGAAAGAGAAGAAATAGTATAATACTGGGAGTTGATTTTCTCTGACTGGGGAATCTAGAACATAAAGGCATTAGGTTGATTTTTGTGGAGAAGATGGGAAGGTCAAATTGGGAAACCTCAACTTCACAGGTGCATCATCTTTAAAAAAAAAAAATCACAGCCATATTTTCATCCAAGTGGAATGGATTTATGACTGACAACTATGAAGGCAGTCCTGAGATGGTAATGCAAGATAGGAGCCTGTTTCACCATTCAATGAGATCAAAACCAATCTGTGGTCTAACTACATATGCTTTCCTTTGACCCACATTCTTTAATACTTTCGCTTAACAAAAATTCTCATTTAAAATTAACATCTGATCTTGCATCCACTGCCATTTGTGGAACGGAGTTCCAAACATATGTACTAACCTTTGTGTGTATAAGTGCTTCCTAATATTCAAAGTTTGTGAGAAGATTTGTAGCTCGGGTGCTCGTTGCTGTGGTTCTGTTCGCCGAGCTGGAAGTTTTTGTTGCAAACGTTTCGTCTCCTGTCTAGGTGACATCCTCAGTGCTTGGGAGCCTCCTGTGAAGCGCTTCTGTGGTGTTTCCTCCGGCATTTATAGTGGCCTGTCCCTGCCGCTTCCGGTTGTCAGTTTCAGCCGTCCGCTGTAGTGGCCGGTATATTGGGTCCAGGTCTATGTGTTTGTTGATGGAGTTTGTGGATGAGTGCCAAGCTTCTAGGAATTCCCTGGCTGTTCTTTGTTTCGCTTGCCCTATAATGGTAGTGTTGTCCCAATCAAATTCATGTTGCTTGTCGTCTGCGTGTGTGGCTACTAGGGATAGCTGGTCGTGTCGTTTCGTGGCTAGTTGATGTTCGTGGATGCGGATCGTTAGCTGTCTTCCTGTTTGTCCTATATAGTGTTTTGTGCAGTCCTTGCATGGGATTTTGACTGGGACAACACTACCATTATAGGGCAAGCGAAACAAAGAACAGCCAGGGAATTCCTAGAAGCTTGGCACTCATCCACAAACTCCATCAACAAACACATCGACCTGGACCCAATATACCGGCCACGACAGCGGACGGCTGAAACTGACAACCGGAAGCGGCAGGGCTAGGCTACTATAAATGCCGGAGGAAACACCACAGAAGCGCTTCACAGGAGGCTCCCAAGCACTGAGGATGTCACCTAGACAGGGGACGAAACATTTGCAACAAAAACTTCCAGCTCGGCGAACAGAACCACAGCAGCTTCCTAATATCTCTCCTGAATGAATAAAATAAAGAACTGCAGAAATCTGAAACAAAAACAGAAATTGCTGAAACACTCAACAGGTCTGGTAGCACCTGTGGGAAGAAAGCACAGTTAATGTTTGAAGTCCAATGACTCTTCAAACACCTGAAACGGTCTGGGGCTAATTCTTAGACTATGCCTACCAGTTCTAGAATTCCCAACCAGTAGAAATAGTTTCCTTATATATTCTGTTTTTTTCCTGTTAATAATTTCAATCAGATCGCCTCCTTAACTTCTTAATTCTAGGGAAACCAGCCTAATCTGTATAATCTCTCCTCATAGCTTAATCCCTGAAGTAAACTTGTAAACGACCTTAGTCAAACTTTCAAAAAATTCAATGTGGTTTGGCAAGTATGATCCATGATGGGTCTCCCTGATTAAATGAACATTTTCAAGGTTTTTAGATCCCCCATCTTTGATATAGACTCCAAAAATTTCCCTACCACAGTTGTTAGACTAAGTGGTCTACTATTCCCTAGTTTTCCTCCTTCACCCTTCTTAAAAAGTGAAGCTAATGTGCACTTTTCCAATCCAGAAGGATGACTTCTATATCAAGGGATCTCTAAAGGATAACAGTTAGGGCATCTACAATGGACTGTCTTACTTCCTTCACATCTTTGGATGGAAACCATCATGTCCTGAGGATTTGTCACTCTTTAATTCCATTAATTTACTTATTACTGATGCTTCAATTACATTAATTTTATTGAGCCCCTGCTCCTGATCCATCATTAATTTCCTCAGGACATGGCAAGCTATCCTCCCCATCTACTATAAATACGAGGCAAAGTAATTATCAACATGTCTGTAATTGTGATTTTCCACAAGGTACGTGACATACACACTTCCAATGTCATGCACCAGCAGCTTATTAGCCCCATCAATGATGTTTGATGTTGGATCTATGCAGGTTATGAGTTTTCACTTTGTTAAATTAGACGCCTGCAGTTGAGAAAACACTGCTCCAGTTATGCATACAAACCTGTCAATGCGATGGTATAACTGGCCATTTACTTTGTTCATTTGATTGAGGTAACAATTGCTTCACACAAGTCCTCAGTTGCTATTGGACTGGTTCTTGTCGAGGTTATTGAATATTTTTTAAACTATGATTGTTCCTCCAATGCTCAACTCTGGCAACGGTTAGCAGTCTTATCAAGATGAATTTGGCTTTTGCCATTTCATCTTGATTGTAACTCAACTTGAGCTCTGTAGCTTTCCTACTGAAAGAGTAGATTGGAGGCCTTGTGACTTAGTCTTCGTACTCCATTACTTTCCATGCCTTAAGTGAGTACGTAGCTATACTCTAGGATTTATTTGGATACACCTGTGCAGGATTTACTGAATTTCTTTTGGATTCTTATGCTGAATGTCACTGCTGCCTCAGTTTTTCCATTTGACTGGGGATAAATATGAAAATGGTATGTGGAATTCAATTTTTCAATTGTTAAAGAAATGGCTAAGTTCTTCACTGATGAATCACTACTGCTCATCTCAATATTAGGAATACAATTACAGTTGAAACATGCTTTTGGATATTAAAAAATCTGCATAGTACTTACTGACATCTGCGGGTCCACCTTTCAGTAGTCAGAACAACAGCCGGTGGTGAAAGATAATCACTCCAGTATTAAGAATTCCACTCTCCTCTTAACTCCTTTGAGTAACTGCTGTATATCTTTTTACAATGCTTGTTATACAACATGGTATTTCATCTCTATATGCCAAATTGGCTCTTAGAGAAACGAGTATGCCCTTGATGCTTTTGGACTATTCTTTCATTCCAAATTTTTGCAACATTTGGAGAGTTGTATCTTACTGGGTTGTTAGTTATAATCAGGATCTCTGCTGATTTGATAACCCACATCATGTAGAACAGCTGCTCTGAATTGGATCTGGAAAATTTCACACTGTCGTAACATCCTCTAGTTTCCACAACAGGAGTGTTGTTCTCGATAGTATATCTATGATGTACATCTGCTTCGTTTCCTTTGCGTCATGTCTAGGTGGCACCTTTGTAACTGCTGTACAATTCTGTTACTTCTTCCCACGCATACAAATGCTCCAATATCTCTTTACAAATACTATTTAGGTCTACAAAATGTTGGAATACTGTTGCCATAAATTGGAGAGAGCTTAGTAATTCAATAGCCTATAAAACAGTTGGGTTGGCTATTCCTATATCCTGTAGTTACAAATCTCATTTTTTAAATATATTATCACAAGCTCAAAGTGGAATATTTTTATTTTATGTACATTGAAGAAGTCTCATTCTTTCTGGCTAAAATATGGATATGCACAATGTTTTATTACTTTCAAACATATAGATAGCACTTCATTACTCAATAAAACATGTAACAAAATGTTCAGATGACACAAATGCACAAATTATTAAAAATATCAGTGGTGACAAAACCATGAAAAAGCAACTCAAAGTTTTAGAAAAGTGGATTCAAAGATTGTGTTAAACTTGCACAGAAGACTAATAGAGCCCAGTCTACATAACACAAAGGATATAGAAGGACCAGAAGAACATGCAAAATGATCTTCAAGGATAAGATCAGAACTAATTGTGCACATTTATTACGAAAATCTGAACAGGTTTGATTGTACATTTGGAAAAGACAAGACCAAATAGTGAGTTGATGAAGGTCTTTAAAATTATCAAGGGCTGAGTGGGGTAGAAGTAGAAAGATGGTTCTCTTGCAGAAGAGTCCAAACTCCTGCTTATAAATGATGGTTACTAAAAAATAATCAGTAAGTAATGCAGGATTAACGAGAGTCGCCCATTAGAATAAGGAACGTACTATTTCATGGAGTTCCTTTTTAAATTCACTCATGGGTTAAAGAAGTCATGGGCTGGGTAAGCACTTACTGCAAATCCTCAGTTGACCTTGAGAAGGTGGTGGTGAGTTGCCTTCCTAAACTGCTAGTCTGTTTGGTGTTGGTAAACCCATAATGGAAACAGTTCCAGGATTTTAATTCCACTATATTGAAGGAAGAACAATATATTTCCAAGTCTAGATGGTGAGTGGCTTGGAGAGGAATTTAGAATTGGTATCTGTTGCCCTTATCCTTCCAGATGGTAGTGGCCATGGACTTGGAAGGTGCTATCTAAAGAGCCTTGATGAATTTCTATAGTACTTCTTGGAGATGGTACTCTGCTGTTATGGATCGTCAGTTGTGGAGGGACTAAATGTTTGTGGATGTGGTGCCAATCAAGTGGACTGTTTCTTGAGTGTTGTTGAAGCTGCAGTCAGCCAGGCAAGTGCTACTATTCCATCACCTTCCTGGCCTATGCCTTGTAGATGGTGGCTTGGCTCTGGGCTAATCAGAAGGGAAATTATTCACTGCAAGTTTAAGTAATTAAGGGAATGGTAAGAGATGTATTCAAAGGAAAGTTAGACAAAGATATACAGGAGGAAAGAATAAAAGCATCGTTAGATGGAATTTAAGTACGTAGAGTGAGGTGGGCCTACAGAGTCTGTCTTCACATTATTAATTTCACTTAATATGTAATAAACAGCGGATGCTACATACAGAACACTTGCTCTAACAGAGGAACAGACATTACAGTCAGGGCAGGATATTCCTTTTGAGATTGGTACTTCAAGATCGGTGTCATCTATGCTGCCCTGCTTGAAGTGGGAAGCAATTATACATTCTGGTTTTCCCCAGAGGTTGGCCCAAACTGAAGGGCCAATTCGTGGCAGTGTATGTGGAAAGGGCTCTGGAGTCTGAAAGTTCAGCCCTGATTGAGAGAGATAACAGACATGCATGATTACCCCTCTCAAATTGTGTACATTTTATGATCCCATACTATTGAATAACAGTTATGAGTGGCTCTCCATTGACTTGTTGAATATTATGACTTCCGCATAGATGATCCTGATCTAGTGTGAACTGCATGCCCTTCCAGAAAAAAAAGTTGCAGACTACTCCTCAAAGACCTGACAACCAGCTTCTTCAAGGCTTAACTGGTCACTAGTCAGAATATGGAGAATGTCAAGTTCCACATCTTCTTTCAGCACAAAAGTCGATCATCATTGCACCAGCATTGAAAAAGTGGCAAGATGGCAGATGTTGGCATGTATGTGCCTGTTAGCCTCAGCTCCGTCCCTCATTTGGCTACCAAACTAACTTCCCCCAGTGTGCATAGGTATAGAGAAGTATAGGGTGGCACGGTGGCTCAGTGGTTAGCACTGCTGCCTCACAGCACCAGGGCCCCAGGTTCAACTCCAGCCTCGGGTGACTGTGTGGAGTTTGCACATTCACCCAGTATCTGCATGGGTTTCCTCCCACAATCCAAAGATGTGCAGGTTAGGTGAATTGGCCGTGCTAAATTGCCCCATAGTGTTAGGTCAATTAGTCAGAGGGAAATGGGTCTGGGTGGGTTATTCTTCGGAGGGTTGGTGTGGACTGGTTGGGCCGAAGGGCCTGTTTCCACACTGTAGGAAATCTAATCTAATCTAATCAACAGTGAATAAATGGGGTAAAAGGGAAACCCAAGAAACTGACTTTCCTCACAGCCCCAGTGAAGGGGAGATACATTTCATTGTACTTCTGCAGTGTACACTTGGTAACAAGGCTGTGATGAACCCAGTCAATTGGCTTCACCAAATGTTGTCGACAAAATGTCAAAGTCAAATTAATAAATGAGAAATAGGGTCCCATAATATACAGGCTGGAGTCTTCCTCATCCATCACCAAAAAGTTTAACTTCAAAAATTGTCAGAAATGGAGAAAGAAAGAGAATAACTTCATTTCTACAGATCTATTTTCTTGAGAAGACAGGACTAATATTGCACTGGTGAGATCTAGAATATTTCCACCTTTTCACATAACCACATCTAAGACCTGCTACAAAAAAAAAAGAGAAACTTAAGCAGGAATGGTTGGTAAGGATGAGGTAGGTCTCTAACGAGAGCAGGAATTATGGCGTAGCTTGTGGGCATCTGGAAATTAGGTTACTGGCAGTGGCATGGGTGCACACAATTTCAGGCCAGCCTCTTGAGAGAGAAAACCTAGGGCACAGAATATTGCGGGAGCAATTTGACAATCACCAGGGACTGTAGCAGGAATAGTGAGGGAAGGAGAGTAAACAATGAAAAGGAGAAGTGTCGTTTTAACAGACTCTGGAAGCAACAGACAAAGGAAGCCTTGAAAGTTACAAAGGAAAAAGGAGAACTGAAGTTGAAGGCCTTTAGGAAAGGGATTCGAGAACTGAACACCCATACTCACGGAGCTCAGTCACAAGATACTATTGACTGGAGTACTGAGAACAAGCCTTGAAAGCAGTACAACCTTTGAAGTGAGTTCAAAAGTGAGCAGAGCAGTTGGGCAGAATACCCACTGTACAAGATAGCCATAGATGGGAATTAGTAAATTAATTGGAGAGCAGGACACCAGAATAGAATCCTATTTGAAAGAGGTTGGAGTACTCAGAAGTGGCCAGCATAAGGAGGTAGCCACAGAAAGCTATGTTGGAAATGATCACATATTCAAGGCATTATTGAGAAATGGAAAGTGTAGAGCCAAAATAAAAATGCACAGGATAACTTGGTAGAAAACAATGCCAATGAAGCAAATAGATAACAGAGTGGACATAGAGAGAGAAATAAACTAGAGCAAAAGAATGAACAGAGATATCATGATAGGTAAAGATGTGATGAATTATTTAACTGAATTAAAGTGTCATGTGATTGTCATGGAACACTCATGAAAATTGTAGTCACTACAATATTACAGACACATAAATGTTAAAAGTATGTGGACAGACAGCTTAAATTCAATGCTATACTAGGCATTAAACTATTTACGATCCTCTTTCACTCCTGTAGTGCCTAGGTGAGCATTAAAATCCGTGAATAGCAAAATAGTTTATTCGATTTCTTAGCAAGATAATTCACTTTCTCACAAAAATATTTCAGCTTTTATCTGCAATTACTCAGAAATTTCCAGCACTTTACTAGCTGACATCATTACTTTTCATTTCATGTGTCATAGATCTGGCAGTATAAACTTTATATTCTATTGGGAACAAAGATGCAATTCAAATGCAATGGATGTAAACTTGCATTGGTTTATATGACTAATGATTAAACGAAATATTATTATTTCACTGGAAGGCATTGTCATTCCTTTGTATGTGGTATTAAAATATGTTGATTGCCATTGCAATTTCACCTTACACACCCAGCAATGAACACCTACAATACAATATTAAATCAAGCTGAAGTAACCTAGAACAGAAACCTGGTGTTGTGTGATTTTTAATTTTGTACAACCCAGTCCAACACCAGCACCTCCAAATCGTAACCAAGATCATCAATACAAACTGTTAAATACTGAGAATTAATAGCACATATAAAATTAATCAACTGTTCTTATCCAATTAATATACATAGTATAGACTATAGTCAAATCTTCAATGTAAAGTCTTATCCTATTCTCACCGACACAGAAATCCAGAGACAGTTAAGATCACAGTTAACAATCAAGTGGGAATCCTGCGGTTTTTCTACTCCTCGGTCCAGACTTCTTTATGCACAATATATTTCCTCACTGCACTGCCTAACTTCAATTTAAGGTGGCTTGGAAAACTCAACGGATGAATTTTCATGCCTTTCTAGTTACCATGACATGGAGATGCTGGTGTTGGACTAGGGTAAACGAAGTCAGAATTCCCATGACACCAGGTTAGAATACAACAGGTTTATTTAAAATCACACGCTTTCGGAACACTGATCATTTCACTGAAAGCTTGTGATTTTAAATAAAACTGATCTAGTAGCAAAGTCATAGAGTCATGGAAATGTGCAGCAAGGAAACAAACCCTTCAGTCCAACTCGTCCATGCCGATCAGATATCCTAACCTAAGCTAGTCCCACTTTCCAGCACTTGGCCCATATCCCTCTAAACACTTCCTATCCATGTACGTATCTATATGCCTTTCAAATGGTGTAATTGTACCAGCCTCCACGACTTACTCTGGCATTGCAATCCATACATGCACCATCTTCTGTGTGAAAAAGATGTCCTTCAGGTCGGTTTTAAATTTACCCCTCCTCACCCTAAACCTATGCCCTCTAGTTCTGGATTCCCCCACACCAGGGAAAAGACCTTGTCTATTTATGCTATCCATGCTCATGATCTTATAAACCTTTACAAGGACACCCCTAAGCCTCCCACGGTCCAGGTAAAACAGCCCCAGCCTCTTCAGCCTATCCCAGTAGCACAAACCCTCCAACCTTGGCAACATCCTTGTAAATCTTTTCTGAACCCTTTCAAGTTTCTGATATGAAGGAGATCAGAATTGCGTGCAATATTCCAAAAGTGGCCTAACCAATGTCCTGTACAACTACAACATGACTCCCAACTCCTGTACTCAATACTCTGACCAATAAAAGAAAGCATACCAAATGCCGCCTTCACAATCTTATCTACCTGTGACTCTACTATAAAGAAATTGTGAATCTGCATTCCAAGGTCTCTTTGTTTAGCAACACTCTCCAGGACCTGACCATTAAGTGTATAAGTCTTGCTCTGGTTTGCCTGATTGGGCTACAGGCAGACTCTAATCTTGAGACAGACTGGTTCTATTTCTAAAGTAGGAATTTACAAAATGTTATATGCATCAGTATTTACTATAGAAAAGGACATGGAAGATATAGAATGTAGGAAAATAGATGGTGACATCTTGAAAAATGTCCATATTACAGAACAGGAAGTGCTGGATGTCTTGAAATGCATAAAAGTGGATAAAACCCCAGGACCTGAGGAAGTGTACCCTAGGACACTGTGGGAAGCTAGGGAAGTGATTATTCGGCCTCCTACTGAGATATTTGTATCATCGATAGTCACAGGTGAGGTGCTGGAAGACTGGCCGTTGGCGAACGCGGCACCACTCTTCAAGACAGGTGGAAGGACAAGCCAGGGAACTATAGACCAGTGAGCGTGACGTTGGTGGTGGGCAAGTTGTTGGAGGGAATCCTGAGGGAGAGAATGTACATGTATTTGGAAAGGCAAGGACTGATCAGGGATAGTCCACGTGGCTTTATGCATGGGAAATCATGTCTCACAAACTTGATTGAATTTTTTGAAGAAGTAACAAAGAGGATCGATGAGGGCAGAGCAGTAGATGTAATCTATATGGGCTTCAGTAAGGCATTCAACAATGTTCTCCATGGGACACTGGTTCGCAAGGCGAGATCTCATGGAATACAGACAGAACTCGTCATTTGGATACAGAACTGGTTCCAAGGTAGAAGGCAGAGGGTGGTGGTGGAGGGTTGCTTTGCGGATTGGAGGCCTGTGACCAGTGGAGTACCACAAGGATTGGTGCTGGGTCCACTACTTTTCATAATTTATATAAATAAATTTGGATATGAGCGCAAGAGGTATAGTTAGTAAGTTTGCTGATGACACCAAAATTGGAGGTGTAGTGGACAACGAAGAAGACCAACTCAGATTACAACAGGATCTTGATCAGATGAGACAATGAGCTGAGAAGTGGTAGATGGAGTTTAATTCAGATAAATGTGAGGTGCTGCATTTTGAGAAAGCAAATCTTAGCAGGACTTACACACTTAATGGTAAGGTCCGAGGGAGTGTTGCTGAACAAAGAGACCTTGGAGTGCAAGTTCATAGCTCCTTGAAAGTGGAGTCGCAGGTAGATAGGATAGTGAAGGCGGCATTTGGTATGCTTTCTTTTATTGGTCAGAGTATTGAGTACAGGAGTTGGGAGGTCATGTAGCGGCTGTACAGGACATTGGTTAGGCCACTGTTGGAACATTGCATGCAATTCTTCTATCGGAAAGATGTTGTGAAACTTGAAAGGGTTCAGAAAAGATTTACAAGGATGTTGTCAGGGTTGGAGGATTTGAGCTAAAGAGAGAGATTGTATAGGCTGGGGCTGTTTTCCCTGGAGCATTGGAGGCTGAGGGGTGACCTTAGAGGTTTATAAAATAATGAGGGGCATGAATAGGATAAATAGACAAAGTCTTTTCCCTGGGGTGGGGGAGTCCAGAACGAGAGGGCATAGGTTTAGGGTGAGAGGGGAAAGATATAAAAGAGACCTACGGGGCAACTTTTTCACACAGAGGGTGATATGTGTCCTGAATGAGCTGCCAGAGGAAGTGGTGGAGGCAAGTACAATTGCAATATTTAAAAGGCATCTGGATGGGTAGATGAATAGTAAGAGTTTGGAGGGATATGGGCCATGAGCTGGCAGGTGGGCCGAATGGCTTTACTTCCACTCCTATGTCTTATGGTCTTAGTTGGGACTAGATTGGTTGGGGTATCTGGTTGGCATTGATGAGTTGGACCGAAGGTCTGTTTCCGTGCTGTACATCACTATGAATCTATATGGATTGACCGCCTGCACATTGTGCGCTTCTTGAGCGAAATAGAATGGATTTGCAAATTCACCCCAAAGAGTGAGAATGTGAATGTGATGGAATATAAGTCTGTGAGAGGGTGTTTGCAAGTGTGTGTGTGTTAGGGGAGGTGGTGAGAGAGAGAGAGAGAGAGTGTGTATCAGAGAGAGTGAGAGAGTGTGTGTGAGAGAGAGTGAGAGTGAGAGAGAGAGTGTGTGAGAGAGAGTGAGAGTGAGAGAGAGAGTGTGTGAGAGAGAGTGAGAGTGAGAGAGTGTGTGTGAGAGAGTGTGTGTGAGAGAGAGAGTGTGTGTGAGAGAGTGTGTGTGAGAGAGAGAGTGAGAGTGAGAGAGTGTGTGTGAGAGAGAGAGTGAGAGTGTGCGTGTGCGTGTGAGAGAGAGAGAGTGTGAGAGAGAGAGAGTGTGAGAGTGTGAGAGTGTGAGAGTGTGAGAGTGTGAGAGTGTGAGAGTGTGAGAGTGTGAGAGTGTGAGAGTGTGAGAGTGTGAGAGTGTGAGAGTGTGAGAGTGTGAGAGTGTGAGAGTGTGAGAGTGTGAGAGTGTGAGAGAGTGAGAGAGTGAGAGAGTGAGAGAGTGAGAGAGTGAGAGAGTGAGAGAGTGAGAGAGTGAGAGTGAGAGAGAGTGAGAGAGTGAGAGACAGACAGCTTGGCCACTCTGCGTTGTTGCTTATCCTGAATTCCACCTTGGAGGATGGACACCCAAAAATCCAAGGCCAAATGTCCGTGACCACTGAAGTGTTCCCGGACTGGGAGGGAACACATGTCTAGAGATTGTTGCATGGTGTCCATTCATCCATTGTCGTAATGTCTACTTGGTCTCGCCAGCTGTACAGCTACCTGAAGGAGTAATGCTCCGAAAGTTAGTACTTCCAAATAAACCTGTTGGACTATAACCTCGTGTTGCGTGATTATTAGCTCTAAGTGCTGAGATAACCGGGAGGCTGTTGCTATTATGCAAAAGGGTTATCTCGTAGTCAACATAATGCTGTCATTGCCTTCATTTGCCAAGAGGAACCTGGGATAAATCGTGATCCCTTCACTGCAACAGGCCGCTCTTGCTGCCGATGACATGTTGCTGCCTCAGATTGCTGAGAGGAGCTGAGGATGCTCCCATCTCCAGTCCTGCTGCCATCTCTGACCACTTGGAGGCTGTATCCATTCTGTACACAATGCACTGTTGCTGCCGTATCACCGCAAAAGGTAGCATCTTGCTAACAGCCATTCATCAATGCAACTTGCAGGTCACTGATGGCCTCCTCACCAGAGCTGGGCAATACATTTATCTCATGCGAGATGCATCCTCACTGGAACACAGGCCACTGGCTTTTGCCTTTGATGAAGGGTCACTCGACCCAAAACATTAACTCTGCTTTCTTTTCACTGATGCTGCTAGACCTGCCCAAGTTTCTCCAGCAGTTTCTGGTTTTAAGTGGAAGAATTAAAACATCAGTTGTAACTAAGTCTTAAAGCATCAATGAGATTATTAACATTAAGATTATCAGTACTGAAGAACAGAATAATTTCTTCTAACTTTATCATTCTCAGAGCCACAATAAGCTGGAATTACTTTACTGTAGCAATTTAAAAAAAACTTTCAAACTTCATGAAACAATGCTTCACCTGTACAATCAATATTGTCATCCCCAGTTATGTTTACATCCTAAGTATCAGTTTATGCCTGACAAGAGGCAGCGTGTTCCATTCTACAACCAAGATATGAGCTGGGATTGCTAACATTTATACAACACTAATTTGTAAATACAGAAACATTTGAAATCTGCCCTGAAGGCTAAAAACTGTGCTAAAGCATTGTTACATGTAAAAAATTACTGCAGCTGAAAATTTGCAAAGCTTTTGCACTAAAGATTAAAAAAAACCCACAAAGTTTAAGTTAAGAATGTTGGACCAATGATTTTCTTCAGGGTTCCTGTCTTCTTCCTGTATTTAGTCCAGTATTTAGATTGGGTTATGGCTAATGTCAACAGATTTCAAGACTGCAAGAATAATCGTTAATAGAGAAGGAAAGAAATGTGTTGGACATTGCCTTGCTGCCCATAGCGCCAGAGTTTAAGTCTTTTAAATTAATGATTCTGACACTTGTAATTCTATAAAGATTTGATTTGCACCAGAACAAAAAGGAATCCATTTGAGGGTCCTGAAGTTACATAGAAATACAAAGGACAAAAGGAATTTTTTTGTTCTTGATCATTATTTTGCATGCAATTGCTGTTAAACATTCTTGCAAATCGTGAACAAGGAGCATGATGAATGATTAACCATGTTCACTGTATTGCAGACAACATGAGACTATGCATTGCTTTATCAGGGCTGGGGCTGTTTTCCCTGGAGCGTCGAAGGCTGAGGGGTGACCTTATGGAGGTTTACAAAATTATGAGGGACATGGATAGGGTAAATTGGCAAAGTCTTTTCCCTGGGGTGGGGGAGTCCAGAACTAGAGGGCATAGGCTTAGGGTGAGAGGGGAAAGAGATAAAAGAGACCTAAGGGGCAACCTTTTCACGCAGAGGGTGGTACGTGTATGGAATGAGCTGCCAGAAGAAGTGGTGGAGGCTGGTACACTTGCAACATTTAAGAGGCATTTGGATGGGTATATGAATAGGAAGGGTTTGGAGGGATATGGGCCGGGTGCTGGCAGGTGGGACTAGATTGGGTTGGGATATCTGGTGTTAAAAAAAAAAAAGGGGCTTGCCATTTAAGACATAGATGATAGCCAGTTTTGCTTTCTCAAAGCATCATGACTCATCAGAACTCCTCGTCTTCAGAAAGCAGACAAGGCAGCATCATTGAATACTTTTAAGGCAGAGGTAAATAAATTCCTGACTAATGAAAGTCAAAGCTATAATCAAGCTACATAAGAATGTGAAATTGAAGCCACAATTAAATAAACCACTATCATATTGAATGGTCAAACAGACACGAGGGAACAAATGGCCTCCTGCTTTCAGTTGATAAACAATAACATTCACTTTGCAAACTAATCTCTAGAGGTGCTTTCCCATTTATTTACCCATATTCCTGAGTGATCTATCTGTTTAATTACATATGCCTGCAGCTGAGGTTAAGAAATGCTAGTTAATATCGCTACCTATTTGCATTCACCATGGGCAAGATTACTTTGGTTTCCAAAATTGCAAATATAACAACTAAAACACTAATAAAAGCCAATGCTAGGTGAATAAATTTTTACTTATTCAGTCACACTAAAATATCTAACAGTTTAGAATGCTCTTGGCCACAGCTGGATCCATTTATCTTACAGGTCTGTGACAGCTACTTGAACAGCAGCTTCCCTGCCCCTGACATAAAGACGCATCTATTATATTGCCTGCTTGCTGACAAACATGTATAGTTCCTGCTGTCTCTTGCATGTTCCATTTTCATCTGTATAATGACTCCAGTTATAGGAATATTAGACAAACCAAATTTCCAGATAGGATGTGATTTGATGGACTATAATCTTTCAAATAATACAACACATAGCTGAACCAAGGGTGAGCACTAAGTACTAGATGCACAAGAATCTTTACTGTGTACACTTGAAGCTATAATGATGAAACAGATACACTAAACAAATAAGATAATGATTTTAAGCAATATAAAAACCCACTGGTTTCAAACAAATGAAGAAGCAGCAGGAGTAAGCCATTCAGCCCCTCGAGTTTGGATGCCATTCAATAAGATCAAGATTGATCTGATTGCAACTATATATATTCATTCCTACTTACCCCAGAGAGCTTTTTGATCTTTGCCTAACAAGAGTTTACCTCTGCCTTAAAAATATTCAAGAACCATCTTTTCAGGAAGAGAGTTCCAAAGATTTGCAGCCCCCTAAAAGAGAAATCGCTAATCACTGTTTTTAATGGATAACTCCTGAATTTTAAATCTTGATCTCTGGTTCTAGATTCTCCCATAAGATGCATCATCCTCTCCACATCTCCTTGTCAGAATACAACTACACCCTCAGCAGTTATCTCCACAGCAACCTAACAGCTTTCTTGCATCCAAAGGTCTTTTATTTGGATCAAAACTGCAATCATTCCTTGTAATCATACTTGGGCATAACAAAATAACTTAAAAGTAAATCATCTCTCCTTCACCTTAAGCTAAAACCACAGCTCTGCATTTTTTAAGCCCTTAATATAATTCAGCAGTAGAGTGAGTTCTTCAGTCCGGGTGAAGGGCTCCTGCCCGAAACATCAATTTTCCTACTCCTCGGATGCTGCCTGACATGCTTTGCTTTTCAAACACCACTCTAATCTTGACTCTAATCTCCAGCATCTGCAGTCCTCACTTTTGCCTAGTAGAGTGAGTTGTAATGCCTGTGAGAGAGGGAGGAAAGTCTGAGTGTGGTGCAATCTGTATGACTGATCTGACAGTCAGCTTTGAATGTTTGATATGTACAATCTGAGGTGTGGATGGAAGACTAGCAATATTGCTGAACATTTGAGAGTGAGGTGAAGAATGGAACATTGATAACGTGGTGGCAGAGTAGAATGCTTCAACCAGAGCTCCTCTCCTCTGTCCGTTCTTTGTATTTTTCTTCTCTCAATCTTGGGCCCCTGGCCTCCGAAGCGGGATCTGCGGAGACACCAGTGACCAACAGCCCAATATGGAGTGTGGTAATAAGCAGCGATCAGACCCTGTGGACGCCTCCTGCACTGATCTGCTGCGGAGAGCCTTTGGAGAGAGACTGTGATGTTTGTCTTTTTAACTTTGCTTCTTGTTTTTCTCACCTCTGGTTATACTGTGTATAGCTGTAATGTAACTTTTTCTTTATTTCTGTATTCTGTAACTAAGGATCGTACTTAAGATGGTACTGTAAGTGGTGACAAACTTTTCACTGTACTCATTTGAGCATATGTGGCAATAAAACTAATTCACTATGCATGTCAGTTATGAGTACTTACTGATTTATGTGTAGTGAATTGAACAATGGTTTAGAGTAGTGATACAGGACTTGTACTTACTGTTCAACCTCTGATGTGGAGGTGCCCATGTTGGACTGAGGTTGACAAGGTCAGAAGTCACATAATAACTAGAATATAGTCCAATAGGTTTATTTAAAATCACAAGCTTTCAGAGTGCTGCTCCTTCGTCAGATGACTTCAGGTAAACCCTGTCGTGTGATTTCTGACCTTGTCAACCTCTTTGGCTTTTGTAGAAATATTAGAGGCTTTAGTCATTGTACACATTTCTACTGTGACACCTTTTGTCCTGAATTTGACTGGCAATAATCTCAGCATGTCAAGCAGCTACAGTGTGTATTCCCTTTAAGTGGTGCAGGAAAGATTTAAGTAGAAGTAAGAGGTATAATATTGTCCCTGACTGATCTATTCAACCAGCAAAGCATGTGGTTAATACTCACTGCACACTGACTTAGAGTCATAGGGTCATAGAGATGTACAGCATGGAAACAGACCCTTCGGTCCAACCCGTCCAGGCAGCCTGTTCAGCCTCTCCCTATAACTCAAATCCTCCAACCCTGGCAGCATCCTTGTAAATCTTTTCTGAACCCTTTCAAGTTTCACAACATCTTTCCAATAGGAAGGAGACCAGAATTGCATGCAATATTCCAACAGAGGCCTAACCAATGTCCTGTACAGCCACAACATGACCTCCCAACTCCTGTACTTAATACTCTGACCAATAAAGGAAAGCATACCAAATGCCTTCTTCACTATCCTATCTACCTGCGACTCCACTTTCAAGGAGCTATGAACCTGCACTCCAAGTTCTCTTTGTTCAGCAACACTCCCTCGGACCTTACCATTAAGTGTATAAGTCCTGCTAAGATTTGCTTTCCCAAAGTGCAGCACCTCGCATTTATCTGAATTAAATTCCATCTGCCACTTCTCAGCCCATTGGCCCATCTGGTCCAGATCCTGTTGTAAACTGAGGTAACCCTCTTCGCTGTCCACTACACCTCCAATTTTGGCGTCATCTGCAAACTTACTAACTGTATCTCTAATGCTCGCATTCAAATCATTTATATAAATGATGAAAAGTAGCTGACCCAGCACCAATCGTTGTAGCACTCCACTGGTCACAGGTCTCCAATCTGAAAAACAACCCTCCACCACCACCCTCCGTCTTCTACCTTTAAGCCAGTTCTGTATCCAAATGGCTAGTTCTCCCTGTATTCCGTGAGATCTAACCTTGCTGATCAGTCTCCCATGGGGAACCTTGTCAAACGCCTTACTGAAGTCCATATAGATCACATCTATTGCTCTGCCCTCATCAATCCTTTTTGTTACTTCTTCAAAAATCTCAATCAAGTTTGTGAGACATGATTTCCCATGCACAAAGCCATGTTGACTACCCCGAATCAGTCCTTGCCTTTCCAAATACTTGTATATCCTGTCCCTCAAGATTCCCTCCAACAACTTGCCCACCACCAATGTCAGGCTCACCGGTCTATAGTTCCCTGGTTTGTCTTTACTATCCTTCTTAAACAGTGGCACCACATTTGCCAACCTCCAGTCTTCCAGCACCTGACTTGTGACTATCGATAATACAAATATCTCAGCAAGACCGCCCCGCAATCACTTCTCTAGCTTCCCACAGAGTTCTCTGGTACACCTGATCATGTCCCCCCTGACTAGTTTCAATGCTTGTGGCACAAACGAAAAGGGGATTTAGATAATAAATTTGAATGCTGAAGGGAATATGTATATTAAAATGAAATTTATTTCTTGAGTGGTTCTTCTGTGGTGGATGGGATCGTACTGGGAATAAGATTATGTATCAATCTGACTTTAAGTGGAACCTTATGAGTGCATTTAGTGCTCAGTGACCGCAAGTGCAGCAATTATATTTTACATGTCTGGATGAACCTTCATCACATTTCAAACGCTACAACAAAATAACTGCACAATAGAGGTATAGCATATGTAGCAAAAACAGTATTAAATTTATTATGAAAACTTGAACGTTTTGTCTGCAGTGCCCTCATCAGAATTGTTTAATGAAGGTTTGATACCCCAAGCCTTGATTTGTCTTATATTTTTATAGTTTAGGATAGATGTGTTATCTATAGCTGGCACTTTTTGTACTATTTCAGATTCACAGTTTTCCTTTCATCTCTTAATCCAGAATATTGCTTTTGCTACTTTACAGGCTGAACTGACAAGATCATTTTCTGCTTCAACACTATTAAGTTTTTCCAACACTGATCTGATTGTCACCAGAAGACAACATATTTTCGTAGTCAGGCACCTCTAGAGTGAGCATTCAATTATTCAGATCCCATCCTCAATACCCCAGGCAAATATCTGTGAAGCCTTGCAGACATCTGAACAGTATACATGCTTCATACAGTAGAAAAGAGCACACAAGCTGGAGAATCGTACTAAACCAATTTCCCATTTTAAAGACAGGGTGTTCCTTATGTACTTGACAGATATGTACTGCAGGATTGCTCACATTTTTATCTTGGTGGATGATTCAAAGATATTAATTCATTTGCCACTACAGTTTCCAAACCTCATTTTAAAGAATCGATTTTACTGCATCGGCAATAGCTGAGAGATTGAATACTCCTCAGTTGGCCAAAGAAAGGCCAGATAGAATATTTGCTATATGAACTCAAAGCAGATGTGCCTCTCTGCTCCTATGGGGGTTTTATCCAATTGATGGATAAACTGTTGGGAGGATTGGTGGGGATTTGAGTATTCTCTGCATCTGAACCATTATAAACATTGCTGATCTTAAGGGGAAAGAAAAAGGTAATTTAAAATGTTAGTGCAATCATGCAGTTTGTAAAAATATTGTCAGTCTTTCATGGAACGTAAATGTTTTAGCAAAGTTAACATTTGTTAGTCATCTTGAATTGCCCTGAATAAGGTGGTGGCAGTTCATTTTTAGGTATGCCTGATACCATTCATAGTTTGTCTTTCTGCACTCATTTAGCTTGGTGGCCATGATAAGAGTGAACAAAACGCCAGGCAATGAGGTTAGAAATTATATTTAAATCTGATGCTGTTGATGGCTCACAGAAGCATGTAAGTGCAATATTTTGAGTCGCTTGATCTATTCTGTATTTAAGTCAAAATGTGTTGCACTAGAAAAGAACAGCCAATTAGGCAGCATCTGAGGAGCAAGAGTGTCAACGTTTCAAGTATAAGCTCTTCATCAGGAATGTAGGGAAGGCCCATGGGGACTGAGAGAAAAATGGAATGGGGGTGGGGCTGGAGGCAGGGGGAAGTAGCTGGGAATGTGATAGATGGATGGATGGATGGATGGAGGTGGGGGAGTGATGGTGATTGGTCGGAGTGGAAGGTGGAGCGGGTAGGTGGGAAAGATGACTGACAGGGAGGACAGATCAAGAGGGTTGTGTCAAGTTGGAGGATTGGATCTGGGATAAGGTGCAGGGAGGGCAGATGAGGAAACTAGTGAAATTGACATTTGGATTGTGGCTGGAGGGTTACAAGGTGGAAGAAGAGGCGAGCTCCCTCAAGGCGTTGGGTGGCTAGAACCTTCAAATTCTGCACCAACCTGTCCATCTTCTTTCCCACCCATCTGTTTCACCTTCCGCTCCGATCTCTCACTATCAGCCCCACCTTCATCTGCCTTTCGCATTCCCAGCTCCCTTACCGCCAGTCCCACTCATTTATCCCTCAGCCCCCTTTGGCCCCACCCACATTCCCAATGAAGATCTTATGCCTGAAACTTCGACTCTCCTGCTTCTTGGATGCTGCCTGACCAGCTGTGCTTTTCCTGCACCACACTCTTTGACTCTGATCTCCAGCATCTGCAGTCCTCACTTTTTTGAATTCTGAATTTGGCATGGTACTAATGCCATGTAATCTGATGGAAGGTATCCTTCATGTCAAGATGGGTCTTTTTTTTTTACATAAGCATTATGCAGTGGACACTGTTTCCAATACTGTCAAATTCCTGTGATCAGGGAGTGTAAGATCATTGGGGTGGGAAGAACATGGAGTTTTCAGAACAGCACAATGTTACTGAATAGTACAGCAGTCTTGAGGGGCTGAGCAGCTTATTGCTAATCTGTCATTGTGCACAAACATATAAAACATGGACTATTAACTGTCAAATTCAATTGGTTAAAGTAATACCTGGAAGGTTTGAAGATTAATGATTTTGAAAAGTACCAATGCACTGACTTAAAATAGTCACATGAATCACCTGATCCTCTGGTTGGACTACATATCATGAATCCAACACGGATGAGGTTAAAGGCTGTCTGAACTGGTCTTAACATTCTCTCCAATGGGAATGGAATCAGTCAGAAAGGCTCCCATGAAATGCACTAAAAAGCCCCATCAGCTCGGATTTTTGTCATTACGAGAATCTTCATATGTTGAAAATGAAATCTTGCATGTTATCATCAAACTACAAAATCTAACTGGAGTAAACAGAATAAGTAAACGAGTTGCTATTTCAAGGAATTCTTTTCACCAGATCAAAAGGGATAGAACTCTGAATAAAGAATTGAATATGGAGGAGATGGCACTCTCTCACCCTCTAGGAGCAAGGCATCCAGTGTAACAGCATTGACTGGAAAGCATCAGAAGCCCCTAATTTACAATCAATATTCACTACTGCTTATGATCTAATAAACCAGCTGCGGTCTCAGGTTAAAACTTCAAACCCCAGGTCAACTAAAGAGGTCTGAACTGTATATTTTTAAAAAGTTCTCTAATACTGAAGTGTGTGCACACATGCAGATGGGTGCACAAAGGAGTTAGCAGGTAATAAAACTGCTCTTTCACTCAAGAAAACCTTGCATTAGTTGTTTTTTTCTCACAATGAGAACTGGTTAATTACAGTTTAGTTGGAGAAAGGTATAGTCTCATGTCAAAAAGAACTTAAACTTTGTACTGGCTAACCAAGAAAGTTGCAAAGAGAGAAGACAGCTCATGCCTTCCCACATAGTCATAACAGTGTTCACTTTGGCTTGTGTGGTTCTGCAAGTTTTGGAAGGAGCAAAGTCTCTACCTGCCCTGTAAAAGTCTACACACTTGTTATTTGAAGCAGCCTCTTCAGCAGGTAGAAGTTTAAAATGCACAGCCTAGTGCAGTCGGTAGGGACGGTTTCACATGGAAACTCGTAGCCTCCATTAAACCAGACACAAAGAACAGAGGTAAAATGTATAACATCAAATTTGACATATACACAATGTGCTAACTGCCCATAGATACATAGTCAGAGATTTTTCACATACTATTCTATTTTGTACTCTTCATTTTAAGAATGCAAAACAGACAAAGTACTGCTTTGCCATTTAATCTGGAACATGACAAGATTTTCCAGAATTTACGTCTATATTTTAACATTTTCAGGTTTGGCGAGCATTTCAAATTGAAATGAGTGCTTAATGCGATATCGTGCTCTTTGCAGTTTTTTTGATGGTCTATATGTTCTCAAGTAATGATCACATGCTATACTATTCTCCATGACACTTATTATGCTAATATCCTGTTGAGAATTGTCACAGGCCTGCAAAACAAATTTGTTGCCTATGAGGATTCTTCTAAGGAAAGCAGAAACTATAATTTGGCTGAGTCATTTTCTTTGCTGTTCAGACTCAAACAGACAGAATTGCAAAAGAACAAAAGCCGCTGTTTTACTCTTAAAAGCGCTGTCAGCTTGGACTTAGTAAATTGTCACTCAAAGTCAAGAAAGCAGAAACATCATAGTGATAGCATTTGTTGAAGGACTATTGGAGCTGGAAGGTCAATAGTAGCTTCATGAAATGTCATATAACAAAACAAGGCTTTTGAGTTCAGGATTTATTTTTAATATAACCATACACTGAGTGCAATATGTTGCGATATGGAGCATTAATATAATTTGCTGATCTAAATTTGGTTCCAATCGCTTTCCAAAGTACACGAAAGAAAATGGGGATTTTCCTTCCCACTTTTCAACTATTTCACATCTGTAATTGATCATTTGTTTTCAACAAAAATGCTTATTTTTTCCATAATGCGTTTAATATGAAAACATCTCAAAGTTTCTGACATAATTATCTGCTCCCTGACTACTGTTATGGAGGCCTGAGATTTTGCAACGATGGACTGTCTATCCTTCATTGTAAAAATAGCTGTAGAGGTTGAAAACTGGAAGTCTTGGCTAGAACATATTTCACACCATTATCACAGTTGGGGAGAATGGCACAGACTCCAAAAGACACAACCCTGGTTCAAAGCACAAAGCAGAGAACTGTAACTGGTGGAAATCAAACAAAAAGATTTCTGAAAGGATGCCAGGTTCGAAATGTTAACTATTTTTTCTTCACAGATGCTGCTAGATCCATATTTCAGTAGCAACAGAAACAGGTGCATATATAAAAACATATGCACTAGTTATGTCTGATACTTATGAGGGATGAATGGGGAACAATGGCTTGGGTAGACCATGTCTAAAGATTGCGGAGTCTTTGGATAGGTAGGATACCATTTCGAAGCAGAAAGGTACTCTTTTGGATATGATCCAGAGCACTCTTTCAGGTGTCAGGAGATCTTTGCAATTTTTAAAGTATTAACATGAATATGTGAAAAGAAGTGTATAAACTCATTAAATGTCAATCTCATTTGGGCCATCAACAGTACTGTCACAAGTACCAAAGGCAAACAATTTTCAAAATGTTGAAAGCAACTGTCAATTGGAGCTGTTGAGACTTTTAAAACTCCAGCCCTTTAATTAAGTGGCAAAAAAAGAGACTGGCATGTTTAAAAAAAGTTTGTTATTTCATTTTTGAAATATGCATGAGGATCATCTTCACTGGATTATCTCAGCGCTATTTCACGGTTTTATTATCAGCTCCAACTGATGATCAACTCCTTGCAGTAGAACTGTAAATTTGAATGCTTGTTTTGAAGCAATTATAGGAAGATAACTTTAATTAATAACTTTGTATTGATTAGGTTATTTTTAATTATGAAATTCAGACATGGACAATTCAGACAGTTTGTTTAGTTTAATTTCCCATACATCTTGAAGTTTTCCCATGGTGGATACTGGATGAGCTGGCAAGGCGGATAGAAGGGTAAAAAGTAGTGGCCAAGAGCATAACTTGGTACTGCAGAAGCTTAGTAGTTATAAAGTGCTATGCAGGCGTGTTCTGAATCAAAGGTTGACAGAGTGCATTTGGGGCCATGTGAATTGGGTACGGAGCATGAGTTGGCATGGAGGAAGAGGGGATGCTAGTTTGGGTAAAGTGGCATAGACATAATGAGCGATGGGTGCTGATACGAGGTGGCATGGGTTAGAATTGATGGTAGGAGAAAGTGAGGACTGCAGCTGCTGGAAAGTCAGAGTCAAAAAGTGTGCTTCTCGGAAGCTGCCTGACCTGCTATGCTTTTCCAGCACCACACGTTTTGACTTAGAATTGATGGTGCCTGGCAGACGTGAAATAGTGTATGGCTATTTTTAGCTTTAATACTTTTATTAAAACTTTGATGCAGTACTGGAGTATTGAGGCCAGCCAACCTTCACATTTATCAACATCATTTCTAGGTCACTCAGCTGGGCACTCATTAAGGCGAAAGTGAGGACTGCAGATGCTGGAGATCAGGATCAGGATTAGAATGGTGCTGGAAAAGCACAGGTCAGGCAGCATCCGAGGAGCAGGAAAATCAACATTTCGGGAAGGAGCCCTTCATCAGGAATGAAGAAGGGCTCCTGCCCCGACACGTCGATTTTCCTGCTCCTCAGATGCTGCCTGACCTGCTGTGCTTTTCCAGCACTACTGTAATCTAGACATTCATTAAACAGGAGTCTGAACTTCTGAGGCACTTTCCATTGGATCGGAGTCTGAACGAACGTTTGAGCATTGGCTCAGTTGGTAGCATATTCACCTCCAAGTGAAAGAATTATGGATTTAGATCCTACTCCTGGAGTTCAAGATACAAATCAATGCAGAAACACCAGTGCACAAAAAAACACCTCTGCCAGTGGTGGTCTTTGAGACCCAGATCGATCTGAAACACTCTGTGGCACTATGAGCACGTGGTTATTCCTGGAATCCGAGCCAATGCAAAACACCAGTGCACAGAATACTGCTCTGCCAGTGGTAGCCTTTGAGACGCAGATCAATTTGGAACATTCTGTGATACAATGAGCAAGTGGTTCTTCCTGGGATCTGAGCCAATTTTTCTCCTTTGCTTAGCATCGCAAAAACAAATAACTCTGGAGTGAGTTACGTGTGCAAATTGCCTTTTGTATTGTAATGCTGATGGCTTTTCAAATATGCTATTGACTGTAAAGCATTTTGTGTTTATTCATGTGTTTCTGAAAACTCAGAAGTCAGACAACACCAGGTTATAGTCCAACAGGTTTATTTGAAATCACAAGCTTTCGGAGTGTTGCCCCTTTGTCACTTCACCTGACGAAGGCGCAATGCTTTTAAAGCTTGTGATTTCACATAAACCTGTTGGATGATAACCTGGCGTCATCTGACTTCTGACCTTGTTCACCCCAGCCCAACAGGCACCTCCACCTCCTGAAAGCTGTTCTATTAGTGTAAATCTTTTTTTTAATGAAAATTAGGCAAAGTTAACACGGCGGCACGGCGGCAAAGTTAACACGGTGGTTAGCACTGCTGCCTCACAGCACCAGAGTCCCAGGTTCGATTCCAGCCTCGAGCAACTGTCTGTGTGGAGTTTGCACATTCACTCAGTGTCTGCGTGGGTTTCCTCCAGATGCTCCAGTTTCCTTGCACTGTCCAAAGATGCGTAGGTAAGGTGAGATGCGTAGCTAAATTGCCCATAGGTTAGGTGTGTTAGTCAGAGAGAAATGGTTCTGGGCGGGTTACTCTTTGGAGGGTTGGTGTGGACTTGTTGGACCGAAGGGCCTGTTTCCACACTGCAGAGAATTTAATCTAATATGGAAATACTAAGCAAATAACAAAAGACATTCAGTTTTACAGATTTCATTTCCTGATAAGCTCAATTTTCTAGTCCTTGTATTATGAAAAAGATTTATTTTTTCTCAAACTTGTTCATTAAGTACTTTGCTCCTACACATTTCTCAGCTGCAATTAAGAGTGGAAAATTGCAGGATGAGGATGGTGGTAGGTCACATCAACTACCCCATTCCCACCTTAAACTTAGTTATCCTATTTCCACACTGGCTTATAAAGGCATATGTTGCAGCCTCACTTGTTTCTGGCAGGTTGCTACTTAAGTATGCAAAATGAAGTCCTATATGTCATGCCAAAATTGTAATTCTGTGCCAGAAATGAGTCGAGTGTGCTCTATTTATATCTCTTTGGAGGGTCAGCGTAGACCCTATGGGCTATTTGCACTGTAGAGATTCTATGATTCTATCAAAGAAAAGACTCAATGTTTGAAACCAATTATCTCAACTCCAGGTCAATGCTCCAAGCATTCCTCAGTCATTTCTATGGGTCGAAGCATCTTGAGCTTCCCTCCATCTTAATGGCAGAAGTGGAGATATTTGCTGCATTTGTCCAGTTACCAAGTAATGATCATTTCCAGTAAGACAGCATTTAACACCCTCTCCTTGGCATTTTTCAATCCATCAATAGTCTCTTTAAACTGTAACATAATCTTTGAACTCTCAGCCATTGTTAGGATGGTTGTAGCTTTTGAAATTCAGTTAAGTATTCACAATAAATAATTCTTAAGAAAATGTTAACAAATAATGAAACACATGAAAAGATGCTATACTGGCTGGCCTGTCCACAAATGCAGAGCAGAGACTTTTTTAAAATCACTGACAGCTACAAACACTTTTTCTTAAAACTTACATTTGCATCATGACAATTAAACAGATCTCATAACCCTTCTACAACCAGAACCCCCTGCTGAGGGGTTTAACTGAATAGTTCTATCTTCATGTGGTAGTGTCCCCCTCCAAGCAAATTTCTGTGAAGGCTGGAAGTGGACTTTAACTGACCACTTAGGTGCCTCAAATTGTTTGTGGTTAGGTGACGTCAGTCATGGTTCCCACCACTGGCAAAACAGCATTGCAGTGGTAAAAATGTGAAGCACGCAGTCCAATATATATTCTACCATTATTTTCCTTGGCTATTCACCTTCCAGATTTTCCCGAAAGTGTTAGTAAAATTCACGCATCTTTCTTTAAAGGTAGGTTCTTCAATTTCCTGAATTTAGAAATATTAATTTCTCCTTTGCCTTGCAACATGGATATCATGTTCTTCTGACATTTACTTCATTAATATATGATTAACACAATCATTTTTCTGTCATGTGAAAATCTCAGATTTTCTTCAAGCTTTGACATGACACTTGTGAAAAATTACAACTTTACCACTCTGCACTATACAGCCTAAAAACCATGACTGCATAATCTGCCAGTGTTCAATTAACCCTAGTTTTATAGACAAAAAATGTGGACTACTCTGAAATTACACTGTTTGTAGCAATATTACAATAAGCATTCACAAATTCCTATTTTCTTTCTTAATTTCTGTTAAATTAAAAATATTCTTTCTAGAAAATGTAATTGTTTGAAGTCCAAAGCAGAAGAAAATGTGAAATAAGACAATAACATTTCCTGAATCCCAGAGAATAAACTTGACACACTTAACATTGTTGTGTGTTTTTTGCTATTGTTACTTCATTTCTTAAGTTCCCAATAAAATTCTAAATATAATTTTCCATTGTTTTAACTGTAAGGCACTTAAAGTAATCAATGTAAATTGATGGCAACATTAAATTATTGTAAAATTGAAAGCATTATACATTTACGCATATTAAAATGTGAAGTAGTTGCCGATTCAAATGAAATAGCCAAAAAGAATCATTGAGCATAGATAATTAGTTAGATCTATTCAGGTCATGGGCCAAAAATGCATTTCAATTGTCATTCACTTTGCAGGAATATGTTAAAAAAATGTGCTGAGTATCCTCCTACAAAGTTCTATGCATCATTTTGCAATTATAATCCAGTGTTTGCACATCCAAAGATTACATCACTGGAGACAATTGTTAAGTGCTTTCATTTTTGTTACAACAGTTATAAAGCCATTTCTAGTGAAAAAGAAGACTTTTATTAGAATGTAGGGAATAAGTTGCAATTATATAAGCTAGTGAGTCAACTGCAGTTTAATAAACCAGGTAATGCACATATATTGTTTGTTATTTGAGAAGTGTTACAAATTCGCTGGGATTCAAAATGGTTTAAATCCCATAACCTTCTGTACAATGTCAAAAATCAAATGACACCACGTTAGAGTCTAATTGGTTTATTTGAAATTCCACCCCTTAGGTGGGGTGGAAGGAGCTGAGTTCCAAAAGGTTGCAACTTCAAATAAACCTATTGGACTATAACCTGGTGTCATCCAACTCTAGCATCTCCATGTCATGGCTTCTGTACAATAGCATAACCCAAGACACAACAACATCCTTAAGTGAACTGGATCTCACATATGTATCTCTGATAGTTGACCCCACAGAGAGAATATGTGTTGGTGCAGAGAAGTATTTGATACTCTTGATGTTAAAAATAGCATAATAACAACTAACTAGAAAGAAACATTTGATGCCTCAGCCTCTAGTTCACTGTAAATGCAATGCCCTTAATTCAGGGACCATGTAATTGGACTCCCAATTCCCTCTTCATCATACCTCATCACAGGGTTGGTAACCCAGAGGCCAAAGCTAATGTTCTGAGCATGTGCATTCGAATCCTAACATGGAAGAATGTTGAGATTTGAAATCAATAAATACAATTAGAGTTAGAAATCTGACTCAATGTACCCACTGTCAATTGTTGTAAAAACATCCGGTGCATTAATGTCCTTTGAGAAGGAGCTCTGTCATTCTTACCAGATCTGGGCTACGTGCAACTCCCGATGCACAGCAATGTGGTTGACTCAACCATTATCCTCTAATTGTTTAGGACAATAAATGTTGATCTAGCCAGTGATGACAAGGTCCCAAGAACAAGCAAACACACTTAAGGCCAAAAAAACTGAGCCAAAATGTGGATACTTAATTTAAGTGAAAGAAAGAAATATTTTAGGAATTTAGTCAACACACTGAAGATATTGTAGACAATATTACAAGGTTGAACTGCAGCATATTTTACAATATAAAAATTATATTTGTATGAGTGGCTTAGATAATTTATGCAAGTGGGGTTTGTCTCTTTACTTCTGTGCCAGAATGTTCAAGTCCCACTGGTAACGGAGATGTGTCGTAACACCTGATTCAGAATTGGTGATTAAGAAAAAAAAATGCAAAAGTGAGGGAATAGACATGAAGTAGTATAGGGTTGTAATGAAACCTACATAAAGGTAGGTTTAGGAACGAACTATAGAAATGGGAGAAAAAACATCTTGTGAATGAATAGAACAGAATTTATGGAAATAACTAGAAAGAGATGATGGAACAGAGGTCATTTCATATGGACCCTTACAGACACAGACTCCAAGTTTCACGTTCTGGGGTGTCACTGTGACATAGTTCCTTTAGCTTATGCTCATTCTTTACCAACATCACTACATCTCCATTTCAGCACTTTTGAATATTGATATTAATCATGAACATTTACTGCCAACTCCATGTACCTGCACCACAAATCTGTTTTACCAGAGGGAAAAAAATCGATAATCTGTCCTCTTAAGGGACATCTAGAACGTATGTCCTTTTTTGTTGTTTCTTTGGAAAGTGAACATATTGGAAGAGTGGAATGGCAGCTTCAGACAGCAAGTCGTCTTTGGGCTTTGACATACAAGACGACTGGAGTATTGTTTCTTCCTGTTTCCTGTAAATGCTTTCAATTTTCTGTAATATTAAACACCTTGCAGCTCACTAGTATATTCTCACAATGGGTCTTTTCCCATGTTTTTGCAGCTTCTATGTGGGTTTTCCCATTCCATGGCTGGTACCTAGATAAGACGCAAAGTTCTCACTTGATACTACTTTTGCTGAGCACCAATTCAGGTATTTTCCCCACTTTATGTTTAAAGGTCACTAAGCCGATCAATGTATAGTAGTTTTTGCAGGTGGGACTGAGGCTGTTACCCAAGCCCTCACCCATGCAATCAGTTAGGACAAAAGTTATAGTCTTATCAAAGTTTTCATCAGAGCATACTAGCGGGGGGGAGGGGGGGGGAGAGGATGAATTTGGAATATAAATTAGTTCCACAAAAACATTAAACAAAATTGTCAGACTACTATTTTCTGTATCAAATGGATGAGCATTTTTGAAAAAAAAAAGGCTCCGCCCAGAACTTTATTCCACTTCAATTCATAACATTTTATCTCACACAATAACTAAGAGCAGTGGTGCTTGTTTTACCTTGAGACTACTTATAAAAATTCTAAATGAAGAAGTTAAAAGATTGATTTCCTGTCAATGTTTGTATGGCACACTGACTATTTTATAAGAACTATAGAACTAGGTGCAGGAGTAGGCCATCTAGCCTACCATTCAATAAGATCATGGGGGATATTTTTGGGGTCTCAGCTCCACATACCTGCCTTCTCACTGTATCCCTTAATCCCTTCATGGTTCAAAAAAAACTTAGCTTTAAAAACATTGACTGAAATAACATCTGTATTTCACTGGGGAGGGAATTCCATAGATTCTCGACCCTCTGGGTAAAGTAGTCCTAAATCTGCTCTCCCTAATTTTGAGGCTATGCCCTCTTGTCCTAGTTTCACCTGCCGGTGGAAACATTATGATTGCCCAAAATGTTGATTTTCCTGCTCCTTGGATGCTGCCTGGCCTGCTGTGCTTTTCCAGCATCACACTCTCAACTCTAATCTCCAATAAGTCCTTACTTTCACCTACTGTAAACATCCTTAACTATAACCCTTCATATATTTCTATAAAGATACCCCCTCATTCTTGTAAATTCCAATGAATATAAGCTCAGTTTACTGAGTCTCTCATATGCCAACCCCCTCAACTCTAGAACCAACCTAGTGACCCTCCTCTGCACTTTCTCTAGTGCCAGTATATCCCTTCTCAAGTAAGGAGATCAAAACTGCACGCAGTACTCCAGGTGTGGCCTCACCAGCACCCTGTTCAGCTGCAACAAAACCTCTCTGCTTTTAAACTTAATCCCTTTAGCAATGAAGGACAAAATTCCATTTGCCTTCCTAATTACTTGTTGTACTTGCAGACCAACCTTCTGTGAATCATGCACAAGGACATCTAGGTCCCTCTGCATAGCAGCATGCTGCAACTTTTACCATTCAAGTAATAATCTATTTTGCTGTTATTCCCAACAAAATGGATAACTTCACATTTATTAACTTTCTGCCAGCCCTTTGCCCACTCACTTAAAGTAGTTGTGTTCCTCTGCAATGTTTCACAGTTCTCTGCACACTTTGCTACTAATCTTACTGTCATCTACAAACTTTGACACACTATATATGGCTGAAACTTTATTGCTGGAACAGCACAGCAGGTCAGGCAGCATCCAGGGAACAGGAGATTCGACGTTTCGGGCACAGGCCCTTCTTCAGGAATGAGCAGAGAGTGTTCAGCAGGAGAAGATAAAAGGTAGGGAGGAGGGACTTGGAGGAGGGGCGTTGGAAATGTGATAGGTGGAAAGAGGTCAAGGTGAGGGTGATAGGTCAGAGTAGGATGGAGGCGGAGAGGTCAAGAAGAAGACTGCAGGTCAGGAAGGCGGTGCCAGGCTGGAGGGATTCGGCTGAGACAAGGTGGGGGGAGGGGGATGAAGAAACTGGTGAAGTCCAAGTTCATCCCCTGTGGTTGGAGGGTTCCCAGTCGGAAGATAAGACGCTCCTCCTCCGACCGTCGCGTTGTTGTGGTTTGGCGGTGGATGAGTCCAATGACCTGCATATCCTCGGTGGAGTGGGAGGGGGAGTTGAAATGCTGTGCTACAGGGTGGTTGGGTTGGTTCGTCCGGGTGGCCCAGAGGTGCTCTCTGAATCGCTCCGCAAGAAGGCGGCCTGTCTCCCCAATATAGAGGAGGCCACACCGGCTGCAGCGGATGCAGTAGATGATGTGGGTGGAGGTGCAGGTGAATCTGTGGCGGATATGGAAGTTTCCTTTGGGGCCTTGGAGAGAAGTGAGGGGGGAGGTGTGGGCGCAAGTGTTGCACCTCCTGCGGTTGCAAGGGAAGGTGCCGGGAGTGGAGGTTGGGTCGGTGGGGGGTGTGGATCTGACAAGGGAGTCGCGGAGGGAGTGGTCTCTACGGAAAGCTGATAGGGGAGGGGAGGGAAATATATCCTTGGTGCTGGGTTCTGTTTGGAGGTGGCGGAAGTGACGGCGGATGATGCGCTGTACATGGAGATTGGTGGGGTGGTAGGTGAGGACCAGTGGGGTTCTGTCCTGGCCTCAAGCAATAAAGTTTCAACTTTGATCTCCAGCATCTGCAGACCTCACTTTCTCCACACTATATATGGCCCCAATTCCAAATCACCTACATAAATTGTGAATAATTGTGGTCGCAACACTTATCCCTGAGGCACACCACTGGTTGCTGATTGCTAACCAGAATAGCACTCATTTATCCCCAGTCTTTGCTTCCCGTTAGTCAACCAATCCTCTATCTTTGCTAATACTTTACCCATAACACCATTTATCTTTATCTTATGCAGCAGATTCTTGTGCTGCACCTTGTCAAAGGCCTTTTGGAAATCTAGGTACACCACATCTACTAGGTCTCATCGTCCATCTTGCTCATAATGTCTTCATAGAATTCCAAAAGATTAATTAAGCATAACCTGCCCTTCATGAACCCATGCAGTGTCTGCCCAACAAAACAATTTCTATCTAGATGCCTTGCTATTTCTTCCTTGATAACAGACTCCAGCATCTTCCCCGCTACACATATTAAGCTAACCAGTGTATAATTCCCCATCTTTTGTCCACCTCCTTTTTAAACAGTGGCATCACATTTGCTGTTTTCCAAGTCTGCTGGAACTGCTCCAGAGTCCAGCGAATTTTGGAAAATTACCACAAATGCACTTGCTATTTCTCCCGCCACCTCTTTTAGTATTCTGGGATGCATTTCATCAGGGCCAGGAGACTTGTCTAATCTTAGCTCCATTAGCTTGCCCAACACTACCTCTTCCGTAATAGTGATCATTGCCAGTCCTGACCTACCTTCGTCTCTTTGACAATTACTGGTATGTTATTACTCCACTGTGAAGACTGACACAAAATACCTATTCAATGTCTTGACCATTTCATCACATACCATAACTAAATGCCCCTTCTCATCCTCTAAAGGACCAATGTTTACTTTAGCCACTCTTTTTCATTTCATATATTTGTAGAAACTTTTGCTATCTGTCTTTATATTCTGTGCCAGTGTTTTCTCATGTTCTACCTTACTTTGCTTTTAGCTCTTTTGGGGGCTTTCTGTTGACCTTTAAAGTTTTCCCAATCTTCTAGTTTCCTGCTGATCTTGGACACTTTGTATACCATCTCTTTCAATGTGATAGCCTCTGTATTTTCTTCGACACCCATGGCAGATTACCCCTTTTCTTAAAGCCCTTCCTTTTCGTTGGAATATACCTTTGATGAGCACTCTGAAAAATTGCTTTGAAAGTCCTCCACTGCTTGTTCACTGTGCCACCATAACATGTTTCCAGCCCACTTTAGCCAAGTCCTCCCTCATTCTCCCTTGTTTATGATGACACTATTAGAAATTAGGATCCCTTTTAAAATAAATTTTTTTGTTACAATTTTTAGTATACATAGAATACAGTATAGGCCCTTCAGCTCTCGATGTTGCGCTGAAGCCAATCTGAAGTGCATGTAACCTACAAAAATCCATTTTTGTCCATATGCCTACCCAATGACCACTTAAATGTCCTTAAGGTTGGTGAGTCTACTACTCCCTCATCTCCCTCCAAAGCTAACCCCTGGCTGGGTTCATTACCCAATACTAAATCTAATGTGGCCTTGCCCCTTGTTGGCCTGTTTACATACTGTGTCAGGAAACCCTCCTGCACACATTGCACAAAAACTAACTCATCTAAAGTGCCTGAACGACAGTAATCCCAGGCAATATTTGGAAAGTTAAAGATCCCCACAACAACAACCCTGTTGCTATTGCTCCTATACAGAATCATCTTTGCTATCCTTTCCTATTTGGAGGCTGATAGAAAACTCCTAGCAGGGCGACCTCTCCTTTCATGTTTCTAACCTCAGCCCATACTACCTCAGTAGACGAGATCACAAATATCCTTTCTGCCACTGTAATACTGTCCTTGACTAACAATGTCATCCCTCCCCCTACCATTTACCATCTTCTCTGTTCTTACTGAAATGTCTAAATCCAGGTGTCATTTCCCCCACCCCCCAGTCAAAGCAAAATGCTCAGAGACACAGTGTAGTTCTACTTCCTTCATAGTTATTCTGGGCTCTGGAGGGAGGGAGAACGATCACCCATGTGCACAGAGACACGAGTTCACGGTGTTCTCTGGAACAACAGTCTCTCAATGAATTATATAGTCATTTTATAGGGAGAAGCATCCAGATAAGACAACATACATATTAATTGGGTGACTGTTACGATCAACAAGTACCAATAGCAGACACCAAGCCCTTTACTGTTATACAATAATGTTCTTAACCTTGTTAACTGACATTACATACTGAATGCCACCTCATCTTGTTAAATGGCTCTATATAATGATTGCTTTTCCACCTTGTTAACCCATTATCCTTGCCTCTAGCAGTCCTTTGTTAACTGCAAGTTCTTATCTGATCAGAGTCATGCTCAGCTGAACCTCTTGTTTCACAAAACTCAAGACTTAACTCTTTCCCTCCCTGCTTATACCCTATACACATTCTCAGTCCCTCCTTTTATCATTTCATGATGACCAATGGCATTATCAGCTTTCATAAGACTCTGACAGTTACTGATACATAGCATACAATGATTATTACAACAAACATTACTAGTGCATACAGTATTTAGAGTTTGAAGAATCTTCCCATGTGGAAAAAAAATTTACTAGTAAAGTTCTTAAATCCACAGACCTTAGTGACCTGTCCATCCTCTCCAAGTCAAGTGGAAACAAGCTAGTTCTCCAAAATCTCCTTCAGTAAAGTCCAATCTTAAAACAAAATTCAGTCCGTCCTTCTGCATCACTCCACAGAGAAATCTAATTTCTTGGATAAGGGCAGTTAAATGCTTCACAAAACCCATGAGACTTGCATCCTTCCAGTGATGCTTCAGATGGAGGATACCAGCACATCTGAGTGTGCAGTGCTGCAGCAACAGCAGGCTAGATGAACACAGCACTCTTCGCTGCTTCTGCTCCCACTCGGCTATCAAATGTAACAAAGCCAACTGATTATTGTGATGTCAGCTTGGTCAGTGAACCTTCATTTCCCTTAAATGATCAAAAGACAAGGTAAAGCTCATGTAGTTTAATGTCCACAGGAAGGCCACTGACAAAATGCATACCGGCCTCCTCTTCACTGTTGTTAGCTTCTTCACTTTTCGTGCTCATGCCTGGGGAGCTGATTGAGTCCGTTGGATTAGGTTGTGGAGGGGTGGGCACTGGTCCAAAAGTATGTTTTACCTGTGAATGGAGAAACTCTAGAGACGTTGTTAGCTGCTGAGAGTATCTGTGCATTTCCTCTCTCATTCCCTCCTTGCCAAGGTGGTTATCAGTATGAAGACAGTCACACATTTAACTACACTAAATTGTATCTGCCTATTTCAACATTATTTGAATTCTTGAAGTTTGCTACTCTATTCACTATTTATGACATTATCAAGGTTTGTACAATCCATAAACATCTAAATTGTACTGCCTAAACAATTCAGTCAATTATAAGCAACAATCAATGGTCCTAAAATCAAACCCTCGGGGGACCCCATTCAGGTTATTCAAAAATTATTTTCCTTTAACAAATTGATATTTGGCTAATGTGAAAGCTATCAGGAATAGTATTTCAAAAGTCTGCAACAGCAAGAAAACAACAAAATATTTCATGTGTTTCAGCAATTTAAGAGACAGTTTCAGTTCAGATTTAAATCTCTAATATTCGTAGGAAACAAATGCTGAATATTTTAAAATATTTTTTCCAAATGAAACTTCCCAAATAAAACACAGTCAGAATTAAAGTGGCAACTTTGGTAGAGATCAATATAAAGGGGGCCAAAGAAGTCTTAACAGTAAATAACAGAATTTAAACAGCTCTGCCTCAAGTTGTAATATTCTCTATAAAATCTTTAACAAAAAATCAAACTCAAAATGCACTCTTCTTTTTGTGAACACTCTGCATTAAAAACACAGCAACAAAGATACTTTAATACAATACTCTCATCTGGCTAAAGCATGATCCACTGATCCAACTGTTTTTTTCCTAAACAGGCATTGTTGAATTTGAATCAAATCAGGGGCTCAGGCACTCAATTTGTTTTAAGGTCAAAAGTTTGATCATTTTAAAAAAGGTCATAACGTTGTACAATTTCAATGTAAAAACAAAACCTGCCCCATTACATGGTTCACAAAACACATTGAATTGAGATCCTGATTCAAACAAGGCAAAACAATTACTTAAAAGGATTTTCTGAACTAGTACTTTAACAAACCAAAATTTTTAAACATCAAACACTCACAAAATGGCACAATGTACATTGAAACTTTCTTTTTTCAACCCAAGTATTAGTATAACCTTGATTTCAGCGTTTCTCTTTTTTTTGCATACTCTCACTGAAATACACTTATAATAAGAGAAAGGCCTCACAGCGGACCACAAAGCACCACAATCCAAGCCACTCTCTTCCCCCAGAACAAAAACTCAGAGCCTCAAATTTCACAACTAGGGGACTTAAACCCTTTTCTCACTTTGCTCAAACCCTAATTAAACACAGAGAACCCGAATTCCCATTAAGAGTTCGAAGCTCGCTTAAATACAGAAAGCTTGAACCTCAAACACAGAAAACTCAAATCCCAGTTAAATGCAGAGCTTGAACCTCAAACACAGAAAGTTCAAACCTCAGCATAGTGCGGAGGACTTGAACCTCAAGTCAACACACCCAGTAGACTTGAACCCCAATACCACGCAGAAGACTCAAACCTCAATCAAACCCACCCCAGGGACTCAAATCCCAGTACCACACAGAAGACTTGAACCTGAAACCAAACCTATCCCAGGAGACTCAAACACCAGAACCATGCAGAGGACTCGAACCTCAATCACACCCCCATTCCCTACAATGCACCACAGAGGACTCTAACCTGTATCTGCCAACGTGCTTGTGAAACTATGCCTTGCAATTGACCTAATTACCATTCCAGGAATCCATAGAATAGGAGGGGACCGACTCTGGCACACAGGAATATCGAGGGGGACCAAGGTTTAAAATCTTACCTTGTGGGTCCTTCTGTCTCGAGACACTGATGATCTGAGTGGCCACTGACACCATCTTATCATAACGATCCTGCCGACTACGCCAACATTGTCATCCCATTCCCTCCCCCCTCAGTCAAAGCAAAATGCTCAGAGACACAGTACAGTTCTACCTTCTTCATCGTTATTCTGGGCCCTGGAGGAAGAGAGAACGATCACCCATGTGCACAGAGACATGAGTTCACTGTCTTCTCTGGAACAACAGTCTTTCAATGAAGTATATAGTCATTTTACAAGGAGGAGCATCTCGATAAGGCAACATACATATTAATTGGGTGACCGTTACAATCAACGAGTATCAAAAACAGAGATCAAGCCCTTTGCTATTATACAATGAATGTTCTTAACCTTGTTAACTGGATTCATACAATGGATATTTTTCGCCTTGTTAACTGATATTACATACTGAATGCTACCACATCTTGTTAAATGGCTCGACATAATATATGCTTTCCTACCTTGATAACCCATTACCCTTGCCTCTAACACCCCATTGTTAACTGCAAATTCTTATCTGATCTGAGTCATGCTCAGCTGAATCTCTTGTTTCACAAAACTCAGAACTTAACTCCTTCCTTGCCTGCTTATACCCTATACACATTCTCACAGGAACCTGCAACAATCATTCCTGGCCCTGCTCTACCCATATCTCTGAAATTGCCACAATATTGAAATCCCTTGTACCAACCCATGCTGCAAGTTCACCCACCTTATTCTGAATGCTTCTGGAATTGAAGTAGATACACTTCAAACCAACATCTTGCTAGCCGATGCCCTCTTGTGACCTTGAAACCTTATTTCGGACCTCACTACTCTCAACCTCCTGTATACTCAAACTACAGTTTGGGATCCCATCCATCTACTGAATTAGTTTAAACCCACCCGAAGAGCATTAGCAAATTTAGCCCCCAGGATATTGGTACCCCTCTGGTTCAGGTGAAGACCATCCTATTTGTAGAGTTCCCACCTACCCCAGAAAAAGCCCCAATTATCCAGGAATCCAAAACCCTCCCTCCTGCACCAGTCCCGTAGTCACGTGTTCAACTTCTCTCTCTCTCTAATCCTCACCTCTCTAGCACGTGGCATGGGCAACAAACCAGAGATGATAACTCTATCTCTTCTAGCTGAAAGCTTTCATCTTAGCTCCTTGAATTTCTGCCTTAAATTCGCATCTCTCTTCCTACCTATGTTGATGTTGCCTACGTGGACCACGACTTGGGCCAGTTCCCCCTTCCCCTCAAAGATCCCGAAAACACCATCAGATACATCACAGATCCTCGCATCTGGGAGGCAACACACCAACTGTGAGTCTCTCTTGTTCCCCCAGAACCTCCTATCTGTTCTCCCTAATTATGGAGTTCCCAATGACTAATGCTCTGTTCCTCTGTCCCTGTTGCTCAGATGGGAAGGGGAAAGACACTGGTACTTGTGCGCCATTGCTTACCTTTGGTAAGTCATTCCCCCAACAGTATGCAAAATGGTACACATGTTGTTGAGGGGAATGGCCACTGTGGATCTCTGCACTATCCGACAATTCCTTTTCTGCCCCCGACAGTAACTCTACCATCTTCTTGTACCTGAGGTATGACTGCCTCCCTCTAACTCCTCTTAATAACCCCGTCGCCTCCCGAATGATCTAACGTTCATCCAGGTTTTTGAGGAGCTCAAGTTGGGGGACTTCCCGCAGATGAGGAACATTCAACTGCCCTAACCTCCTTCCCACTATTCTAAATTCCCAATGAGATTACTGAAAACTAAAAAACTCTAGTCCACTTCCCAATCCGGTGCACAGAACCTTTTATTTGGTTAAAGGAGGATGGGGGTGGGGGGGGATCAGTACCCGAGTAGTGTTTCGGGTAAAGCAACTGCCCAAATATAAAGCCTCACTTACCCAGCAGTCCCGTGTCCGCTCCTGTTCAACGTGCACTCTGTCTATACACGAGGTAAGTTTATATACTTAAAATTTACCTTCCCGTCAGACCTCTGGTCCTCACTGCCTCCCACTTAAACTGCTGCCCCCAATAAATGAAGACTGCTGAACTCCCGAGGCAAGTTTATATACTTAAAATTTACCTTCCTGTCAGTATGTTTTGAGTAGCATGAGATTTTTTTTAAACTGCTGCCATAGCAGTTATCTTCTTTCGTCCAAACATAAGTGATCGCTCATATCAAGAGCAAAAGGTGAAAATTGCGACCACCAGGATCACCAAGCCCAATATAGTCGATGGAATTGGCATCAAAACAACTGTCTGGCACCATGTGTAGCCTATTATCAATGCATGCTTAGGAAATAAAAATGTCTCATTCACCAAAAGAATAAAATCTAACATTATCATAAAAGGGATTATAAAGGGATGTTTTACAATCTGATGTACCCATCGAATGGTTCGAAGCATGGTTGCGTTGCCAGGTTGTGTCAAGTACTTGTGAATTGGAAGGCAGGAAATTAGAATTTGTAAAAATGATAGAGGGAAGAATGCTGGTCCCTTTAAGAGGTGATGCGCTTTTCAAAATTTGTGGATTTAAACAAATCTGTCTGCAAGCAGATATAGATGCACAGACAGTTTTGAAATTAAAATCTTTGTATTAAGTGTGGTTGGCAACCTGAGCTTGTATTGATGTTAAAACAACCAGCTTGAATATTAGCCAATTAATTTAAACCAAACCCAATTAAATTTAAATCTGATGGTTTTGACTACCTAGAATCAATCCAATTGCCAAAAAAAGCATCAAGGGTATAAAAGATAAGGGCATTTTGAAAATCAGGGTGAGAGTGAACTGCTATTTGAACAGTAAACGTTTGGCTCTGTCAGAAATCTTTAAAATCTCTGATCAAGCACCATCTAAAACAATTTTCCAGACACAAGAATTTGATAGAAAGAGGCATTTCAGGCACCTGAATTCAACAGAGAAAGGTGTTCCTGGTGGAAGATCAGAAAGAGAGTGAGGAGCATTCCTTAAGACACGTTTTTGCTGTAATTTTGAGAGACTACATTCTACTACTTTGTTATATAACTGGGACTTGTATTTTATTGGAACAGTATACTATTAAGATTTTGTTTTATTGGAGAATACTTAGTAGTTAGAGGGGAATTGCTCAGTTTGTTAGTGACACTGTTAATGTGTTCACTGTTGGAGTTAGATAAATAAATTGTTACTTATTGAGTTACTTATTTATTTCATTTATCCATGTCTGTTTTATAACAGATTATGAGGTTTATAGCTCTCAGAGGGGGAGGGGGTCAATCTCAGCTCCATAACAATTGGCATTGCCAAAATTATCAGCCAGTTTAAAGAGAGTTCATCAAGTGTTCAGAGTCAGGGGTAGTCTTCATCAGGTGGAAGACCTGGGGAACACTCCCTAGCATTTCAGCCAGTGAGCAGGATACTCCCTTTGCGACTTTAATAATGTTGAGACACACTGTGCCAACTTTCACTTCATCAGCTGGTCTAGGCATTATAAAATCTTCTGTGTTCTATCTAAACTGCAATTTAAATTGAATGAAATATCTGAAAATTCCTTACAAATTTTCAACTGCTGATATTAGGTGGCCCCAAATCCCAAAATCTTACAATACATATCACGTTGATTACAGATTTGAGTCTTGGTCCAGACTGACACCTTCACTGAGTGTCTCATCAGCATTGAGCACTGAAGCAGAATATTCAACCATGTATGTTCCTGATATCTTACCATGTATAAAAAACATGCACATTTGAATGGTGGATAAGGACAGGATTACAGGCTGTAACGGTCCCTTTGATAGAATACTTCAGAAGAATTAAATGTTTAAGCTCACGTCATTAGCAATCAATTTGTTGTCACAATGCAATTTACATGGGCAACTAATCTGTGAAATTTGAAAAAATATTCTACAGTAGCAAATGTGCTGCTCCTTCCTTAGAAAGTATATCCAGTCTACAGAAAGGGAAACAAGTGATGAAAGTGGCTGGCAAGTTTGGTAAAGTGATTTTCCTCGAAGAAGGTACCATGATGTACAAAATTATTATCTGCTAAATAAACATTATAGCCTTGTTCGCCATGGATCCTACCATAAAATTGAATTATGTATAAACCAGTGCACCTAATGAGAATGGTTTGTCAGACTATCATAAATGGATTAAAAATATTTGAACTCAGACTCCAGATCACCAACCTGATGTCTGGATGAATTGTTCAGCAAAGTTTTGTTATCACCTCCCCAATAAAACACAATGAAGAGTACCTTCAATTGATCAAGGCCCTGGAAATGACAACAACAAACCTAGCCCTTTTGACTCTGCAACTTCTACCACACAAACATCTTGGGCTCTGCACTAAAATTCACATGCTCCATTGATAACTCAAAAAGAATTTGACAATCATACCACCTGAATCATAATGTATAGCCAATATTTTAGAAATCACATGTCCCATTCCTGACTACATCCTGTCCCATCAACAAAACACCAGCTACTCCAGAGTTGACAGAACAGCAGTAATGCCACTGTTCAAAAAATTTCTAAAAACTGAATGACTTTTACTTTAATTTCAATTCAATATTATTAAGCAATAATATTACAGAAGAATTTTAACAAAGTGTTACAAATTCAGAACAGAGCAAAGTTCGGAATGGCCGCTACTACTCTCTAGGTAAAAACAATGACTGCAGATGCTGGAAACCAGATTCTGGATCAGTGGTGCTGGAAGAGCACAGCAATTCAGGCAGCATCCGAGGACAGGCAAAATCGACGTTTCGGGCAAAAGCCCTTCATCAGGATAAAGGCAGAGAGCCTGAAGCGTGGAGAGATAAGCTAGAGGAGGGTGGGGGTGGGGAGAGAGTAGCATAGAGTACAATAGGTCAGTGGGGAAGGAGATGAAGGTGATAGGTCAGGGAGGAGAGGGTGGAGTGGATAGGTGGAAAAGGAGCCGGGCAGGTCGGACAAGTCCGGACAAGTCAGGGGATCGAGTTGCTGGAGGTTAGAAACTAGGATGAGGTGGGGGAAGGGGAAATGAGGAAACTGTTGAAATCGACATTGATGACCTGGGGTTGAAGTGTGCCGAGGCGGAAGATGAGGCGTTCTTCCTCCAGGCGTCTGGTGGTGAGGGAGCGGCGGTGGAGGAGGCCCAGCACCTCCATATCCTCGGCAGAGTGGGAGGGGGAGTTGAAATGTTGAGCCACGGGGCGATTTGGTTGATTGGTGCGGGTGTCTCGGAGATGTTCCCTAAAGCGCTCTGCTAGGAGGCGCCCAGTCTCCCCAATGTAGAGGAGACCGCATCGGGAGCAACGGATACAATAGATGATATTAGTGGATGTGCAGGTAAAACTTTGATGGATGTGGAAGGCTCCTTTAGGGCCTTGGATGGAGGTGAGGGAGGAGGTGTGGGCACAGGTTTTACAGTTCCCTCGACCTCTTCATTTCCAACTGCCGCCGGGACATTAACCGCCTCAACCTGTCGACCCCCCTCCCCCACTCCAACCTCTCACCCTCACAACGCGCAGCCCTCCAATCCCTCTGCTCCAATCCTGACCTCACCATCAAGCCAGCGGACAAAGGGGGCGCAGTGGTAGTCTGGCGCACTGACCTCTACATCGCTGAAGCCAAACGCCAACTCGAGGACACCTCTTCCTACCGCCCCCTTGACCATGACCCCACCCCCCATCACCAAACCATCATCTCCCAGACCATACAGAACCTCATCACCTCAGGAGATCTCCCACCCACAGTTTCCAACCTCATAGTCCGGGAACCCCGCACTGCCCGGTTCTACCTCCTTCCCAAGATCCCCAAGCCTGACCACCCTGGCCGACCCATTGTCTCAGCATGCTCCTGCCCCACTGAACTCATCTCTACCTACCTCGACACTGTCCTATCCCCCCTAGTCCAGGAACTCCCCACAAAAGTTCGAGACACCACCCACGCCCTCCACCTCCTCCAAGACTTCCGTTTCCCCGGCCCCCAACGCCTCATCTTCACCATGGATATCCAATCCCTCTAGACATCCATCCACCATGACCAGGGCCTCCAAGCCCTCTGTTTTTTCCTCTCCAGACGTTCCCAACAGTACCCCTCCACCGACACTCTCATTCGTTTGGCCGAACTGCTCCTCACCCTTAACAATTTCTCCTTTGAATCCTCCCACTTCCTCCAGACCAAAGGGGTAGCCATGGGCACACGTATGGGCCCCAGCTATGCCTGTCTCTTTGTTGGCTATGTAGAGCAGTTGATCTTCCGTAATTACACCGGCACCACTCCCCACCTCTTCCTCCGCTGCATTGATGACTGCATTGGCGCCACCTCGTGCTCCCACGAGGAGGTTGAGCAATTCATCAACTTCACCAACACATTCCACCCTGACCTTAAATTTACCTGGACCATCTCTGACACCTCCCTCCCCTTTCTGGACCTCTCCATCTCCATTAGTGACGACCGACTTGACACTGACATTTTTTACAAACCCACCGACTCCCACAGCTACCTGGATTACACCTCTTCCCACCCTACATCTTGCAAAAATGCCATCCCGTATTCCCAATTCCTCCGCCTCCGCCGTATCTGCTCCCAGGAGGAGCAGTTCCACCATAGAACACACCAGATAGCCTCCTTCTTTAGAGACCGCAATTTCCCTTCCCACGTGGTTAAAGATGCCCTCCAACACATCTCATCCACATCCCGCACCTCCGCCCTCAGACCCAACCCCTCCAACCGCAACAAGGACAGAACGCCCCTGGTGCTCACCTTCCACCCTACCAACCTTTGCATAAACCAAATCATCCGCCGACATTTCCGCCACCTCCAAACAGACCCCACCACCAGGGATATATTTCCCTCCCCACCCCTCTCCGCTTTCCGCAAAGACCGTTCCCTCCGTGACTACCTGGTCAGGTCCACGCCCCCCTACGACCCACCCTCCCATCCTGGCACTTTCCCCTGCCACCGCAGGAACTGTAAAACCTGTGCCCACACCTCCTCCCTCACCTCCATCCAAGGCCCTAAAGGAGCCTTCCACATCCATCAAAGTTTTACCTGTACATCCACTAATATCATCTATTGTATCCGTTGCTCCCGATGCGGTCTCCTCTACATTGGGGAGACTGGGCGCCTCCTAGCAGAGCGCTTTAGGGAACATCTCCGAGACACCCGCACCAATCAACCAAATCGCCCCGTGGCTCAACATTTCAACTCCCCCTCCAACTCTGCCGAGGATATGGAGGTGCTGGGCCTCCTCCACCGCCGCTCCCTCACCACCAGACGCCTGGAGGAAGAACGCCTCATCTTCCGCCTCGGCACACTTCAACCCCAGGGCATCAATGTGGATTTCAACAGTTTCCTCATTTCCCCTTCCCCCACCTCATCCTAGATTCTAACCTCCAGCAACTCGATCCCCTGACTTGTCCGGACTTGTCCGACCTGCCCAGCTCCTTTTCCACCTATCCACTCCACCCTCTCCTCCCTGACCTATCACCTTCATCTCCTTCCCCACTGACCTATTGTACTCTATGCTACTCTCTCCCCACCCCCACCCTTCTCTAGCTTCTCTCTCCATGCTTCAGGCTCTCTGCCTTTATTCCTGATGAAGGGCTTTTGCCCGAAACGTCGATTTTGCCTGTCCTCGGATGCTGCCTGAATTGCTGTGCTCTTCCAGCACCACTGATCCAGAACCCCGCTACTACTCTCTGACAATAAAGGATATTCAATTTTTACGATGGAGGCTAATTTCCTATTCTACCAGTTCTCTGAAGAAAATTTGAGGATTTTTCTCATACCGGGATTTGAGAAGCTTAAGAGAGATCACATTTTGAATTATTGATATTACAAGGAATATTATGACTGACACTCAGTCCTAAATTTCATTGTCTGCTGGGTCAAATTCTGGGTTACACATACTGCTGGGTCAAATTCTCAGCTAAATACAATATTTCACATTTTAGTTCTGCTCCAGAGCAGCAAAATGCTTCTGCCAAGTATTTAATAGCAGTAATAATATCTACCAAAATTTTAGAATGATAGAATATGTCAATAGTTTTTTTAGACTCAAACTAGCGAATAACCAGTCAACTTTCTTGAAATCAGTCATCTAAAGCACAAATAGTCTTCTTCTAACAAGTATTGCATAAATAAGCACCTCTCAGCAAGTTGCTAATTGGATAAAACTGTTGGAAATTTGTGACGATAAATGGTACTGCAGATGAAATTAAATACTACAATGCACAATGACCATGATAGACACATGCTATGACATTTATTTATTAATAAGTTATTGTTTACGCACATTTTTGGGGAAATTTCTGAAATTGTTTCAAGTTGCTTCTTTTTCTGACTTCAAAATAATCTGATTTAGAAAACTCAGCCTTAATAAAAGCATATAAAAGGATACACAGAGATGCTTTTGCATAATCGTCAACAGATATAATCTTGCCTAACCCTAATCTAGATATCTAAATTTCTATTTCCTATTATCAAATTATGATTTACCCAGATATTTGCAAATTTAAAGGGCTAATTATTTTTACATTAGTAATTTTTAGTACACTTAAATGGACATTCTCACAGTCTGTTCTCAAAACCTTGCCCCAATTCTTGCCGTTATGTAGGAGCAAATTACTGCAGGTGCTAGAATCAGAGCAGAGAACAAAAAAAATGTTAGAAATCACAACAAGTCAGGCAACATCCATGGAGTAAAAGCAAGATAAGGTTTTGAGTCAAGACTTGAAGACTCAAAAGGTTATCGTGCTTTCTCTTCATGGATGCTGCCTGACCCACTGTGATTTCCAGCATTTTCGTTTTCAGTTCTTGCCGTCAATTATTTAGCATTAATAATAATAAACTTAACCAATAAATACTTACACTGAAAGAGTCATGATCATATCTAATAACACTGTGCACAATCTTTTGGATTTCACTGTATTGAAAGCCCTGTTTCATGTTCCATATGACAGGTGTTTCTCTGCAGTCATTTAGTAGCCCTAAATGACCATATTTAGAAAGACAGGTGGAATTTCATGTTCGAGAGGGGCCTATCCACGAGCTGGAAAATGAGACTCTACTCTGCCATGATTATATTCAGGATGCCCAATGGGACTAAGTCTCAGTTGAATACTTACTTTACCGCCAATCATATTAGGGCAATTTCTGTAGAAATTTTGAGGGGCTCATGCCACATTCCGAAAAGGCTTCAGCTCTTCAGTATGGCAGGAGCATAAGGAATAATGGAAACTGCAGCAAGACAGTACAGCTCAGAGAGAGAATTGTTGATGGAGCCCCAAGGATAAAGTGACTGTGGTATGTTCACCGATTACAGCAAGAGTCCAGCAAGGTGTACCAGGTTGACTTGAAGACTAGTGTGGGTTTTTACTCCAGGACTCTTCATTCACACCAGTGGTTGCCTCCATTGGCAAGGAGTGCCTGCTAAAGAGCGACTTTCCGAACATACCCTAGGTCCCGCATTTGGGCATTCCTGGCAATATAGGTATTCCTGATGAAGGGCTTTTGCCCGAAACATCAATTTTACTGCTCCTCGGATGCTGCCTGAACAGCTTAGATTAGACTACTTGCAGTGTGGAAACAGGCCCTTCGGCCCAACAAATCCACACCGACCCGCCGAAGCGCAACCCACCCAGACCCATTCCCCTACATTTACCCCTTCACCTAACACTATGGGCAATTTAACTTGGCCAATTCACATAACCTGCACATTTTTGGACTGTGGGAAGAAACTGGAGCACCCGGAGGAAACCCACTTAGACACGGGGAGAACGTGCAAACTCCACATAGAGAGTTGCCTGCAGTCTTCCGTGCAGTCACTGAATAGCTCCGGCATATGCAGTAGAATGTTTATTAAGTACAAGTGCGATTAAAATGATACTTTGCAAGGTTGTAGTGACAATTTACTTTTATGAACTCTGGTTTTAAGCTTGCCAGTTGATTGAGATGCTGTCTCCTGCCATGTTCTTGTTGCTGCTGCATTCTTGTTGACTATACTCTATCTTAATCTTGGATTTGTGCCAACACCCTTATCCTTATATCCTTTTTGAATCCAGCCTTGTGTTGTGTTAGATGACTGATAACACTTGGGTAGTGTGAAATCTCATTCAAACCAACATGATTAATTTCCAATTACTTTATTATTGACTTGATTAGTTTGCCATTATTTCCTTATTGACCATTAATGTGTTGGTAATTTTCATGCCTTTCATGCATGGCATATATGTTCATTAAGGATGTCCTTAGCGAACATTTTAACGCAAGGTCAGAAGTCACATGACACCAGGTTATAGTCCAATAGGTTTATTTGAAATCATAAGCTTTCAAAGCCCCTTCGTCAGGTAAAGTGATTTTTTTCAGTTCTTTATACTTGCTATTGTCTTATTGTTGAGTTCTACATTCTGAAAATGTTTCTGCAAGTGTCCAAACTGTTAGAATGCTCACTGGCCCAAGCTTTTACAATAGCTTGACATTTCTTTCCACTTTTTTGCCGAAACATTAGAACCTTGCATTGACTACATTTTTAAAAAATCTCATGGCACTTTGCAAATTCATCTTTCCACAGAAAGGGACACTAAATTACACCCAATTCTTTTTAACTTCAAATTTTCCTAGTTACTTGATTGTGATTCATGATATCACTGAACCCAAGGATTTTCAACAAAAAAAAACATAATTTTTTTCTTTTTTAAAAAATAAGACTGCCATACTTGAGATTTAAGCTTAAGAACTTCAAATTTAATTTATACTAACTTGATCAGCATTTCATTGTTCATTACTGATACTGTCTAAAATATTACCCCTGTAATTGCCAATCTTGAATATGAATCTCTACTCAGGTTTAAACATCATTTTTAAATATCAAGGACTTGATATTAAACCTCAAACCTCAACATGCATCAAGCTGGCTGTGATGGTACTCATTAGGATTCACAATGATCTGTGTCCAAAAATCAAAACTCTGTGCTCGAGTCCATATTAAAACAATATTGTTTCTTCATGATACAATTTAATTTAATGCTCTGGAATAACAACAGTGGCAAAGGAAGGAAGAAATTAGAATTTAAGTCACAACGTAATTACTGGAAACTACTTTGCTCTTTCAATCATAGTGTGAACCAATAGATACAAAGTAAATTTCACATGAATTCTAGGAATCAAAAAGGACCTATTAAGTACTATAAGTATTAAGGTGCCTTCAACACAGCATTTTCTCAGGTACTTCCTATTGACAATGAAACCCATCAGCTAGATTTTTTAGACCCTACCAAACTGACTTCAGCAGTGTGTGGAAGGAACATAAAATGAGAGACAGCAATCTTACATGTATTTTCACCTGCTCCAGCCGGTTCCTTTAAAAGTAAGTAGGCACCAAAATTGGCCTCCTGCCTATTTTTAAAAAAAAAGAAAATGTACAGGCAATTGAGACTGTTACCAAACACTCATTTGCCGCTGATTTCTGTGTGGGACTGCAGGATGTACAAGCTTGTATGGGGATAGGATAAGGGCAGTGTGTATCATCTACAAGATACATTACAGCAAATCACGATGGTGCCTTTGTCACCAACTTCGACCAGTAAGCAGGACAAAAACAGCAAACATAAGAGATTATCGCTACGAGCAGATTTTCATCCAAGCCACAGACTATCCTGACTTGGGGCGTTGTCACCCTTCCTTCAATTGCCCTGGTAAGTGTCATGAGGCTTAGGGGGATTTAATAGGTTTTCTTTGTAAACATAGAGATACTGATGGATTTCTGGAACTCACCACTGGAAAAGGTGGTAGAAGCAGGAACTATCACACAACATTTAAGTATTCAGAATGAATACTTGAAATGGCCACCTGCCATTAAGCTAGGCACCAGAAAAGACAACAGTAGACAACAGCACTTACGGAAACATACCTTACAGACAATGTCTCCCCAAAAAATCTCAAACCATCCTTGGATTTTTTTTTCCCCTGTCCAACCAGCAGAGGTGGCATCACAGTGGCATACAATCAGAAAGGAGTTGCCTGGGAAATCCCCAACATTGACTCCGGACCCCATGAAGTCTTGAGGCTTCAGATTAAACATGGGCAAAGAAACCTCCTGCTAATTACTACAGATGGTCCTCCTTTGGCTGATTAATCAGCACTCCTCCAAGTTGAGTAACCCTTTGAGAAAACAGAGTGACAAGGATGCTAAATGTATGCTGGATGGGGGATTTCAATACTGCTAGACTGGATCTGCAGCAAGTAGTGAGGGAACCAACAAGATAGAAAAAACATACCATCCAGCTACAGATGGATCTGGCCTTGGCAGTATTGGTAAAAGCCCTGGTGGAGATGAGGTCCCACCTTCACATTGAGAATAACTCCCATAATGGTAATGATTTGGAGATGCTACCACCTGATGAAGGAGCGTTGCTCCGAAAGTTAGTGTGCTTCCAATTAAACTTGTTGGACTATAACCTGGTGTTGTGTGATTTTTAACTCCCATACTGGTGGCATTATCACTTTGAACAGACCTAGCAACTCAAGACTGATCATCCACGATGCATTGTGAGCCATCAACAGCAAAACTGTACTCGGGCACAATCTGCAACCTCACAGCCCAGCATGTATCTAATTAACCATTACCGTCAAGCTAGGGCATCAACCCTCATTCAATGCAGAATCCAAAGGGCATGCCAGGAGCAGCACCAAGCATATCAAAACATGACATAGTGAAGCTACTGAACAGGACTACTTATGTGCCAAATATCATAAGCAGCGAGTCAAAGACACAGCTAAATGATCCCATGACCAACGGACCAGATTTAAATTCAATAGTTCTGCCATATACAGTCATGAATGGTGGTGGACAATTAAGCAACTCATTGGGAGAGACAGCGCCACAAATATCCCGACCCTCAATGACGGAATAGCCCAGCATATTAGGGCAAAAGGTAAAATTGAAACAAACAGTCTCAGCAATCGTCAGCCAGACGTGTTGAGTAGGTGATCCATCTTGGCCTCCTACAGTGGTCCCTACATCACAGATACCAGTCGTCAGTCAATTTGATTCTTTCAACACAATATCAAAAAATGAATGGAAGCACTGGACACTGCATAGGTTAAAGGCTTCAGCAACGTTCCAGCAATTATACCGAAGACTTATGATGCAAAACATGCCACTCTATTAGCCAACTTGCTCCAGTACAGTTACAACACTGACATCTACCTGACAATGTGGAAAATTGTCCAGGCATGCCTTCAACACAAAAGGCCAAACAAATCTAGCCTGGCCAATTACTGTTCCGTCAGTCTACTCCCAATCATCAGTAAAGTGATGGAAGGTGTCATCAACAGTGCTATCAAGAAACACCTTGTAGTGATTGCAACAAAGCTGGGGGGGGGGGGGGGGGGGGGGGGGGGGGGTTGAAACGGCAGCAGACATGCCAATGTCAGCTATATGCCTCCACCAAGCAAGACAGATAGTTTACTTCAAGGGGATGAAGTTTGTTGTCGAAACCACAGAAATGGCCTTGCATAGGTAAGAGATAAGGTCGACACAAGGTCAGGTTCCATGATATATAAAATTTGGGTATCTGAGATGGTCCTGACCAAACATATGGAACAAAGGAAAGTTGCTAGCAAGTAAATGGAGCAGGAGAAAATATACTCATCCCTTCAAAATACCTGGACAATCATACAGAAACTATGGGTTCTCCCCCTCCATCTAGTGTCAAGGTATCCTCAGAGTTAGAGATGGATGCAGCTGATCTCACTGCCTCAATACTGTTATTGCTTGAAGAGAAAGAGGAATTTCTTCCGTGATGCTTCCGTGCAAGAGATGGACTAAAGTCCAGTTCATGCAACCCATGTCAGAGTCACAGTCAGAGGAACATGACCCGGTGCAAAAAACTCTCAGGAGAAGTTACAGGAAAAAAGAACAGACCTCCATCCTCAGACTTAGTGAGGGTGGGATGTAATAATTGGAAGGAAGGCCAGGTCAATCTCCTTCAGTATGAGATATTTGATTGGGGCTGTTTACCTGGGCCAATCATAGAGCCCTGGCTTCAGGATATAAACAACAGTCTACTGTGTCTCACACCTGCGCGCACACACACACACACACACCATGGGAAAAAAAACCCCCTCCTTTCAGAGAATCCGCACAGTGTGGAAGCAGGCCACTCGGCCTCACCGACCCTCCCAAGGGTCACCCACCCACACCCATTCCCCTGCCCCCATTGCTCTTCATTTATCCCTGAGTCATGCACCTTACCTGCATATTATGCCTAATTTAGCATGGGAAAAGAAAAAAAAACAAGTCTCTCCAACTCTATTTTGATTTAATCCATGCCCTCCCCTTCACTGTTTTGATCACACAGCACTGCCTTTTGATGTGAAGGGCAGTGTTTGTCACTGGCCACCTGGGTGTTTTCCTATCTTCCTGGTGGTGGAATTTGAATAAAGATTGGTGCATTTTGTGTCTTTCACTGTGTCTCAAACCTGCGCGCACACACACCATGGGTGCTGGGGAAGAAAATAAGCACTAACGCACTCAGATGGCAGTGGGGAGGGGGGGGGGGGGGGGGGAAATAAATAAATAAATAAACAATATATCCCCTCTCCCCCCCCCCAACTCTATTTTGATTCAATCCCTGCCCTCCCCTTCACTGTTTGATCACACAGCATTGCCCTTTGATGTGAAGGGCAGTGTTTGTCACTGGCCACCCGGGTGTTTTCCTATCTTCCTGGTGGTGGAATTTGAATAAAGATTCATTCACTTTGTGTCTCACACTTGCGCACACACACAACATGGGTGCTGGGGAAAAAATAAGCACTACCGCAGTTAGGCGGTAGTGTGGGGGTTTAAAAAAAAAACATATAAACAACAGTCTCGATGCTGCCTTTTACCAGGACCTGATTACTGTTTGGAACATGGTCGAATCGCGCCGTGCCTACCCTCCGGCAGGAGTAGCGGCTGTGGTCAGGGAGCCGTTGCTCAGGAATCCGCACCTCCGTACTCGCGGGTTCGAGTGGCTGTCGGAGGGGAGGGCCGTGGCGGCGAGGGTGACCAGGGTCGGGGACGTGCTGGGTGCCAGGGGCCTGGGCTGGACGCTGCCACAGGTCATAGCGAGCAGGGCAGCGGTAGACATCCGGTACATGGCCACCGCCATCTGACGCCTTAAAACGGCAGTGCTCGGACCCGACGTAGTGCACCAGTTGGAGGACGCTCAGGTGTGCGGTGGGATCCTGTCCGCGCTCACCCCCGCCCGGACGGAATTTCACATTGGCCCCAAGGTCCCGTACTTTCTGCGGGAGCCTGCGCCCCACAACCTGAGCCGCCTCCAGAATTTTAATTTTGTTCCCTTCCAGGGGGTAAAAAGGAGGGCCCTGTATAGACTACTGCTGTACACCGTCCACCTCTTCTCCCTCATCCACCGTCCGGACACGCCTTGGCGTGCCCATTTGCCACTGGGCAGTGGGGATCCCCAGTGGAGGGCTCTCTACGCGGGAGTCCTCCCCCTTTTTCTCGGGGATCTGGGGTGGAGGGTGCTGCACACAGCAGTCCCCTGCAACCGCAGATTGCGGTGGTTCACGGACTCCCAGCCCAACTGCTTGTTCTGTGGCGCTGCGGAGTCCGTGGACCATGTATATATTGGGTGTGGGCGTTTGCACTCCCTTTTTGATTTTCTGAAAAACCTCCTCCTCTGCTTTTGGTTGCACTTCAGTCCCACGCTCCTGATCTTTGGGCACCTGATACAGAGGAGGGAGGGCAGGTCCGAAGACCTCCTCGTGGGTCTGCTCCTGGGCCTGGCCAAACTGGCCATCAACAGGTCCAGGCAGCGGGCCGTGGAGGGGGGTCGTTAGGGCCGACTGCCTGCCCCTCTTCCGCGGTTACGTTAGAGCCCGGGTGTCCTTGGAGAAGGAGTACGCAGTGTCGACCAACACCCTGGAGTTGTTCAGGGAGAGGTGGGCGCCGCAGGGAGTGGAGTGCACCATTTCTCCCTCCAACTCTATTTTGATTTAGTCCCTACCCTCCCCTTCACTGTTTTGATCACACAGCACTGTCCTTTGATGTGAAGGGCAGTGTTTGTCACTGGCCACCCGGGTGTTTTCCTATCTTCACGGTGGTGGAAACTGAATAAAGATTTGTTCACCTTGTGACTTTCACTGTGTCTCACACCTGCACACACACACCATGGGTGCTGGGGGAAAAAATAAGCACTACCGCAGTTAGGTGGTAGTGTGGGGGAAAAAAAAACAACAGTCTCAGAGATTCTCACTATTCTCAGGACTGGCTCTGGACTAGCTGGTAACAGCCAGGTTCTGTACATATGCCTTGCAAAACTGCAATCAATGGTAATCTGGGACAAAGTCTCTGCTAGATGGAGTTATGAGTTCCTGACACATAGTAAGATGGCTGTGGTTGCTCAATGTCAATTATCTCAGTTCCAGAACATCTCTGCAGGAGTTCTGCAGGATACCATCTTCAGCTGATTCAACAACCTCCCAGCCATCATCAGGTTGGAAGTGAGTATACTCACCGATGACTGCACAATCATCAACACCAGTCACGACTGCTTAGATACCGAAGCATCAAATGCAACATGGTCTGGACAATATCGAGGTTTGGGCTGACAAGGGGCAATTAACATTCATACCATGAAAATGTTGTTGTGGTTCTGTTCGCCGAGCTGGGAATTTGTGTTGCAGATGTTTCGTCCCCTGTCGAGGTGACATCCTCAGTGCTTGGGAGCCTCCTGTGAAGCGCTTCTGTGATCTTTCCTCCGGCGTTTGGAGTGGTTTGAATCTGCTGCTTCCAGTTGTCAGTTCCAGCTGTCCGCTGCAGTGGCCAGTGTATTGTGTCCAGGTTGATGTGCTTGTTAATTGAATCAGTGGATGAGTTGGCTTGGCTTGTCCCATTAGTGTCCCAATCAAACTCATGTTGCTTGTCAACTGCGTGTGGGCTACTAAGGATAGCTGGTCGTGTTGTTTCGTGGTTAGTTGGTGTTCATGGATGCGGATCGTTAGCTGTCTTTCTGTTTGTCCTATGTAGTGTTTTGTGCAGTCCTTGCATGGGATTTTGTATACTACGTTGGTTTTGCTCATGCTGGGTATCGGGTCCTTCGTTCTGGTGAGTTGTTGTCTGAGAGTGGCTGTTGGTTTGTGTGCTGTTATGAGTCCTAGTGGTCGTAGTAGTTTGGCCGTCAGTTCAGAAATGGTCTTGATGTATGGTAAAGTGGCTAGTCCTTAGGCATCTGTTGATAAAATTGCAGGGGTATCGAATGTGATGGGTCTGAGTGGGATGTCTGGTTTGTGCACTTTAGGTAGTAAAAAAGCACTAAGAAATGATAAGAACATAATCATACTACCAGCAGACAAAGGCAGAATGACAGTCATCCTCGACAAAGCGGAGTACATCCAGAAAGCGCAACTACTTGCAGATACTAACACCTACCAAAAGAGGGAGTTTGACCCCACCCCACAGCTCACTAATAGGATAAACAACACACTGAGGAAACTACAAAAAAATGGACAGATAACTAGGTTTGACCTACAGAGAATGAAACCTGAAAGCAACAACACCCCCAGATTCTATGGACTACTGAAAGTGCACAAACCAGACATCCCACTCAGACCCATAGTATCACTACCAGGGACACCATCACACAAACTGGCTAAAGAGCTACAGCTGAAATTGAAACACCTGATCAGCGGATCCAGACACTCTATACAATCAACACAGGAATTCTTGGACGTCATCAGAAATATACACATAGACAAGGAAGAAACTATGGTCTCATTCGATGTAACGGCACTGTTCACCTTTATTGACAAAACCCTAGCTAGAGAAACAATAGCCAACCTGCTGAACAGACATAACAGACAACAGGACGGTGAACCTATCAACAAAGACGGCATACTCAAACTACTGGACCTGTGCCTCTCAACACATTTCACATTCAACAACCAAATATATGAACAAATCAATGGCACACCCATGGGCTCACCCATCTCTGGACTCATAGCAGGAGCTGTAATGCAAAGATTAGAACAAACAGTCTTACCGCAAATTCAACCCAAACTCTGGGTCAGATATGTGGATGACACCTTTGTAATCATTAAAAACACAGAAGTAGAGAACACACACTGGATCATCAACGCCACACTCACAGGAATCTGATTCACTAGAGAGGAAGAAAAGGACAACCAACTCCCATTCCTAGACGTGATGGTACAGAGAACACCAAACGGAAATTCACCACAAAGGTATACAGGAAAGCCACACACACAGACCAAGTCCTAAACTATGAAAGCAACCACCCCAACACACATAAAAGAAATTGCATCAAGACACGGTTCAAAAGGGCCACAACACACTGCAGGGAGAAAGTGAGGACTGCAGATGCTGGAGATCAGAGCTGAAAATGTGTTGCTGGAAAAGCACAGCAGGTCAGGCAGCATCCAAGGAGCTGGAGAATCGACGTTTCGGACATGAGCCCTTCTTCAGGAATGAGGAATCTCCTCATTCCTGAAGAAGGGCTCATGCCCGAAACGTCGATTTTCCTGCTCCTTGGATGCTGCCTGACCTGCTGTGCTTTTCCAGCAACACATTTTCAGCATAACACACTGCAGTACACCAGAACTGCAAAAAGAGGAAGAAGAACACCTCTACAATGTATTCGCCAAAAACGGATACCCCCGCAATTTCATCAACAGATGCCTAAAGGAAAGACAACGGAATGAGGACATGCCACACCCCAAAAGACTAGCCACTTTACCATACATCAAAAATATTTCTGAACTGACAGCCAGACTACTACAACCACTCGGACTCATAACAGCACACAAACCAACAGCTACTCTCAGACAACAACTCACCAGGACAAAGGACCCGATAACCAGCATGAGCAAAACCAATGTAGTATACAAAATCCCATGCAAGGACTGCATAAAACACTACAAACGACAAACAGGAAGACAGCTAACGATCCGCATCCATGAACACCAACTAGCCATGAAAAGACACGACTAGCTATCCTTAGTAGCCACACACGCAGATGACAAGCAACATGAGTTTGACTGGGACAACACTACTATTATAGGACAAGCCAAACAGAGAACAGCCAGGGAATTCCTAGAGGCATGGAACTCATCCACTGATTCAATCAACAAGCACATCGACCTGGACCCAATATACCTGCCACTGCAGCAGACAGCTGGAACTGACAACCAGAAGCGGCAGATCCAAACCACTACAAGTGCCGGAGGAAAGACCACAGAAGCGCTTCACGGGAGGGTCCCAAGCACTGAGGATATCACCTAGACAGGGGACAAAACGTCTGCAACACAAATTCCTCGCTCGGCAAACAGAACCACAACAACGAGCACCCGAGCTACAAATCTTCACACAAACTTTGAATACCATAAAAATGCCAAGCAATGACCATCTCCTCTCAGGGATAATCTTAATGTCATCCCTTGACATTCTGTGTTCCGAGTATCACTGAATTCCCCATTAACAACATCCAGGGGGTTACCATTGACCAGAAACTCAACTGGTCTCAACACATGAAACCAGTGGCTACAACAGCAAGCCAGAGACCAGGAATACTACGGCAAGTAACTCATCTGTCGACTCCTTAATCCACATCTACAAGTAACAAGTGGGGAGTATGATCAAACATTTACTTGGCTGGATAGGTACAGCTCCAACAATACTCAAGAAATTTGATACCATTCAAAACAGAGCAGCTACTTGATTAGCACAACGGGAAACATCCCCTCTCTCCATCACTGATGCTCAGTACCAGTAATGTATACTGCATGCACGACATATATTCAAAGATCCTTGGACAGGTTCCTCCAAATTCTCAATCACTTCCATGTATAAGGGCAAAGGCAGCAGATAAATCAGAACACTACCAGTTGCAAGATCCCCTCCAAGCCACTCGCAATCTTGACTTTGAAATATGTCACAGTCACTGGGGCAAAATCCTGGAATTCCCTCCATAATGGCATTGGATGCACATACCTACAGCACCTGGACAGCAGTGGTTCAAAAGAAGAAAGCTTACCACTGCCTTCTCAATGGTAGCTAATGACAGGCAATAAATGCTGGTCAGCCAATGACACCTAGGTCCCACGAGCATATAAAACAAGTGCCAAAACATACAAGAGAAATGGGCCAAATGCTTGTAAATGGGATTAAAGTAGCTTGCTTTTTGATGTCACCAGGAACATGATCAGTGGAAGGGTCTCCTTCTCCTTCTAACGCACTTAAGAGGTAACAAGGCAAGGATCATGTTATGAATGGTAGTGCTCTGGAAAGTACTGAAGATGACTAGGGTAGGAATAGGTCCAGTCAAGGATAGTAGTGGGAAGTTGCGTGTGGAGGCTGAAGAGATTGGGGAGACACTGAATGAATACTTTTCGTTAGTATTCAATCAGGAACAGGACATTGTTGTCAATGTGAGTACTGAGTCACAATTAAGTAGAATGGATGACTTTGAGGTATGTAGAGAAGAGGTGTTGGAAATTCTGGAAAGGGTGAAAATAGATAAGTCCCCTGGGCCTGATGGCATTTATCCTCGGATTCTCTGGGAAGCAAGGGAGGAGATGGCAGAGCCATTGGCCTTGATTTTTATGTCCTCGTTGTCTACAGGAGTAGTGCCAGAAGACTGGAGGCTAGCAAATGTGGTTCCCTTGTTCAAGAAGGGGAGTAGGGATAACCCTAGTAATTATAGGCCGGTGAGTCTCACTTCTGTTGTGGGCAAAATCTTAGAGAGGATTGTAAGGGATAGGATTTATGAACATCTGGATAGGAATAATGTGATCAAGGATAGTCAGCATGGTTTTGTGAAGGGCAGGTCGTGCCTCACAAACCTTATTGAATTCTTTGAGAAGGTGACTAAGGAGGTGGACGAGGGGAAAGCGGTAGATGTGGTGTATATGGATTTTAGTAAGGCATTTGATAAGGTTCCCCATGGTAGACTACTGCAAAAAATACGGAGGCATGGCATTGAGGGCGAGTTGGAGGTTTGGATTAGGAGTTGGCTGGCTGGAAGAAGACAGAGGGTAGTAGTTGATGGCAAAGGTTCATCTTGGAGTGCCGTCACTAGCGGTGTTCCGCAAGGATCTGTTTTGGGACCATTGCTGTTTGTCATTTTTATTAATGACCTGGAGGAGGGGTTAGAAGGTTGGGTGAGCAAGTTTGCGGATGATACGAAAGTCGGAGGAGTTGTAGACAGTGAGGAAGGATGTGGCAGGTTACAGCAGGATATAGATAAGCTGTAGAACTGGGCAGAAAGGTGGCAAATGGAGTTCAATGTAGCTAAGTGTGAGGTGATTCACTTTGGTAAGAGTAATAAAAAGATGGGGTACTGGGCTAACGGTCGGATACTTGGTAGTGTGGATGAGCAGAGGGATCTTGGTGTCCATGTACACAAATCTTTGAAAGTTGCCACCCAGGTAAATAGTGCGGTGAAGAAGGCACATGGCGTACTGGCTTTTATTGGTAAAGGAATTGAGTTCCGGAGTACTGAGGTCATGTTGCAGTTGTATAAGACTCTGGTGCGGCCGCATCTGGAGTATTGTGTGCAGTTTTGGTCGCCATACTATAGGAAGGATGTGGAGGCACTGGAACGGGTGCAGAGGAGGTTTACCAGGATGTTGCCTGGTATGGTAGAAAGATCGTATGAGGAAAGGCTGAGGCACTTGGGGTTGTTTTCATTGAGAAAAGAAGATTTAGGGGTGACTTGATATAGGTGTATAAGATGATTAGAGATTTAGATAGGGTTGACAGTGAGAATCTTTTTCCACGTATGGAGTCAGCTATTACAAGGGGGCATAGCTTTAAATTAAGGGGAGGTAGGTATAGGACAGATGTCAGGGGTAGGTTCTTTACTCAGCGAGTCGTGAGTTCGTGGAATGCCCTGCCAGTAGCAGTGGTGGACTCTCCCTCATTATGGGCATTTAAGCGGGCATTGGATAGGCATATGGAGGATAGTGGGCTAGTGTAGGTTAGGTGGGCTTGGATCGGCGCAACATCGAGGGCCGAAGGGCCTGTACTGCGCTGTATTCTTCTATGTTCTATGTTCTATCAAAGGTACTTTGTGTGCATACCAATTACTAAAGGTAGAAGTGCTGGCAGATAAAGTGGTTAAAGAGGCAAGACAGAAGAGATTATACTGGAAAGGATGCATAAAATGATGGTTGGGTTAGAAATGAAGTGCTGCTTGCAGCCCTGGTCATACTTCAGGAAGGACATCTCTGCACTAGAAAGGTTGCAGAGGAGATTCATCAGGATGGTGTCAGGGTCAGAGAGTCTAAATTACGAGGGAATATTGGGTAGGATAAGGATATTTTCCTTTCAGCACCAAAACTGAGCTACATAATATTATGAGGGCTACAGAGGGTAAATAGGATGGCTCAAGTTGTAGAATAGTCAAAACCCAGGGGGTACGAATTTAAGATTATAGTTAGTGAGACAAGGATGTTAAGTCTGAGGAGCTGTAAGTGAGGTATTGTTGTGGGACTGAGTCAAGCATGGGTTCAGTTGTATAGCTACTCAAGAGTATTTAATAGTTGACCTTCTCCTGAACAATCAATTTACTCAATTTCATCAAAACCCTCTAAGTTCTCCACTTTGAATGGACATTTTACAGGGTTCGATACATGGGAGAATTAACACTGAAACAGTCACTTGTTTCTTTGAAGATGGGTATCCCACAGTGTCCCTATGCACCACTCCCAGCTACACTGGAATAATGACTGTTTGGCTATCAGAAATTCCAGGCCATTGGAGCAAAAATTTCAATTGAAGGGATCTTATTTCTGGCACTAATAGGACAAAATCAGGAGGGCAAAAGGGACATGAGACAGCCTTGGCTAAGAAGATTAGGGTAAATCCAAAGAGGTTCTTTAAGCATATTAAAGGAAAAAGAACGAGAGAGAGAATAGGACCCCTCAAAGGCCAAAGTGGACACGTATGTGTTAAACTGCAGGAGATAAGCGAGGTTCTCGTGAATATTTCTCCTCTGTACTCACCATGGAGAAAGACATGACGACTTGAGAACTTGGGGAAATGAGTGGTTATCTTGTCAGATGTGGGTGTTTAAGGAGAGTATTCGGTTTACTGCGGACTATATTTGCAATACATGCTGTTGGTTTCGAATCCTATCAGATCGAATGGATCGGTTGGAGAGACAGTTAGAAGCAATGAGGAATTTGCAACAGCAACTGTATGTGATGAATGGCAGTTATAGGAAGGAGGAAAAGTTGCAGATACAGTCACATAGATAGGTTAAATCCAGGTAAGGTAAGAAAGATAAGCTGTTAGTGCTAGAGTCTTCTGTGGCTACGCCCATTTCAAACAAGTGTGCTGTTCTGGAAAATGTAGGGGGTGATGAATTCTCAGGGGAACGTAACGCAAACAGGCAAGTTTCTGGTATTGAGACTGGCTCTAATGCAATGAGAGTTTATCAGGTTCCAAGAGATCAACTGTGTTAGGAGACTTTCTAGTCCGAGGTACAGACAGACATTTCTGTGGCCAGCAGTGAAAAATCAGAATGGTGTGTTGTTTCCCTGGTGCCAGGATCAAGGATGTCTCAGAGAGGGTGCAGAATGTTCTCAAGGGGGAGAGGGGCCAGCAAGAAGTCATTGTCCACATTGGAAGGGAAAAGGTTGAGATTCTGAAGGGAGATTACAGAAAGTTAGGCAGGAATTTAAAAAGGAGGTCCTTGAGAGTAGTAATGTCTAAATTACTCCCGGTGCTATGAGCTAGTGAGGGCAGCAATAGGAGGACAGAGCAGATGAATGCATGGCTGAGGAGCTGGTGTATGGGAGAAGGATTCACATTTTGGACCATTGGAATCTCTTTTGGGATAGAAGTGACCTGTACAAGAAGGACGGATTGCACCCACATTGGAAGGGGACTAATATACTGGTAAGGAGATTTGCTAGAGTGCTCAGGAGGATTTAAACTAGTAAGGTTGGGGGGGGGGCGGGAACCCAGGGAGATCGTGAGGAAAGAGATCAATCTAAGACTGGTACAGTTGAGAAAAGAAGAGAGTCAAACAAACAAACAGTCAGAGCAGGCAGGGGCAAGATAGGACTAATAAATTAAACTGCATTATTTCAACGCAAGGGGCTGAACCGGGAAGGCAGATGAACTCAGGGCATGGTTAGGAAAATGGGACTGGGGTATCATAGCAATTACAGAAACATGGCTCAGGGATGGACAGGACTGGCAGCTTAATGTTCCAGGATACAAATGCTACAGGAAGGAGAGAAAGGGAGGTGAGAGAAGAGAGGGAGTGGTGTTTTTGATAAGGGATAGCATTACACCTGTACTGAGGGAGGAGATTCCCAGAAATACATCCAGGGAAGTTGTTTGAGTGGAACTGAGAAAGAAGAAAGGGATAATTGTATTATAGACCACCTAATAGTCAGAGGGAAATTGAGAAACAAATTTGTAAGGAGATCTCAGCTCCCTGTAAGAATAATAGGGTGGTTATGGTAGGGGATTTTAACTTTCCAAACATAGATTGGGACTGCCATAATCTTAAGGGTTTGGATGGAGAGAAATTTGTTAAGTGTGTACAAGACAATTTTCTGATTCAGTATGTGGATGTACCTACTAGAGAAGGTGTAAAACTTGACTTACTCTTGGGAAATAAGCCAGGGCAGGTGACTGAGGTGTCAGTGGGGAGCACTTTGGGGCCAGCGACCATAATTCCATTAGATTTAAAATAGTGATGGAAAAGCATAGACCAGATCTAAAACTTGAAGTTCTAAATTGGAAAAAGGCCTATTTCGACTGTATTAGGCAAGAACTTTAGAAAGCTACTCGGGGGCAAGTGTTCGCAGGTAAAGGGATGGCTGGAAAATGGGAAGCCTTCAGAAATGAGATAACGAGAGTCTAGAGAAAGTATATTCCGGTTAGAGTGAAAGGAAAGGCTGGTAGGTATAGGGAATGCTGGATAACTAAAGAAATTGAGGGTTTGGTTACGAAAAAGGAAGCAGATGTCAGGAATAGACAGGATAGATCGAGTGAATCCTTAGAAGAATATAAAGGCAGTAAGAGTATATTAAGAGGGAAATCAGGAGGGCAAAAAGGGACAGGAGATAGCTTTGGCAAATCGAATTAAGGAGAATCCAAAGGGTTTTTACAAATACATTAAGGACAAAAGGGTAACTAGGGAAAGAATAGGGCCCCTCAAACATCAGCAAGGCGGCCTTTGTGTGGAGGTGTAGAAAATGGGGGAGATACTAAATAAGTATTTTGCATCAATATTTACTGTGGAAAAGGATATGGAAGATATAGACTGTAGGGAAATAGATGGTGAAATCTTCCAAAATGTCCATATTACAGAGGAGGTGGTGCTGGATGTCTTGAAATGCATGAAGGTGGATATATCCCCAGGACCTGATCAGGTGTATCCTAGAATTCTTTGGGAGGCTAAGGAAGTGATTGCTGGGCCGCTTGCGGAGATATTTGTATCATCGATAGTCACAGGTGAGGTGCCAGATGACTGGAGGTTGGCTAACATGGTGCCACTGTTTAAGAAGTGTGGCAAGGAGAAGCCAGGGAACTATAGACCAGTGAGCCTGACATCGGTGGTGGACAAGTTGTTGGAGGGAATCCTGAGGTACAGGATGTACATGTATTTGGAAAGGCAAGGACCGATTAGGGATAGTCAACATGGCTTTGTGAGTGGAAAATCATGTCTCACAAACTTGATTGAGTTTTCTGAAGTAACAAATAGGATTGTTGAGGGCAGAGCAGTAGATGTGATCTATATGTACTTCAGCAAGACGTTTGACATGGTTCCACATGGGAGATTGGTGAGCAAGATTAGATCTCACAGAATACAGGGAGAGCTAGCCATTTGAATACAGAACTGGCTTAAAGGTAGAAGACAGAGAGTGCTGGTGGAGGGCTGTTTTAAAGACTGGAGGCCTGTGACCAGTGGAGTGCCACAAGAATCGGTGCTGGGTCCATTACTTTTCATCAATTATATAAATAATTTGGATGAGAGCAAAAGAGGTATAGGTTTGCCGATGACACCAAAATTGGAAATGTAGTGGACAGCGAACAAGGTTACTGGGCCAGTGTTGTTCATTATCTATATCAATGATTTGGATGACAGCATTAAAGGCATTAGTAAGTTTGCAGATGACACTAAAATCAGTGGTATCATAGACAGTGAGGAAGGTTATCAGAAATTGCAGCAGGACCTTGATCAGCTGGAGAAGTGAGCTGAAAAATAGCAAATGGACTTTAATATAGATATGCGAGGTCTTGCATTTTAGGAAGTCAAAGCAAGGTCGGAGTTTCACGGTGAATGGTAGGGCCTTAAGGAGTGAGTGGAACCAAGGGACCTTGGAGTTCAGATGCACAGTTCTCCGAAAGTGGAGTCGCAGATAGACAGGGCAGCCAAGACTGGCCTTCATCACTCAGGGCATTGAGTATCGAAGTTGGGAAATTATGTTGCAGTTATACATTGGTGAGGCTGCACTTGGAGTATTGTGCTCAGTTTTGGTCACCTTGCTATAGGAAGGATGTTATTAAACTGGAAAGAATACAGAAGAAATTTAGAAGTATGTTGCCAGGACTCAATGGTCTGAGCTATAGGGAGAAGTTGGACCATCGAGGACATTTTTCATTTGAGCGTAGGAGACTGAGGGGGGGAGTCTTATAGAAGTGTATAACATTATGAGAGGCATGGAAAGGGTGAATTTTTCACAGGGTTGAGGAATCGAGGGCATCAATTTAAGGTTAGAGGGGACAGAATAAAAGGGAACTTGAGGGGCAACTATTTTTTCCACAAAGGGTGGTACACATATGGAATGAGCTGCCAGCAGAAGTGGTTGAAGTGAGTACATTAACAACATTCAAAAGGTATTTAGACAAATACATGGACAGGACAGGATTAGAACTTTTGACCGATTTCCTGCTGCCTGAACTGCCGTGCTTTTCCATCACAACTCTAATCTAGAATCTGGTTTCCAGCACCTGCAGTCCTTGTTTTTACCTTAGAAGGATATGGGCCAAGTGCAGGGAAATGCACAGTCAGCATGGACCAGTTTGGGCTGAAGAGCCTGTCTCCATGTTGTAGGTCGGTCTCTATGACTCTAACAGAAATCTTACATTTTCATCATTCTTTTCTCAAGGAATTTTCTGTGTAGAGCCTCCTTTTACAAAACCCAGCAATGCTACCAGCCAGAAAATGGATTAGTGTCAAACCCATATCCCTTTAATCTGTTGTATTCAAGGGTTTAAGTGTCCAGTCGCCACTTTAACAGCCGAGAAAAACCAAGTAAGCAAGTGTATGGCTCGTGCAACAAGGTAAGACCAGGAGACAGGTTGACGGGATGGGACTGGGGCAGGGGGTCAGAGTACTAGTGAATGAGGAGGTAGGGTTCCTGATGGTTAATAAAGATAGAATGCCAGGTAAGAATTACAGAATAGGGTGCCAGATAGTTAAGTGTTGTTTGGCAGGTGGACTAGTGGTGGAAGGGTTAAGGTGTCAGATATGCAGGTGAGTGCTTTGGGTAGAAAGTTTGGGTTGGGGAGGGAGGCAACAGATAAAGGTCACTGCTGAACTGGAGCTTTGGTTTAATCATTACCCAGGAGTTAGAGAAAGTTTCAAATCCTCTATCCTTTCCAGAGTAGCTATTAAACTTAAGTAGGTCAGAACCCTCTGAAATCTCCAGCTCTAAAGGGACTTTATCAGTGTCCTCCAGACAGTGTGTATCAATCCCAAGACAGCTTTAATTTCCCAAGCAATTCCATTGTGATTTTCCAACGGTCCCAACACCACTCTAATCTGTCCTATAGAAATGACTACCTGGCTATTGGAATTTTTGAGCTACTGACCCAGACACCTCACAAAACAGTATTGCCACTCTGCTCCTACTTTTCTGCTCCAATGCTTGCATTTTACAAGCTTGCCTTCTTTAGAAATGCAAAGTGCACAATCCCACAAAGCATCAATCTTTGAAGCATCAGGGATATGGCACTAGTTGCTGAATGGTGTTATGATCCCAGCTGATGTTAAGATCAGATCTCAGATTAAAATCTGGGTTGACAGATCAGATTTTTATTTTAAACAAGGTGGTCATTTACTGAAACACAAATATACAATGCTGCAGTTGTGTGTTCAAAAGTGAAAAAGATGTTAATTATGCGAAATAAATTAATATGAAGTAAAACATCAAAATCAAACTATTTACTCACAAGATACAGTAAAATATAACCCCATTAATCCCCCAAAACACCTTTACAGTACTCAGATTTTTTTTATATTTATGGGACTTAATTTAACTGGGGCTGCAATTCTCCATTTTGAGAATAAGATAGCCAGTTCCTGAAGCCTTCATATCTCTAAACTTAGATTTTCGCAGCTTCAAATCACTCCTTCAGGGGTTTAACCAGACACTCTAGTCTGGAACTTTTAAATTAAGTTCCTTTGTATGGAGATAATCTCTTTCTTAACAATCTTAAACTCTCTTTCTCACAAGCACTATTCAGTGTCAGCTAAGGCTACTGCCAACTGTCCCAAACGAAAAGTCTTTTTTTTTCCCCAAGATATGGTTTCCCCAAGTACCAAAAAAAATCCAGTATCTTCTATGAACAATCCTAATAAAATATACTGTCTACTTTCCTCAAATTTTCCCAATGTAAACAAAAATCAATTACTTTCCAGAAAGTCTCCCTCACTAATTGTGCGTTTGAAAAAGAAATCATCATTGCTGCAGGGACACAAATTAATTATCTTTGACATAAGAAAATCCAAATACCACCAGTGCAAAATTCAGAAGTCAAAAATAAATGATTATATATGTCACAATTGGAAGTTGAAATGTCTAATGTCAATGCATCAATGGTGAAGGATTGAATGGACAGCATGATAGGAGTGGTGATGGAACTAAGAGGTTGAGAAGATGGGTGAGATAGATACGTGGTGAGTAAGAAGGTGGTTTGGCTTGCAGTCAAATCAGGTTTATTGGAGTTCCAGGTTAGTTTAGGGACATGGAAGCTCCGAATCAGGGCCAATTGGAAATGAGGATTGTGGTTAGATCATGAGGGCGCTGATCAGGTTGGACTGGGATAGTCAGGTGTTTGGGGCCAGGAATTAGTTGTTAGGTGATGGTATCTAGTCCAATTGGGTCAGATTGGGTACTGGTGTTTGGGGAGGTCAGGTGGGTTGCTGTTTGGGTGGGTGGGGGTTTCATGTAGAGAAGTCAAGTTGCATCAAGAGGATGGGTGGTTTTCTGGTTCCAGACACTTCTGACAAATGGAACTATTTCCTCGATTTATTTCTGGACTGCTCATGATTTTGAACAACTCTGTTAACTGAGGTCAGGGTAGGCGGGTAAAAACTAGAAGCAATGTTTTATTATTTGATTTGATTTATTATGTCACATCTACCAAGATACAGTGAAAAGTATTTTGCATTCTAGCCAGACAAATCATACCTTACAGTACAGAATGCACAATACAGCGTCCCAACTAAAGAAGGTGCACAGAAAGATCAACTTTAATATAGGAGAGTTCCGTTCATAAGTCTGATAACAGTGGGCAAGAAGCTGGAGGCATGTTTTCAAACTTTTGTATCTTTTGCTCAATGGAAGAGGATGGAAGAGGGTATAACCAGGGTGGAAGGGGTCTTCAAATATGTTGATTGCTTTCCAGAGGCAGTGGAAAGTGTAAACAGTCAATGGAAAGAAGGTTGGTTTTCGTGATGGACTAAGCTGCTTTCACGAGGCTCTGTAATTTCTTGCAGTCTTGGGCACAACAGTTGCCATACCATGCTGTAATGCTTCCAGATAGGATGCTTTCTTTGGTGCATCTACTAAAAATTACTAAGGCTCATTTTTGACATGCTGAATTTCCTTAGCCTTCTAGGAAGAAGAGGGGTTGGCATTCTTTTTGGCCATAGCATTGTCATGAATGGGCCAGGATACATCGTTGGTGATACTTACTCTTAGGATGAGGGAGAAGTGTCAGTATTTATTTAATGTCTAGGTTCAAGTTCCACTTGCCCTATGGGCGTGTATTAACATAACTGAATAGGTGGGTGAAAACTAACCTTTGGTGAAGAAATCATTTGGCTTGACTACTTGGTTATGTCTACGCCTGGGTGTCCTTGAAGAGAAAGCAAAAGGTGTATATTGACACGCTTGAGACCTTCATGAAAGGTGGGCAGTGTAGGGGCTGGAGTGCATTGTTAATATCCAAAATTTTAACTTGATATTGTTCATGTAAATTTTGAATACTAATTTTTATTACAGTGCCTTTTAAAATTATTTCTTCAACTTGGTTTGATAGACTGCTTTAAAGTACTTTAAAAGAGTTTCAAGCATAATGGATAAGTGAAAATGCTGATGATGTGGGGAGGAAGAGTGAAAACATGAACTTACAGCAGGGGAAAGTAGTGCTGACTTGAATGTTGAGGTTGGAAAAAGATTACATATTTAAACTGACAACTAATAACCACCCATGACTGAAACGGTTCTAAAAGCTGATGCTGAGGATTGCATTTGGTAATGTAATTTTTTTAAAAAAGAATTAAAATGCTTTGATTCTGAATCTAGCAATCTTCAGTAAACTGATTGAAAGCCATTACAACTTCCAATCAGTGCCCTTGAATGACTGTTCAAATGAGAAGGCCCATGAACTCAGATAATGAAACTGCGTGACTTTACCTGCAATTAATGACAAGATGGTGAATTGCAATTGATTAACATTTGACAAAGATAATTTGACATTCCCTTATTATAATTGCTTCTCAACATGACTAATCTAGGTCCTAAAACATAAACTAAATTAATTTTGTAATCTCAGACCAAGGAATTAAATAATCCTCCCTAATGACCAAACAAATATCTAATTATACTATGGACCCCAGTGGTGAGAAAAATTAAGGGCTCTGATGACTTGAGAAATCATAATTAACTGTTTCATTGTCAGATTGCCTGAAACTTTGCTACTAGCAATGCTCTGCAACTGTTCAATTCAACTGTCATGGAACCATGAGTGCCTTTAAATGTTTAACACAACCATTTTTGCACAGTATCTTAACAGGGGTTACCAGTAAGCATTCTGTGATATATCTTCTGGGTTGCTGTGCACATGCAGCATTGAGGGAACATTGTAAACTTCAATACAGCCGATGGTGGTGGTGGTGGTGGTCATGGTGGTGATGGAGAAACAGAGGATGTTGCAAAGTTTGCCACCAAAATTGGTGCCAACTACTTGAATCGATCTTGACGTGTCTCAACGAATTAAATACCAAATTGGCAACAGGGACTCCCAGATTATTGCTGGAAATGAAATTGCTGCACTTTCCCCAAGAATGCTCTTAATCACCAGTAGCACAACGGGTGTAAATGGTTACTGTGGGTATATGGGAGGAGAAAGTGAGGACTGCAGATGCTGGAGATCAGAGCTGAAAATGTGTTGCTAGAAAAGTGCAGCAGGTCAGGCAGCATCCAGGGAACAGGAGAATCGACGTTTCGGGCATAAGCCCTTCTTCAGGGATTTCTGAGAACAGTTGAGTGGTTGAGATTGGGTAACATGGAATGGATCAACAGTGAGCAGAAGCAGACAAGTGTGTGGTGCTGAAAAAGCACGACAGGTCAGGCAGCATCTGAGGAGAAGGGGAGTCGACGTCTGGGGCAAGTCCTTCATCAGGAATGAAGCTGTGAGCTGAGAGGGTGGTGAAATAAATGGGACGGGGGGGGGGGGGGGGGGGGGAAGGTAACTGAGAGTGCAATAGGTAGATAGATCTGGGGGTGATGGTGACAGGTCGGAGAGGAGGGTGGAGTGGATAAGTGGGAGGGAAAATGGACAGGTAGGACAGGGCATGAGGGCGGTGCTGAATTGGAAGGTTGGATCTGGGTAAGGTGGGTGGAGGGGAAATGAGGAAACTGGTGAAATCCACAAATGATGCCATAGGATCGGAGGGTCCCGAGGTAGAATGAAGTGTTCTTTCTTCAGGCGTCGGATGATTACAGAGTGGTGATGGAGGAGGCCCAAGACCTGCATGTCCTTGGTGGAGTAGGAGGAGGAGTTGAAGTGTTCGGTCACGAGGCGGTGGGGTTGGTTGGTGCAGATGCCCCGGAGATGTTTTCTGAAGAGCTCTACGAGTAGGTGTCCTGTCTCCCCAATGTAGAGGAAACTGCATCGGGAGGAATGGATACAGCAAATGACATGTAGAAGCGCAGGTGAAACTTTGATGGATGTGGAAGGCTCCTTTGGGGGCTTGGATAGAGGTGAGGGGGGAGGTGTGGGTGTAGGTTTTGTAATTCCTGTGGTGGCAGCGGAAATTGCTGGGTTGGGGGGGGTGGACCTGACAAAGGGGTCATGCGGGGAATGGTCTTTATGAAAAGCAGATAGGGCTGGGGAGGGAAATATGAGGACAGAGTGGTGGATGTGATCTACATGGACTTCCAGTAAGGCATACAAATAGGTTCTCCATGGGAGACTGGTTAGCAAGGTTTGATCTCCCCATGGAATACAGGGAGAACTAGCCATTTGGATACAGTACTGGCTCAAAGGTACAAGGCCAGAGGGTGGTGGTGGAGGGTTGTTTTTCAGAATGGAGGCCTGTGACCAGTGGAGTGTCACAAGGATCAGTGCTAGGTCCACAAATTTTTGTCATTAATATAAATGATTTGGATGGGAGCACAAGATGTATAGTTAGTAGGTTTGCAGATGATACCAAAATTGGAGGTGTTGTGGACAGCGAAGAAGATTACTTCAGACTACAACGGGATCTTGATCAGATGGGTCAATGGGTTAAGAAGTGACAGATGGAGTTCAATTTAGATAAATGCAAGGTGCTGCATTTTGGAAGCAAATCTTAGCAGGACTGAAACACTTAATGGTCAGGTCCTAGGGAGTGTTGCTGAACAGAGACCTTGAGTGCAAGTTCATAGCTCCTTGAAAGTAGTCACAGGTAAATAGGATAGTGAAGGTGGCGTTTGGTGTGCTTTCCTTTATTGGTCAGAGTATTGAGTACAGCAGCTGGAGGTCCTGTTGCGGCTGTACAGGACATTGATTAGGCCACTTTTGAAACATTGCATGCAATTCTGGTCTCCGTCCTATTGGAAACTTGAAAGGGTTCAGAAAAGATTTACAAGGATGTTGCCAGGGTTGGAGGATTTGAGCTAGAGGAAGAGGTTGAATAGACTAGGGCTGTTTTCCCTGGAGTGTCGGAGGCTGAGGGTTGACCTTATAGAGATTTATAAAATCATGAGGGGCATGGATAGGATAAATAGACAAAGTCTCTTCCCTGGGGAGGGGGAAGTCCAGAACTAGAGGTTTAGGGCGAGGTGGGAAAGATGTAAAAGAGACCTAATGGGCAACTTTTTCATGCAGAGGGTAGTACATGTACGGAATGAGCTGCCAGAGGAAGTAGTAGAGGCTACTATGATTGAAACATTTAAAAGGCATCTAGATGTGTATATGAATAGGAAGGGTTTGGAAGGATATGGGCTGGGAACTGGCTGATGGGACTAGATTGGATTGGGATATCTGGTCGGCATGGATGAGTTGGACCAAAGGGTGTGTTTCTTTGCTGTACATCTCTATGACTCTATATCTCTGGTGATGTGGTTTGTTTGTAGGTGGCAGAAATGGCAGAGGATGATGCAATGCATACAGAGGTTGGTGGGGTGAAAGGTGAGGATCGGGGGGTTCTGTCCTTGTTGCAGTTGGAGGGGTGGCGTTTGAGACCGGAGGTGCAGGAAGTGGATGAGATGCCCTGGAGGGCATCATCAACCAAGTTGGAGGGGAAATTGCAGTCTTTAAAGAAAGAGGCCATCTGGTATGTTCTGTGGTGGAACTGGTCTGCCTGGGAGCAGATGCAGCGGAAGTAGAGGAATTGTGAATAAGGGATAACATTTTTACAGGAGACAGGGTGGGAGAAGGTGTAATCCAGGTAGCTGTAGGAGTCGGTGGGTTTGTAGAAGATGTCAGTGTTGAGTCAGTCACTGTTGATGGAAATGGAGAGATCCAGGAAGGGGAAGGAGGTGTCTGAGATGGTCAGGTGAATTTTAGGTCGGGTGAAATTTGCGAGTGAAGTTGATGAACTGTTCAACCTCCTGGTGGGAGCATGAGGTGGCACCAATGCAGTCATCAATATAGTGGAGGAAAAGGTGGGGAGTGGTGCCAGTGTAACTACGGAAGATGGACGGTTGCATGTGAGCGACAAAGAGACAGGCATAGCTGGGGTCCAAGCGGCAGAACAGTTGGCTCAGAGCAAGAGCAGAGACTGCAACCTGTCTCACTTTGAGTCTATGATCAGACATCAAATATCTTCAACGTGCTAGACTGCAAGCAAACGTTTCCGCTCATTGCAAGTCCTCTCCCATCTGTCACTTGTATGGCCTTGGCATGACAAGTGAGTATTTTTTTTTTTAAAGTGAGTAATGGTTATCCAGTTAAGGGCCTCAATTTGTATACAGGTAGGAAAGCTGTCTGTCAGCTTTTCTGTTTTGGATTTAATTAGTGGTGGCAGTGACACAGATTGCAGCCTCCCACCAATAAACATAGCCCGCCTCAAAAAATTGCTTTCTGAATAGTACATCCATTGACCCAACTATCTTCTGTTGAACAAAGCCTTGCACTGGAGAATTATATTGTATTTCAAAAGAGTTAGTTCATGAAAAGCACAGCTGAGTTGATCAAAATCCTCAATTGAGGATTGTAGCTATGCATGATGCAGCATGCAGTCAGACAATTCCAAAAGTAATTCTCATAGAAAATGAGACAATTATAGGAAAGAATACAACAGACAGCCACTTTCATCAATTTCAACATTCCAATTAACTCAATTTAGCTTCGATAAAAATATTGCTTGTTTTTAAAATACTTTAAAATTAGTGAATGTCCTGCATCACTAGCTGGCTTTATTAACATTTTCAATTGAGCTTCTTGCAGTTTTTGGAGTTTTGTTCAAACAATCTCAATGCACAGCTTCCTTATTTTTATTATTTTGATTTCACCTCTTAACCTTAATTAATAAAACTAAATGATATTGGCTACTTGCATAAGAATCACCTTTGCTCCCATCCTTGCATATTCCAACATGTAAGTTAAAAAGTTTGCAGACTCAATTAACAGCATATTTTCATTATCTACAATGGATCAACCGCAACCATTAACGTCAACATGAACCACAGCCTTCTTTTGATACTTGTCCTTTTGCCTGATAATGTAGGCAAATTATACAGAACAGTTGGACTGTGGTTTAAATGATCTAGCTCTCAAATTCCTTTCAAATTTGCAAATTACTAAGGAAATCATCTTATTTTAGTACCATGTTATGTTCCCCAAGCTCCAGCTAAGTCTCTAATCAAGTTAATGATGGTATTTGATGATAACTGGTTTTTCAATTCTTGTCCATCTTAGTTTTATCTGTCAAATTTTGTAACCAAGAATTATTTTTCAGTAATAAAGCAGCATCCAAACTGAAGATGCTCAACTCACATCATTGTATCACATTGACATCCTTTCTAACAGAACTAATTGCATCTTACCCCATGTATTACAGCAGTTTTTTTTTATAGATTAGATTCCCTACAGTATGGAAACAGGCTCTACTGCCCAACAAACCTACAGTGACCTTCCAAAGAGTAACACACCCAGAACCATTCCCCTACCCTATATTTACCCCTGACTAATGCACTTAACACGATGGACAATTTAGTATGGTTAATTCACCTAACCTGCACAACTTTTTGATTGTGGGAGGAAACCGGAGCACCTGGAGGAAACCCATGCAGACACAGGGAGCATGTGCAAACTTCACATAGACAGTCTATGTGAACCTGGGTCCCTGGCGCTCTGAGGCAGCAGTGCTAACCTCTGAGCCACCATGCCACCCATGCTCAACAGATTAATTCACCATCACCTTCGCAAGAGCGTTTCGAGATGGGCCATAAATGCTGACCTAACCAGCTTACATGGGGTCTGCAGATGCTGGAGATCAGAGCTGAAAATGTGTTGCTGGAAAAGCGCAGCAGGTCAGGCAGCATCCAGGGAACAGGAGAATCGACGTTTCGGCCTCTACAAAGATTTCAGTGCTCTTCCTCCCTCTACAAAGATTTCAGTGCTCTTCCTCCCTCTACAAAGATTTCAGTGAGTCCCTCTCCACCTATCACATTTCCGACACCCCTCCCCCAAGTCCCTCCTCCCTACCTTTTATCTTAGCCTGCTGGACAAACTTTCCTCATTCCTGAAGGGCTTATGCCCGAAACGTCGATTCTCCTGTTCCCTGGATGCTGCCTGACCTGCTGCGCTTTTCCAGCAACACATTTTCAGCTCTGATCTCCAGCATCTGCAGACCTCACTTTCTCCTCAAAGATTTCAACCTACTGCGAATCCTCTTACAAGGATCCTTCCTTGAAGAAGCTCTCTTCCTCCCTCTACAAAGATTTCAGTGAGTCCCTCTCCACCTATCACATTTCCGACGCCCCTCCCCCAAGTCCCTCCTCCCTACCTTTTGGACAAACTTTCCTCATTCCTGAAGAAGGGCTTATGCCCGAAACGTCGATTCTCCTGTTCCCTGGATGCTGCCTGACCTGCTGCGCTTTTCCAGCAACACATTTTCAGCTCTAACCAACTTACATCCCAGGAACAAAAAGGAAAATATGCTAACATCAACTCAATTATCAAATGGTTAATGTTGTCTGTCCATATACAAATCACCATATTCATTTCAAATCATATGAGGAGGCATGGTGCTAAATATTCTAAGCAAATGCAAAAAATATAGAGAAAAACAGAATCATATGTAACACATTTTCTCCTACATTATAAATGGCACCTGACTCTGTATGAATAACTTAAATTTAATGTTCCATTCTCTACACGATTTAAGAATGTCATCAGTTTGTAGATTATTTTTCTGCAGTCTTTTTCCGAGGAACAGCTTAAATCTAATGGCAAACACATTAGTTCAAAGATAGAACTTTAGAACCCATTATATTTGTGTATATGCCTTGCTGCAATAAGTAAAACAAAGATTCCAATTATTGATTGCTATTTAATTTTGTGTGGTTGTTTATTTCAACTGAGCAAATGTTTTAAACTTTAGGCTTAAAGAATAGATCATGTGGATAACACAAGGAAGAACTTGAATACAGTGATCCGAGATAATCCTTAGATCTAACTTATCTATCCAAAATTCTACTTTCTGTTCTCAAACCTTTTGTTAGTGGTTTGATACAAGCAATAAAAGAATGCCATTTCATACAACAATATGAAATGCAATTGAGGAAGTCAACCTGCAGCCTTAATAAGTCATTTTATTTTAACAAAACATTGAGATTTCAGGAAGCCTATTGTGCTATGTCTACCAGATCAATTTGCAAAAAGTTAAAATGGTTACGACTCAGGCAGCATTAACAAGCTTTGGTTGCAATTAAAATATTGATTACTATCATGGTGTCAACAACTTAACTTCATCATGACTGAATATAATTAAAGTTTTAAATTAATCTTTGGTAGCAGACTGACAGTCAGGCACAAGAACAGTATGAGCTGTACACAGGAATTGACATTTGACAGTTCAGCTTCAAACATCAGCATCTGTTAGAAAAGGCTGTCACACAGTTTGCACTGACAAATGTAATGTCAAAGCTTTGAACATCAATCATGACTAATTGCCAAAACAAAAAGCATAATTTGCATCAAAATTAATTTGATTCAAAGACATTCTCTTTCTAAAATTCATTTTTTTCTGTTCTGAAGCTCAGAGGTTTCATATTAATATCTACATTAAATGATCTTGACTTTTACATAAGCAATAGCAATTTATGATAATTCTTGATTGGTCATATTGATTGAAATTAAACAAACATTTCATAGAACCAAAGGAGCCAATGCCCAACCGATATTTAAAAAAACCTTATTTTTAAGAGCATTCTCAAGTCATTTACATAACGGCAGTGAAGTATATTTTATGCAAATTTGCAATATTTATTTTGTGATGATAAAGAAGAAATATTTTTGCAATATATCACCATGATTTACTTGTAGCGATAACAGTAGGGCAAAAATAGATTTAAAACCCCAGCTACACTGTGAATAATGTGCTATTCACTGAAGTTCTGCTGAACTATCACGTTAAAGAACTTAAATTTACTGATGCCAGGATTACAAAATGTGATATATCACTCATCAGGCTTCAGTGAAGATAAAATGATGACATCTACTGCGTTACCCGGAAAGAGGGTCTTTGAAAACGTATTCACTGATCTGATTCCCTTACTGAACATAAAGGGACAGTAGAACTAACTTAATTTCAGACCATTTTTGTTGAAGCACAGACACACCAAGATAGCCAATGCGACCAATCATGCATGTAAGCTCATCTTGATTGACAGGCAATTCAGCTAATGATTCTGTTTCTTTTGCTACATTTGCATTCGAGGCCCAATCAGACCCTAATCAGACAGATCCTCCAGTCCCTCTAAACTGACTGCTCTTCTGTTAGGATGTGCAGTCCATGTGGGAGATTTCTGTTTCTGTCAGTGCTTTCTTCATTAAGGTTTGGCTGGGAACTGCTAAGCTAAGTTAAAGCAAAGGCTGCTGCATCAGCTGCACAACTGGAAACCAGTGCTCATTCAGCTGAATGGTGCGTGGCCCTGGGTTGGAGTCCTCGGAACTAAAATATTGGCATGCCCCGAATGTTTGAGGTTGGGTATAGACAGGGGCTATGGATATGGTGCCCAGAAACAGATGAAGCACCTGACCACAACATTTATCGCCTTGGCTCTGGAGTAGGGGAGGGCAAAACTTGAAGGGGGAATCCACGTGCACCTTTAGTCATTAATGGAGCTATCCATTTGGATGTCAGTCTGATTGACAGGGTCACCAGTCTGGCAGGATGGACAGACCACAGAATACATGCCTTATACATGATTTCAAAGTTGCAGTGGGGTGATGATGGCGATGTACATATGATGCACCAGGAATGTCAAAGATGCCTAACTTCTCCCCAAAGTTGTGCTAGTCTCTCTTTAACTGATGGCTTTCCTCAGTCCACAAAATCTCTAGATCTCAGTTAAATCTCTTAACAAGTTAAAGCTGCTGCTGCCAGCCTCACTAAAACATTTAAATTCACAAACTTACCTCATAAATAGGGTTTTGCCATCCTACTGCTTATCATTCTGGAACTATGGAGGTTTGGAGTTGTAAATTTTCAAAATTTTAACCTATGACATGATCCAAACCCAATTATGTATTTAATGCCAATGCTGAGTTCGGAAATTCCACATTCTACCCACCTCCTGCTCGGGGTGAGGCAATTGGTCCATAGTGCCATCAAATCCTTGGGCCTCTTGTCAAAATCATGTCAGAAAAGTTCAACTACATCAGTTGTTATTCTATTATCATACAACAATTTTACATTGGGAGCAATTCTTTTCCCAGAAATGGTCAGTACAGCCAACTGAATAATATAATCACACTATTAAATATCGTCCTTTCAGCACTGCTGTACTTAAAGCTTCAAGTGATCTTTTCTGTGAAATGTTGATCGATGTTTGGATTTTGTCTACCTGAATACAAACAAACATTTCTCCATTTACACTTATGGTGATTGGGGAAAGATAGTTTCTTTATCAATTTAGTCATGAAAATTATGTAGGTCACAGACTGCATGGACATGACGTGATCCAAGAACCATTCAGTTTCACTTAACGTGTTTGCAACCTTTATTCTCTCCATGACTATGCACTAATTGCTCAATTGTTTGCTTGAAGATGTGACTCATCATGCTGTCACTGAGAGGTGTGTAATAATGTTCTGGAATCACATAAACACTTTGTTTGGGATATCTCTTGAGAATATGATAGAAAGGCCATCATTAAATATTTAAGATCATATCTTGACTTAATAACAAAGAAAACATACTAACCTATAAAACAGGCAATAGGCAATGATGATAACTTAGTTTCCAATACACTACTTTCTCAGTTCAGAGTAGATAAAGATTTAAAAAAAAGAAAGAGACTTACCGGTCTTTGAGTTAATAGTAAAGAAATTCTGGGGATTCCCACTTGTAATCTTAAAAGTCATTTTATCACTGGAACTGGAGTCTGGATCATAGGCCTGGATCTGAACAATGGGAACATCTTTGGGAGAATTTTCCATAATTGACGGATGATAAATAGGTTGAGAACATATTGGTGCATTGTCATTTATGTCTTCAATCTCAATATAGATCTCAATAGATGAAAATAATGGAACAACTCCGTAGTCAGTAGCATACACGGTCAGCCAATAGGATGCAGTTGTTTCACGATCAAGTATATCGGATGTACTAATAACCCCTAAAATACAAAGTAAGAAGATAAAGAAATTAATCACATATTGCTTGATTCTTCTAAATTTACCATATTGGATGTTTCTTACTGTGTGTCTTACTAATGATGTTTAGACACGTTCTATAACATGATTGTTGAGTTTTTGTGCAACCCTGTTATAGAAAAATTACATTTTAGAAACAGTGCTTAAAATGTTGGCGATGTAATCCCATTACAGCCAACGCACGTTTTAAAAGTTCTCACTTTAGAATGTTGCCCCAATTCATCAATCATGCTACAGTGAATTGTGTTAATGAAATGTACATTATAGTAGAATGACCTGTACTACATAATAAGAATTGGATTAAAATAATTTAGTTCTATGTATAGTAATTATGATCAATGATTTTGAACAGCTCACTTGCCTGCTTTCATTTTATTCAATTGTTTATTATCTAGTTACATCATACTACAAGTTCTGAAGAGGAATCAAAGCAGACTCAAAACACTAACTGTTTCTCTCTCCATAAATGCTGCCAGACTTGAGTTTCTCAGGTATTATCTGCATTTGGTTCAGATTTTTACAGTATTCTGTCTTTGTCTCTTACATCTAGTGCATTGCAGTGCAGCGAGAAACAGATCCTTGTCATGACATGAATTGCTAAATATTAGTCTTCATCTAAGTAAAGTTCCCTGTTAAGTAAGCATTGCTGAAATGGTTGGTATGTCTAGAATTCCAGTCATCCTCAGCTGACAACCTCAATGATACAAGACTAAAGCTGATCAAATTACTCCATTATTATAGCATTGACCCTTTTAGTTAAATGCATTAAAATAAATTATCAGTAAAATGCATGTCTTTTGCTCAGTCAATCTATAATATACTACATTTCTTGATTTTCTTTAACTCTATACAATCTATAGAATATAACAAATCCAACATTTTGCTTTTTTTCTTTGAAGTTCATTGTAGCACAGCAACTTTATTCCATTTTGCATGACTTCATTGTCAACTTTGAAAAATATCAGATAACCAAACGTTTGGTCAAAGGTTTAGGTTTTAAAGACTGTCTTAAAGAAGAAACATGAACAAGAGAGAGAGTGTGGCTTTTCATAGCTTGAGATTTGGGTAGCTATAGGCATAGCTGCTGCTGATGAATCAAAAGTACAAATGTTCAAGAGGTCTACATTGGAGAAATGTGATAATTATGGAGGGTTGTGGGAGTGGAGGAAATTACAGAGTTAGGCAGGGCATCACCTCAGATGGATTTAAAAACAAGGGTGATAATTTATCCCACAAATCATATTACAATGGAACAAACAGTTTTTGTATTGTTTGAAGCCACAATTATCACACGGAATGACTGAGTCAGTCATTTAGCTGTTAAGAGTGAGATGACAAAAGCACAGAACATTCTGATGAAATAAAAGGAGCATGGTCAATATGTTTGTACGACATCCATTTTCACAACTTTAACACAGTTATGTTGCTTCTGAAGCAGAAAAACAAATTATACAGATGTTTTTTTTCTTGTTAAACAAGCCCAATGACAGGAGACAATTCTAGACTTAGCTTTAGGAAATCAAGATGGGCAAACGGGTGAAGTGACTGTGGTGACCATATCACGGATAGTGACTACAATCAGGTTAGACTTTGTATTGTTATGCAAATTGACAGAGATAAATCAGGAGCAAATGTTGTAAGTTGGGAGAAGACAAATTTTACAAAACTGAGAAGTGACGAGGTCGACTGGGCAGGACTGCTTAAGCATAAAAGAGTGGTAAACAAGAAGGAGGAACAAGAAAGGGACGGCACGGTGGCTCAGTGGTTAGCACTGCTGCCTCACACCTCCAGGGACCGGGGTTCAATTCCCGTCTTGGGCAACTATCTGTATAGAGTTTGCACATTCTCCTCCGGGTGCTCCGGTTTCCTCCCACAGTCCAAAGATGTGCAGGTTAGGGGACTTGGCCATGCTAACTTGCCCATAGTGTTAGGTGAATTAGTCAGGGGTAAATATAGGGGGGTGGGTTTCTCTTCGGAGGGTCGGTGTAGACTTGTTGGGCTGAAGGGCCTGTTCCACACTGTAGGTAATCTAATCTAATTACATATGTCCCCTCTAAAAATAAGAATAGTACTGCCAAATCTTGATCTCCATGATTTTTTTCGAAAATCGTAGGGGAAAATTAAGCAGAAAAAAAACTTATGATTGTCACAAAAAACTCAACACTGGAGACAGCCTAGAAGTAAAAACAGAAATAAGGAACTCAAAGAGCAGGCACAAAAAAAACTAGCAAGCAAGATAAAGGAAAACCCAAAGATGTTTTACCAGTATCCAATAAGCAAAAGGATAGGATTGGCAAAAGTATCAGAGATGAAGAGAACATGTTTGAAGATGCAGAGGATATGGGAAGAATTTTAAATGAATTGTGTGTTTCCCTATTTGCAAAGGAAAAAGATGATATGGGTATAGTAATCCAAGAGCAGCAGAATGAAATATTGGACAAAATAATAATGAGAGCAAATGCTCGAGGAGTTGGAATCCTTTGAAGTGGCTGAGTTGTCAGGGCCGGATGGATTGTTCCCTAGGATGTTGAAGATAGTCAGGGAGGAAATAGCAGATGTTCTGAGAATTATTTTCTAATCTTCATCAGACATAGGTTAGGTGCCAAGAACTGAAGGAAATGTGATTTTGTTCTTTAAAAAGGTACAAAGGAAATGCCAAACAATTATTGGTCAGTTAAATTTCTCACCACTGTGCAAAACTAAGACACTTAACAAGGTCCCATGGCAGACTGGTCAAAACAGTAAAAGTCAATGAGATACAGGGTAATGTGTCAAATTAGACCCAAAGTTGCCTTAGTTTAAAGAAATACAGAGTAATGGTTGATAACTGCCTCCTGCAAATGGAAAGCTATTTCAAGTGGCATCTGTAGGACTTGGTGGTGGGACCCTGCTGTTTGTTTTATACGCTAACTATTTGGACTTAAACATAAGAGGGGGCACAATTAGGAAATCTGTAGACCACACAAAAGCAGGCCATAAATCAGAAGTTGCTGGAAACGCTCAGCAGGTCTGGCAGCACCTGTGAAGAGAAATCAGAGTTAACAATTCAGCTCTGGGGACCCTTCTGAGGACCCGAATTTGTTAACTCTGATTTCTCTTCACAGATGAACTTTTCCAGCAACTTCTGCTTTTCTTTCTGATTTACAGCATCAGCAGTTCTTTTGGGTTTTTTTTTTACAAAAACAGGCCAGTTGTGGATAGCATAGAGGGTAGTGTAAGCTCAAAACCTCATTCATCGCAACCTGGCTTGGAGTTTGTTTCTCTCATGCATCCAGTGTTCTATCTCCTGTCATCTCCTCACGGTAGATCTACTGCTTTTGCCTTCCATGCCTCAGGTTCACTTTGTACATTCACTCAGCTTATTAGCAGCAATCATAGAAGAGACAAAGCCTCTAGGTGCAGAATTGGGGCATTTCAGAACCATACTTGCCTGTTTACACGTCAGATAAAATGTTATTGTGGGCCATTGTCTGGCAATACTGACCTAGAAGGTCAAGTGCAATGGATGTATGGGAAATCTACAATCTCTAATTTCCTCAAGTCACACATGATCCTAAGTTGAAAGTATGTTACTGGTCCCTTCACTGTTACTAGGTCAAGTTCATGAAAATCCCTGTTTAACAAGCCTGGGAGCATACACACACCTCAATGACTGAAGTGATTCAAGGAGGTATCTTACCAATACTTTCTGAAGGACAACTAGGGATGGGCAATAAGTGCCTAGCCAGCAAAACCCATCCTGTGAATGATTAAAATGTCCAAAGTTAAAGTCTTGAATATAATTAATGTCCCAAGCATCGATTCTTCAAGGTAAGGAATTCTGGAGTGTCTACTTAATTCATTTTCATAGTAATGGTGCAATGAAGGTTCATAAGATTAATTCCTTAATTAGTGGACCAACTTAAGACAAGACTTCAGCAACCATCGGAATGGAAAAGAGACCTCAAAAGTCTGCCTCCCACATCCTAGACTCATATTTGGAGCATGGGTTGCATGAGATTGGAGGAATTAAAATGAGGTAATGTTTGTCAAGGAACGAAGGAAGAAGCAAAACAAGTCTCCAATCAAGTAAGTATTCATGGAATTGAGAAGCAAGCATGTAAACTTGGAGACAGTGACCTAAGCAGATCAAATCCCTTGGCAAGGTATATCAGACATGGAAATACTGGATTTGCAACATAGCAAAGTTAAAACATTCGATAACCCTCAAATTTGGCCAACTGTTCCTGACTAGACATCATGAATAACAGTAATCAAACACCATGTTTATTAATTAAAATTATTTTTAATACTGTAACTTCAGTAGAGCAAAATGGAACAACCAATCTAATTAATGTGTAAAATTTAAACCCAATACTCTTCAAACGTCACTCCCATTCCACACAGCACAGTTAAGGGATAAATTAGAAGAAAGAAAATGAGCGTTGGAACTGGCCAGTTCAATAACAATTTCAACAATGAATATGAAACCTTTATGAAAATTTTAAAACATGAATTGTATTACAGGCACATAGGATTGTATCTTGTTTAAATCCAAAGTCACTGGTCAACGTGAACAACTTCCAGCAGGCTTGAGGAGTATTCACTTATTTCTAAAAAATTGCAATTCTTTTCTCAGAATATTCAACTATTTAATTGACTATAAAACTAAAGAGAGTAAAACTCAAAGACAGCTGCCTAATCCAGCAGATTCAGAGCACACTGCCTTTTGACCAAAAAACCCAGTTCAATCTATGATTTTTTTTTCCCTCCTTGGTCAACATTTTGGCCCATATCCCTCTAAACCCTTCCTATTTATATACCTATCCAGATGCTGTTTAAATGTTGTAACTGGACCAGCCTCTACCACTTCCTCTGGCTGCTCATTCCACACACAGCCACCCTCTATGAAAAAGTTGCCCCTTAGGTCCTTTTTAAATCTTTCCCCTCTGACCTTACACCTAATCTCTCCAGTTTTCAGCTCCCCTACCCCGGGAGAAGACTTTGTCTATTCACCATATCCATACCCCTCATGATTTTATAAATCTCAATAAGATTAGCCCTCGGCCTCCAATGCAATGATAGAATTACACATCTACAGTATATAGCATATAATTTGCTTTTAATTACCAAAATGTAATATAGCAAAAATAAACTGATCAAATAAATTATATATTGAGAAGTTTGATGATGCAATGATAAATAAATTCTCTGCAAACTGTTTCAATCTACAGTGGTAGGCTTAGCACTAGAAAGCTAAGGATGCTTTCAGATATTCTAATCATTCTAATGATATTTCTGATTGCTTTACTTAAGTTTCACTGAAATAACTTGCTTTTGAAAACTTCTGTGAATCTTAATGGAATTCAATGACTTTGCCGGAGCACCTAGAAATATGACCAGTACACCAATATTGACTTTTGGTGGGAAAAGATTCTCACTTGGAAATAACTGTGCAATATCATACAACCATTTAAAATTTTAATCAAATTCCCCATTGTGATTAAGGTATTAATCCCCTTATTCTCATTTGGTTAGAGTTGCCATACAACTAGCAAATGTATTATTCAATACATAGCAGTGTAATTTGTTTTCTAAAATTGTATTTAAGAATTTTTAATTGTTTCATGAACTATTTTTCCTGTGACAATAAATAAAACAATCCTGGAACACTAAAGAATGAACATTTTCAATCAAAACACCTCGAACTCTTAACCAGCTTGGTTATGCCTTTTAACACTTGCCTTGCAAAGGCTGGCACAGTGGTGATGTAGCAGTTTTCACCAGATCAGTACTCTCTCATTCTTGAGCATCTCCCATTTTCCACAACCTTCAAGCAAGATCCTGGTCTTATCCTGCCCTCTCAAAGATATATTTTTTACTCCCTGTAATATCTTCTCCATCAACTCATGTTCTCATCTTCTCTAAATTACTCTCTCCATGTAAACTTCTTAACCCATATTCACAGTGATCTTCTTAATTTTGCTATCTCACGTGGCCATGTTATTCTTATAATAGTCAATCAGATAATGATACAAATCCTATTATCATTATCAACCCATACTCTTTTACCATGCCATGATCCTCGTCTGTAGTAATCATTTCTGGAAGAAAAACACAATTCACTTACACATTTACAACTATCTAGTCTTCAGTCTCTAATTGTCACATTTCTGGAGTTACTAATTTGTTCAACCACACTTCACTTCCAACTTTGATTCACCTCGTCTGAATAAAACCATTGCTCCTCCACACCCTGGCGTTCCCTTGATAAAGCTCTCATCCATATTCCTTTAAGCCCAAAAGAGACAAGACTCAATAATTTGGTAGCCAACTGGTTTAAGTCATCCAATACCACATTTTCTTTCTTTAAATTTCACTGTCAGAATGTAGGCATTGCTGGTTGGGCCAGCATTCATTGTCAGTCTCTAATTGCCCTTGAAAGTGGTAGTAGTGAGCTGCTTTCTTGAACCACTACAGTCTATTTTGTGTACACATATGCACAATAACATTAATGAAGGAGTTCCAGCATTTTGACCCAGCTACACTGAAAGAACAGCAATATATTTCCAAATTAGGATAGCAAGTGGCTTGGAAGGAATTTGGTATTCCTGTGCTGCCCTTGTCCATCTGGATAGCAGTGGTGGAGGATTTGGAAGGCGATGTCTCAAGAGCCTTGGTCAAAAGGTTGCACTCGTAACTCCTCCAAACAGACAGGTCATTCCAACTCAACTGCCCACATCTAAACTTACATTGAATATTGTTCACCTATCACCCATATGCTCACTGATCTGCATTGTTTCCTGATTTTAAAATTTGCATGGTTAGTTCAAATTCCTCCATCTAATCTCCATTCTTCAAATTCTGGTCTTGAGATTGTTATTTTTATTCCTGTACTGGTAGCCACATCTGCATCTATGTGAGGTTCAAGCATTAAAATTATCTCGCTACACCACTCCACTTCTTGACTTCTTTCTTCATTAGAAGCTGATATGACTTGGTTTTTGAGATGTTTTAATGCAAAACTGTTATATAAATGTAAATTGTTCATGGCATTAACTTGTTGAAATGTATACAAACTTGGAAGCGCATCAGAATAATTATACCAAGCGCTGGGAGCATGAGTAACAGCCCATCTCAAAACAAAATCATTTACTTGCTGCCTGGATTTCCTTTTCATCAGCAATGACGTAGTTTGATCATGTTGGAGAGAAAATAGAATTCAATTATGCCTAAAAAACTTTTGTTTCACTGATAAATCCATTCTCTGCACAAGCTGTTGAAGCATGGCTTTTCTAATTGAAAATAATATTTTGATGATGGAAGAACTTTCCAGGGAAATTCCAGCTATGTTGTATACTTAAATTGTCAGATATTTAGCAAAAAACAATTTAAAAAAATGTTAGTGTGGTGGTTAGTCAAGGAAACCAAATTATGCCTGCCACCTGTGAATTCACACAAATAAAACCTATTCTATATTTTGCACATTCTATGCATTACAATATCAACTTTCATCCATAATTCAAGGAATGTGCTTAATCTCATTATCTTTGCTAAGATTCTGAGGCACTGCAGTGAAAAGATATCATAAATTACCAAATATTAATTTGAACAGTGATAACAAAGAAAGGAAACAGATTCAGAATTTTACGAGGTAATGAATTCCTGATGAAGGGCTTTTGCTCGAAACATCGATTCTCCTGTTCCTCGGATGCTTCCTGACTTGCTGTGCTTTTCCAGCACCACTCTCTCGACTCTAATCTCTAGTATCTGCAATCATGACCACCTTCTATCCTCAACATCCTTCAAATACTTCAGCAGATGGTTCTAAAATTCTCCGATAATAAAGCAATGACTTCCAAACCTGAAGTAACATTGCAGTTCAACTCCATCAGCATTCACAGTGGTTCCAGCACGCTTACTTTGTGATAAACTTAAACATGACTTGAAACTAAATAATGCTCAACAGCCTCCACACTTAACACATCTCCAACTGGAAATGAGAGATAAAAGCATCACAAATAATTCAGTTGAACAAGCAGAAAAGCATGGATCCTAAAACTGGATGATACAATCTTAGGTATCAATTATACCACCATTCCATTGAGAACCTCTTCTTATTGGTTTTGCCATTCAGTAAGGGAGTGGCCCAGTATCGGTTGCTGTCACTGATAGGCTAAATGTTTAATAACAGCTCTTCTTCAGATGAAGCTGGGGTTTTGCCGTGTCCTTTCTGACCTTGTAGATTTTCCTTTTACTCTCTGGTTTCTGTACTTTGACTCTAGATCATTCATTTTTCTTTCTAAAACATGTCTGTTAAATGTGCCCTTTTTTGCCATTGATTCTGCATACAGCTCCTTTTTACCAACAATTTGCTGCAGAATGACTAATTTTCCACAGCAATGACAATTTTGAGTTTGCATTGGTGGTTATCTCTCAGCTTCCGATTTGTGAACTCTCTTGTTCAAGTTGACTTGTTGAGCTTCCTTCGTTGCCAGATCCATCAAGACCTCTATTTACAGTGCTTTCTTTAAATTTAGGTTCCTCTGCGTTAGTAATCTTTTCTGATTGTTTTGCAACTTAAACCATGCACTAGCTGGTCTTGACAGCATCATTTATGTTGTCTCTGAATTCACAAAATTTTACTAACTACTTTAAAATATTCACTAATTGGGAGATTTGCCATCCCGCTGGAGGCATTTGTGGAATCTGAATGTTTCAGCAATCATGATGAGTTTTGGAAGAAATTGGTTTTGTAGGCTTCCTACTACTTCTTTATAAGTTAGGGAACCCACATTCAGCCGAACTCCTCGAAGTTAAAAGACTCTTTCTCCTCCCACCCCCTTTATACTCAAGGATGACTATATCTGATTTTTTTTTCTACCTCGAACAAACAAAGAAATCTCTTTCTGTTGAAGTTCCAGCTCTCTGCATTTTCATAATATGGTCCCATGGAGCCAAAATTTCCACTTTAAAAAAAGAAATGCAAAGGGCATGCATAGCAAAATGTACCAAAGAAACCAATGAACAAAGTGGAGTGCATGTTCACAGTTCCTTGAAAGTGGATTCGCAGGTAGATAGGATAGGGGAGGCGGTGTTTGGTATGCTTTCATTTACTGGTCAGTGCATCAAGTATAGGAGTTGGGAGCTCATGTTGCAGCTGTACAAGACATTGGTCAGGCTATTTTTGGAATATTGTGTGCAATTCTGGTTTGCTTTCTATTGAAAGGATGTTGTGAATCTTGAAAGGGTTCGGCAAAGATTTACAAGGATGTTGCCAGGGTTGGAGGATTTGAGGAATAAGGAGATGCTGAATAAGCTGGGGCTGTTTCCCTGGAGCATGGGAGGCTGAGGGGTGACCTACAGAGGTCTATAAAATCATGATGGGCATGGATAGGGTAAATAGACAAGGTCTTTTCCCTGAGGTGGGGGAGTCCAGAACCAAAGGGTATAGGTTTAGGGTGAGAGAACAAATATATAAAGGGGACCTAAGGGACAACTTTTGCATGCAGAGGGTGGTGTGTGTATGGAATGAGGTGTCAGAGGAAGTGGTGGAGGGTGGTACAATTACAGCATTTAAAAGGATTCTGGATGGGTATATGAATAGCAAGAGTTTAGAGGGACATGGGCCGGGTGCTGGCAATTTGGACTAGATGAGGTTAGGACATCTGTTGAACATGGACGAGTTGGACCAAAGGGTCTGTTTCCATGCTGTACATCTGTATGACTAATCTTTTAGTACTTCCTTACTTCTTCACATTTAAAGCAAAGTATTCCTGAGGCTGCTGGCTTCTTTTCCTAGTCCACACCTCTAGTTCAGAAAATTCTCCTCCATGTAGAGCACTCATTATTCAGTGTTCCTTCAAGGAGGAATATATTGAAAGCTTCTTCTCCACTGTTCACTTGCTCCCTGGTGACTGACTGTACCTTCTTCAGTGCAGTGGAGTCTTTTGATTTTTTCTCCAAGATTTGCAGTTGGACCATAAGTACTTTTATTTTTTTCAATGATAAATGGTCAGCTGATCCAGTGGATTTCAAAGTGGTTTTTATCCTTGTCTTTAGTTTTTTTGGTGTTACAATTTAAAGGTCTAGCAGACTAAGTGTTTAACAAGAACAGGAGATTTAGGTGTTCACTTTGCAGGTAGCAAGGTTAGATGAAGTTATTTCCAACCCAAAATGGCCTGTCTTCATGTCGTGTAATCAAACTCAAAGAGACAGTCCACCATACTTATCAAATACACAACATACAAGAGTCTTGACATAGTCCAACATTCAATTTGATTGCTTCTGCAGGTGGTATGATTCACTCCCTCTGCCAATGATTAGTAGCAGCAGTGTATATCATCTACAAGATGCACCACAGAAATTCTCCAAAGCTTCTTCAGCAGATCCTTCTAAACACCCGTCACTACCAACTAGAAGGACAAGGGCAACAGATGCATGGAGACATCACCACCTATCAAATGCTCATCAAGCTACTCACCATCTTGATTTGAAAATATATCACCTTTTCATCATTTTTGCTAAGTCAAGTCCTGGAACATCCTCTCTAACAGCGTTTTGGGTGAATCTACAACAAATGAACTGCAGTGGCTCAATAATGTGGTACATCACCACCTTCAAGGGTAATTAGGGATGTGCAAAAAAATGTGTATCTACCCAGCAAAATTACATCTCCTGAATAGAGTTAATTAACAAAAAACTTCAAGACATTTTGCCAAGGCTTTTTACCTTGCATATGTCAGGAAATTCACATGAATATCAATTCAAGGGGCAAATCAACATTTATCTTGCAATGAGAGGAGACAGCTGACTGATTGGCAGAGATGTTGCCACAGAAAATGCACCAATTATTGATCATTGTTAACTGTCAGGTCAATTTGACTCCCCATAACAAAAGTGGCCATATTTGTCATAAGGCAATATTGTACATGAGGATCTGACTTCAGTGTTTAACCTGTCTTTAATTATTTCATAGTAAATGAGTTTTCCTTCTACCATATATCCAGCTATAAGTATTTTATCCATTTGGTTTTGGAAATATTAAATAATAGGGTTGACTGCAATTTGGACCCCCTAAATAAATCAGGATCATAATGTTAAATTTACATTTCTGACCATACTAATGCAATATTTGAGTCACTGCTGGGTGCACCCCCCACTCCCCCAAACTCAACAACAGCCTAATTATCACATATAATAAGGTCCGATATTGTAAATAGTACCTCAATGCACGGCCCACTAAGTTAACCCAGCCAGAATACAGGCTTTTGAGAAAACCAAACAAATAATTACTTGTGAGAGACAATGAAAATCGGTGATACTGCCCAAGGTATTTTCAGAATAATTTGGTCCTTTCACCTCAAACGACCTCCCTGCTAGTTGAGTCAGCCTTCCTGCCACTTTGATGTACCACAGACCTACAGCAAATCAGCTGCCAGTACAGTGCTTTCAACCCACAGACCTAGAGCAAGTCAGCTGCCAGTACAGTGCTTTCAACCCACAGTCTGCCTTATCTATACCTGAATTTAAAATGAAACCCAATAATCAAATAGTGAACTATACAATTTCATTCAGTAAATCCTTTATCTTGAAATAAAACAAAAATGTTGAAAGTATATAACCTGACAATAAGGTATATAGAGAAAAGGTGAATGTTTGGGGTGAAACTCAGTTCTGAAGGGCAGACAACTGAATTGTTAACTTGTCTTTTTTCATTGCAGATGATGACTGACTTTTTATGTATTGCTGTCATGTCTGTTCTTATTTCAAAACAAAGATTGCAAATGTGGAATCTCGCTTTTTCTTTCTACTTGTAACCTTTTTTTGCACGTGAACCCAGCTGATGCATTTTCAGGAGTAATGTTCTGACAACAGTGTGGAAATTATTAGGTTATATATTTTTCACCAAGTGTGATCCAATGGAGGAGCATTTGGAGGCAGAGTTGGAACCCATTAATGGCTTTAATACCTGTCAATGCTCAAAGTGGAGATTCTGTCCTATGTATCTGCAGAAAGATCATAAGGTTTCTAACAAATATTATTATATGACAGTGAACTATCATATACTGATCTTACATTAATTGACTTTACAAGTTCATTGTGAAGAGGAGTGGAAGACTGAAAATGTTAAAAGGATACACCAGGCAACTACAAGTTAACAGTTTAATTTGTTTGCAGCAAAAGGTTTAGAGGCCCAGAATTTCACTCCTTGAACCAGGGAATGGGAGTTGAGAAATCATGTGGTTTGCCACATCATATCAAAAGGAACTTATCCAAATGGCAGGAGCTTCATTCCAGGATGGGTTGCAATCACAGATGCAGGTTGGAAACAGTTACATAGACTGCCAAAGTGGTGAGGGCAGGTTCCTCAAACCTAAAGCCCTGCTCAGTTCCTTGAGACTTTGTCCAATTGTTTTGTTAAATATTAGGCCATCTGGTGAGAGTTTGCTTTCCAGCAGGGTAATAACAGAGTTAAAAGTAAACTATTAGATTACAAACAGCAACATGTTCCTTGTAGCATGTCATCTAATTCTCACTCACTCATCCTCAGCCAGCATGCCCCTTCCATATCATCTCATGGCTTTCATCTATCCACATTGACTCTCACATTCTCCCTATTGGTCCCTTATAGACCACACAACAAATTATAAACTTCAGACAATGCATTTTACCTTTACACCCTCCCGTCAATTTACGCCATATTTAGATTAGATTAGATTTCTTACAGTGTGGAAACAGGCCCTTCGGCCCAACAAGTCCACACCGACCCGCCGAAAGCGTATACCACCCAGACCCATACTCCTACATTTACCCCTTCACCTAACACTACGGACAATTTACTATGAGAAGAACTCAGGAGTCATTTTGAGACAAGAAAAATTCTAAATCTCAATTAAAGCCCTTACTATTAAAAACACTCCCATTTGTAAAAGCCAATTAAATAAATTATATAATTAATCCTTCGTAAAATAAAGATAAATTCATTATCTCATATCAATGGCAGCCAATTGCTGAATTCTCTTATTGAGATTTAATTGAACTGTGTCAGTTAGACACTGAGATAATACTAGCTTGTAGCAAGAAACCAAGTGTTAATAATAACAACGATTCTTTGGGGGCAATGTGAACAAATGGTTTATGTTTTAGACTGATAGTTAAAAAAAAGTCTGTTCTATCCCTGAGACAGGTAGCCTATTTTTAATTTTTAAAGGGCTTGGGCTTAAATAATTTCACAGTTCTATAGATCTCATCCATCCTGAAGAAATTTATGACGAGTCATATTTGTTACATGCTGACTTACAGATTAAGATCCTTGCTACAGAAAAATGAGGTTCATTTCAACTCAGCATCAAGTCCCAAAAGCCCTGATAATTTCCAGTTTCTCTCATGTGAAAGTCTAACCTTTGTCCCTTTCCTCTCTAATGAAAATAAGTTCTGCCAGAAATGGGGAAATATTTCCAGATCTAGGTAGGAAACTTTAAAGGGAGACTCTGAAAATCTGGACTATAAAGTGAATGGCTAGGTTGTGTGTAAAAGAAATCTTGTGGATAGGAGTACTCACTATTATATGAAAACCCTTTGTTGTGAAGCTAAATTTTCTTGACTAAAATAATTGCTAATACAGTAAAACCAAAATGTAATAAGTAATAAACCTCTATTGTAATGTTCATTAAACCATGGGGAGGCTTCATATTTGTTGTAATGATGTAAGTTCAATTAGAGTAATTTTAATATTTACAATGGTGTAAAACTTGTTTATATTGGATAAACCTCTAACTATATACTGGGCTTCATTTTTCTTCAGTGTTGACAAAAAAGAAAATGGAGTGTGGTATATTGAGTGGCCATCTTACACAATCTCTAACGGTTAAATTTACTTCCAATAATGATCTAGTTGCAGGGCCATTTACATAGAAGAAAGAAAGTGACAACAACCACTCATTCAGCAGTTCAAAAGAGAACAAAAACAAGGCATTTAGCTGACCATCAAGAGTTTTTCACATCACAATCTTAATTTAAATTTATTCAGAAAGGGGACCTAACCAAAAGATACAATTTCAGATGTAAAGGACAATAACATTTCTCCTTGATTTTCATAATAATCTAAAACTTCAGCATATCAATCATCTATGACCAATTCTAACTCTCAGAATACATTATAGTATTATTAATACATAACATTCAAATCAGTCTACCAAGGCAAACATCTAGTTCATTTTTTCCACAGTAGCTTAATGTAAGAAAATTTAAAGTAAATATCAGTTGCAGTTGAGAATCAAGATTAAGTTTGCACGTTCTCCCCGTGTCGGCGTGGGTTTCCTCCGGGTGCTCCGGTTTCCTCCCACAGTCCAAAAGATGTGCAGGTCAGGTAAATTGGCCATGTTAAATTGCCCGTAGTGTTAGGTAAGGGGTAAATGCAGGGGTATGGGTGGGCTGCGCTTCGGCGGGACGGTGTGGACTTGTTGGGCTGAAGGGCCTGTTTCCACACTAAGTAATCTAATCTAATCTCATTAATATAGACATCATGGAAGAAAACTTAGCAAAATTGGGAGAGGATAAAGAGACTATTGATTTGTATGTAAGCTAGTTTGCTAAGCTTGAAGCTTCAAGCTCAGCAAGCTAATTTATCTTCTCAAAAATCACAAAGACTGTTGATTTGATTAGGAATTACAAAGGTGATTAAAAAACATTTCTCTGTAAACTTAAGGTACCAAAACAGTTGTCAAAAGGAATTGAAGCTGATTCAGGACCAAAACTGATGACTATTTGTCGAGGCAGAGGGTTCATCTAACATGCTAAATTATTACTCTATATTTTTATGCACTAAAGAGGATTCTGACAGAAAAGGAGGCAGTAGGTATTGGAAGAAAGAAATTACTTCTGAGATCAACAGTTCTCAAAGTGGAAAAGTCACTGATCCAGATAGAATATACCTTCGGTTTCTATGAAAAAGAATGTTGAAAACACCATGAGTTTCTAACCCCAACCTTCCACTGACTGGTGGCACAGGAGCTCAATGGTTAGCACTGCTGCCTGACAGCACAGGGAACCAGATTCAATTTCATTCTCGGTCAACTGACTGTGTGAAGTTTACATGTTCTCCTGTCTGTGTGTGTTTCCTCCAGATGCTCCAGTTTTCTCCCACAGTCCAAAGATAAGCAGATTAGGTGGATTGGCCATGACAAATTGCCCTGCAGTGTCCAAGGATGTGTAGGTTAGGTGCATGAGCCATGGGAAATGCAAGGTTACAGATATTTTGGGTGGAGTCTGGGTTGGATTCTCTTTGAATCCAAACCATACTGCAAGGTATCATGAGTGAAGTATCAGAGGAAGGATTGCAAATGTTACACCAGATTCAAGGTGTTATCAGCTCACCCTGGTGTGTCCCTAATCAGACGGGCTTCCATTTTTAACCTCATCAACCTGTATGGGCCTTTCAATAGTTCCCATCAAGAACATCCAGGATTGTTGTGGTTTGTGTGCTCTCCACAACACAACAATGAAAAGATGATTGGAGGAGGCACAGGGAGAAGGTGCAGAGCTGTCAGCACCCTCAGAGGAAGAGGAAAATCTGATCTGGTGTTGGCAGGTGCAACCACACACCTGGTTGCTAGAGAAACCCATGACTGGCTTATGCAGAAATGTCTCATCCAAAAAGTGTGATTTCAACAATTGATGCCTTCTGTCAAGATCCTTGTGGAACTCATCAAGTACAAGGACAATTCATTATCAAGGCAAGAAACTGCTTGTGAGGCTGAATGGCAAATGGCAAAGGAAAAGAAATGTGGTAGTTTTGAAGAGTGACCACTGCCAAGGACTCATTCTCCCTTTTCCCTCTCAGTCTTTTCCTGTTAACCAGGGGTGAGGGAGCAGTTTTGCTCGATCATTAGTTACTGGGCAGCCAGTGTTCAGGCCACTGGTTTGGCACAGGGTGTACTCAGTGGCCTGTAATTTTTGATTCTCAGGGTTTGACCACATTTTCCATACGGATAATCATCAGCATAAATAGCAAACGTATCAGCACTCTTGCTAACGATGAGTTTCTCATGCTCTGCAAAGATTCCCAATGCCTCAGGAGACAATTTCTTTTGTGGTTTCACAAATTTTCTTTCATTCCTGATCCAGAAACTCAGCATATGTATCAAGTTGAGCAGACCTCGAAATGTCCTGTGTGGTCTGAAGTGGACATTCAATTGTTTTGCTGTCTCCAGCAACTTTCCTGCATGCGATGCTCTCCTCCCCATGTGCAACCTTTTCTGGATGAGAAGCAGCATGTGCACCTTGCTGGTGGAGCAAGTGCAGATTCTTCCTCAACTTTTCCATTATGATCCAAGATGGGCTTGTACAACATTAAAGACTTGAATTATTGCTGAAAGGTGAAGTAGACAAACTTCAAATAATGCAGATCATGAAATCTCATAGTGCTGACATCAATGTAATAGGAGTGACAGGAATAAAGTGGGGAAATGAACAGTTACATAAACAGATTGGACAGGAACATAAGTCATCAAAACTAATTGGGTTGACAGGCAGGGCAAGTAAGTTGAGAATATGAAAATTTTAGAACACAAGAAATAGGAGCAGAAGTAGGTGATCAGACTCATAATACCATGGCTGATCTTTCCATGGTTGCCAGGCATCAAGTGGTCTCTATCCTCTTAGAAGGCGGCAAGGATTCTCTCCCCATAATGAGAAAGGAGGTAAATGTAAGCATTTCACCTGCCTTATGGAGTCATTTTCCTCCTGGAATGAGACCAAGAGAGAGATGGAACAAGATGAAAGTGGCTGGCACAACTGTTCGTGCTATTGCAGTGGAAATAATACAATGGGACAAAGGGGTGAGCCAAAGTAGAGTAGGTAGTGCAGAGGCCTTGCAGCGTTAGTGTATGTGCGTGCGCATGTGTGGGTGGTTGCTGAGTGTGAGCGAAAGAATATATTGTTAGCAATGAGAGTGGCAGAGCATGAATCTTGATGGGAAGAGGGTTCAGTGGCAGAGTTAGAATGATTATGAAGTAGAAGAGAGAAGTTGATGACGCTCATGGTCAATAACTTTTGGGTGTTTGTCTGGTTTGTGGTTGACCTGGGTAACCACCTCTGGGCAGGATTTGGTGCTGTGGTGTCCTCTGGCAGTCCTAAAGTAAAAAGGCAGACCTCATCAGCATCACTGTCAGTAAAGTGAGGATATTTCTCAGCCTTTTATACCAATTCCTCGTGCACACAGAAACAGTGAGGGGTCAACTGTGGACGGAGCTGATGTACGATTGTGCTTTTAAACTTTGTGTCAGCACCAGGAGTCTTGGGAGGTACTAGCCCTCATAAGACCATAAGACATAAGAGCAAAAATTAGGCCATTCAGCCCATTGAGTCTGCCCATCATGGTTGATACATTTCTCAACCCCATTCTCCCACTTTATCCCTGTAACTGATGATCCTCTTGATACTCAAGAACCTATCTATCGTAATCATAAATATACTCAATGACCTGGCCCCCAAAGCCTTCTGTGGCAATGAATTCCACAGATTCACCACTCTCTTGCTAAAGAGATTTCTCCTTATCCCCATGCGAAAAAGATCTTCCCTTTAAGGCTATGCCCTCAGGTCCTAGTGTCTTCCCAACATCTACTCTGTCCAGACCATTCAGTATTCTGTATGTTTTAATTAGACCCCTCCACATCCTTCTAAACTCCATAGAGTATAATCCTAGAGTCCTCAAACATTCCTCATCTGTTAAGTTTTTCATTTCTGGGACCATTCTCATAAACCTCCTGCGAACACGCATCAGGGCCAGTACATCCTCCCTGATGTATAGGGCCCAAAGCTGTGTACAATATTCCGAATGTGGTCTGACCAGAGCCTCAGAGGTACATCCCTATTTTTATATTCAAGTCCTCTCAAATTAAATGCCACCATTGCATGTGCCTTCTTAACTACTGACTCAACCTGCAAGTTAACCTTGAGAGAATCCTGGACTTGAACTCTGAAGTCTCTTTGAACTTCAGATTTCTGAATTTTTTCCCCATTTCAAAAAATAGTCCATGTCTCTATTCTTCCTACCAAAGTGCAGGACCACACACTTTCCCACATTATATTCCATCTGCCACTTCTTTGCCCACTCTCCTAATCTGTCCAAATCCTTCTGTTCACCTGTCTCCTCACTGCTACCAGTCCCTCTACCTATCTTTGTATCGCCTGCAAACTTAGCCAGAATGCCCTCAGTTCCTTCATCTAGGTATTAATGTATAAAGCAAAATGTTGTGGTCTCAACACTAAGCCTTGCGGAACACCACTTGTCATTGGCTGCCATCCTGAGAAGGACCCTATTCTCCCCACTTTCTACCAGACAGCCAAGCTTCTACCCTTGGTCGCACCTTGCCTCAGACACCATGGGTCCTTAATTTAGTCAGTAGCTCCTGTGCGGCACCTTGTCAAAGGCCTCCATGAAGTCTAGGTAGATAACATCCACTGACTCTCGTTGGTCTAATCTGCCCATTACTTCTTCAAAGGATTCTAGCAGATTTGTAAGGCCTGACCTCCCCTTGATGAAACCTTGCTGAGTTTGCCCTATTTTACCATACACTTTCAAGTATTCAGAAAACTCATCCTTCACAATGGATTCCAGGATCTTTTCCATGACTGAAGTTAGGCTAATCTGTCTGTAATTTTCCATCTTTTGCCTTACTCCCTTTTTTAAACAGGAGTGTCATGTTAGCAATTTTCCAGTTCTCTGGGACCTTCCCTTACTTTAGCTATTCCTGAAAGCTCACCACCAATGCCTTCACTCTCTTCGGTTATCTCCCTTAGAACTCTGGGGTATATTTCACCTTTAGGCCATTCAGTTTTTCTAGCACCATCTCCTTGGTGATGGCCACCAAACTGAGCTCAGCCCCCTCACTCTCTTGAATTTTTGGGATATTACTCATGCCTTCCTCTGACATTACTCAGAATTCAGTTCCTCAGACATTTCCTTGTCCACTACTATCTCCCAAGTGTCATTTTTCAGCAGCCCAAAGTCCACTTTTTCCCTCTTTTGCCCTTTATAACTCTTATAGTCTTCCTTGATATTACTAGCAAGCTTACCCTCATATTTAATCTTCTCCTCCTCATTTCTTTTTTTTGGCCTCCGTTGGTCTTTGTAAGCTTCCCAATCCTTTGCCCTTCACCACATTACATGCTTTCTCTTTCCCTAGTCAGCCATGGTTGCCTCATCCTCCCTGTACCATGCTTCTTTTTCCTTGGGACGAATCTCTGCTGTGTCTCCTGAATTACTCCTGGAAACTTCTGTCATTGCTGATCCACTGTCTTTCATGCTGGGCTCCTCTCCTAGTCAATTCTACCCAGCTCCTCCCTTGTTTGTAGTTGCCTTTATTTAGCTGTAATACCGCTAACTCTGATTCTATTTTCTCACCCTCAAACTGCAGAGTAAATTTAATAATATTATGATCACTGCATCCTAAGGGTTCTTTCATCTTAAGATCCCTCATCAAGTCTGCCTCATTGCACAACACAAAATCCAGTATTGCTTGTTCCCTTGTGGGTTCCACCATAAGTTGCTCCAAAAAGCCATCTTGTAGACATCCACAAATTCCATTTTCCCAGTCAACCTGCATATTGAAATCCCACAGGATCACTGTAACTTTGCCTTTCCTACACATCTTTTCAATATCCTGGTGTATCCTGCATCCCAGTTCCTGACTACTATCTGGTGGCCTATACACAACTCCAAATTTTTTGACCTTTGTGCTCCCTCAATTCAACCCACACAAATTGTACACCATCTGACTGTAAGTCATTTCTTACTACTGATTTAATTTCATTTCTTACTAATAAGGCAACCTCGTCCTCTCTGCCCACCTACCCATCTTTTCAATAGGATGTATATCCTTCAGCTCCCAATCCTGATCACACCACCTCCCCCACCACCACCAGCCCCCGCAGCCACGTCTCTGTGATGCCTACCACGTAACACCCTGTGCCAATTTTGATCTGTGCCACCAGCTCATTTACCTTATTCCTTGTATGGAGTGCATTCAGATATAAAACCTTCAGTCCTGCATTAATGTTCTCTTCTCACTGTCATTTGTTTGTCCAGTGGGCTTGAAGTTTGATTGCTAACCCTTTCCATATGCTCTGTTCTATTTGTGTCTGTGCTGGAGATTTTAATGGCCTCTCCAGAGTACTGCACTCTTACCTCCTTCTTTAAATTCAGATTTTCTGATTTCCTCCCCCTCCTGGGCAGCACAGTGGCTCAGTGGTTAGCACTGCTGCCTCACCAGTGCCAGGGATCCGGGTTTGATTCCTGCCTCGGGCGATTGTTTGTGTGGAGTTTCCACATTCTTCCCGTATCTGCGTCAGTTTCCCCCGGGTGCTCCGGTTTCCCCTCTCAGTCCAAACATGTGCTGGCCAGGTGAACTAGCCATGCTAAATTGCCCATAGTGTTAGGTGTATAAGTCAGGGGTAAAGGTAAGGTGGGGAAAATGAGTCGGGGTCGTTTGCTGTTTGGAAAGTCAATATGTACTTGTTGGGCCGAAGGACCTCTTTCCATAATGTAGGGTATCTAATCTATTTAGTTTAAAGCCATCCCCCACTCTATCCAATTAGTTTAAAGACCTGTCTACAGCCATAGTTATGTGATTTGCTCGGACTTGGTCCCAGCGCAGTTCAAATGAAAACCATCCCATTGGAACAGGCCCCTTCTTCCCCAGTACTGCTGCTAATGTCCCATATATTCAAACCCATTTCTCCCACACCAATCTTGGAGTCAAGCATTTACCTGCTTAATCTTATTGACCATGTGCCAATTAGCTCATGGCTCAGGTAGTAATCCAGAAAGTATTACCTTCTTGGTTCTGCTTTTCAATGTAGCTCTGAGCTGTTCTTACTCCCTTAGCAGAACCTCTGCCCTAGTTACACCTATTCACTGGTATCTACATGGACCACGACCAATGGATAGGAATGGGATACACTCAACTCATCAATCTGACATGCCATAACAGTCAGAAGACAGTCACACGGCATGACTGATAGAGTACCCTCCATAATCCGTACTTCCCCAGAGTGGAGAAACTACACCAGGTTCTTTGCAGCCTTCAACATGTGATCGATGACGATGAGCATACCGCAATGATCACCCCCTACACCTCCACTTCTCACATGCAAACAACCGCCAAACCTTAAAAAGGCCATCATTCGAGCAAACATTGATACTGCCATCACATGTAGGGATATAATCCACCATGTACAAGTTGAAAAATGTGGTGCTGGAAAAGCAAACAGTTCTGGCAGCATCCAAGCAGCAACAGAGTCGACATTTTGGGCATAAGCCCTTCATCAGGAACGTTATGTACAAGGTGGATACTCATGTGACTTGGCCAATGTGGTCTACCTCACACTGCAGGAAGGATGCCAGAGGCATGGTATATTGGCGAGACCATGAAGATACTACAACAACAGTTAAACGGATACCGCACAACAATCGCCAGATAGGAGTGTTCCCTCCCAGTCAGGGAACACTTCAGCAGTCAAAGACATTCAGCTTCCAATCTTTGGGTAAATGTCCTGCAAGGCAGCCTTTGAGATACACAACAATGCAGAATCACTGAGCAGAAACTGATAGTCAAGTTCTGTACACATGAAGGCAGCCTCAACCATGATCTCGGGTTCATGTCGTGCTATATGTGACCCCACCATACAATTCTGAATCTGTATCATTTTTACTGTCTTGTTTTGACACTATCACTTTGATAACATATATTGACTTTCTACATTAATTATTTTGCACAGTTTTGGATTACTTATTACTATGGTATGACCCTCATCATGCAACTCTTTGCACCTCATTTAATCAGATTGTATGTCATCTTTTCAGTAATTTTTTTAGTTATTGACACTTTACTCACACCATCTAATTTCCTTGCAGAGGCTTATTATTCAACACTCCACTCATACCACTTGCATAATCTATTGATCTCTCTGCTCATAAATTCGGTGTACTTCCCTCTCACTTCACAGGGCGGCACGGTGGCTCAGTGGTTAGCATTCCTGCCTCACAGCGCCTAGGACACGGGTTCGATTCCAGCATCAGGCGTCTGTCTGTGTGGAGTTTGTACATTCTCCCCTTGTCAGCGTGGGTTTCCTCCCAGAAACACAGATGTACAGGTTAGGTGAATTCGCCATGCTAACTTGTCCATCGTGTTCAGGGATATGTAGGTTAGGGGTAAATGTAGAGTAATGGGGTTGGGTGGAATATTCTTCAAAGAGTCGATGCGGACTTGAAGGGCCGAAGGGCCTGTTTCCACACGTAGGGATTCTGTGGATTCACTTGACTAAAGCTTGTGATTTCAAATAAACCTGTTGGACTATAACCTGGTCATGTGATAGAGAAGATTATAAGATTCAAAAATGGGAAAACTGGCCAGAGGTTTGGTATAATACATGGCAGTTCAAGCTGGGAAATTTCCTTACACTCAAAATCTGCTTTGGTAGTCCCAAAATCACATCAGCTTGGCCTGGAATCGTGTTGGGGATGAATGCTGGATGGAGTTGGACCAGTCAGATTAGAGACTGGAGACAGATTATAGAGGCAGCCAAATGCTGAAGTGGACTGGTTAGAATATCCTTCTTGATCCTATGGGGCTTTGTCCCAATTATGCTAGAAGATTTTAAAGCTTCTAACCGTCCCCACCAATCCCCTATCGTGACCCCAGTACACCCCGCTTCCCCCCACCCCCCACCCCCCAATCACCATGCCAAGTCCATAGTCACTCTGCTATGAGCAGACCTCAAATCTTGTGCAGATGAAATAGACTTCTGAGAATCTGATATAGGCCTCACAACAATATATTTCAAATGTTTACAAAACCACAGATTCATGAAAACAAAGCTTTTAAATTTCAAATAGTTAATATCTTATAAAAACAAAAGAACTGGTTTCTCCCTTTAATTCTTTGATAGTCTCCCTAAGCTATCAACCAAACCTGCCTGTCTGCTGAAATAACTGCAGCTTTTGAATTCAGCCAGCATTAATAATTAAACCCTAGAAAAAAACCAAGAAGCAACGTGAAAACGGTTTGAACAGATGTAAAATCAAATAATTCCTGCAAAGTTTTTTTTGAAAAAAAAGCACTGAGTGCAACCAGTTTTTTTTTAAACAATTTAAAAAGTAGGATTTTTTTTAAAAATCAGCTTATGAAATGGACTGTACCTGCTCAAGAACATTTACATTTACTCTTGAAATTCTTAACTGCTAAGCTGTGGTTTCTGGTCTTTGCAACAAAGATAGTGTCTGCTTGAACTAAGCACCAACTTTAAATAACTGAGTTTTTTTTGCAGCAGAGAACGGCGGGTGCTGGCGTAAGTGAAGTCGGAGAGCAAAGCCAGTCGGGTAGGTAAGTGATTGTCATTTGAGTGGGTGTGTTCTAGACCCCAGGTCCTACAAAGTAGGGCCTCCCTCCCACCCTCCTCCTCTAACCTAAATTAAAAGTCCACAGACTTGCCCCAAAAAGAGGGTCCAAGGAAGTTCCTGTGGATTGAAGTGTGAGGCTTTAGCTCAGGAGTCTTTGACAAGGAGGTTGAGTGAACTGATTACGCCACAGTTGAAGAGGGTGAAGACATGAACCAGCTAAGCTGGTTCAGTGTGCTACGTGCTTGATGTGGGAGGTCAACGACTCTGGTGTGTCTGGCTCATATAAGTGTGGAAAGTATGTGCACGTTCAGCAACTGACAGAGCATATTGCAGCACTGACGAAAGAACTCGAGGACCTTAGGCTCATCTGAGAGAACAAGATCTTTCTGGACAAGACCTTCAGCGAGGTTATTACACCGACCATACCAGAAGAGAGCAGACGATGAGGAAGGCAGAGAGGAGACAGGTGCAAGAGACCCCGGGGGAAGTACCTGTCAGGAACAAGTTGAATCTTTTGGAAACAGTAGAGACAGATGACACTGCCAGTCCACGAGGTGGCCAGGTCTGTCAATCAAAAGTTGGCGTGGAGACAGAGCGGAAGAGTCAGACATCGCACAGAGCTGTGGTGATAGGGGACTCCATAATGAGAGGAACTGACCGGGGTCTTTGCGGCAGCAGGCGGCACTTAAGGATGGTGTATTGCCTTCCTGGTGCCAGGGTTAAAGACATCACAGGCCGAGTGCAGGAAATCCTCAAGGATGAAGGTGAAGAGCCAGAGGTGGTGGTACATGTCGGCACAAATGATGTCGGGAAGAAGAGGAGGAACATACTAGAGCGGGACTTTGGAGAACGAGGAAGGCGGCTGAAAAGCAGGATGTCCAGGGTGGTTATCTCTGGTTTGCTTCCAGTTCCTCGGGCTGGTGATGCCAGAAACAGGGAGGTAATGGACTTGAACGTGTGGCTGGGGAACTGGTGCAGGAAGCAAGGATTTAAATTCTTGGATCACTGGGGTATGTTTTGTGGTAAGCATAAATTATACAAGAGAGTCGGTTTGCACCTTAATAGGTTGGGGACCAGCATTCTAGCAGGCAGGTTTGCTACTGCAACACAGCTACGTTTAAACTAAGTAGTAGGGGGGAGGGGGGGGGAAACAAACTGGATGTTTAAGAAGGAAATTGAAGGGAAAGTTAGAACAGGGGAAGTCAAGAAAGACAATTGTATCAATGAAGCAGAAAACTCAAAAAGGGATCATGCTGTAAGGTTGAGTGAAACAAGAGTTGATAGGAAGGGAAATACTATATATGAATGCACAAAGCATTAGAAATAAGATGGATGAGCTTGAAGCTCTTTTGGAAACTGGCAGATATGATATTGTGGGGATAACTGAGACGTGGCTTCAAGTGGACAGGGCCTGGGAAATGAATATTCAAGGCTACACGTGCTAACGTAAGGACAGACTGACGGGCAGAGGGGGTGGGGTGGCCATGTTGGTAAGGGATGATATTCAGTCCCTTGTGCGGGGGGACCTAGAATCAGGGGATGTAGAGTCAGTATGGATACAGCTTAGAAATTCTAAGGGTATAAAGACCCTCTTGGGAGTTATTTACAGGCCCCCAAACAGTAGTCTGGATGTCGGATGTAAGTTGAATCAGGAGCTGAAATTGGCCTGTCGCAAAGATGTTACTACAGTTGTTATGGGAGATTTCAACATGCAGGTAGACTGGGAGAATCAAGATGGTATTGGACCTCAAGAAAGAGACTTTGTGGAGTGCCTCCGAGATGGATTCTTAGAACAGCTGGTGCTGGAGCCTAGCAGGGAGAAGGCAATTCTGGATCTGGTATTGTGCAACGAACCAGAATTGATCAGGGACCTCGAAATGAAGGAGCCATTGGGAAGTAGTGACCATAATACAATAAGCTTCAATTTGCAATTTGAGAGGGAGAGGGTACAATCGGAAGTGACAATATTTCTGTTGAATAAAGGGAACTATGGAGCTATGAGGGAGGAGCTGGCCAAAGTTCAATGGTGCAATACCTTAGCAGGGATGACAGTGGAGGAACAATGGAGGATATTTCTGTGTATAATGCAGAAGATGCAGGATCAGTTCATTCCTAAAAGGGAGAAAGATCCTAGGAGGAGGCATGGGTGGCTGTGGCTGACGAGGGAAGTTATGAAACATATAAAGTTAAAAGAGAAAAAGTATAAGATAGCAAAGATACATGGGAAAACGGAGGACTGGGAAGCTTTTAAAGAACAACAGAGGATTACTAAGAAGGAAATATGCAGAGACAAAATGAGGTACGAAGGTAATCTGGCCAAAAATATAAAGGAGGATAGTAAAAGCTTTTTTAGGTATGTGAAAGGCAAAAAAATGGTTAAGACTAAAATTGGGCCCTTGAAGACATAAACAGGGGAATATATTATGGGGAACAAAGGAATGGCAGAAGAATTGAATTGGTATTTCAGATCTGTGTTCACTGGGGAAGATACAAGCAATCTCCCTGAGGTAACAGTGGCTGAAGGACCTGAACTTAAGGGAATTTTTATTTGCCAGGAATTGGTGTTGGAGAGACTGTTAGGTCTGAAGGTTGATAAGTCCCCAGGGCCTGATGATCTACATCCCAGGGTACTGAAGAAGGTGGCTCGAGAAATCGTGGATGCATTGGTGATTATTTTCCAGAGTTCGATAGATTTGGGATCAGTTCCTGCGGATTGGAGGGTGGCTAATGTTGTACCACTTTTTAAGAAAGGTGGGAGAGAGAAAGCAGGAAATTATAGACCAGTTAGTCTGACCTCAGTGGTGGGAAAGATGCTGGAGTCTATTATAAAGGATGAAATTACGACATCTGGATAGTAATAACAGGATAGGTCAGAGTCAGCATGGATTTATGAAGGAGAAATCATGCTTGACTAATCATCTGGAATTTTTTGAGGATGTAACTCTGAAGATGGATGAGGGAGATCCAGTAGATGTAGTGTACCTGGACTTACAGAAAGTTTTTCATAAAGTCCCACATAGGAGGTTAGTGAGCAAAATTAGGGCGCATGGTATTGGGGGCAAAGTACTAACTTGGATTGAAAGTTGGCTGGCTGATAGGAAACAGAGTAGTGATAAACGGCTCCATTTTGGAACGTCAGGCAGTGACCAGTGGGGTACTGCAGGGATCAGTGCTGGGACCGCAGCTTTTTACAATATATATTAATGATATAGAAGATGGTATTAGTAATAACATTAGCAAATTTGCTGATAATACTAAGCTGGGTGGCAGGGTGAAATGTGAGGAAGATGTTAGGAGATTACAGGGTTACCTGGACAGGTTAGGAGAGTGGTCAGATGCATGGCAGATGCAGTTTAATGTGGATAAATTAATGGTTATCCACTTTGGTGGCAAGAACAGGAAGGCAAATTACTACCTAAATGGAATCAATTTAGGTAAAGGGGCAGTACAAAGAGATCTGGGTGTTCTTGTACACCAGTCAATGAAGGTAAGCATGCAGGTACAGCAGGTAGTGAAGAAGGCTAATAGCATGCTGGCCTTCATAACAAGAGGGATTGAGTATAGAAGCAAAGAGGTTCTTCTGCAGCTGTATAGGGCCCTGGTGAGACCACACCTGGATTATTGTGCGCAGTTCTAGTCTCCAAATTTGAGGAAAGACATTCTGGCTATTGAGGGAGTGCAGCAGAGGTTCACGAGGTCAATTCCTGGAATGGTGGGACGACCTTACGCTGAAAGACTGGAGCGACTGGGCTTGTATACCCTTGAGTTTAGAAGACTGAGAGGGGATCTGATTGAGACATATAAGATTATTAAAGGATTCAACACTCTGGAGGCAGGAAACGTGTTTCCGCTGATGGGTGAGTGCCGAACCAGAGGACACAACTTAAAAATACAGGGTTGACCATTTAGGACAGAGATGAGGAGAAACTTCTTCACCCAGAGAGTGGTGGCTGTGTGGATTGCTCTGCCCCAGAAGGCAGTGGAGGCCCAGTCTCTGGATTAATTTAAGAAAGAGTTGGATAGAGCTCTCAAGGATAGTGGAATCAAGGGTTATGGAGATTAGGCAGGAACAGGATACTGATTAAGAATGATCAGCCATGATCATATTGAATGGTGGTGCAGGCTCAAAGGACAGAATGGCCTCCTCCTGCACCTATTGTCTATTATTGAGTTCAGATTTCCTTCCTTCGTAATTTACACACTAACTCCTTTACCTTTTTGGCAAAAATAAGATCTATTGGCAAGAACCAGAACTTCCATGTCCCGATCCCCCACGATTATTAAAGGTCAACAGAGTCTTCCTGGTTCTGCAAACATAGATCATAATATATTTTGGAGTATCCGGGGAATGAGACTTGAAACCTTCCATCCCAAGGCTTGTAACGATCTGCTAACTAATTGCTAACTTAATATCATAACTCTAAACAAAATTGAACATTCATCTCTTTTTTTTTTAAACTGTGCTACATATAACCTAAGAACACAAATTATTTTCATAGTTTACAATTGTACCTTCCTTGTGCAAAATCTGCATCTATTACATCAAATATAAATTGGTCACCTTATGGTGACAAAGCAACCCACTTTTAGGGACAGATATCTTGGTTCTAGTTGGAAAGGATCAGAAATATGGAATGTAAAGGTCAACTTTGCATGCTTCTCCCAAAATAAATTAAAAATATTTCCAGTATTTCTTTACAGTTTAGTCTCCCAGTCTACATGAAATATTTTTATTCCCCTCCACTCCACCCAAAATTGGCTGTATTTTAGAATTAGAGGAACAATTTATGTTTCTATTGCACCTCTCTCATAGTCAGGATGTCCCAAAGCAATTCATAGCCAACAAAATAAGGTGACTGATCTTTTCAGATGAAGGTAGCAGAAAACTTGTACATATAAAGACTACATAGACATCGCAGGAAATAAACGATCAATTAATTTAGGAATTTGTTTTTAAAATCAAAAATGGATATCACACAGGATATTTATATTATTCACTTTATTTGATAGTGCCATAGAATATTTTATTTTCCTGTTGAATGCACAAATAAAATTGTCAGCAAAAAGATGCTGCTCCAAAAATACAGCACTTGCTTTTACCCTACAAGTTGTGTGGTTTGAAGTCACAGCCATCTAAAACTTGTGGTTGTAAGAGCTGTTCCTTTTTCGAGGTATTTTAGGTGTAAGAGGTGATTCCCTCGAATTCCCCAAAGTTCCAAAACAGCAATTACTGTTCGAGATGCTGCTGTTTTGGAACTTTGGATGAAAAAGTCAAAACAATGGCACTTTTAAAAGGGAAAAGGACAGACAATAGGCAGCACATGGTCAGTGAAGAAGAGAGAGAGAGAAAGAAAACTCGCACAGCAGTGAATCTGCACAGTTACTGCCATTGCTGTTTGAATTCATGTGTCTCCGAACATCGAAGTGCATCTTGGAAAACTTTAACAGTGAAATTATAAAAGGGACCTAAGGGGCAACATTTTCACACAGAGGGTGGTGCGTTTATGGAAAGAGCTGTCAGAGGAAGTGATGGAGGCTGGTACAATTGCAACATTTAAAAACCACCTGGATGGGTATATGAATAGGAAGGGTTTAGAAGGTTATGGGCCAAGTGCTGGCAAATTAGGTTGGAATATCTGGTCAGCATGGTCGAGTTGGACCGAAGGGTCTGTTTCTATGCTGAACATCTCTATGACTCTATGACGCAAATGCAAGAGTTAAGCAAAACTTACATTAAAGTTTCTGAAATGCTGCCTAACATTGGGTCACGAGTTTCCAAATATCATGAAGCTTTTAAATATTATATAGATACAAATTCCTCCCTTGCTTCTAATGTGCAAAGCCAGCTTGATGTCCTCTTCCAACTTGATAAAAGTATCAGGATTTACTGTCTATCTTTTAATATCTAAATCAAATTATTTCCACATCTGTCAGGTATTTATCTACACAATTATCGACACAGTCTATTTGAGTGTAATCTCACCTGGGCTTTCTGGTTGATTTCTTGTACAGACTTTGGCTTTGATAATTCTGGCTTTAATCCTCTATTTGTAAATCAATTAAAAGGACTACAGAGTGATCTTTGAGGAGCTATTTTTACTGCATCAACCATATTTTTCATCATTTTAGAGGTTTCACATTTGAATTATTGTCATCCTTAGCAGTTTATTAGTGATGTATTCAGCTTATAAAAACAAGTGGATTGTTCACAGTTGGTCAATGTTACATTTGAATAACCTCCAATTAATTTTGCTCGTTAAGATTGATAATTTTCAACTTTAGCTATTAGAAGTTCAATTACTCCTCCCCATGTTAATAAGTCTTGGCCCACAATTAGGCATCAGAATTCAATGAAAAAGGACATGACTTTATAAATATATTTTTCAAATAACTGATGTGAATGGGTGAAATGATTAAAGACCTTTCTACCAGCAGAAACAAACAACTGGATAACTATTTTAAAATGTAGTTTGCAAGTAACATTATACACAGCTTAATCATATTGCTTTAAATATTGTAATGATTTTATTAAGACAGAGGTCAGGTTGAATTATAAAGAAAATAACAATCAATTAATATATTAGCATTACATCTGATCACAATATACACAAAATTATTGTTTGGTAGTAAAGGCAATAACACTTAAGAACTCCCAAGCTACAAATTAAATAAATGCAAAAAGACTTGCGCAGAATTGATACATCTTTTGTGACCGATTAAAAAATGAATAGCATATGCAAAAAAATGCAATGCCACATGTACTCAAAAATAATTCCAACAGTGCTGTTAATTCAATGTCAATGAAGTATTATAATGTGGTGTTATCTAAATGTGGAGACTGCTAGCTGTTTTATATTTGGGTTACATGCAAATCATATTAGAAAATTAAAACATTATGTGCTACCTGCTTAGGCAAAGGAAAGAATGGGCATTTATATCTTCGAATGACCCAAGGTAGCTTGTAAGGCAGAGAATTTGCATGGCATCACTGACAAGAAAGTTTGTTTCAATGATTTTGGTCAAATGATAAACATGGCCAGGATCTAATCTAATGAATTTTACAGCAATTTTTAATTTTATTGCCAGGTACTCCAATGACAAGATCTGAAAAGAAAACTTTTTGAATAACTTGTATTACATGTCAATAAAACAAATGTCAACATCAGCAGGGTATAATGATTCAAATACACAATTTTAAATGAACATTAATGAGCAGGAAAGCTATGTTTAGACAATAAACTTGATTCAGATAAAGCGACAGTCTTATCAGTATTCAGTAGATCTAGTAAACAATTTTAAACAGATGTGACACAAGTTCCTGTCACAACCTTCTTTAATATATCAGTATATTGGTTCTAACAGTATTTTCATGCCTAATGCTTCAAAGACCACCAACAACTTTTTTTTGTACACCAATAAGTGCCAACCTCCATTTCACCAAATTTCAGTCCAGAGGTCCAATCACTTTATTCTGAATTAAAGGCTTTAGCCTCAGAAACCCACTAGGCTCCTGCAATTCCTTTCTTCCCGATTTCCTGCTTCAACTCAGATCTCACCAAACCAAACTCAATCCTCTCTCTCCAGAACACAGTTGTCCTGATTACAATATAGAATCACAGAATGATAGACTCCTTACAGTGCAGAAAAAGTCCATTCTGCCCATCAAATCTGCACTGTCTCACTGAAGTGTATCCCATCCAAACCCAGCCCCTTTTCCCAACACTGTGACCCCCCCATTTACCCTGGCTAACGCACATAGCCTGAGCATCTCTAGACACATTGGACAATTTAGCATTGCCAATCCATCTAACATTCACATCTTTTGACTCTCGGGGAACCTATGCAGACACAGGGAAAACATGCAAACTCCACACAGACATGCACCTAAGGGTGGAATCAGAGCCAGGTCCCTGATGCTAACCACTTAACCACCCAAACATTATAATGCTCATGAAAAAGTCCTGATATTAAGTTTTGGCAAGACCAATCCTTCTTCCAAGACTTCTGTCCTCTGCACCCACAATCTCGCAACACCTACTGCTATGCTAATGCCATACTGTGACTCCACCCACCAAATAAATACTGCAATTTGAGTTCATTATATGAGGAATACAGCATGCCTTTGAAAAAGCTTTGCAAAGAAAGGGTACTATATAAACTTGACATGACCAGAATTCGTATTAAAACCCAAGAATTGATAAGAATCAGACTCAGGATCAGAGATAATAGTTACTTATTAGGGGAAAGGTGATTGTGAGAGAACAAATGTTGATGTCCAATTCTTAAGAACAGAGATGGTTATCATTTCTAAACTACATGAATTTAGCAACTTACTGCAAACCGGACTAAATTTGTGGTGGGTTAAGCTCACTCAGGAAATAAGTTAAAATGTGAAACAATAGAGAGAAAGAAACACTATGAATGCAAAAGATATTAACAATTATGTGAGACAAAGGCAAGAGACAATTTCAAATTTACAGGAAACGCATTCAAGTCTGGTAGTGGAAGTTCTTCACAACGTAATCAAAACAGCAAGAATGGATTTCAGATATAGTAACAAACATGGAAACCCAAGTCACATTTAGAAAGCAGCTGTAGTTGGGATTGTAGGGTTTTGTAGGATGTGTCCAATAAATACCACTGACCTTGATCTTGTGCAGAGGATGTACAGAGGAACCTCAATTATCCGAAAGAGATGGGCGGGCACTATTTTGTTCGGATAATTGACGATTTGGTTAATTAATTCAATGCATTGCTTGGGAGCTCAGAATTTTCTGTTAAGTCCACTCCCTATTCAGGAGACTCCTTGTGCGTGAGCCCCCGCACGCGCCCCCAATCCCGTCCAACACCCCCCTGTCTGTTCCGCGCCTACCCCCAACACCATCCACACTCTTGCTTTCCCAACCCCACCCATCACCATGCCAACCCCTGTGCCCCGTCTCCAGGGCAGCCGTACTGGACACCAACAGTAAGATTGCTGCTGCCTTTTTTTGGGGGGTGGGGGGCTGGTGAGTCTACAAATAACACACATGCACACAGCTTTTTACTGCAACTTTTTAATTAGTTCCACCTTTGCCCTGTACAGGACAAAGTTTGAGAGATTATCTAGGAAAGGCAGGGTTCAGGGTACAACTGAAAATGTGTTGCTGGAAAAGTACAGCAGGTCAGGCAGCATCCAAGGAACAGGAGAATCGACGTTTCGGGCATAAGCCCTTCTTCAGGCTTCTTATGCCCGAAACGTCGATTCTCCTGTTCCTTGGATGCTGCCTGACCTGCTGCGCTTTTCCAGCAACACATTTTCAGTTCTGATCTCCAGCATCTGCAGTCCTCACTTTCTCCTCGAGGGTTTAGGGTATAGAACTCCAGGGCAAGTGCTGGGGAGAGAGGGAGGACAGGAAGTCAGTCATTTGGAGACGGTGCCTGTGCTCCCATCAATGTTCAGTACAGGTCTCGGCAGCATTACAAGTGAACTCGGCTTACTGAAATCACTGTAAACAAAAAGTGTGATCAGGGTTGAAACAGCTCTTTGATGTAAATGTTTCTATCAGGACCTTGAGATCTTCTTCTGATAATTCGAAATTTGGAGAATTGATATTCGGATAATCAAGGTTCCTCTGCTAATACTTACAAGAATACACCTCGGAGTGCATATTGACAGATGACTGGGAGGTCACACAGATATTGAGACCAAGTGGTGGAAGGTTCAAGGGGGCAAAACAACAGGCAAAAAAAGGAACATGTAACCTGATCTAAAGACTTTGGGAATGCAACGGCTCCTGCAAACATTTTGTTTCTACTGCCCAAACAATTAATGGTTCAGTCTGCATCTGTACAGAATATTGAATAATTCTGTACAAACAAAAGACAACAGATCACTTTATAGATTGAATGCCCAAGCATTTTTCCCAGATCGGGTCAGAAAGTCAGGCATGGATATCAGCAAATCCAATATAATTTCCCATCTTATTAGATTTCATAGATAGAAAAGACTGGTCAGCCACTGCCTACATTCCCACAAAATCAATTCTCAATGCTATTTTAAATATCAAAATCAGAATTGTATAATTTACAAAGAAAGACATTTTGCATTTAGTTCTGGATTCCCTCACCATTGGGAATATCCTTCCTGAATCTAAACGGTCTAGTCCAGTTAGAAGTTTACAGGTTTACATCCCTCATTTTTCTAAATCGCAGTGAATATAATCCTGACTGACTCAATAGGTCCTCATACATCAGTTCTGCCATCCCAGGAATCAATTTGGTGAACCTTCATTGTACCTCTCCTACAAAAGAACATTCTTCCTCAGATAATGGACCACAACCACAGCAGGAAAGAGATGGTCGTGCGAGGGAACCTTGGTTGACGAGGGAGGTTGAATGTCTAGTAATGAGGAAGAAGGAGGCTTACATAAGGTTGAGGAAACAAGGTTCAGACAGAGCGTTGGAGGGATACAGGATAGCCAGCAGGGAGCTGAAGAAAGGGATTAGGAGAGCTAAGAGAGGGCATGAAAAATCTTTGGCGGGTAGGATCAAGGATAACCCCAAGCCCTTTTATGCGTATGTGAGAAACACGAGAATGACGAGAATGAGGGTAGATCCGATCAAGGACAGTAGTGGGAGACTGTGTATTGAGTCGGAAGAGATAGGAGAGGTCTTGAATGAGTACTTTTCTTCAGTATTTACGAATGAGAGGGACCGTATTGTTGAAGAGGAGGGTATGAAACGGACTGGTAAGCTAGAGGAGATACTAGTTAGGAAGGAAGATGTGTTGGGCATTTTGAAAAACTTGAGGATAGACAAGTCCCCTGGGCCTGACGGGATATATCCTAGGATTATGTGGGAAGCAAGAGAGGAAATTGCAGAGCCATTGGCAATGATCTTTTCGTCCTCACTGTCAACGGGCGTGGTACCAGGGGACTGGAGAGTAGCGAATGTTGTGCCCCTGTTCAAGAAAAGGGAATAGGGATAACCTCGGGAATTACAGGCCAGTTAGTCTTACTTCGGTGGTAGGCAAAGTAATGGAAAGGGTACTGAGGGTTAGGATTTATGAGTATCTGGAAAGACACTGCTTGATTAGGGACAGCCAGCACGGATTTGTGAGGGGTAGGTCTTGCCTAACCAGTCTTATTGAATTCTTTGAGGAGGTGACCAAGCATGTGGATGAGGGTAGAGCAGTGGATGTAGTGTACATGGATTTTAGTAAGGCATTTGATAAGGTTCCCCATGGTAGGCTTATGTAAAAAGTCAGGAGACATGGGATAGTGGGAAATTTGGCCAGTTGGATAGAGAACTGGCTAACTGGTCGAAGTCAGAGAGTGGTGGTAGATGGTAAATATTCAGCCTGGAGCCCAGTTCCAAGTGGAGTTCCGCAGGGATCAGTTCTGGGTCCTCTGCTGTTTGTAATTTTTATGAACGACTTGGAAGAGGGAGTCGAAGGGTGGGTCAGTAAATTTGCAGACGGTACGAAGATTGGAGTTGTGGATAGTGAGGAAGGCTGTTGTCGGCTGCAAAGGGACTTAGATATGATGCAGAGCTGGGCTGAGGAGTGGCAGATGGAGTTCAACCCTGTCAAGTGTGAGGTTGTCCATTTTAGAAGGACAAATAAGAATGCGGAATACAGGGTTAACGGTAGGGTTCTTAGTAAGGTGGAGGAGCAGAAGGATCTTGGGGTCTATGTTCATAGATCTTTGAAAGTTGCCACTTAGGTGGATAGAGCTTGTAAGAAGGCCTATGGTGTATTAGCGTTCATTAGCAGAGGGATTGAATTCAAGAGTCGTGAGGTGATGTTGCAGCTGTACAGGACCTTGGTAAGGCCACATTTGGAGTACTGTGTGCAGTTCTGGTCGCCTCACTTTAGGAAAGACATGGAAGTTTTGGAGAGGGTGCAGAGGAGATTTACCAGAATGTTGCCTGGAATGGAGAATAGGTCGTACGAGGATAGGTTGAGTGTGCTAGGCCTTTTCTCATTAGAACGGTGAAGAATGAGGGGTGACTTGATAGAGGTTTATAAGATGATCAGGGGAATAGATAGAGTAGACAATCAGAGACTTTTTCCCCAGGTACAACAGAATGTTACAAGGGGACATAAATTTAAGGTGAAGGGTGGAAGGTATCGGGGGGATGTCAGGGGCAAGTTCTTTACCCAGAGAGTTGTGGGGGCATGGAATGCGCTGCCTGTGGGAGTGGCAGAGTCAGAATCATTGGTGACCTTTAAGCGGCAATTGGATAGGTACATGGATAGGTGTTTAAGCTAGGACAAATGTTCGGCACAACATTGTGGGCTGAAGGGCCTGTTCTGTGCTGTATTGTTCTATGTTCTATGTTCTATCTACACATCCCTACTCCTGTACTCAAATCCTCTCGCTGTGATCATCAACATACCATTTACCCCCTTTACTGCCTATTGCAACTGTACACTTTCTTGCAATAACTGGTGCAGAAGGACACCCAAATCTGTTGAATATTCCACTGTCAACATATAGCAAGTCAAATAATTGTCTGCCTTGCAATTTTCACTACCAAAATGGATAACTCACATTGATCCACATCATACTGCACTGGCCATGCAGTTGCATCTATTCACTCTTCCTGTCTTTAATATGCATATTCCTTTGTATTCTACAAATTACTCCAGAACATACAAAATTAATTTCTAACTGAAATAAATTGACTATTCATAATAAATATTGCATGTCGCATTCTACATAAAATATAAATGCCACCTCCAATGTTTTTAATCATTAGGCTTCTCATCGGCGTGAAATTATCTTGGAACTAGTGTTCTATGATGCGACTGTTTATGAACAGATACTAGAAACATATAACAAATTGCACTGAACATTGAGTTAGGACCAGGCTTTAAACAGAAAACATCTGAATGGATAATAAAGTAACAACTAGGTCTATTCACTTTATATATTGCCCTTGGAAGTATTTTTATTAGAACTTGATGATCATTCCTAAAGCACTATAAATCACAAGAATGCATTAGTCACTCATGTTGTGAAGGAGCAGGGTTTTGCTTCAGTCTGTTTCAAAAGGCATCCACATTAATCATACCAAATCAGCATAGAAATGAGAAAGAGCCAGGTTGCAGCAAATATTAGTAAACATAGTCTGTCATTAAAGAAAGCTATTACTTTATACAAGGTTAATTTGACGAGCCGATGAACACCTGAAATGGGCTATTTATATCCAATTTCCAGGTAGTTCAACAGAACATTCCATTTTGCCGAGACATTTAAATGGTTATAGCTTGAGGGGCATCATTCTGCATCAAGTATTGCTGACCACGGGCCTCTGAAGCACCAAGGTCTAAGTACATTGCTTGCCATAGTAGGCATGTACTGCTGCTAGCATTGTGGGTTATCAAAAGTCTGCAGCGGTAGCTCACCGCCAAATTCTCAAGGGCAACTAAGGATGGGCAATAAATGCAGCCAGCCAGCAATGCCCATGTCTCATGAATTAATTAAATAAAAACCTTTACATCAGTTATTCGAACATTATTGTTGGTGGACAAACATGAACAGCAGGAGAGAGGCAGCAGCACATCTGGTTGGATGTTCACTGGCAATGCCGGTGGTGTTCAGTGGTGAAACCATTAATTCTAATTTACATAAAGGATTTAGAAAGAATATAAATTCAAATCATCTTATCAAATTCAATTGTTGGCACTTGAAAGAACAAATGCAATTTCAAAAAAGAAAATAGAACTCTGAAAATTGACAGAGGGAAGATTGATATGGATATACATTAAGTTTGGTGAATTTTAATTATCAGAGTGGGAGAGGGATCTTTAAATTTTAATTACTGAACCAGAAAGTGCTACTTTGCAGGGCATTGGACTTAAAATGATGCATGGAATAAGATTCAATCATAACGGGAGCCTTATTAGTAAGAGGATACACAAATGTAAATGGATCCAATATCTAAGACTAGTGAGAAAACTAAAAATGTTTTGCACTCTATTCCACATAACCTGATGAGCCCACATCTGAATTAATATTTTTCCCCCCCAAGACTGTACATGGATATAAAGTGAGAACGACAGTGGGTGCCATTAAAACTGAACTACAAATATACTAAATTTTGCAGAAATTGGTATTTGTGGAGTTTACGAGTTCAAGCTTAGTGGTTAAATTTTTGAAGGGAGATAGCAAAGTATACATAATGCAAGCATACGTACACTTGGGTAAAACAGTGGCTTGACTCAGATTTGTTGAATGTGGGTTTTGAGAGACTGCACTTAAATGTAATGATTAATACTTTTATTTTAATTTCACACTCTTTGCAGAATGCTTAAAATATCACAATTTAACAATAATTATAATAACTCCCAAGTAAGTTCACAGAAGACACCAAAATAGCTTAATAGGTTAAAATGGCACCTTGGTCAGATGGGCAAATGGGCTGAGTGGCAGCAGGTGGTGTCTAATTTAGAGGTGTTGCATTTTGGTAAGCCTAACTATGGCTGGAGTTATACAGTTAATGGTAGGGCCCTGGGGAATGCTGAAAAATTGAATTAGTTTCATTGTCACATAGTCACATGATCACAGTGAAACATTTACAAGTCGCCACATATAGCGCCATCTTCGGTACAAAGGTACCGAGGTACAGATTCTGGAACTTAGGAACAAAAAACAGAAAATTGTACAAAGTCCAGCATTACAGACCTTCAAAAGTATAAAATCATAGGAATGAATTAGAAAAAAAATAAAGAAATGACAAGTTCTGAATAACAGTTTTCCCACAATAGTGTAATAAAAAGATAAATTTAAAAAAGGTAATTAAAGACAAAATTCTCTTAGTCCATTTCACAGATTGAGGACCCAAACCCCCAATACCAATCCCAATCCCATCCCCAACCACCCCCCCTCCTCCCCCCACCGGTGCCCCCCAAACCCCCCCCAATTGGAATCCTGGGCAGGATCCACCATAATGGCAAAGAAAAAGCTATGGAATCACAAACTGACTGAAGCCACCAGAAAGAGAAGCTGACAAAAACAGCCAACGAAGTTGCTGATGGGACTCCCAGGCCAGAACAGACCAACCGTGCTGCTGCAAAGACACTGCAGAAGCCTCAAGGAAACCTAGGTCATTGGACCCACCTCATCTTCAGCTACTGCTGAAGCAGCCTCATCAAAAGGACCTACCAGGATGCAGCCACTGTGGATCCACATTGCATCCATTGCTGCTGCAACCTCCTGAACCTCCTTCCTTATTGAAACTGCCAAAAGAAGGCAAGATTAACTTGATATTGAGTCAATGCTAGGACGACCTTGACAATGCAAAAGCGACTCAGAATCCAAACTCACTTCCAGCATCATTGTCATTGGTCCACATTGCTGGGCTCACTCGCTGCCTATGCAGATGCTGCGACCAAGTTCTTCACTAAGGTGGTAAATAAAATAGGATAGAAAAAAAGAGAAATAAAGAGAAACAAAAAGAAATATGGACAGAGCAGATAAGCCCTGTACTTAGAAGCCCTGAGACACTGCCACATCTGCCAAATGGGACTGGATCAGATTAGGACATCTGGTCATCGTGGGAGAGTTGAATCAAAGGGTCTGCTTTTGTCTATTTAACTCTGATTATAAATGTCTTAGTCATACATCCTTTCCTTATTAGGAAATTTTAAAATATATAAAACAACATAAATTAGTAAGGCAGCAGACAAATTATGTGGAAATTCATCTGAAATGTCAGCCCATTATTCAAAACTCAAAATTTAATCAGCTTACGAAATTAAAAGCATTATATAAAATCTTAAAACTTAACAGCTTATGAAAAAGCATTACATTAAAATTTGATGATTGAAGCAGCTTGAAAACACCTTGGACATGTGACTGGCTGTTTCATGAGGAGTTGATTATAGCTGTTTAATCTGGCACTGTGCTATCAGGTGAAGTCAAAATGATGCTTTAGAGTCATAGAGTCAGAGATATACTGCACAGAAACAGACCTTTTGGCCCATGCCGACCAGATATTCTACATAGATCTGGGCCCATTTGCCAGCATTTGGTCTATATCTCTCTAAACCCTTCCTATTCATATATCCATCCAGACGCATTTTAAATGCTGTAATTGTACCAGCCTCCACCATTTCCTTTGGCAGCACATTCCATACATGCACCACCCTGTGCATGAAAAAGTTATCACTCAGGTCCCTTTTAAATCTTTCCTCTTTTGCCTTAAACCTATGCTTTCTAGGTTTGGACTCCCATACCCTGGGGAAAAGACCTTGGGGCTGTTTATCCAATTTATGCCCCTCATGATTCTCTAAACCTCTATAAAGGTCACCCCTCAGCCTCCGCCACTCCAGAGAAAATAGCCAAAGTCTATTCAGCAGCCCCCTATAGCTCAAACGCTCCAATCCCAGCATATCTTTGTAAATCTTTTTTGAATCCTTTCAAGTTTCACAACATCCTTCCAACAGCAGGGAGACCAGAATTGCACACAGTATTCCAATAGTGGCCTAACCAATGTCCAGTACAGTCGCAGCATGACCTCCCAACTGCTGTTTTCAATGCACTGACCAATAGAGGCAAGCATACAAAATGCTTTCTTCACTATTCTATGAGACTGCACTCGAAGATCTCCTTGTTCAGCAACACTTCCCAGGACCTTACCATTAAGTGTAAATGTCCTGCCCTGATTTGCCTTTCCAAAATGCAGTACCTTGCATTTATCTAAATTAAACTCCATCTGCCACTCCTCGCCTCATTGGCCCATCTGATCAAGATCCCATTGCACTCTAAAGAAACCTTCTTTGCTGTTTATTATACCTCCAATTGTGGTTTCATCTGCAAACTCACAAAGCATACCTCCTATGTTCACATCCAAATCATTTACGTAAACGATGAAAAGTAGGGGAGCAAGCAGCAATCCTTGTATGGCACACTGGTGGTCACAGGCCTCCAGTCCGAAAAGCAAGCCCCACCACCATCTTCTGTCTGCTTTCTTCAAGCCAGTTCTGTATCCAAATGGCTTGTTCTCCCTGCATGCAATGAGATCTAACCTTGTCAACCAATCTACCATGAGGAACCTTGTCGAATGCCTTACTGGAGTCCATATTGATCACATCCACCACTCTGCCCTCATTAATCCTCTTTGTTACTTCTTTAAAAAACTTAATCAAGTTAGTGAGACATGATTTCCCACACACAAAGCCTTGGTGACTATCCCTAATCAGTCCATGCCTTTCCAAATACATGTAAATCCTGTCCCTCCAGATTCCCTCCAATAATTGATGTCAAGCTCACCAGTTTGTTGTTCCTTGGTACTCCCTTATGACCTTTCTTAAATAGTGGCACCACATTAGCCAAACGCCAGCCTTCCGGTACCTTAACTATGGCTATCGATGATACAAATATCTCAGCAACGGGTCCAGCAATCACTTACCTAGCTTCTCACAGAGTTCTAAGGTACACCTGATGAGGTCTTGGGGCTTTTTCAACCAATATGTTTTAAGATGTCCAACACCATCTACTCTGTAATATGGACCTTTTTTTTAATAAAAGGTGCCGCTATTTATTTCCCCATGTTCCCTATCTTTAACATCCTTCATCACAACAAACACTGATGCAGAATACTGCTTAGTAACTCCTTTACCTCCTGTGATTTGAGACATAGGTGGCCTTGCTGATTTTTGAGGAGTCCTATACACTCCCTAGCTATCCTTTTGTCTTTATTGTATTTATAGAATCCCTTTGGATTCTTCTTAACCCTATTTGCCAAAGCTCTCTCATATCCCCTTTTTGTCCTCCTGATTTCCTTCAAGTATACCCCTTTATACTCGATCTATCCTGTCTATCCTTCTTTTTCTTAACCATACCCTCAATTTCTTTAGTCATCCAGTATTCTCTATACATCTACCAGCCTTTCCTTTCACTCTAACAAGAATATACTGTCTCTGGACTCTCGTTATCTTGTTTCTGAAAGCTTCCCATTTTCCAGCCGTCCATTTACCTGTGAACATCTGCCCCCCCCCCCCCAACAATCAACTGTTGAAAGTTCTTGCCAAATGCCATCAAAATTGGGCTTCCTCCAATTTAGAACTTCAACTTTTAGATTTGTTTATCCTTTTCCATCACTGTTTTGAAATTAATTATGGTCGCTGGCCCCAAAGTGCTGCCCACTGACACCTCTGTCATCTATTTTACCCCATTTTCCAAAAGTAGGTCAGGTTTTTCACCTTCTCTGGTCAGTATATCCATATACTAAATCAGAAAAGTTTATTGTACACACTCGATAAATTACTCTCCAAACATAGACTGGAACTGCCAATGTGTTAAGGGCTTGGAGGGAAAGTTAAAATCCCCTATCATAACCACCCTATTAATCCTGCAGATAACAGATCACCTTATAAGCGTTTTTCAATTTTCTGCGGATTATTGGGGGGAGGTCTTTCGTACAAGCCGAATAAGGTGATCACTTTCTTTTTTCTCAGTTCCACCCAAATAACTTTCCTGCACTTCTTCCAAGGAATATCCTTCTTACTTATAGCCATAATGTTATCCCTAACCAAAAATGCCACTCCTCCTCTTCTCTTGCCCCCCTTTCTATCCTTCCTGTATCATCTAAACACTGGAACATTAAGCTGCCGCCAGTCCTGTCCATCCCTGAGCCATGTCTCTGTAATCGCTATGATATCCCAATCCCATGTTTCCAATTATGCAGAGTTCATTTAGCTTACCGACTAGGTCTCTTGCATTGAAATAAATGTAGTTTAACTGATTACTCCGACCTCATTCTGCTGCTCTGACTGTTTGACTTGCTCCTTTTCCTAACTGTACCAGTCTCAGATTGATCTCTTTCCTCACTACCTCCCTGGGTTCCATCCCCCGCCTTACTAGCTTAAATCCTCCTGAGCAGCTCTCGCAAATCTCTCTGCCAGTATATTAGTCCCCTTCCAATTCAGGTGCAATCCGACCTTCTTGCACAGGTCACTTCTGCCCCACAAGAGATTCCAATGATCCAAAAACATGAATCTTTCTTCCCTGCACCAGCTCAGCCACGCATTCATCTCTCTATCCTCCTTTGCTACCCTCACTAGCTCATGGCACCGGGAGTAATCCAGATATTACTACCTCTTTTTTAAACTTGCAGCCTAACTTCCTCTACGGAACTTTGTCTGTAGTTCCAATGAGTACAATGACCTCCTGTTGGTCTCTCTCTCCCCCTTTGTGAACATTCTGCTCCCTCTGATCCTGGTTCCAGGGAGGCAATACAACATTTCTGTGGCCAACAGCGAGACATTGAAATGTCTGTCTGTGCCACTGATCAGACGGTCCCCTTTCCCAATCGATTGCTTGGAACCTGACACACTACTCATTACATTAGAGCCAGCGTCTACAAGAAACCCAGCTGTTGGTGCTACACTCCCAAGAGTCCATCATCCCCTGTATTTTCCAAAATGGCATACCTGTTTGAGATGGTGACAGCTACAGGAGACTCCTGCATGTCCTGTCTCCCTCTCCTACCTTTCCTAAAGGTCACCCATCTACCGGACCGTATGTTTGGTTCATCTCCCTTACTGCAATTGCCATCCACCACACTTCCAGCTCCTGTAAATTCCTCATTGCCTGTAACTGCCATCCCAATTGATCCATGCAACATGATAGAATTCGCAACCAAACACACTTCCTGCAACGCTAAGCATTAGTAACATGGAAACTCTCCCTAATCTTCACATTACTTGACCAAAGACCATCTTTTCACCTGAATCTACAGTCCCATAAAATAGCACAACCATCCTGCTCTAAAAACACTACTCCAGGTTAGATTCGTACTTTTTCTTTTATATTTCTAATATTTAATCAAGAGATGGATCTCAATTAAAAAAAAAAGAACCCACTCTACTGACTTTTGTAGATTTACAAAAAAGTAAGGTTACAGTTTAAAACTAGCTACTCAACCGCTCCCCCACACAGGTTTCTCCAAGGTCACCTGTGAATTTTGCTGTTTATTTTCTGACAATGAATTCCAATATTCAGAGATACTTGAAATCAAACAGCAAGGTTAGCAGCTGTGCAGGTTACTGCTAGGTAAGACAGCCCTGTAGGTTTCTTTTGACATTTGATAAACTCCTTATGTAGTCACTGCCTTGGTGTCCCTTCCTCCTTTTCAAAGTGCCATTGTTTTGATCTGCCCCCCTCCGCCCACCTCCAATGTTCCAAAACATCCAACAGCTTGTAATGTAGTAATTAATGCTCTTAGTATGAGCAAATCAGCTCCACAGAAAATACCTCAAAAAAGGAGCAACTCTTACAGCCAATTTTTTGCTGTCCTCCATCTTGGATTACCCAGAATCCATGAGTAGTAAGAGAGTGGTTGCACAAACCTGAAAATAGTACTGTAAGAATGTCAAACATCTCCAGGGGCAATGAAGTTGAGTGCCATAAGTCCTACGCTTAGTTTGCTGGAATTTACCTGCATAGCCCTACTCAGAACAAGATATTTTGAAGCTCTATTAGTTTCCTTCTCTCTAAGCACCTTCTCATAACTGCAGTTAAACCACCACCACACACATCTTTATTTTTCTGAAATCTTACATCTATGTTTCATGTCACATTCCACAAATGTTGTCCTCTACTCCTTTCCACAAATCCATTTCTCATATATACCCCTTTCCTTTCACTCATGTGAGAAATGAGGAAAGAGCACAAAACTCACAAAAGAGGCAGCAAACCAAGATTGGTATGCACATTCTGGTCATCAGTATCTCGTTACTCAATGATTTGGAAGAAGTGAAACTATCATGGTATTTGAACAGAAGACAGACTCAACAGACAATCAAGGTATTTTTCAATGTATAATTTCAGTTATATCATTGTAAATTTTTTCTATAAATTCTGTGCCTTAGAATTGTATCCTCCACTATCACCTGATGAAGGAGTGGTGCTCTGAAAGTTAGTGTGCTTCCAATTAAACCTGTTGGACTATAACCTGGTGTTGTGTGATTTTGTATATGACAATGTATACTTACCTGGCCCACCTGTGCAATCTGTTGTGGGACTCATCACTCTGGAACTCCAACACTATCCATTCATTTAGCCCTACGGAATGACATGTAGCTAAGGAGAAGGTAGATAGGTAGAAAGTACTGCTGCTGTTGGTTTGCCTACTCTTGCTCCTCATTAAATGCCAAGAGTAGAGCTGTATAATTTGGATGCATCATGATTCATTTGCCCCATCCCCTAGTAAGCCACCTGAAACGTGGTGATTCAGGTTATGATATCCCTTTCAGCTGAGGCAGTTTGGTAACCTATTCATCACCAAGCCATATATTAGTAGGTTTTAGCACTACTAATGAATTTCAGCAACTATTCAGAATTGTGTTTTTTAAATTACTGAAAGGCTGCTGCATTGCTGAAAGTGGCATCTTTTGGATTCAACATTCAGCAGAAGCCACAGCTGTTTGGTTAGGCTGCATGTAGAAAATCTTAGGCTACTTGTGGGAAGCAGGGAATTCAATATTATCCCCAAGCCAACCCAATATGTCAACTAATTTGTCATTTATGGGAACAGAGCCCAAAACATCTGATTACCATTGGAACAGATCTGTCCAACAATAACTGGATCAAAAATAAAAGCCCACTTTACTTGTGTTTTTTGCAGCCAGACTTCAGTTTGGCCACTCAATGAAGCCTCTATTGCAGCCTGCTGTCTATTCCTCAGCTCTACACATAGGAGGCTGTAGCTTCACCACCTAAGATGCCAGAGGATCTGGGAAGGACCCTTTAAGGCTTGAAACGCTACAGAGATTAACACAGAAAGGTAAGTGTGTTGAAATTTCAGTAGGTATTACACAGCTTTGCATTCTTTCGTTTGCTCTTTTAGTGGGCGGCACGGTGGCACAGTGGCTGCCCCACAGTGCCAGAGACCCGGATTCAATTCCCGCCTCAGGCGACTGACTGTGTGGCGTTTGCACATTCTCCCAGTGTCTGCGTGGGTTTCCTCCGGGTGCTCCGGTTTCCTCCCATAATCCAAAAATGTGCAGGTTAGGTGAAATTGGCCATGCTAAATTGCCCATAGTGTTAGGTGCAGGGGTAAATGTAGGGGAATAGGTCGGTGGGTAGCTTCGGCAGGTCGGTGTGGACTTGTTGGGCCGAAGGGCCTGTTTCCACACTGTCAGTAATCTAAAAAAAATCTAATCTAGATATTTAATATTTTTATTGATTAGTGGTAATGATATTTAGGATTTAATGTTATTATTGTTTAGTATTAAATGCAAGTGCAATTAGATTTTTTCATTTTAATATTCCATTTTTAAGATTCTATGGCATGACAGTGGGCGAATGAGGCAAGTGGGTAAGAGGATAGTATGGCATGTGGGTGGGGTGGCAGGTTGCTAGGTAGACACGGTTGCCAGGAAAGTTGACAAGGGTTTAGTGGAGAATGGTGAGCATCAGATCCACTGGGCTGTACTGATGGGAGGTCAAGGGGTTAAGGCTGGTGGTTTGGGTGTCCATGTGGGTGAATGCTAAAGATTTGGGGGTCAAATCACAGAGGATTTGTTGGGAGAGGGAATTTATGTTGGGTGCCCAAAGAGTGGTCTATGGGGACTGGGAAGGACTGAACCAGGTCATCAGTTTGACAGTTTCTCAGAAGTTAGATCAGGTTTGAATTCAAATAACTTTTCCAGATTAAGTAGGAATTCTCTGAAGTCTCCAACTACAACTGCAGGTAAATGCTCCTCGGAAGCTTCAATTTCGCTGCAGTCAGCTACGTAAGGACTCCTACATAAGCCTGGTGTACAACTCCAGGTGATGCTACTGCTGCTACTTCTGTCCTTTCAGAAAATCTGGACATTCATATTTTTCAAGTGGCCATTGTGACTACCTACAAATTGGTAATGGACTGGCAATTCCAATAGCTATGAATACTGAGAAGCCCACTACAATCCTACAAATTCCACTGAGGCCATTTAGCTCAAGTCTAGGATCTACAGGGCATTTGAGTACTCTATAATTAACATGGTAAAATAAAGTGAAAAGCTTCAACTGTTGCCACAATGCAGCACCATTCGAACACTTCAAGATAAAAAGACAAAACAGAAAGAAAGTCCATCTCCATTCCACCACCTCCATGAGTCCTGAACCCTGAGCCAACCTATCAACACCACCATTTGCATTAAGCCCACCAACGGACTCCTACTCCAGGAATACCACACTGGCACAGCTTCAACCACCTCTTCAACACCTGGAGTCCCTGTTCCAAGCCCACCACAACTAGGGGTCCCTGCCTCCACTGCCGGACCAGACCAGGTGGCACCTCACAAGGAGTCCCACACTGGCCCGGCAACTCCCCTCTGCAATGTCACCCCTTTGAATCAGGAGTGTGCATAGTCCTCCTTCTCCAGCATCCCCATCAGCTCATGCTCTGCTCCCCTGCAATTAGCAACCCCACCCTCAACTCCCCAGTGTCTTCATCAAGTGCTGTTTCTGACATTGGCAGGACGAAAGCTCATCCAATCACTGATAAACGTCTCCAGTCAGTGTTTAATTCGTGCTACTTTAGGGCCAGCAGATCACCACTACAGCCAACAGAAAAAGTAGGCCAGTAATGTTGCATTCAGTCAGCTGAACCATAAGATTCAGGCCAATAAGTGATTTAATTTCATAAGTGATTAATTAGTTATTAAGCACCTTTGGTAAACTAAAAGACAAAAAAAAATACTTTCAATGTACTTTCATTGTCAGAGTCAATGATTTATAAAAGTCGAGATCGCATATACACCCTCCTGATGACAGTTCCCACTTGTGAAAAGTACTCATTTTAATGGTTACACTATTTTCTGTTTGAACTGTTTTGCTATTCTTCTTGTTATGACTTTTTAAAAATTAATTGCTGAAGTTGTAATGTAGAACTTATTTTTTACCCCCAAACTCAACATCTATATCAGTTCTATCTCTGCTGCAATTTTAAACAAGATTAAGAGCATTGATGATGGCTGATTTCTCTTTTCATCAGCATATGGGCTTTGGGGAGTCCAGAATGTGAATTTAGGTAGCACACAATACTTTTCAAATACAATTCTTTCAAACTGAACACTATAAAGAGATGATATCATGGCTACCTTATTCTGGCAAGTCTTTATTCTAAAGAATAACTTTCAAATCGACCACCAGTTAGTTATTGAAAAGTCAATTGGAAGATTGATTTGTCAATGTTCATTGCAGGCACGCCTGCAATGCGGCCTATGTACTGTGCAGTTATATACAGGCAGGGGTTACAAAGAGATTCACCTCAAGTGTTAATGTGTGAGTGCATGAGAGGAGAAAAATCAAACTTTCACCTCAGGGGTTTTGGGTGGAAACAGACCCTCAAGGATCACCTTCAGGAGATAATGGAAATAGGTGAACAGGAAGGTTCAGACTGCAGGAGTTAACCTAAGTACCTGGAGACAGTGAATTCACATGGCTTTACAGGAACTGTCAACATCAGTAAATACATCTTCAAATGACATTGCTTCTCCACTATATCACCAACTTCTCAGGTCACTCTCTGAACCATATCTCGCATGAACGCAGCAACTCTCTGGCATTCAAAATCACATGCTTAACATCAAAACTCTCCACCTCATTGTCTCAGCCCTACCAAAGTTGGCAACCTCACACCCATCTTTAATTGCCTCCATCGAGCTTCAGCTATTAAGTTATGGCAAAACATCACCCAAACAAATTAGTGACACCGTTCCCTCTCACTTACAAGACAAGATAACATACAATAGAAGAACTGAGCAGAACTGACAGGGCCTGTGGATGCCTATCTTCTTGGCCATACAGAAGAAAAGGTTCTCTGCATCATAATGCCAGTTGTAGCAGAATGCATAGCATCTGTTCATTACTGAAAACAAGAAGGATGACATCTTTGCCCTCAGGGACCTGATTCCATGACAAGCCAGTAATATTGGAACTTTTTGATTGGTTTGTGGTTTAGTGGACCCTCTCTGGAACAGGGAGTTATTACAGGTCTCTCAGCGGCTATCCAGCAGGCAGAAAAGACCCTGATGCCTCAGAAAATTCTACCACGTCTGGGAACACAAAGAAAAGAAACTGATGTATTTTAAATACTGTTAATTCTGTTGGTCTTCGAGCAACTAATTTGTATAAAAAGAATAACACAGCACAGGAACAGGCTCTTTGGCCCTCCAAGACTGTACCAACATATTTTGCCCTTCCATACTAAAATTGTCTTCACTTACAGGATCCGTATCCCTCTAATCCCTTCCTATTCATGTGTTCTTCCAGGTGTCTCTTGAATACTGCTATCCTGTCTGCTTCCACCACTTCCTCTAGTGACACATTCCAGGTGCTTACCACCATTTGTGAGAAAAACTTGCCTCATATCTCTTCTAAACTTCCCCCACCACCCCTCCCCTATGGACCTTGAACACGTATCCCCTAATAACTGACCCCTCTACCCGGCAAAAAAGCCTCATACTTTCACTCTATCCTCGCCACTCACAATCTAAAACTATCAGGTAACTTCCCAACCTCCTGCATTCCAGTGAAAACAAACCCAGTCTATCCAACCTTCCTTCATAATCAAAATTTCCCATACCAGGCAATATCCTGGTAAACCTTTTCTGTATTTTCTCCAAAGCATCCACATCCTTCTAGGAGAGTCATGACTAGAACTGTATGTAACAATTCAAGTGTGGCCTAAATAAAGTTTAATCAAACTGCAGCATAACCTGTCTATCCATATACTCTATGCCCTCTTTCAATGAAGGCATGCATGCTATAGGCCTTTTTCCTCCCCAACTACCTTATCCACCTGCGCTGCCACCTTCAGTGGGCTTTCATACCCAGATCCTTCTGCATATTAATATTCCTGAGAGTTCTGCCATTCACTGTATAATTTCTACCTGTACTTGACTTTCCAAACACATTTACCCAGATTAAACTCCATCTGCCATTTTTTTGCCCATGCCTCCAACTAATCTATATCCTGCTGAATCCTCTGACAATTCTCTTTGCTACTCACAACTCCACCAATCTTTGTACCATTTGCAAGTTTACTAAATACACCAGCTACATTTGTCTCCAAATCACTTATGTAGATCATGAAGAGGTCCCAACACTGATCCCTGTGGAACACCACTAGTCACAACCCTCCATTCCGAAAAGCAGCCTTCCACTGCTACCCTGTCTCCTGTGACAGAGCCAGTTCTGTACCCATCTTCCCACTCACCCAGAACCATGTGACTGCAGCTTTTGTGCCAGTCTGCCTTAGGGACCTTGTCGAAGGCTTTACTGAAGCCCATGTAGACATCAACATCATGTAAAACCATGCTGTCTGTCACTAATAAGTCTATTTGCTTCTAAATGCATATAGATCTTGGATGTAGGTTTACTCACTGAGCTGGAAGGTTCATTTCCAGACATTTTGTCACCCCTCCTAAGGAGCACTGCTGAAAATTCCTGCTTTCTATTTATATGTTTGGGTTTCTTTGGGTTGGTGATGTCGTTTCCTGTGGTGAAGTCACTTCCTGTTCTTTTTCTCAGGGGGGGTGGTAGATGGGGTCTAACTCGATGTGTTTGTTGATAGAGTTCCGGTTGGAATGTCATGCTTCTAGGAATTCTTGTGTGTGTTTTTGTTTGGCTTGTCCTAGGATGGATGTGTTGTCCCAGTCGAAGTGGTGTCCTTCCTCATCCATATGTAGGTATACTAGTGAGAGAGGGTCATGTCGTTTTACGGCTAGTTGATGTTCATGTATCCTGGTGGCTAGTCTTCTGCCTTTTTGTCCAATGTAGTATTTGTTACAATCCTTGCACGGTATTTTGTAAGTGACACTAGTTTTTGCTTGTTTGTTGTCTGTATAGTGTCTTTCAAGTTCATTAGCTGCTGTCTTAGTGTGTTGGTGAGTTTGTGGGCTACCATGATGCCAAGGGGTCTAAGTAGTCTGGCAGTCATTTCTGATATGTCTTTGATGTAGGGGAGAGTTGCTAGGGTTTCTAGGCGTGTTTTGTCTGCTTGTTTGGATTTGTTGCTGAGAAATTGTCAGACTGTGTTCATTGGGTACCCATTCCAAGTTCCAAACTAATATTACTGCAGTTCACCATCCCCCAAGGACTGCTGTTATTTCTATCACTGAGAATCTGAAAATTCATGGTATTATGGTCACTAGTCCCAAAATGCTTCCTCACAGAAATTTCACTCGTTTGGCCGGGCTCATTTCCGAAACGAGCTTACTAGGTCCAGGTCCAATATAACCTCTGCCCTGTTTGGGCTCCTTACATACTGTGTCAAGAAACCCTCCTGAATGGCCTGACAAATTCTGCCACATCCAAGTTCCTTGCACAAAGTGAGTCCCAGTCAATATAGGGGGAGTTAAAATCACCTACAACAACCCTGCTGTTTTTACATCTTCCCAAAATTGTGTCTACCTATCCTCTCCTCTATCTTCCACTGACTGCTGGAAGGCCTGTAGTATACCCCCAGTGTCGTGATTTCACGTTTCCTATTCCTAAGTTCTACCCATATTGCTCCATTGCATAAGTCCTCTGATGTACAGCTAAGTACAGCCAAATTCACAGAATCAAAGAAGTGCTCCAGCAGAGCCACTGCCCCTGGACTGCCTTGTTAAATAAACATTACCTAATGTCAATCTTCTGCTTTCTCCTCATACCACTGACAATTTTTATCCAAATAATCATCCAATACCCTCTTGAATGCCCCATGAATTTGTTCATAGAATAGTACAATTGTCATCTCTTTCCTTTAAAATTGAAGCAAATATGTTATTATATTGTTGACTGTATATTCACAGATCCAACTTCATCACTTAATTTGCTTCTCCAAACAAAAAGTAAGGAATTAATTGCAAAAGACACAATCGCGTATGCACGCAGATGAGAGATTAAGAAAGCAAGAGATACTGCAGAAAGATAATCGGAGGGACAGAAGAAAAAATATTTATAGCTAAAACCTTTACGTTCTGGTTCCCAATTCCAAAGTATTTGTACTAGTATGTTAGAAAAGAATTCTTGGTCAGACTCAGTGCCCATCATTACAAGGACCAAAAATACTTTATTACTCTTCCAAAACTAGTGTACAGATATATTCTATCACAATTATTTTGTAGCAATTCAAAGAGTCAATAGCTTGAGTTGGAACATGATCCAGATCAATACATTCCATCATAAATTTTATAAAACTATGTACAGTGAAAGGCCTCAAAAGTATCAGTTTTGATATTGTCTTTGCAACTCTCCATTGTGGAGTCTGAACCTAATGCTGAAGTAATAGTAGAAAATAGCACTGAAGCAGGTAAATTCCAAGCACTTTCTAATCTGTCATAACAAGCATTTTCATGAAGAATTTGACTCAAACTATCTTAAAAAGATGCATATTTAATGAAACAAAATCATTTTCATTACCTTTCAGGTTGATGGGAGAAGCCTTTACAAAAGTTCAATGCATAGTGAAGAACAATGAGTAAGAGTGAACATTTAATTAATATCACTGTGATGTATAATTAATGAAATTTCAATTATATCGCTGCTTTTTCTCACTGCCTGACATGGCAGATGGCTAATCAGGCATAAAGAAGAAAACGGCTGCCAGCTACAAATAAAAGATTCCAGTTTTCTCTAAGCCTGAACACTTCTAAGGGATTTAAAAATCCACATCCATTAACCCTGTCAGAGCCATGAGTAGTGGGAATGAATCTTTACAACACACATACGACAAAATAGCTTGTTAGCTGTAAAGCTACTGTTGTTTTAATATACATAAATGATCTGGAAGCGGGCAAAGGTGGTCTGATCAGTAAGTTTGCAGATGACACGAAGATTGGTGGAGTAGCAGAAAGCATAGGGGACTGTCAAAGAATACAGGAGAATATAGATAGACTGGAGAGTTGGGCAGAGAAATGGCAGATGGAGTTCAATCCAGGCAAATGTGAGGTGATGCATTTTGGTAACTCTAATTCTAGAGCGAACTATTCTGTAAACAGAAGAGTCTTACAGAAAGTTGATGTGCAGAGAGATCTGGGAGTTTAGGTCCATTGTACCGTGAAGCTGGCTGCACAGGTAGATAGAGTGTTCAAGAAGGCATATGGTAAGTTTGCCTTCATTGGACAGGGTATTGAGTATAAGAGCTGGCAGGTCATGTTAAAATTGTACAAGACTTTGGTTCGGCTGCATTTAGAATACTGTGTGCAGTTCTGGTCACCACATTACCAAAAGGATATGGACGCTTTGGAGAAGGTGGAGAGAAGGCTTATAAGATGTTGCCTGGTATGAAAGATGCTAGCTATGAAGAGAGGTTGATTAGGTTAGGATTGTTTTCATTAAAAAAAAAGGAGATTGAGGGGGGACCTGATTGAGATCTATAAAATCATGAAGGGTATAGACAGGGTGAATAGAGATAAGCTTTTTCCCAGAGTGAGGGGTTCAATAACAAGAGGTCATGCGTTCAAGGTGATAGATGAAAAGTTTAAGGGCGACATATGTAGCAAGTACACAGAGGGTGGTAGAGGCAGGCATGGTAGATTCATTTAAGGTGTGTCTGGACAGATGCATGAGTAGATGGGGAGCAGATCCTTAGGAATTAGGTGACAGGTTTAGATAGTTGGATTTGGATTGCTTCAGGCCTGGAGGGCCGAAGGACCTGTTCCTGGCTGGTAAATTTTCTTTGTTCTTGACTGTAACAGCATGCTTTGGGGATATGTGAAAAAGGGAGAGCACCTGGGGAGACAAGGTGAGAGTATGTACATGCATGAGAGCGGGGGCGGGCGGTGAGACAAAGAAAGCAGGGTCAGGGGCGAGACAGAACAAGGGTGAGGGCGCCGGCAGGCAAGACAGAGCAGGGTAGGGGTGGATGGCGAATTAAAGTGGAAAAGTACATGGAAAACAAGCCAAATTTGTTGCCATCTCAATGCACGCATTACACATTGTCTGACTTCATTTTGGGTCAGGATTCCAAATGCAACGTCAAGTTCTCCAGACTGGTCATCATAAAACAGGCTCACTGATGACTGGAAGGGTGCAAGACTCATTGTCAATGTACATTGACAGCTATATATTTTTTAATATATACATCTACTGCTTAGCAAATAAGTACCACTCAAAATATTAATTTGTTACTCAATATGTACACATTTTACTGCCAATAAACATGTTAATTTGAATTATTCACTCCTGTAGAGTTTTTGTAACAGCTCACCAAATCTACTATTGAACCACAACAGAGGTGGAGTGTAGAGAGGGAGGAGAGATTGCAAGTCTGGCAAATTTCCTGTTCTGAGCATAAAATCAAACAAAAGAATTTGCCAACAATGGAATGATATCATCAAGCTGTATTCTCAAGCTGAAAATGCCGAATGTTTTGAACTCAGCCAGCAGTGGATATTTTGTTAAACCAGTGACTGCCCCAGAATACAACCACATACTCTTCCTCACCATATACAAATTCAGCTCAAATCTACACTACCCATCTCTACAGAATCCCACCTTCCATCTTATCTTTGCAATTGAATTCAATCATATGTGAAACCATTCTTCCAATTTTTTTCTGAATTCATATCTCCAGCCACAGAAACACCAATCTGTTTCCCTAACTATGAAATCTACCGTTACTTTGTCAAGTTCCCTTCTGTCTCACTGCACATCTGAGCAAGACATGGTGTCATGAACTCATTTTTTTTTAATGAAAATTATCAAACTGTTACCAGTATTCAGAACAGAATAGTGGTTGAAGAGACTGAACCCTACACCACTGCTTGGTCCTCGTTGGTTGCCCAGCAGTAACCCATTCCACAGCTGCTTTCATTACCTTACTTTGCAGAATGAACACATCCAGAAACACGCACTGGACAAAAATACAGCCCTGTGGATGCATGTATAGTGCCAACTGCTGCTCAAGCTCCAAAACCTAAATCCTGATGATATTTCATGCACTGCTGGGTGTCCAAAACATGACAGACATCTTGAAATGCTCAGGATTGTCTAATAAAGTCTGAAGGAACACCTGAGAGCTATTACAATAAATGATCACTATATTAATTAAGGGTTCAAATCACAGAGTCAGAGAGATTGACAGCACAGAAACAGACCTTTCGGTCTAATTCGTCCATGCCGACCTGATAGCCCAACCTAATCTAGTCCTAACCGCCAGCAATCGGTCCATATTCCTCCAAACCCTTCCTAGTCATATACCCATCCAGATGCCTTCTAAATGTTGCAATTGTACTAGTCTCCACCACTTCCTCTGGTAGCTCATTCCATACACGTACCACCCTCTGCGTGAAAAAGTTGCCCCTTAGGTCTCTTTTATATCTTTCCCTTCTCACCCTAAACCTATGCCCTCTAGTTTTGGACTCCCCCACCCCAGGGAAAAAAAACTTTGTCTATTTATCCTATCCATATCCCTCATGGTTTTATAAACCTCTAAGGTCACCCCTCAGCCTCCGACACTCCAGGGAAAACAGCCCCAGCCGATTCAACCTCTCCCTACAGCTCAAATCCTCCAACCCGAACATCCTTGTAAATCTTTTCTAAACCATTTCAAGTTTCATTACATCCTTCCAATAGGAAGGCCAGAATTGCACACAATATTGCAAAAGTGGCTGAACCAATGTCCTGTACAGCTGCAACATGACCTCTCAACTCCTGTACTCAATAGCTTAAAAATGTGTTGCTGGAAAAATGCAGCAGGTCAGGCAGCATCAAAGGAACAGGAGAATCGACGTTTCAGGCATAAGCCCTTCTTCAGGAATGATTCCTTTGATGCTGCCTGACCTGCTACGCTTTTCCAGCAACACATTTTTAAGCTCTGATCTCCAGCATCTGCAGTCCTCACTTTCTCCTGTACTCAATATTCTGACCAATAAAGGAAAGCATACCAAACACCTTCTTCACTATCCTATCTATCCGAGACTCCACTTTCAAGGAGTTATGAGCCAGGACTCCAAGGTCTCTGTTCAGCAACACTCCCTAGGACCTTTCCATTAAGTGTATTAGTTCTGCTAAGATTTGCTTTCCCAAAATGCACCATCTCACAATTATCTGAATTAAACTCCATCTGCCATTCCTCAGCCCATTGGCTCATTCAATCAAGATCCCTTTGTAATCTGAGGAAGCCTTCTTTGCTGTCCACTACACCTACAATTTTGGTGTTATCTGCAAACTATACTGGCAGCACTGCTGCCTCACAGCACCAGGGTTCCAGGTTCAATTTCAGCCTCAGACAACTGTCTATGTGGAGTTTGCATGTTCTCCCTGTGTCCGCGTGGGTTTCCTCTGGGTGCTCCGGTTTCCTCCCACAGTCCAAAGATGTGCAGGTTATGGCCATGCTAAATTGCCCATAGTGTTAGGTGCATTAGTGAGAGGGAAATGGGTCTGGGTGGGTTACTCTTTGGAGGGTCGTTGTGGACTTGTTGGGCTGAAGGGCCTGTTTCCATACTGTAGGTAATCTAATTTAATCTAATCCCTCTTCTGCTCACATCCAAATCATTTGTATAAATGATGAAAAGTAGTGGACCAAGCATCGATCCTTGTGGCACTCCACTGGTCACAGGGAGAAAAACAAACCTCCACCACCACCACCCTCTTGTCTTCTACCTTTGAGCCAGCTCTGTATCCAAATGGCTAGTTCTCTCTGTATTCCATGAGATCTAACCTTGCTAACCAGTCTCCCATGGGGAACCTTGTCAAATGCCTTACTAAAGTCCGTATAGAACACATCTGCCCTCATGAATCGTCTTTGGTACTTCTTCAAAAAAACTTAATCAACTTTGTCAGACATGATTTCCCACAAAGTCATGTTGACCATCCCATATCAGTCCTTGCCTTTCCAAATACATGTACACCTTGTCCCTCAGGATTGCCTCCATCATTGCCCACCACCAATGTCAGGCTCACCGGTCTATAGTTCCCTGGCTTTTCCTTACCACTTTAAACAATGGCACCGTGTTAGCCAACCTCCAGTCTTCCAGCACCTCACATGTGACTATCGATGATACAAATATCTCAGCAAGGGCCCCAGCAATCACTTCCCTAGCTTCCCACAGAGTTCTAGGGTATACCTGATCAGGTCCTGGGGATTTGTCCACTTTTATATGTTTCAAGATATCCAGCACTTCCTCCTCTGTAATATGGACATTTTCAAGATGGCACCATCTATTTCCCTACATTCTATATCTTACATGTCCTTCTCCATAGTAAATACAGATGCAAAATACCCATTTAGTATCTTCCCCCATCTCCTGCGGCTCCATGCGAAGGTCGCCTTGCTGATCTTTGAGGGCCCAATTCTCTCCCTAGTTACCCCTTTGTCCTTAATGTATTTGTAAAAACCCTTTGGATTCTCCTTAACCCTATTTGCCAAAGCTATCCCTTTTTGCAATCCTGATTTCCCTCTTAAGTATACTCCTACCGCCTTTATACACTTCTAAGAATTCACTCGATCTATCCTGCCAAGACCTGACATCTGCTTCCTTTTCTTCTGAACCAAACCCTCAATTTCTTTTGTCATCCAGTATTCCCTACACCTCTCAGCCTTTCCTTTCACCCTAACAGGAATATACTGTCTCTGGACTATCTTTTGAATTGAATTTATTGCCACGTGTACTTTCCTGATGAAGGGCTTTTCCTGAAATGTCGATTTTCCAGCTCCTCAGATGCTGCCTGACCTGCTGTGCTTTTCCAGCACCATTCTAATCTAGACACTATTCACTGTCACGCAAAATTTCCTCAGCTGCCTGAGGAAGAAGAGATATTGTTGGGCCTTTATAACCTGTGCATCCACATGAAGAGTCCAAAAAAGCTTGTTGTGAATGACCACTCCCAGGAGCTTGACACTCTCCATTTGTTCCACCTCTGTCGTTCATTTCTGAAGGCTTCCCATTTTCCAGCCATCCCTTTACCTGTGAACATCTGCCCCCCACCCCCCCCCCAATCAACTGTTGAAAATTTTTGCCAAATACCAAAATTGGGCTTCCTCCAATTTGGAACTTCAACTTTTAGATTTGTTTATCCTTTTCCATCACTGCGTTGAAACTAATTATGGTTGCTGGCCCCAAAGTGCTCCCGTACTGATACCTCAGTCACCTGCCCTACCTTATTGCCCAAGAGTAGATCAAGTTTTGCACCTTCTCTAGTCGGTACATCCACATATTGAATCAGAAAATTTTCTTGTACACTCTGAAATCCCTCCCCATCTAAACCCTTAACACTACAGCAATCCCAGTCTATGTTTGGAAAGTTAAAATCCCCTGCCATAACCACCCTATTATTCTTACAGATAACGGAGATCTCCTTACAAATTTGTTTCTCAATTTCCTGCTGACTATTAGGGGGTATATAATACAATCCCAATAAGGTGATCATCCCTTTCTTATTTCTCGGTTCCACCCAAACAACTTCCCTGGATGTACTTCCAGGAATATCCTCCCTCAGTACAGTTGTAATGCTACCCCTTATCAAAAACACCACTACCCCATCTCTCTTGCCTCCTTTTCTGTCCTTCCTGTAGTATTTTTATCCTGGAATATTAAGCTGCCAGTCCTGCCCATTCCTCAGCCACATTTCTGTAATTGCTATGACATCCCAGTCCCAGGTTCCTAACTATTCCCGGAGTTCATCTGCCTTCCCTGTTCGGCCCCTTGCATTGAAATAAATGCAGTTTAATTTATTCGTCCTACCTTGTCCCTGCCTGCTCTGGCTGTTTGATTCGCTTCTTTTCTCAACTGTACCAGTCTCAGATTGATCGCTTTCCTCACTGTCTCCCTGGGTCCCCTCGCGTTTCCCCCCCCCCCCCCCCCCCCCCGCCCCCCCAACCTTACTAGTTTAAATCCTCCCGAGCAGGTCTATTAAATCTCCCTGCCAGTATATTAGTCCCTTTCAATTCAGGTGCAATCTGCTCTTCTTGTACAGGTCACTTCTACCCCAAAAGAGATTCCACTGATCCAAAAATGTGAATCGTTCTCCCATACACCAGTTCCTCAGCCATGCATTCATCTGCTCTATCCTCCTATTCCTTCCCTCACTAGCTCATAGCACCGGGAGTAGTCCAGATATTACTGAACTTGAGGACCTCCTTTTTAAATTCCTGCCTAACTCTGTATTCTCCCTTCAGAATCTCATCCATTTCCCTTCCTATGTGAATGGTTCCAATGTGTACAATGACCTCCTGCTGGTCCCTCTCCTCTTGAGAACATTCTGCCCCCCTCTCTGAGACATCCTTAATCCTGGCACCAGGGAGGCAATACACCATTTTGATTTTTTTTGCTGCTGGCCACAGAAACGTCTGTCTAGACCTCAAACTAGAGTGTCCCCTATCACAATCCATCTCTTGGAACCCAACATACCCCTCATTGCATTAGAACCAGTCTCAACACCATAAACTTGGCTGTTCGTGCTACATTCCCCTGAGAATCTATCACCCCTGACATTTTCCAAAACAGCATACTTGTCTGAAATGGGGATAGCTACAAAACTCCTGCACTACCCGATTATCTCTCCCACCTTCCCTGGAGTTAACCCACCTACAGATCAATGTTGATTATTCGAATATCAGATTATCCGAAGGAGACCTCTAGGTCCCGATAGAAACATTACATCAACAACGTGTTTCCAACACTGAGCGCGCCTTTTGCTTACAGTGACTAGAAGTGAACTCTGCTTCCTGAAATGCTTCCTGGGTTGGGGCAGATGGGATATTGGACAAGGTTGCAGGACGGGTGGGGCTGTGTTGGACAAGGTTGGGGTGTTGGACAGGGTTTGGTGATGTGGGCAGGCAGGGGTCACTGTTGCATGGGGTTGGGGGCAGGCAGAGGGGCTATGTTGGAGAGTGGGTGGGGGTCAGTGTTGGGGGGCTATGTTGGATTGCAATGGGGACAGGCAGTGTTGGGGTGGGCAGGGGGACAGGCGATGTTGGACAGGGTTGGGGGCGGATGGGGTGGGGCTGGGTGCCGGATGTTGGTGCAGGGTTGGGTGTCGGACGTGGGTGCAGGGTTGGGTGGCGGAGTCTCACATGCGGTGTGCTGTTGTCTAGTCTCCTGAATGGGGAGTAGACGTAACAGAAAACTCTGAACCCCATTGAATCAATTAACCGAATAATCAATTATCTGAATGAAAGTGCCCACCCATCTCGTTCGGATAATCGAGGTTCCTCTGTATATGAATATATCTGCGACTTTTCCCCCTTTCTATAACTGCTATCCATCACATCCCCTTGCTCTCGTAAATTCCTCATTGCCTCTGTCTCTCCAACTGATCTATTCGATCTGATGGGATTTGCAACCAGTTGCATTTATTGCAGATATAATCCTCAGTAATATAAACTCTCCCTAAACTCCCATATTCGACAAGAGCATATACTAAGGACCTTTTTGCTCCTTCCAATCTACAGACCCAGAAAATAGCACCACGTTATTCGTTTCCAAAACACTGCTCTAGGCTAACTTAATACTTATGGCTTATATTTTTAAGTTAGATCTGGAGACATATCTCAATAAAACATACAATCAAGAAAAACCCATGCTACTCGCGACTGCTGACTTACTGTAAGTCCATACTTAAAACTATTTATTTATCGGTTTCTGTGCTATGACCTCTCCCAAACAGGTTCCTCCAAGATCAGTTATGAATTTCACTGTTTATTAATTTTCCCAGATGCACTCTGATGTCCAGTGAGTCATGAAGGCAGTAACTGCACAGGTTCACTGCTTTGTCAGTTAGCAGTGTGGGTTTCTTTCTCTCTCTCTCCTGCACTAACCTGACCATGTGCTGCCTTTGTCTGTCAGTTTCCCTTTTAAAAGTGCCGTTGTTTTGACTTTTTTTTCCCTCCAAAGTTCAAAAACACTGTGACAGCATATAAAACAGTTATTGCTGGTCCTAGAATTCGAGGAAATCACCTCCAACACCTAAAATACCTCAAAAAAATTTCTGTTACAATCAGAAATGTTTCCTGTCCTCCACCTTCATTAGACTGGTTCTAGTTCCAAAGTAGGAATGTATAAAATATTACCGAGATTGACTGCCAGCAGGTTATGCGCTTTTTGAACAAAATAGAATGTACCTGCAAATATAATTCTACAAATGTAAATTCACCCCATAGACTTATATCAGTGCACGTGTGTTGGAGAGTGTATTTGCATGTGTGCAAGATGGAATATACGTCTGTGTGTGTGAGCACGAGAGAGACAGAGAGTATGAGAGTGGGCGCCTGTGACTGAGCACCAGAGAGAGAGAGAGAGAGAGAGAGAGAGAGAGAGAGAGGGAGAGAGAGAGAGAGAAAGAATGAAAGGGGGTCTGTGTGAGTTTGCGAGTGTGTGTTGTGTGAGAGACAGTTTTCGAGTATAGTGGCATCACTTGTGGTGTGACATGAACCCAAGGTCCGGGTTGAGGCCATCCCCACGGGTTCGGAGCTTAGCTATCAGCCTCTACTTAATCATTTCTAGTGGCTGAGCAGTTACACCACACATATTGGAGGGGGCAGGGTGGGACTTTTTTTTTTGATTTGCAGAAGGTGGGAGGCTCTAGATACTGTGATCTAGGGCAAATACATGCTGGAGAACCTTCAGCTCAGAGAGATGGAGCTGGAAGCCAGGCTGCAAACACGTGAGGGGAAAAATGGGGGAAATAGTTAACCAGTCACTTTATTTCAAGAGACAGTCATTCCCTCCGGACAGAGCCTTCTGATTGAATCAGTGGACAGAGTCAGGAGGGTGTCAGTGAAAGTCAGGGCAGGTAAAGGGGATTGGAGAGAAAGCTGCAGTGGGGAGGAGCTAACTGGCTGTGTGTTGGGAATAAGGACAATGTTGGGGAATGAGAGGTGGTGGTAAGGGACAGATAGTGACAGGGATCGTCTCAGTTCTCTGCAGGAGGCCAGATGGCATCAGTATCTCTCTGGTGCCAGGATTCGGGAATAGATGAGCTCAGGGCTGGAGAAATGGGAAAGGGAGGTTGCAGTGGGTATGGTCCAACAATGTCAGGAGGAGAGAGCCTCTACTGAGGCACATGTGATGTTAGAAGCTACAAAGACAAAGCAGAACCTCAAACCTCTGGGCGGTACGGTGGTTCAGTGATCAGCACCTCTGCACATAGTGCAAGGGACCTGGAATCGATTCCAGCCTGGGGCAACTGTCTGTCTGCTCGTTGGCATGTTCTCTCCCTTGTGTCTGCATGGGCTAACTCTGGGTGCTCCTGTTTCCTCCCACAGTTCCAAAGATCTGCAGTTTAGGGTGGATTGGCCGTGCTAAAACGTGTCTGGGGATGTGTAGGTTAGGGCAGATTAACCATGGGGAACTGCAGGGATGTAGGGTAAGTGAGTGGGTCTGGGTGGGATGTTGTTCACAAGGTCAGTGTGAATTTGATGGGTTGAATGGCCTGTAGGGATTAATGATTCTACAGCCTTAGTCACGTGTATATTGAGAAATGATTGTCCCAATTCTGCTGTGGGAGAAGTGAGTTCCAGTTCATGGAACACTGACACCAGTCCTGGGAAAGGTGGGATTTGGGCTGTGTCTTCCCCTACCCACTGTCCCTATTCATTCTCTCTCCCCCCCAACCCTATGCCACCCATTCTCTCTCTCGCCCCCACATTTTCTTACCCCTGCCCAATGTTTTCCTTCTACCCCCCACCCTCAGTCCCCCCAGTCTCTCTCTTCCCACACCTTCTGTCCCCTGTCGATTTTCTCTCTCCCCCCCCACCTACCCCATCCATTCTCTCTCCCTTCCCTTCCCTCCCCACCCCCATCCGTTCTCATGCCTTAAGCCCTCTTTCATCACTGCATCAAACCCTCTAAAAAGGGAGAGAGAGAACGGATGGTGAGGACTCTACCTGGGAGACAGGGATGCACGAGAAATGGCTGATCTTTCAAATTGAGAATAGCTAAAATGATATGTTCAGAAACATTGTTAAAGTCTGAATGAGTGTTCAATTTTATAAAAAAAAGCAGACATCTTTTTGAAACCTGCATTGAAATATGTGCAGTCAGGCCACAGCTCAGGACAGGCTGTAAGGAGTGAATGGCCTATTCCTAGTCTTGTGAAATTATTTCTACATAGTTAGAACCAGAGTTGTAGAGCACTGAAATAATCCCTTCTGTTAATGCCGATCTGATATCCCAAATCAATCTCAGTGAGAGAAGAAAGATGTAAAAGTGACAAGGGCAAACCTTTCTCCACATAGAGTGGTTTGTATATGGAATAAACTGCCAGAGAAAGTTTTGACAACGCTGTTCCTTTAAGGAGTTACTTTGTCCTTTAGTCTTGGAGAGGTTCTAAGGCAAGATACCAAGCTCAGACAAAAAAAGTAAATAATTGGAGGGGCCTTGGTGGTTTTTTTTTCAAAAAGTTGAAACAATGGAAGCAGCCTGGGTGTGACCAGCTCTTAGAAACCAGGCTCTCTCATTTTTAGCTGAAAAATGTGTTGCTGGAAAAGCGCAGCAGGTCAGGCAGCATCCAAGGAGCAGGAGAATCGACGTTTTGGGCATAAGCCCTTCTTCTCAGGGCTCTTTCTCATTTTTACACTTGGTTTTAAGCAGAAGCTCTGGAGTTTCAGAACAGTTAGAAGTTTCAGTGAATGTGTCTTAGCTGCTTTCTCTGCATTTTTTCTTGATTTTTTTCCTCCTGGATTGGAGATCTGCATGTGAGAATCTGTGCCTCGATTCTCCTTTCTGTCAAAGGGTGCGTTTATGGGATGCTACTATATTGGAAAAGTTAACTAGTAATAGATACTATACCTATTATTCAGTTAAATGTTCCAATAGTTATGTTATTCTAAATTCTTTTTTGTTTGAATTTTAACTATAGCGTTTGAATAAATGGCATTTTGCGTAATGTCTAGTAGATTGACTAATCACATTGCATCTGGAACACAGCACTTCACATCTACCTTTGACATAAGAAAACGTTAGAGTCTAGGCTACTTCCTTAAAATATATTGAGAGGGTCTGGTATGGTGCATAAGAAAGTGGTAGATGCAAGTATAGTTACAATGTTTAAAAGACAGTTGGACAGGTACATGAATGGGAAAAGTTTAAAGGGATATGGGCCAAACACAGGCAAGTGGGCAAATTTAGTTTGGGAAACTTGGTTGGCATGGATGAGTTGGACCAAAGGGTCTGTTCCCATGTTGTACAACTCTATAATCAGTGCTGAGATGTTTTATGATGTGTAATTAACCAAAATAAAACTTTCATCCAAAGTGTGGATTTGGATCCTATTCAGAAATTGACATGCTCCAGCGCATAAATAAGGCTGTGCAATCCACAGGATTGCGGTGCCCAGGACAGGAATAAGGGGTCAACCACTAAGGGACTAAAGATACAATTTAATCAAATATGATTCAAATACTACTGAGTATGCTTACAAAACAAAGCAAAAACAAACAACTACTCTCAATCTGCTGCAGTCTAAAGTTGCAACTGACAACTATATCATTCTTGTATAGGAGAGCTTTTTGACTTGTTTTGTCATTCCATCAGAAACTACTATTAAGAATAAAACCCTAATCCGAGTATATTATAGTGCCTATAAAATAACCTGCAGGGAGTAAACATTAATGTAGGATTCAACAGTTCCTCTAATTGGTGGTCAGAATTATGAAAATACACAAATCATAATATCACCAGTGAGCAGGCTACATATTCAAACAATTATATGCATCACCTTTACCCCCATATTACCAGCATAAGTATAAATGAAAAATAGAATTGTGCAGATAATATTCCATCGTGCTGACCATGCATTGCTTCAAAGTAATGCTTCTTCAAATAGCATTTGTTTTAATATAAAGGACTGACTTGGAATGGAAATAGCAAATAATTAAGACCATTACCATTCCACAAAGGAGAGTCAGCATTTGTGCCAAAAACATTGATCAATATCGATTGATGATCCAGACTGCAATTGGAAGTGTGTAGTTAAATAAAGAAAGGAAATGTAATTCAAGCACAAAAACTGAATAGAGAAGACCCGCCAAAATGTTGTTTCAAATGGGAGCAGCTGTGGAGAAATCTGTATCTAGAGATGATTCTGTATTCACTGTGATGAAATGTTTTGTTCAAACCACAAGTCAGCCTGTACCATTTTATTCCTAAAGTATAGCCAGTTATTTTACGTTTAGTTACTGACATGAAAAATATGGTGGAAAGAACATACACTCCTATTTATCTCGCACATTATTTTAAATAGATGAGTCCAGGGTAAATACATTGATTGCAAAATACCTAAGAATCAGATGGCTTGTTTTGTCCTGAAATCAAACTTAGATGAGGTGAGTAATAACATATCTGATATTACAGCTAGGTAGAGTTCAAGAAGGTGTTGTTTCATGGCTGAATTTGAATAAATTGAAGGAAACTTTTGTTGCTTGTTTTTTTTTCTAAAAACAAGAAATTTTATTCATGCAACATACCTTAGCTAGTCATTCTTAATCTAACAATATAGTTGAACGTGATGTGATGGACATCTGTTGAGTTCAACAAATCTTCACATATAAAATATTAGACAAGTCCAGTCAAGTGATCATGTACAGTGTATTGTTTTTGAAGCAAAGGTAAAAAGGAGTTAAAAGCTCAAATCAGATCTGGACTAAGCTACCACAGGGAAGCATTAAAGTGTTTAAATTCTAGGAGAAACAATAGAATTTCTAGATATTCACCAAGTTACACTTACAAATATTTCTAATAAACGCCTGAGCAATACTACAATATCAGTTGAAGTGCATGTCAGGACACTGACATGTACAGAATGACGATTCACTTGACATGACAGAAGAGTAAGATATGATGGAATGAGAGTATCTAGTCAAAATTTGCTTAATTAATATGGACTTGATTCATTCTTATATGCAGAAATACAGGGACACATTTAGGAATGTTGTTACATTACTAGGAGATTGCAGCCTTGATTGAATAGGCTATAGCATAGACCATCTCTGAACTACATTATACCTTAACAATCAATGCAGACATTGATCCATGAACATTTGTCAGCATGTTTTCTTGAAAAGAAAATCCATGCATTTTTGTAAATTAAGAGAAGCAATTGTTCAGCTCATATCTATAAAAAAGTGCTCAATAATGCAGTTAACAACCCATATATTAAAAATTTGTCCAAAAACTAATGAACAAATTGCTTTGTGAATAATTGATGGAGTAAGAACAGAGGTATTGGTAATAAGTAAAGATTGAGGCTGGATTTTCAGTTCCCCTTTGTGACAAGGTTGGCTGCAGGTACAGTTTGAAAGCAACACACAAGTGGCATGCCAGCATTCCAAAACCTTTGGTGACAACTGCACTTTTTCAAAGAAAGGGTAGATAGGGGCAGGAGAGTAACTAACATATGGAATACCTCCAAGTAAGTTGCTGTTAAGCTCTCTGAAGAGCTCAAGGAATATAGGATCAAATTTCTGGTCAGAACAGCAACAGTAAACTTGGAACATAAAGTCATAGAGACGTACAACATGGAAACAGACCCTTCGGTCTAACCCGTCCACGCTGACCAGCTATCCCAACCCAATCTAGTCCCACTTGCCAGCACCCGGCCCATATCTCTCCAAACCTTTCCTATTCATATACCCATCCAAATGCCTTTTAAAATTGCAATTATACCAGCCTCCACCACTTCCTCTGGCAGTTCATTCCATACACATGCTAGAGCACAACTGTTGACAGCACTGGAGGCCAATTATTTATTTTTACTGCATTAAGAAATAAAGCCAAATTGAAGCACTCAAGCAGCAATAAAAAGTTGCCAATGCTCGAGTAGAATAGTTTTAAGTGCTTAATAGTTGACAGGGGTACTTGTTTGAATGCTCTCTTCTCTTGCCTGCACCATTTGTCTAGGCAAGAGTAAGTCAAAATAACGTTGCCTGTTGTCTTTGGGAAAAAAAATCAGCCTGCAGTTATTGCTTTCAGGCAGTGGCCAGCACCATGAGCTAGAATCCCCTGAAGAAAAGGCCTTGATGAGTGGACTTGAGGACTCAGATGATTGTGATCTTCTGGCAAACCAGATTACTAGTGTCGACGCTTGTGATAGGTTCAAAAATTGCCTGCACTCACCAGTCAGCTGTTAAATATCCAAATGACAGGACCTGTTGAGTTCTCTCATCAGAAGGGATAGCACTTTAGTCACCATCTAACATGCTGGCCTCCACATGAAGAAAAAAGATCATTCATTTTATATCTAATATGAATAATTTCTTCATCATTAAATTTGAGAATCTGACCAAAATCAGATAGGTTTTAAATGGTAGATACATAAAAATGCTTTGTTTTGGATGCTCCCACCAAATAAACAGTATGCTTAAAAGTAGACAAGACCATTTGGAATTGAAGGTTCTACTCCAGAAGAGTTTGACAAAACCTATGACGGAATTGCTAAATTTCACTGGTAAATGGAGTGCTCATGGGTCAAACTACTTCCAGTCAACGACAATTCAAATTAGGTTAATGCAGGCAAACAAGCACTTGATTAATTTCTCTCAAGTGGCCAAGAATACCTCAATGCAAACTTTTAAACATTTTCTGATCCTTTTAGAGGGAAACAATGCTAATCTTTCATATTTTTCCCGAACAATTGAACCGCAAAGAATGCAATAATGTCAGGTTGCTTTGGATAGATTCCCAGGGAGTGCCTAAGGTGACCGGTGCAGTTGCTATCAGATTAAGTTTGGGTTTTAGTAGAATATGAATGCACTTTAACAATAGAAAAAAACAGTACAGCAGTAAAAGCACTGAATTCTGAAAGTAAATTGGGCAGGTAACTTCATAGCCAAACTTCCTCAACTAGTGTATCTGCTTGTTCCAATGAGATACAATTACATTTATGTATTAATTAATCACCACTCCATGTGCTGGATTTTGTGGCACCTGATTAAGCTTGTTTTCAATAAGAGGTGATGTAAACTATGAAAAGTAGCATGATGTCTATCGTTACCCCAGCCTCCATAACATGATACGTGGACTTTGAAATCGTCAGTCAGCTCTCTCTTTTCAAAAATAAATTAGCAGGTTATCAACTTGCTTAAGTGCTTTAAAAAAATTGGTCAAATTCAGCCCATGTGTATCACAGGCATGCCAAGCTGCTCAACACAATAAAATTTGACCTTCATCCAAGCAAGATAATCCTAAACTTTACAATCCACACAAAGCCTTTTATTTAGAATGTCACAATCTATTTAATACACCACATCAATGAAATAAAATCAACGTTCTCAACCTAAAATGCTTACTGGACATGGATGAAAAAGGACTCTGCTCCTCATATTTCATCAAAATAATCATCTTGTACCATACATTCATAGCATACACTCAACTGTAGTCCACAGGCCCTGTAAATATGCACAATGCTGGACTGTTTCCTGCCTGTGTTAGATGTATCCTCTGATTCCTTAAGAAATGAAAAATCTGGGTTTAAACTCTCAATTCTGCTATTCTAGGTCTTCCTGACGTAATCTACAATCAATCTTACTATTTGTGAAACTGTATACTTTTATTATCAAATTTGACACTTGCTTTTAGGGCATAATATTCAGTCTTAATAAACTCAGTTATTCTTGTTGCATTTTAATTGTATCATTTACCAGTTTTATTTTGAATAAGTCACATGGAAGACACCTTATTAAATATCTTTACAAAATCTATATATACACTACTGCGTTTCTTTCAAATACCTAACTGGTCACTTCTTCACACAATTCTATTAAATTTGTCAAAGCTGACATGTCTGAAAGCCAGAGCTGCTGTCCTTAATTAACCTTTGCTAAGTACTCATTAATTTGATCCTTAAATTAAGATGGAGTGATTTTTCTTCTTAATGCATAATTTTCTTGTGATCAAGTTGGCTTGACCTCAACTTGCATTATTTCTGATAAGCCAAAGATCCGAAACTCATTACCAATAAACAGCCCAAGAACTGCAATTAGCCAATCTCAGAATAATGTCTGGTCAGTTAGTAACATAGGTAAAAACAATGACTGCAGATGTTGAAAACCAGATTCTAGATTAGAGTGGTGCTGGAAGAGCACAGCAGTTCAGACAGCATCCGAGGAGCAGTAAAATCGGCATTTCGGGCAAAAGCCCTCCATCAGGAATACAGGCAGAGAGCCTGAAGGGTGGAGAGATAAATGAGAGGAGGGTGGGGGTAGGGAGAAAGTAGCATGGAGTACAATAGGGGAGTGGGGGAAGGGGTGAAGGCGATAGGTCAGGGGGAGGGTGGAGTGGATAGGTGGAAAAGAAGATAGGCAGGTAGGACAAGTCATGGGGACAGTGCTGAGCTGGAAGTTTGGAACTGGGGTGAGGTGGGGAAGGGGAAATGAGGAAACTGTTGAAGTCCACATTGATGCCCTGGGGTTGAAGTGTTCCGAGGCGGAAGATGAGGCGTTCTTCCTCCAGGTGTCTGGTGGTGAGGGAGCGGCGGTGAAGGAAGCCCAGGACTTCCATGTCCTCAGCAGAGTGGGAGGGGGAGTTGAAATGTTGGGCCACAGGGCGGTCTGGTTGATTGGTGCGGGTGTCCCAGAGATGTTCCCTAAAGTGCTCTGCTAGGAGGTGTCCAGTCTCCCCAATGTAGAGGAGACCACATCAGGAGCAACGGATACAATAAATGATATTGGTGGATGTGCAGGTAAAACTTTGATGAATGTGGAAGGCTCCTTTAGGGCCTTGGATGGACGTGAGGGAGGTGGTGTGGGCGCAAGTTTCGGATTTCCTGCGGTGGCAGGGGAAGGTGCCAGGTGTACACTAGCTTACTGGGAAATCAGGATTTTCCAAGCCCAGAGAAAGTCACAAATGAATTTGTAGACCATTCAATACAATTATGGCTGATCCGAGTAGAACCTCAAATCTGCATTGCTATCTACCCCAATAATCTTTCACCCCCTTGCTCAACTAGAATCATTCCATCCCTACTTTCCAAATATTCAAAGGTTCTGCTTCCACTGTCTTTTCAGGGAGCATTCCAAAACTCATAATCCATTAAGAAAATAACATTTCACCCAATTTCTTTTAAATGGGTGACCCCTTATTTTTAAATAATGAACTCTATCTCTAGATTCTCCCATAAGAGAAAATATCCAGTCCATATCTACCCTGGAAAGATCTTGTCAGAAGAGTCTTCCTCTCAGTGTTTGTTTTAAGTTTATTCGAACATGCATCTTCCATCATCCCAGCCTCTTGGGATCTTATACTATCTTCCCAGTGTTCAAATTTTCCTTTCAAATTCAGATCATTAACATACCAAAAAGGACAATGATCCCAACACCAAGCACTGGGGAGCACCTCTATGTACCTCCCATCAGTCTGTAAAACATTCAACATGATTCTCAACTTTGTTCCTTCGCTAATTTTCTATTTATGCTGTTACTTTCCATTTCGAGTTGTATGGTAGCCTATTATATGGCACTTTATCCATTGCCTCTCGAAAGTATATATGCATAAATTGGTCAAATGGATTTGCCTTTAATATATTGATGCTTATATTTTTCTCAAAAACAATAAAATTTTATCATACTATCTCTGAACAGGTTCTAGAGTCTCTTGTTGCACAGTGGTAGTATCCCTACCTCGGGAGCAGGATGCCTGGGTTCAAGTTCAACCTGTCCAGAGATGTATAAGAGCATCTCTGAACAGGTTGATTTGAAAGTACTACCCTTAGAGGATCCTGCAATTTCCAACAACAGATATGAGATATGCAGTCAGATAATTTGGGGGATTTGGTAGTGTTTCATCTCTGGGTCAGGATGCCTGAATTCAAGTCCTATCTGACCAGGAGTCTGCCGTAGTGTGTCTGAATACATTAATTGAAAAATATCTTTTAAGATCTGGATTCCAAAGGCTTTTGTGGCACAGTGGTACACTATATAAAAAGAAAGAGCTAGGGACTTGGGGCTGTTGTGGTGCATTGGTAACGTCCCTACCTCTGGTTCAGGAGACTTTTACCCACTTCATGGCCCACTTTTACCAGGAGTGTATCACAACTAACTGAACAGGTTGATTCAAAAATATAAAAAAAGCTGAATTCCTATTTTTTGTTGATGCACTGCACCTGGTTGATAGTGCTTGTTAATTGCTTTTAATTTGTGACAAGTAATTTTGTGGTGGTAAGAAAATTGCCTGGAAGTGTATAATAGTATTTCTGAACAGAAAACAACATAAAATCTGGATTCTCAGGCTGTTGTGGTGGGTAAGTAATGCCTCGGCCTCTAGGCCAGAAAGTACAGGTTCAAGTCCCACCTGTATTATAACAATTTCAATCTGTTTTAAAAACTTACCCGTCTACCTCCATTTAACTTACCCCTCTCTCACCCGGCTCCTCTTTAATTATTCTTGCACTGGCCCTGGTGGGCAATGTTAGTTAATGGTTTATTTAGTATTTAAATGATTTTGTGGTAAATTATGAAAAAGGAGGAGCTGGATTCGTCTCCTATAGGCTTCGGGACCAGATGGGAAAAGTGCACCGAACCTATGGATTTATAAGAAAACCCTAGTAAATCTCAAAGTCTTTTGCTACTTCACTAAACATTGCAATATCAGTCTGTGAAACAGGGACTGAGCCTCCTTGGAAGGTTCAGCCCAAAATGTTTTAGCATTAGAGAAATCTTCACACGTCTTGCTCAAGGCTCTAAACTTCAGAGAATGGATTTGGTCATAGATTTTATAACAGCCTTAATCTGGACTTGTGTGTGATAGAAATAGTGAAAGCAATTTGAAATTGATGAATAATTGATGTTAATGTATTCTCTTTGTCTTGATACCGTAGTGATATATAGTATTCCCCTATAATTGATGAAAAGCAGATCAATGCGTAAATTCTCAATGTGCCACGTAGTGTGTCAAAACAGTGTCTTTTTGAGCTCAAGTCGGAAACATTGACAAACATCTGTAAACACCAACTGCAGATAATTAGAATGTTTACTGAATAGCAGCTCAATTGTTTAAATACCACTGCTGGACTTAATCATGCTAGTCAAAGACAGGGACAAAAAGACAATAAAAACTAACCACTAGCAGCCACTTTTTACTAGAGGCAAACTGAATCCGCTACTAATTATATCCTTTTCAACTTGCCCCAGATCTCGTAGAACCCAGTATTGAACACAGTTCTTGTCATGATACAGGAGGAAAGATGTTAGTGTCCTTGACAGAGTGTGGAGATTTACCAAAATGGTTGTAAGGTTATAAATGTTACACTTTAACTGCTCTGTTTGGACCGATAAAGAATGAGGGGAGATTTGATAGACATGTACAGACTATAACAGGTTTGAATAAGGTAGACATGACAAAACTGTTCCCATTAACCGATAGTACAAGGACCACAGGATATAGAGTAGAGGGGTTTTTATCCCGAAAGTTGAGGAAATATAAAAGGGACCTGAGGGGCACCTTTTTCCATGCAAAAGGTGGCTTGTATGTGGAATGAACTGCCAAAGTGGTGGATGCAGGTATAGTTAAAAAACATTTGGACAGATACTTGAATATGAAAGGTTTAGAAAGATATGACCAACTGCAGTCAAATGGGACTAGCTTAGTTTGGGAAACTTGCTTAGCACGGACGAGTTGAACCAAAGGGTCATTTTCCATACTGTATGACTATGGCTATTTATAAGAGGCAGGTGCAGGGTATGCAGAGAAGAACTTTTCTATGCAATAGTCATGGCCAGGAATTTTCTGCATACAATGTATAGTGGAAGAGAAGACAATCAATCATTTGAAAAGGCATCAGATTCGAGGGAAGTGGGGATATAGTGGTAATAACACTGGACTAGCAAATCAGAATGCTAGCCTAGTGTGCTGGGCCAAAATAGAAAGTGCTGTAAAAACTCAGATCTGGTAGCATCTGTGGAAAGAAACCAGAATTAACATTTCGGGTCTAGTGACCCTTCATCAGAATGGAAGATGCACATAGGCATCTACAGGTGCAACAACCGAAGCATCAAGTTTCTGGAATATGCTCCCATGCCTCTCTACCTCATTTTCCTCCTACACTAGTGGCATATTTAAGGAAGGAGAACCCTTGAGGTTGATGTATACTCTGAGAAATCCTCAAGTGCCCTAATGGCCATACATATGCAGTTAACACTATCCCTCACAGGTGAAAAACCAACTACATCCTGAAAAACCACCTACCTGCTCATTCTGACTTTCACTTTCCATGAGAAGTTGGCAAAATAGCCTGTCCTGTTAAACAGTTATTTATCTCAGGCATTGAAGAATGCCAACAGATATACTGAAAATGGCTCAGTTCTGTAAGAATCTGGAGGCAAGTTGGGAGTAACAATGATTTTAGGAGAAAGTGAGATCTGCAGATGCTGGAGATCAGAGCTGAAAATGTGTTGCTGGAAAAGCGCAGCAGGTCAGGCAGCATCCAGGGAACAGGAGAATCGACGTTTCGGGCATAAGCCCTTCTTCAGGAATTTCTAAAGAAGGGCTTATGCCCGAAATGTCGATTCTCCTGTTCCCTGGATGCTGCCTGACCTGCTGCACTTTTCCAGCAACACATTTTCAGCAGTAACAATGATTTTGACAGCTACTATCCATTTGACAGCAGGACTTGGTGCATCATGTTGCAACTGTCTGTCATCAGCAAATATCAGATCTTAAACTGGAGATATCACTGTTCCAATGTGTCACAGGGGTTTATACCCCAGGGTGCGTATACGCTGTAATGTGGTTATGGCCTCCCTCTGCTCAACCTTTGCCTTCTATAGAGCAGCAAGACAAAGGAGCAGGCTGCTGATGCACTGTCTGGTGCTGGTTTTGCTCCTGCTAGTGCCTTTCCTATTACATCTAGTACTGAAGTCCAAGATAAAATGCATAAATAGCATCCATACTGATCCAATAGATCACAACTCCAGAATGGACATCAAATGTACAAATCTCAAGTTGTGAAAGTAACATTTCAATACAATTACTGTGAACCAGGAAAGAAAGCAATTGTTTGTTTCCCAATATTTATTAGCATATTTCCCCAAGTCTACAGCTCTCTCAATTACCATTCTGATCTTGCTTCTCTTTCACTTGCTAAGTTGCAGGAAGCCTGAGAAATAAGTGAACCCAGAGTTATCAATTCCAAAAGCCATGTTAATATTGTTGTAACTGAGAAACTAGCATATTGAAATCGACAACCCTTCAGAGGAGGTTGTTCACATGCAGCTTTCATGGATGTTAAACAAACTACCAAATTGGAGTCTGCTTCCTGAAACATTGTCAATGCCATATTTTTAGCACACACAACTTTTCCAAACCTATGTTCTCCTGCAAGTTAAAGTTAACTCCTTTGTACCTTTTCACTTTTAAAATTAAATTCGAATGGCATAATTTGAGGTGATCAAAGATTTTCTTCTGTGACCTAAGGTCAGAAAAGGAGAAATAATTGTTGAGTGGTTTTATTGCTTGCTGAAACATTTAATTGAGGCAGCTTTTAATAGTTTCTCAGTCCCTATTTATACTTTCAATTTTCAGTGGTTACCTGAATTTTATCCAATTTGTGCCCAAAAGATGCATAATGTTTTTAAAAGAATTGACATGTTAAACCTGGATTAGACCGAAGATTTTTTTTTAAATGACATCAATATGTAACAGCCAAATTAGCAAAGGTACTCTTGGGACCGGGTTCATTTTAAGACCACTTGCACTGAGCTAATGTGCTAGGATATAATAGCAAACACACACACAGCTAAATTGCCTACCCTTCTTATGGTTGAGCCTGTCTTGATTATTTCTCCCAACTAACCTCCAACTCGTCCATGTCAACCAGATATCTCAACCCAATCTAGTTCCACCTGCTAGCACCCAGCCCACATCCCTCCAAAGCCTTCCTATTCATATACTCATCCAAATGCCTTTTAAATGTTGCAATTGTACCAGCCTCCACCACTTCCTCTGACAGCTCATTCCATACACGTATCACCCTCTGTGCGTAAAAGTTGCCACTTAGGTCTCTTTTATATCTTTCCCCTCTCACCCTAAACCTATGCCCTCTAGTTCTGGACTCCCCACCCCAGGTAAAAGACTTTGTCTATTTACCCTATCCAGATGTTAGAAGTAGTTTCTTTACTCAGTAGTAGGGGCATGGAATGCACTGTCTGCAACAGTAGTAGACTTGCCAACTTTAAGGGTCATTGGACAGACATATGGACAAAAATGGAATAATGCAGGTTAGTTGGGCTTCAGATTGGTTTCACAGGTCAGCACAACATCGAGGGCTGAAGGGCCTGGACTGTGCTGTGCTGTAATGTTTTATGTTTTCAAAAGGTATGCTTTCTCATACTTAATGTCTGGAACCACACTCACATGCTTGACATACCAAATCAAATACTGAATAACTAAATGCAACAGCATGACCACAAAGGAAGCTGAAGGCAAGTTTTTGTTTAAGAATGAAAATATTCACCTGTTACTTGCTCAATGACCAACAGTGGCTCACAGAAAAGTGCCAAGTACAGAACATTACAAATTCAAAACTGTTTCAATACCCATATCATAACACAGAGCAGTTCAAAACTTAGTTCTTTTATAGAAAGAATTGACCATGGAAAAACTGTATTATGAGATTTTAATGCCAATACTTGGGGTAAAATAATGCCATAAACATAGTTTTCTGAAGATTGTGTACTCATCTATTTAATTTTGTTCAGGTGTGTGGCCATTGCCAGTTAAGTCAGCATTTATTACTCATTCCTAATTGCTCTTGAATGCAATGAGTGATGTGAGCTGCAGCCTTTAAGTGCAGCAGTTTGTGTAGCATGGGTATGCTAACAGTGCTGCTTAGGAGAGAGGGCCATTGAAGGAACACATTTATATTTCCAGATGAAAATGTTGTGAGACTTAGAGTGGACTACGTAGATGATCTTCCCATGTATTTGCTGACCTTATCCTTTTCGGTGTAGATCTAAGCTAGTACCTCAAATAACTGTTCAAATTTGATGAACATCTTGCTCTGCATTTTGTCAAGTACATGTATAGGTATAGAAAGAACTAGGAGGAAGAGTCTAGAGTTATGACAGAAACCAGAGATAGCACAGCAAGCTAAGTGGAAACAGGATAGTCCTGCTTAAACTGGCAAAAAATTCAGACTTAGAGCTTTGATGCTGAATATAAAAGCTGTACACAAACAAATCTGAACAAGCTTATCATCAGTCACGTAGTAATTACAGCAATTAGCCGTAGTCCAGAAAGGACCATGGCCATCTCTATTATTGAGAGATAATTCATTGTACAAGGTTGAGGGTACCTCTACACAAGCATGGGCAAAGTTGAGAAGCAGTCTTCAATGAGCTCATAGAACCATAAAATAGCAGATAGCTAAAAAAAACCAATCACAGCTACAAATGCAGACCTATTATTTCAATTAATGAAGTTATTTATTTTTATTTCCTTGGATTTTCATTTATTTCATTTGTGCTTAGGAGTTATTCCTTTACCTTCCATAAATACAAGTTTTAGAAGCCTCATCAACAATCTCCTAACAGTAAAAAGTACTAGGATCAAAATGAAGGAACTTGTGTGATCTGCCTGCAATCTGAGAATTCAAGTACACCACATCTGACGGCAAATAAAACACAACAAGAACACACTAAGAACTACAGAACGTTGTGTGTGCACAGCCCATACCATCAATGAAGCCTATCTTCCATCCATGGACTCCACTTACACAGCTCAATGCTCTCCTACAACCTCTTCCGTCAGGCAGAAGAGACTGAAGCTTGATCAGGCACCATCAGGTTCAGGAACAGCTTCTTCCCCACCATCACTAGACTGATGAATGGACTCTCTAACTTCAAATAATGCTGTTCTTGCTAATATTGATCTCTCCTAGTGCACACCCTGTGCAACACAACCTGCATACCTAAGTTTTCTTTTGCAAACCTTTGACTTGTATATTCCTGCTTACTATGATCTGCCTGAGTGCTCGTAAACAAAGTTTTTCACTGTTCCTCAGTACATATAACAATAAAATCAATACTGGAAGTTAGTGACTGAAAAGATATATAAACATTATGTCATCAAAAAAAGATGCAGTAGAAAACAACTTATGCTAGAAAACCTCATGAAAGCATAAACTAACTAAAAGTGTACTTGAAAAAAATGCAAAGCAAGATGTTCTTCAAATTTTAGCAAAGCTATTTGAGGTACTAGCTTAGGTCTACACCAAAAAGAATAAGCTCAGCAAATACATGGGAACATCATCTACATAGTCCACTCAGATTCCTGAGGAAGGGCCTGTGCCCGAAACGTCGAATCTCCTGTTCCCTGGATGCTGCCTGACCTGCTGTGCTGTTCCAACAATAAAGTTTCAACATAGTCCACTCTGAGTCTCACAATCTGGAAATATAAATGTGTTCCTTCAGTGGACCTCCCTCCCAGCAGCACTGTGGGCATACTTATGCCACACAGACTGCTGCACTTGAAAGGCTGCAGCTCGCCATCACTCATTACATTCAAGGGCAATTAGGAATGGGTAATAAATGCTGACTCAACTAGCAATGGCCACACACCTGAACAAAATTAAATAAATGAGTACAAATGTTTAGAAACAACATTTATGGCATTATTTTACCCCAAGTATTGGCATTAAAATCTCATACTGTTGTTTTTCCATGGTCAGGAATAATGAGATACAAACATTCTAATTAATGAAAGATATTACATTACCAATAACACCATTGTTTCCAATAACATTCAGGAATCACAATCATGCATTTATCTTACTTGACACAATAAAATAACAAACTGCAATAAGTTAAAGAGGCAGCCCCCAAAATATATTTCTTATCACAAAATATATCTATGGAATGTGGACTGGAATGAAGCTCAGGCCTTGCGGAGAGAGTGGGGGTGGGGGGATGGGGAGAACGATGCATAACTCAACACACATAGCCTCCGCAAAAAAAAACAAAGAATGGATAACAAACAGCCAGGATATAACAGCACTTTCATTATTCCTGGATGTATTCCAACAGGAACAAGGCGGCTGAAAGTTCATGTTTTTGATTAAGAATTATATCTAAATTCTTTAATCAAACTCACAGCATTATATTTTCTTCCCAACAACAAGCTAATGTACCAAAATATTGAGCGTGTTACTATGCAGCTACCATTACTGCACGAACATATAAAAATAGTCTCATGATCTCATTTGATATTTTTAAGAAGTGATTGACTGAATAGCTTGTAAAGCACTATACTAAGGATTAAGAAAATGCAAAATAAAGCTAGAACTGGGCTACAAAAAGATACTGACAGCAAAGAAACCTCAACAGGATCAACCATTTTCACTGGTAAATGTTACATTGATATCAAACAGCCATCAAAAAGCTATTTTCAAGTATCATAAAAATTCAACACTACACATGTTCACTGCCTTCATTTGCACCTGTCTCTTGGTAAAATATAGCACAGTTCAGGATGCTGTCATAAAGCTTGGGGTTCAAGAAGTCTTTTCAGATATCGCCACTCTAGTGTGAACATTTTCCCGAAGAAACAGTTGATTGATGAAACAATGCATTAAAATCTATGTATTCTATTCTTATGAAGTGCACTTTCCTAAATCAAACATCTAAAGTTTTGCACTTCAAGTATCTAATAACCTTTGTTCTCTTCCATCTGCCATATTGCCATATTTTACTTGACAAGTGGTTTGATCATCCATCTACTGACCTCACCTAAACATTCTGCCAGTTATTTTTCTCAGTAAAAATAAACTAAAAAGTTCTCTGCATGAGTTGCAGAAAGCACCAGACATGAGGGAAAGTACAGACTGATTTATATTACATTCCCCAAACAAGACCTGAAACACAAGGGAAAAACATTAAAACATGTTCTGACTGCACTGAAGAGCTTGATTAGGCTTATAGTTATTATGAAAATGTGATTTCTATTCCATTTAAGCAAAGAAATGAAATCTCTCAGACCCTGCATTGAAGACAATGGCAGATTCAGCCCTGCAGACCCTGAGAAGTCTTCCTTACTAACTCATGGACTTGTCAAGCAGCAGCCCAATGTTGTCTGTAAGATATGATTCCATGAATATGATTATATCCCAGACACTATCATCATCCCTAGATATGCTTGATTTCTTTGGTAGGTCAGACTTAACAGAGGTAGGAGCACAATGGTACCCCATGAAGTCTCATGACTTCAGGTTAAATGTAGGAGGTTTCTCCCTTAGCTGATGAATCAGTACTGCTCCAAGTTGAACACTTTTAGAAAGCACAAACAAGGAAAAGGGCACCCACATTGGGGACTTCAAAGTCCATGACCAAGAGTAGGTCACCTGCAGTACTGCTGATCAAGTTGGTTTTTGTTCTAAATGACATAGTTGCTAGGTTGGGTATGTGGCTAAAGGTGAGGAAACCAACAAGAGGGAAAAAACATACAAAACGTAGTTATCCTCATCCTTAACCATTTGCCAGCTGCAGATGCATCAATCACTAACAGTAAGGGCAACTACCACACAGTCCTTGTGGAGATGAAGTCCGAGCTTCACATCAAGAATACATTCGAGTTGCATGGCACTATCACTGTGCTAACTGAGATAGACATTGAACAGATCTACCATCTCAAGACTGGGCATCCATGAGGTGCTACAAGCCACCAACCCCAGAACTATACGCCAGCACAATCTATAACCTCATGGCCCAGCATATTCCCCCAATCAAGCATTACTATTATTGAACCTTTGTTCAATACAAAATACAAGAGGACATGCCAGGAGTAGCACCAGCATAGTTAAATATTAGGCATCAGTCTGGTGAAGCTACTAAATAGGAACAGCAAGTGACAGACAGAGCTCAGTGATCCCATAATCAATCAGATCTAAGCTCTGCAGTCCTACCACATCCACTCAAGAAGGGTGGTGGACAATTGAACAACTCACTATAGGAGGCGGCTCCACAAATATCCTCGCCCTCAATGATGAATGAGTTTAACACATCAGTGCAAAAGACAAGGCTGAAACATTTGCAGTGATCTTTAACCAGAAGTGCCAAGTGGATGAGCCATCTCAGATTCTTCCAGTGGTCCCCAGCATTACAAATACCAGTCTTCAGTCAATTCAATTCACTCCACACAATATCAAGAAACAGTTGGAGGCATAGACTCTGCAAAGCTATGGACGCGGATATCATTCTAGCAATAATCCTGAAGACTTGTGCTCCAGAATTTGCTGCTCTCCCCAAGCACATCCAGTACAGTTATGACACTGGCATCTACCCGACAATGTGGAAAATTGCCCTCAAATGTCTGTTACATGAAAAGCAGGACAAATCCAACATGTCCAATTATGGCACCTTCAGTCTGGTCTCAATCAATAATAAAATGATAAAGATTGCTATTAAGCAGCACATGCCCAGCAGCGTTTGAATTCCAGCAGGGTCGCTCAACTCCTGACCTCCTTACAGCTTTGGTTCAAACATTGACAGAACAGCTGAATTCCACAGGTGAGGTGAGAATGATGGCTCTCGACACGAAGGCCACTTTTAACAGAGTGTGCCATTGAGGAGCCCTAGCAAAACTGAAATTATTGGGTATCAGGGAGCAAATTCTCCACTGGTTACAGTCATACCTGGCACATGAAGATGGTTGCGGTCTTTGGAATCATTCTTGAACCACCAGGACATCACTTCAGAAGTACATCAGAAGATAAAAATCACAACACCAGGTTATAGTCCAACAGTTTTAATTGGAAACACTAGCTTTTGGAGTGCCGCTCCTTCATCAGGTGGTTGCGACAACCACCTGATAAAGGAGCAGCACTCCAAAAACTAGCGCCTCCAATTAAACCTGTTGGACTATAACCATGTGTTGAGATTTTTAATTTTGTCCAACCCAGTCCAACACCGGCATCTCCATATCAGGAGTTCCTCAAGACGGTGTCCTAGGCCCAACAATCTTCAGCTGCTTCAATAGCCTTCCATAAGGGCAGATGTTCACCAAAAGATTGAACAATGCTCAGCACATTTGCAACTTCTCAGATACTAAAACAGTCCATGTTCAAATGGAACAAGCTATGGACAATATTCAGGCTTGGGCTGGCAAGTAACATTCATGCAACACAAGTGCCAAACAATGACCATCTCCATTAAGAATTCTAACCACCACTTGACTTTCAATGGTGTTACCACTGAATTCCCCACTGTCAATATCCTGAGAGTTACCATTGATTCTTGAAACTCAACTGGACTCACCACATAAACAATGGCTACAAGAGGCTAAGAATACTATGACCTGACTCCTCAAAGTCTGTCCGTCATCTACAATGCAAAAGTCAGGAGTATCATGGAACAGTCCCAATTTGTCTGGATCAGTGCAATTCCAACACTAAAGAAATTTGATAACATCCAGGACAAAGCAGTCCACCTGACTAACCCCACATCCACAAACGTCCATTCCATTCATCTTCAACAGTAGTCTGAACTATCTACAAGATGCACTACAGAAATTAATTGAATGTCCTTAAAGAACACCTTCCAAACCCTCAACCCATCTAGAAGGACAAGGACAGCAGATACATGGGAACACTGCCTCCTTTTAAGTTCCACTCCATCTTGACTTGGAAATGTATTGCCATTCTTTCATTGGCACTGGGTCAAAATCCTGACATTTCCTTCTGAAGGGCATTGTGGGTCAACCATAGTCTGCAGCAATCCAAGGCAGCAGCTCACCACCAAATTCTCAAGGGCAATTAAGGATGCACAATAAATGCTGCCAGCCAGCAATGCCTATGTCCCATAAATTCATTAACAAACACATCATTTTATAATCAGTCATTCAAATCTGGTTGTTAGTAGACAACCATGATCAACAGGGCAGAAAGCAGGACATCTGGTTGGCTGTTATAAAGCTAGTGAGATATACGGAACAGAAACAGACACTTTGATCCAACCCATCTACGTTGACCAGATATCCTGAATAAATCTGGTCCCATTTTCCAACATATCCTTCTAAACCCTTCATATTCATATACCTATCGAGATGCCTTTTAAATGTTTGAAGTGTACCAGGTTCCACCACTTCCTCTGGCAGCTCATTTCATACATGTACCACATCAAAAAGTTGCTGCTAAGATCTCTTTTAAATCTTTACCTCTCACCTAAAACCTATGAGGTTTTCATTGTTTTGGACTCCCCCACCCCAGGAAAAAGACCCTGCCTATTTACCCTATCCATGCCCCTCATGATTGCGTACACCTCTATAAGGTCATCCCTCAGCCTCTGTCGCTCCAGGGAAAATAGCCCCAATCTGTTCAGTCTCTCCCCATGCCTCAAACCCTCCAACCCAGGCAACATCCTTATAAATCTTTTCTGAACCCTTTCAAGTTCCACAACATCCTTCCTCAAGCTGGGAGAGCAGACCTGCATGCAATATTCCAATAATGGCCTAACCAACATCCTCTGCAACTGCAACATGACCACCAAATTTCTATACTCAATGCACTGACCAACAATGGCAAGCATATCAAATGCTGCTTTCACTATCCCATCTACCTGCGACTCCACTCGCAAGGAACTATGAACCTGCACTCCTAGGTCTCTTTGTTCAGCAACACTCCCCACTCTACCATTAAGTGTATAACTGCTATCCTGATTTGCCTTTCCAAAATGCAGCACCTCACATTTACCTAAATTAAACTCCAACTGCCACTCTTCAGCCTTTTGGCCCATCAGATCAAGATCCCATCATACTCTGAGGTAACTTCCTCCATTCTTCACACCACCTCCAATTTTGGTGTCATCAGCAAACTTACTAAACCATACTTCCTATGTTCACATCCAAATCAGGTTGTTCACTAGCAGTTGCCTGCTAAAGTGTTCAGTGGTGAAATTATTAATTGCAATTTCCATAAACAAGTTAGAAAGAATAGAAATTCACATCTTAGCAAATTCATTTGATGGCATTTGAATTAACAGATGTAATTTCATATAAGAAAATGCAATGCTATGAGAATTGAGAGAGAGAAGTTTGATATAGATAGATGTTAAATTTCCATGAGTCTGAATTATCAGAGTTGGAGAGGGATCTTTAGGTTTTACTCACTGAACGAGAAAGTGCTATTTTGCAGGGCAATAGACTTCAAGTGACGCGTGGAAAGGGAAGGCGTGCTTTCAAGAAGGCTGCAACAATAAGGGGAGCCTTATTAATAAGACATGTGACTTGCATGTTTCTGTGAGCTTCTTTTGCATGATCAGTGACACAGGCATGTGCACAAGATGCATCTATGAATCTTACATTGTTTTCTTAGCGCTCATTCATGTTGTCCTTGGAGCCTACCATTCTCTGCATCTAGCATTGTGTTGTACCGGGGGACAGGGGTGGTTAGGGGAGGTAGGAAGGAAGCCGTTCAAGTTGGGGGACACTGAACAGTCAAGGAGACAGATGTACAGCTGTTTTGCATTGGGTTACAATCGATGTCATATTTGCAGCAGGTACAGAAACCTACTTGGCGACACTGTGTGTCTCAAGTAAATGGCCATGCCTGAAAGTTAAAAGAGGAATTCCTTAGTGGGTCAAGGCAGATCATTGTCAGAAATTGACTGATTGACTGACACTGTCATTCACAGGGTTCATCTAGTTCCAGTCAAAGGATTTGGCCACTGGCAGTGAAGAGTTCAGTCCTACAGAGTCCAAAATTCTAAGTCCTTTTGGGCCATAGTTAGTTCTGCGAAGGGTGAGGAAGTGGAACAATTTCTCCTGCTACAATGTGATAAAGGCAGGAATTGAGTATGATAGAACATGACAGAAGAGCATTTGATGGTGATGCAGGTGTGGGAGAAGTGTTGAGGTGTCCTGATCAAGTAGCAAGTGTAAAGTATTTGTAATTTGGGAAGATAAGGTAGACAAGAGCTCAAGTAAACATGCAATACTGAGAATTGTAGTCCATGAACCTTGGTAAGACATGTCAGGAGTGATACAGTAAGGAAGAGTAGTGGCCCTCAAAGTTAGAGGTAGCAAAAATAAATTGTTAACATGTAATTTCCCAGAAGGGAAGAGCAGCAACATATAAACATAGAAGTAAAGAAAAAATATATGGTATTCAGACTTTTGAGCTTGCTTTGCCATTATGATTATAGCTGATCATCCAATGTAGCATCCTGTTCCCACTTTCTTGACATACTCTTTGATCCCTTTAGCCCTAAATAATAGATCAACCTCTTGCTTGCTATCATACCATCCTTTGGCTTCAACTTCCTTCTGTGATAGCAAATTCCACAGACTCACCACTCTGGGTGAAGAAAGTTCTCTTTAGCTCAGTTCTGAATGGTGTGCCCCATATTTTAGACTGTGACCCCGGTTCTGGTTTGCACACTATTGGGAACATCCTTTCTACATCTACACGGTCTAGTACTGTTCACATTTCATTTGTTTCTTTGGGCTACATCTCATTCTTCTGAACTCCAGCAAATATAATTCTAATCAATTCAACCTCTCCTCGTACATCAATCCTGCCTTGCCCAGAAATCAGTTTGGTTAACCTTTGCTGCATTTCCTCATTAGCAACAGCATCCTTCCTCCGGCAGGATGATCTGAACTGCACACAACACTGATCTTACCTATGTTCTGTATAATTGCAGCAAAACATTGCTGCTCCTCGACCCAAATCCTCTTGCGTTGAAGACCAATGTACCATTTAGTTTCTTCATCGCCCACTGCACCTGCATCCTTATCTTCAGTGACTGGTGTACAAGGAAGGACTCCTAAATCTGGTTACACATTCCCTTCTTTCAATTTATAGCCATATAATCTGCCTTCCTATCTTTTGATAAAGTGGATAACCTCACATTGTACTATATCTGCCATGCATTTGCCCAGTCACTCAGCCTTCCAAATTGTATTAAAGCTCTTCCTCCTATTCAGCCTTACTGACAAACCTGGAAATATTATAGATAGCTTTCTCATCCAAATAATTAATATATAGTGAATCACCGAGGTCCTAGCACTGATCTCTGTGGTACCCCACTAGTCACTGCTCATCAATCGGAAAAGAGCTACGTGTATTCCTACTGTTTCCGGTCAGCAGTTTTCCATCCATCTCAATATATCCCAAGTGCTTTAATTTTACACACTAATCTCTATCGGACATTGTTAAACGCCTTAAAGTCCAAATACGCTACACCCACCAGCATCGACCTTATTAACTCTATTCGTTACCTCCTCCATGAATTCCAGTAAACTTATTAAGCATTAATTCCTCTTCCTAAGTCTATGCTGACTCAGTTTCATCCTGTCACTGTTTTCCAAATGCTCAGCAATTAATCATTTTATAATGGACTCTGCATATTCCACATTACTGTGTCAGACTGACTAGTCTGTAATTCCGCATTTTTTCTTTGCCTCTCTTCTTAACTCAAGGGGTAACATTAGCTACACTTCAATCTGTAGGAATTGGTCCAGAATCTACAGAACCATGGAAGGTGGTGACCAGCAATGCACCATTTCTAGGGCAGTTTTCTTCAGTACTATGGGATGTAGATTATCAGGGTCTGGGGATTCATCAGCCTTTAATTCCATCAATTTCTCCAACACATTTCCCTACTAATTGTTATTTCTTTTCTTTCCAACCTCTCACCAAATCCTGTGGTGCCTAAAATTTCTTATGTTATTTGTGTCCTTCCTTGTGAGCACAGAACCAAACAAATATTCAGTTGGTCACTCATTTCTTGGTTTCACATAATAAGTTCCTGTTTCTGACTGTAAAACTTATGAATGACACATGCTGGTCCAACTTGCCTTCTATTCAAGCTCTGGTGTGATTTGCATATTGATTTCCACATATTATTGATTTTTACTTTTTACCTTCTGGGCTTGTGAAGTGTTGAGGTTTACTGAGCTTCTATCTGCCTAATGGGTCTTCCTTTTAACCCAGATACAGTACTAACCTGAACAGCAATGTGTCTCCAAGCTGGCCTACTATTGAGGTCACTAGGAAAATGTACTGTTCTCTATACCAAGTCATCGAATAACACCTTCAAGGTACCCGTCCAGCATCAGGATGCAACCTTTGCTAACTGAGCAGTGTCCTCCCTGATAATGGTCAAGTACCATTGTGTAATAATCACTTACTGGCTTGCACCATCTGATGTTGTGTTCAGCTGGGCTTTGAAATAGGATTGAGCAGAACAAAGTCCTGACAGCAGCAAGTACTTAACACCCAGTTGCATATTGAGAGTTGAAGAGAAAAGGATTGAGATACAAGTTGTTGTGAGCCACAAATGGACCAGGCATCAAGAATAAAACTGGACAAAACACTAACTGAAAATGGGAAGTTCTGCCTTACTTTACAGAATTTCGCGAAAATGCCAAACCAATTGTGACCAACTTGAAAGTTTAAATTGTGCAAAATATCAAATTCACACTCTTCAATTTGCTTAAAGACCTTTTCAGAAAAGGTCATGATTTGCTAAACATGAATGAAATAGTTTCTCAAAAACTGACTCCTTTGCTTGCATGATAAAACAAAATTGTATAACTGAATTGACATTGGGGTGGGGCAGAGGGGGTTGAGAGTAAATGGTGGGGTGGAGAAACATATGAAGAAACATGAAATGGTTCATTGAAATTATATCAATACTAACTAATTTACATTAACCGGATGAAGGAAACAAACAACAGAAAAGTCTAAAAATTAAGGATGGAATTTTGTGCCCTCACTATCAAGGATTGGTGACAGAAAGTTAATCAATCAGGCAAGTGGATAGTCAATAGGGACATTACCCTACATTCACAAATAAATCCATAGGTTTGCAGAGGTCCAATGATGACCTATCCACTCTGCACTAATTGAGGCTCTGCCGAGTGCCACACCCCTATTCTTACTGCTGACTTTTCTACCCTATATAGAGGTGACTGTATAGAGGTTTATAAAATAATGAGGATATAGATAAGGTGAATGGCATGCATCCTTTCCCTAGGGTGGGGGATTTCACAACTAGGGGATATTTTTAAGGTGAGAGGAGAAAGACTTTCAAAAGACATTAGCAGAATTTTTTTTATATACACACTGGTTTGTGTGTCGGATGAACTTCCAGAGAAATGGTAGATGCAGGTACAGTTATAAATTAAAAAAACACTTAGATAAGTACATGAATAGGAAACATTTTGAGGGTTAGGACCCAAGCTCAGGTAGGTGGGACTAGTTTAGTTTGGGATTGTGGTCAGCATAGAATGGTTGGACTGAAGGGCCTGTTTCCATGCTGTATACCTCGCAAGTCACTTTGAAAAGTCCCTCTTTCTGATAGCACACACCCGTAGGCTGGGATCTTAGTCATAAGGCCACAAGCAGGTGGCATACTGTCACCAAATAGAGCTGTCTACCTCCAATTGACAAGAAGATGCCGGGGAGCCAAAGTTTATGACCCAAGATCATTGATTGTTCAGTGCTTCAGTAGTCCATAATACAATGGGCCTTCCAAACGGGTAGTGATGCTATGCTCTGTGGACAAATTTCCTATGGTCTAATGAATGAAGAATTGACTTATGCATGCACCTACACTCTTTGTTATGTACGTTAGCAAGCCTTTTGAATAATTTAGCAAACTCTCAGATATATTGATACATAGATCACAACTTGCTCCACTTTGAATACTTTCAAGGATTGGGCACATTCCCAGGTCCTACCTCTTTCAAGATCACATTAATCTGTGACTCTGGAGAAAGTGGGTGAATGGGGTGTCCTGTGGAATCAAGCCTAAGCCCCAACCCAAGGTCTGAAAGATTGACTGACCTAGCCCTGCGGCACCTCTGGAATACTGCCATCCAGATAGAGAGTCTAGCCGAATCAGGCAACTTCTAGGATGATTTGCAGGCTGCAATTTAGCCACACAGACAAATTAAAGGTAAAGATTGAGAATGCAAAGATCACATTAAAAAAACACAGAAAAGCATATTATAATATATTAAAACATGTTGCATAAAACCAAATATACTTCATTTCATAATTTTCCATTTGTAAGTTTTTCCCCTAAACCAAGCAAAAAGAAAATCACCAAGAACACAATGTCCAGGAGAAACCAGTTTTAGAGCAGTGGGATAATTTAATTTAATACAAAGTGATATTCAATGTCAAGGTAATTGACAAACTGCTTTTTTTCCTGATGCATCCTTCCTAAAAACAGTTTATATACTGTTTTGATAAGAGATAAATTAAGCTTTTCAGAATGGCACATCATAGGTGTGATCTTTGTAGGTTGTAATGTAGTTAAAATAGCTTTAGAAGTTGTTCTTTTGCTTAGGTATGCTTGAATTTTTCATATGAATATGTAGTTGCAGCATTAGTTTATTAGATTATCTTTACACCTCCAATAGTGAAAAAAACACTAAATGAGAAGCATAGTTCTGTGTGTAATGCACATATTCAGCACCTTGTCTTGGTCACTATTCTCATATGACCTGGAAATTAAACATCATGGCAGCCAGCTAAACTGGTAATCAAAGCCCAATCCAATCTCATTCTGAAGTGGTAAGTGCACATGTGAACTTCCAGAACAGGTCAAGGAAAAGTAGCTGTAGGATTCTGAAATCCAATTTAATTTTAATTTCAAGATTCAAGTATTAGCTAAATATGAAACCCTGCTGGGTATGATTATGTTTAGACAAAGTTTATCAATATATTAAGTTATCAAAACAAATGCAACAGAAATGACAATGAAATAGAGGATTCAGACACTCCACAATGGAATATAACCCTCAGATTCCTGAGGTGCTGTCCGTCCTCCTTTCTGCACAACTATTGAAAAGTAAGTTATTCACCCTTCTCAAACAGCATGATCGGAGATATTTAATTCTCATTGGTCCAGGTATTGCACGATTAAATGATTTAAGCTCACTGTAATGTATGAAATGTCCATCGTCAGTCTTGAATTAACAAGGCAGTGTATGGCCAATTTATTTTAAAGTAACAGTCATTTACTGACATCACTTTCCATTACTTGCTGATTCATTCAAGTCAATTAGAAGATCAACCTCTAAACACACAGTTACTTAGTTTACTCATTACCAGGTTCATTGCCAAGATAACTCCAAGAAATGTCTGTGTGCTTATTGCATGTAGTGTCACTTTCCATGATTAACAATTATCTGAAATGTTCTAATTGATGCATCTAATAATTATCCACATCCAAGATATCATTTACTAAAGGCGTCATCCCTTTCATCATAGCTTATTATTGAGAGAATGATAGATGGAGTTATAACGTGTAAAGGACTTACAACGTTTTTGCATCCCTCTTTTCTAAACAAATGGGTATGTTGTCATGTCCTTATGAATGATAAGTTGATACCACTAGTTTAGATTTTGCTTAATTGATACAAATCCCTCGATAAATCAAACTCCCTCAAACTGTTGTTCTCGAGGCCATCTGCTCAATGCATTTTTTCTTCCTTTCTCCAGCTGTAGCAGCAAACTTAAATCTGTTCACAATCTCACCTAAAGTTGTTCAAGACAAATCAAAGTATAGCAGCTATTACGTCACCACAAACAGGAAATACAGAATCTAGAGTCTTCTGTTGGGAATGATTTATTAATAATCTGGTAGTCTTTCTGCCACAATATTAGGGAAGCTGTTGGTGCCAGTTTACAAGGATTTTAAGCAAATTAAATTAAGCCAATAAGCCAAAAGAAAATGGCAGCCCTTCAAGGAGCACAATAACAAAATCTCAAATTAAACAAATTCAAGTTAAGATGTCATTGAAAGCTAATGCATTCTCGTCCCTGAAGTGCCCACTGGCTACAGAATTCCTTGAGTGTGCCAATGGACATAGAATGCTCCTTCTTCAAGGATACCCAAGCACAGACATAATTGTAAGAGGGACAGAGTCAGACCGAATGACCCTTCAACTCCCCACCACCTCGATTTGTTTATGCCCCCCTCGCCAGCCCCAAGGGCAGCCTCATAAGGAGATCCTCTGATCTTCCCACCCCACTCTTAAGTGGGTTGCCAAAGACCAGGAGCATGGGGCTGGGGTACAAACAAAATTTGTGGAGCAGCCCCCTCAATAAATGGAAAGGCACAGTAGCCTTCAACACACTGAACTTATGAAACATGGATTCCTCAGAGTTGCAAAGGACACAGATGGCCTGGATCAGTTTGAAAGGAATGTGCGCTACAATGCACTTTATTTGCAGTTTGGAAGATGTAGGAATGGTAGAATGCTGCTTCATTTGCAACAATACAAAAAAAATTGTAACACTACTTTTATAAGTAACTGATATTACATCACCCCCCAATAGGGCTGCTAACCTGCACAAAAGTGATGCAACTGTTCTTACACCAAAAATTGTCAAGCAGCACAGCAACATTTCTGGAGCCTGAATCAAAATGATTATTTAAATGCTATGCTTTGAAATGCTAAACAATATTTCAGTAAGTACTCCTGAAAGAAAAAAAACATGCGTGCGGTCCAAGTGCAAACAAATAGTCACAAAAACTTTATTTGTATATAGGACCTCAGAAGAACTCCAGAGTCAATTAGGTCCTTTCTGAAGTGTTATTTCCCAAGGGAGAGGCATTCCGATTTAGAAAGATTTGTATTTACATGGCAGCTTTCACAACTACCAGGTGTCTGTGTTTCATAATCAAACAATTTTTAAGATATTGTCCTTGTTGTACTGTTGAAAACACTATGGAATCAAAATTTAATGTCATACCAAGACATCACGCAATAATTAATTTTTAAATGCTTTCCAATCCCCATCCCCCATACAAAGCACAATATTTTCAACTTCAAAGTTGAACACTGATGGTATAGTTAAAACAAAACTATAGATGATAAACAATTATTTGGACATGACTTTAAATTATAATTTGGTGAAAGTTTTATCTGTAGTCCTTGACAGAAATGTTGTAGACATAAACATGCAAATACCAGACTGTAAACTGTGTCATAATGAGACAATACATCCCATCTATCAAGGAGTTACAGAAAGCTCGGAGTAATTGGTTCTGCAAGCAGCTGCCTACATGAGTGCAATCAATTTCTAAAACAGAACACGCCACTCATTTTTAAGCTTTAGTAAGTCTTGTTTTCCTAACTGTTACATGTGAGTATTATCTTTCATGCTATAAGACATACAAGTGACTTATAACTGACTCATGTGCACGTTATAATGCTTTGGTTTGGCTACTAAACTGCAAGTGCCAGGCAGAGACCATCTTCAACAAGAGAAAACCCAGCCACCTTTCATTAACATTCAACAGCATTAACACCAAGACTGTAACCATCAACATTCTGTGCTGACCATTGAGAAGAAATAAAGAACCAGTCACACAAATTTTGTGTTGCTAGGGTAGGGCAAAAGCTTGATATTTTGTGCTGAGTGACTTAGCTTCTTACTCTCAAAGTATCTCTATTACCAACATTGCAATCTGGATGATTGCAACAGTAATAATACTCAAGCAAATCAGAATGAAGCACTTCATTTGAATGGAACCCAACTATTTGCCTAAACATGTATCCATTTCACCACAGGAATATCTTGGGAGCAATGTATACTAACAGCAAGTTACTCAGACGTCCTTAGTATCACTTCCAAACTGCAGTTTCTTTTGTCTGAGATGGTGGAAATCAAAGTATGGGAACAAAATAGTCCCCACTAAGGTCCCATCAACCAAAGTCAAACAAGATGGTAATATAAAAACCATGACAAGATTTTCTTTCTAGAACTAGGAAAGAGATATCATGATTATTTCTGGACTCCAAATTTGCCCCAAGGTGTATCAATCTCAAATATTAAGTGTCTGGAAAATTGGTTTTGCAATCACAGACCAGCCAGGAGTTCAGAAGAGGCTGCAGAACTCTTCATTATGAACCAGTCAATGTTCAATCAAACCAACAAAGTAGAAGCAAAAAGAGCCCATTTGATCTCTGGAGCTTGTTCTGCCACTTGATAACATCATGGCTGCTGTTATTGTAGCCTCAACTCTATTTTGCTGTCAACCCTTGATATCTTTTTATGTGGGAATTCAATAATACTTGCTGCATATAAACTTGCGCTGGAAGCCAGCAATTTGGCAGTTCTAACATTTACAGCACACGGTCTTCACGGTTGCAAGGTGACAACATTCACTTCTGCCCAGCAAGAGAAATGAGGCCAGTCCCAAAGTTTTTAATCCAGCAACCAGGATAATTTTTGGGTCACATAAGAGGAGTTCAAAGGTTAGACTGAATATAGGATGCCTTCAACAGCAAAAACAGAATTAGATTAGATTACTTACAGATTAGATTACTTACAGTGTGGAAACAGGCCCTTCGGCCCAACAAGTCCACACTGACCCGCCGAAGCGCAACCCATCCAGACCCATTCCCCTACATTTACCCCTTCACCTAACACTACGGGCAATTTAGCATGGCCAATTCACCTAACCTGCACATTTTTTGGATTGTGGGAGGAAATCGGAGCACCCGGAGGAAACCCACGCAGACACAGGGAGAATGTGCAAACTCCACACAGTCAGTCGCCTGAAGCGGGAATTGAACCCGGGTCTCTGGCGCTGTGAGGCAGCAGTGCTAACCACTGTACCACCATGCCGCCATAAGTTGGCGAAACTCCGATCTAGCAACATCTGTGGAGAGAAGGCAGAGTTAACATTTGAGGTCCAGTGTCCTGTCAGTTAAGTTTCTGAATTTCTAGCATCCACAGTTCTTTATTTTATTTTTGTACAGGATGTCTTCACTTTTCTGGTTGCATTCTTGAAAATCACAAGGTTAAGTGAAACAACTTTAGGTGAAGCACTGATTCCCTTAGGACCCCTTAAGCTGAGATACAGTACCTTAAATAGCTAAATTCTTACCTCGGCAAATTAAACAGTTGTTAATTTCAAAATTCCCAGAATCTGCTGGAAGAAACATTTGCTCAGTACTTCCAGGGCACCTGCTAGTATCATTGTTTATTTCTGGCCTTGGGGGAAGGAATGCTGTTTGGTAGTAGCTGCTGCATGTCTGGTTGCTTGAGGTGATCTTGAGGTTGGTAGGTGGGGGATCTCAAAAACAGACTTTGGGCCGTGGTATGGCTGGACATGAGGACAGCTTCAACTTTGAGAGATATTACACCAAAATGGTTTAAAGCAGTATTGTATGTCAGTAAAAAATATTAACTTGTCATGCTGCACCCGATACTAAATGTTCAAATGGTTGTAGACTCTTGTGTAGATGCTCCCTTTCCTGTCATGAGTTGGACTGGGGTGTACAAAGTTAAAATTCACACAACACCAGGTGATAGATCAACAGGTTTAATTGGAAGCACACTAGCTTTCGGAGTGCCGCTCCTCCATCAGCTGTGCAGGTTAGGTGAATTGGCAGTACTAAATTGCCCGTAGTGTTAGGTGGATTAGTCAGGGGTAAATAAATATAGGGGTGTGGGTTTCTCTTCAGAGGGTCGGTGTGGACTTATTCGGCCGAAGGGTCTGTTTCCACACTGTAGATAGTCTAATCTAATCTAATCTCATCTAATCAGGTGGTTGTCAGCTGCCATGGCTCCCCCTTCAACTGCCAGTACAAGCGACATTTAATGAGCATCAATACTGGGGTAGACTTTTGAGACACTTTTTTTTGTCAAGCTAGTGGCTGAAGATGCAGTTTAAGCTGAAACATTTGAATGGTTATATTTAAATCATGCTTCAGCTCCTATTTGAAGTTACTTCACCATTAACAATGAGCACACATTACTTTTATTTTGACATTAAAATCTGATACAACAGGCTTTTAATAAATTTATGTTAGCCTTGAAATTACCATAGCAACCAATTTATAATTAGATTTGTCACATGTATTCACATGGGAACAGTGAAAGTTTACAAGTCACCACTTACAGTGCCATCTGAGATACAAGGTTCAGAGGTACAGAATCTTACATACAAAACAGAAAAATAAAGAAACATGGTTATAAAGTTAAACATTGCAGTCCTATTTACTAAAAAGTAGAAAAAGAGTTACAAGTTGAACACCACAGTGCATAAGCACCTAGCCATGCTGGGTTCACACTCCTCAAAGGCTCGATCTTGCCCCTGCCACTACCCCAGGCTACCTGCTCTTGCCACCTTACAGCCTATTCCTGCTGCTACCACTGCCTTAAGCTTCTTGTTCCTGCCGACCAGGGCTGCTTCCAACTCAGGAGCAGCTGCCTGCTCTCACCATTTGCCTCGGGCTATATATTCCTGCTCTTACCACTGGCTGCCACAGAGTTACATGTTCTTTCTTTCACAATCGCTCAGATGGACCGGCTTAGATGTCTGGGATCTCTCTCACTTCCATGGTGGGCTCGCTTGCCACACCCCCTCCCCCACCCCACTATCTCCTCTGCAATACACAAACCCACACCTCATAATGTAAGAAGGTTAACTAAGACTAAAAAATGTAGTTAAAGAAGAAACAAAAGTAAAGGCAAATGGAGCAGATGAGCTCTGAGCAGGCTGTGCTGCTACTCTGCCATCTTGACAATATAGTAACAAGTCTCCTAAAATTATTTAATGTATTTTAGTGGAACAGTTGCTGGTGAGGCGGCACTTAGAGTATTGTGTACAATTTTGGTCACCCTGTTATAGGAAAGACATAGTTAAACTGGAAAGAGTGCAAATAAGATGTTGCCAGGACTAGCAGGCCTGAGTTCTAGGAGAGATTGGCGCGGGTAGGACTTTATTCCTTCGAAGGTAACAGAATGAGGGGTGACCTAATGGAGGTGTATAAAATCATAAGGGGCATAGACAGGATGAACACGTATGTTTGTTCTTCCAGGGATGGGGAATTGAAAACCAGAGGGCACAGGTTTAAGATGAGGGGGAAAGATTTGAGGAGGATCTGAGGGATAGCGTCACATACAGCATTGTGCAAATATGGAATGGGCTGCCAGAGAAAGTGATTGAGGCATAGAGGTACAATAGCAACATTTACAAAAAAACATTTGGATAGGTACATGAATGGGAAGGCTTTAGAGTGATATGGACCAAATGCTGGCAATTGGAACTGGCTGAGTGGGCACCATGGTCAGCAATTTGAACCAAAGAGCATGTTTTCATGTTGTTTTACTCTATGACTCTAATTTCTAACGTATTGTGAAATACCACAGACTCAATCCCAAATCAAATCACAATATCCAATCACATTAAATCAGGAACATCACTTGAAGTTGTGGAAATATATAGCTGAACAATTGTGACTTTTCTGTTTTAATTAATGATTTATTTATTTTGTGTTATGTTCAGTAATATTTTCATTTGGATATTTGAAGAACCGTCATATATTTCACAAGGAATACCATTAGTTGCTATGCCAACATTGCACAGCATGAATAAAATTTATTGAAAAATGTTATAATATTCCTAAAGGAACTTGAATAAAAAGAATCCTTAATGAATATAGACATCCAGACTGTAATAATTTTGTGCCACTGCCTGTAACTTCTAAATGTTTGTGGTCTTCAATTCACATGAATGATTTTTTTTCCCATCCATATTAATACAGATGAATTTTGCACAATTAGCAGAAAACAGTTTACCTAATGCAGCTCATGTGTTTATTATATCCAGTGTTGTTGTACACAATGAAATGAAACCAAAGTATCTGGCTGGTATTTATCCCCAAATCAATCGCTAAAACAGAATATTTAATGATCGTTATTAAGGGGCTTAACAGGGCAAACACTGAGAGGTTGCTTCCCTTCAATGGAGAGTATAGGACCAGAGGGCATAGTCTCAAAATAAAGGGGCACCAAATTATGACTGAAGTGAGGAGCAATTTCGTCAAAGGTTGAGTGCCTTTGAAATTCTGCACAACAGAGCTGAGGGGGCAGAGTCCTTGTGCATATTTAAGGCTGAAATAGATAACAGGGGAACCAAGGGTTATGGGGAAAGAGCAGAAAAATAGATCTGAGGAGTGTTGAATCAGTCATGATTCTACTTAATGGTGAAGCAGACTCAAGGGGCCAAAAACAGCCTACTACTGTTCCTATTTTTTTAATGGTCTTATGATTGCTTTCTAAATTTCTAGTTCCAGTACGCAACAGTGGCTTCACGTCAAAAAAGTACTATTCACTCAACATTTGAAGACCTTGAGATTTTTACAGACATCATTTCACATAAATTTTCCTTCTTCTGAATTATAGTCTTTGGGTAAGGCAGGATTTTTGCAGCAGAGAACGGCAGATGCTGGGCAGAAGTGAAGTCGGAGCGCAAAGCCAGTCGGAAAGGTAAGTGATGGTTATTTAAGAAAGTACCTTGACGCCAACGGTCCTTTTGCAGCAGAGAACGGCGGGTGCTAGCGTAAGTGAAGTCGGAGAGCAAAGCAGGTCGGGAAGGTAAGTGATTGTCATTTGAGTGGGTGTGTTCTAGACCCCAGGTCCTACAAAGTAGGGCCTCCCTCCCACCCTCCTCATCTAACCTAAATTAAAAGTCCACAGACTTGCCCCAAAAAGAGGGTCCAAGGAAGTTCCTGTGGATTGAAGTGTGAGGCTTTAGCTCAGGAGTCTTTGACAAGGAGGTTGAGTGAACTGATTATGCCACAGTTGAAGAGGGTGAAGACATGAACCAGCCAAGCTGGTTCAGTGTGCTACGTGCTTGATGTGGGAGGTCAACGACTCTGGTGTGTCTGGCTCGTATCAGTGTGGAAAGTGTGTGCACGTTCAGCAACTGACAGAGCATATTGCAGCACTGAAGAAAGAACTCGAGGACCTTAGGCTCATCCGAGAGAACAAGATCTTTCTGGACAAGACCTTCAGTGAGGTTATTACACCGACCATACCAGAAGAGAGCAGACGATGAGGAAGGCAGAGAGGAGACAGGTGCAAGAAACCCCGGGGGAAGTACCTGTCAGGAAAAAGTTGAATCTTTTGGAAACAGTAGAGACAGATGACACTGCCAGTCCACGAGGCGGCCAAGTCTGTCAATCAAAGGTTGGCGTGGAGACAGAGCGGAAGAGTCAGACATCGCACAGAGCCGTGGTGATAGGGGACTCCATAGTGAGAGGAACTGACCGGGGTTTTTGTGGCAGCAGGCGGCACTTAAGGATGGTGTATTGCCTTCCTGGTGCGAGGGTTAAAGACATCACAGACAGAGTGCAGGAAATCCTCAAGGATGAAGGTGAAGAGCCAAAGGTGGTGGTACATGTCGGCACAAATGATGTCAGGAAGAAGAGGAGGAACATACTAGAGCGGGACTTTGGAGGAAAAAGGCTGAAAAACAGGACGTCCAGGGTGGTTATCTCCGGTTTGCTTCCAGTTCCTCGGGCTGGTGAGGCCAGAAACAGGGAGATAATGGATTGAACGTGTGCTGGGCAACTGGTGCAGGAAGCAAGGATTTAAATTCTTGGATCACTGGGGTATGTTTTGTGGTAAGTATAAATTATCCAAGAGAGACGGTTTGCACCTTAATAGGTTGGGGACCAGCATTCTAGCAGGCAGGTTTGTGACTGCAACACAGCTACATTTAAACTAAGTAGTGGGGGGGGGGGGGGGGGGGGGGGGGACAAACTGGAGGTTGAAGGAGGAAATTGGAAGGGAAAGTTAGAACAGAGGAAGTCAAGAAAGACAACTGTATCAATGAAGCAGAAAACTCAAAAAGGTGATCATGCTGTAAGGTTGAGTGAAACAGGAGTTGATGGGAAGGGTGAGGGCAGTAACCAATTAAAAATACTATATAATGAATGCACGAAGCATTAGAAATCAGAGGGATGAGCTTGAAGCTCTTTTGGAAATTGGCAGATACAATATTGTGGGGATAACTGAGACGTGCCTTCAAGTGGACAGGGCCTGGGAAAATGAATATTCAAGGCTACACGTGCTATCGTAAGGACAGAGTGACGGGCAGAGGGGGTGGGGTGGCCATGTTGGTAAGGGATGATATTCAGTCCCTTGCGCGGGGGGACCTAGAATCAGGGGATGTAGAGTCAGTATGGATACAGCTGAGAAATTCTAAGGGTGAAAAGACCCTCTTGGGAGTTATCTACAGGCCCCCAAACAGTAGCCTAGATGTCAGATGTAAGTTGAATCAGGAGCTGAAATTGGCAAAGATGTTACTACAGTTGTTATGGGGGATTTTAACATGCAGGTAGACTGGGAGAATCAGGATGGTATTGGACCTCAAGAAATTGACTTTGTGGAGTGCCTCCGAGATGGATTCTTAGAACAGCTGGTGCTGGAGCCGAGCAGGGAGAAGGCAATTCTGGATCTGGTATTGTGCAACGAACAAGAATTGATCAGCGACCTCGAAGTGAAGGAGCCATTGGGAAGTAGTGACCATAATACAATAAGCTTCAATCTGCAATTTGAGAGGGAGAGGGTACAATCGGAAGTGACAATATTTCTGTTGAATAAAGGGAACTATGGAGCTATGAGGGAGGAGCTCATAGCTCAATGGTGCAATACCTTAGTAGGGATGACAGTGGAGGAACAATGGCAGATATTTCTGTGTATAATGCAGAAGATGCAGGATCAGTTCATACCAAAAAAGGAAGAAAGATCCTAGGAGGAGGCATGGGTGGCTGTGGCTGATGAGGGAAGTTAAGAAACATATAAAGTTAAAGGGAAAAAGTATAAGACAGCAAAGATAAATGGGAAAACGGAGGACTGGGAAGCTTTTAAAGAACAACAGAGGATTACTAAGAAGGAAATACACAGAGAAAAAATGAGGTTTGAAGGTAATCTGGCCAAAAATATAAAGGAGGATAGTAAAAGGTTTTTTAGGTATGTGAAAGGCAAAAAAAATGGTTAGGACTAAAATTGGGCCCTTGAAGACAGAAGAGGGAACAAAGAAATGGCAGAAGAATTGAATTGGTACTTCAAATCTGTGTTCACTGGGGAAGATACAAGCAATCTCCCTGAGGTAACAGTGGCTGAAGGACCTGAACCTAAGGGAATTTGTATTTGCCAGGAATTGGTGTTGGAGAGACTGTTAGGTCTGAAGGCTCTTAAGTCTCCGGGGTCTGATGGTCTACATCCCATGGTACTGAAGGAGGTGGCTCATGAAGTCGTGGATGCGTTGGTGATTATTGTCCAGAGTTCGATAGATTCGGGATCAGTTCCTGTGGATTGGAGGGTGGCTAATGTTGTACTACTTTTTAAGAAAGGTGGGAGAGAGAAAGCAGGAAATTATAGACCAGTTAGTCTGATTTCACTGGTGGGAAAGATGCTGGAGTCTATTATAAAGGATGAAATTACGACACATCTGGATAGTAATAACCTGATAGGTCAGAGTCAGCATGGATTTATGAAGGGGAAATCATGCTTGACTAATCTTCTGGAATGTTTTGAGGATGTAACTCTGAAGATGGAGGAGGGAGATCCAGTAGATGTAGTGTTCCTGGACTTTCAGAAAGCTTTTGATAAAGTCCCACATAGGAGGTTAGTGAGCAAACTTAGGGCGCATGGTATTGGGGGCAAAGTACTAAGTTAGATTGAAAATTGGTTGGCTGACAGAAAACAAAGAGTAGTGATAAACGGCTCCATTTCAGAATGGCAGGCAGTGACCAGTGGGATCAGTGCTGGGACCGCAGCTTTTTACAATAAATATTAATGATATAGAAGATGGTATTAGTAATAACATTAGCAAATTTGCTGATGATACTAAGCTGGGTGGCAGGGTGAAATGTGAGGAAGATGTTAGGAGATTACAGGGTTACCTGGACAGGTTAGGAGAGTGGTCAGATGCATGGCAGATGCAGTTTAATGTGGATAAATTAATGGTTATCCACTTTGGTGGCAAGAACAGGAAGGCAAATTACTACCTAAATGGAATCAATTTAGGTAAAGGGGCAGTACAAAGAGATCTGGGTGTTCTTGTACACCAGTCAATGAAGGTAAGCATGCAGGTACAGCAGGTAGTGAAGGCGGCTAATAGCATGCTGGCCTTCATAAACAAGAGGGATTGAGTATAGAACAAAGAGGTTCTTCTGCAGCTGTACAGGGCCCTGGTGAGACCACACCTGGAGTATTGTGTGCAGTTCTGGTCTCCAAATTTGAGGAAAGACATTCTGGCTATTCAGGGAGTGTAGCGTAGGTTCACGAGGTCAATTCCTGGAATGGCGGGACTACCTTATGCTGAAAGACTGGAGCGACTGGGCTTGTTTCCGCTTGAGTTTAGAAGACTGAGAGGGGATCTGATTGAGACATAAGATTATTAAAGGATTGACACTCTGGAGGCAGGAAACATGTTTCCGCTGATGGGTGAGTGCCGAACCAGAGGACACAGCTTAAAAATACGAGGTAGGCCATTTAGGACAGAGATGGAGGAGAAACTTCTTCACCCAGAGAGTGGTGGGTGTGTGGAATGCTCTGCCCCAGAGGGCAGTGGAGGCCCAGTCTCTGGATTCATTTAAGAAAGAGCTCTCAAGGATAGTGGAATCAAGGGTTATGGAGATAAGGCAGGAACAGGATACTGATGAAGGATGATCAGCCATGATCATATTGAATGGTGGTGCAGGCTCGAAGGGCAGAATGGCCTACTCCTGCACCTATTGTCTATTGATTAGAGGGTAAGGATAATTGGATCAGGGAAGCCAACATAATTCACTCTTCTTTTAAAGTCACATCCTGGTCCTGATTTTTAGCACAGAATTTTGAAGCTCAGACAAAGATCCTTTGACCAAGCATGCCCATATGTTTCCATTTGATATTATTTAACAAAAGTTACAGAAAGTTTGGCAAAAGCCAAATTAGTTAAAGTGTTGAAGATTCACTGTAGTACAAGCTGAGATGTTGGGCAGTGTAAAATTGAGAGTGCACAGCATCACTGCAAACAGGTCAGTATGTTACAATAGGATAAGATTACATTGGTAGTTTCTCGGATACACATTCAGAAAGGATTCTATAATTCAAAATGCTAACAAAGTATGACAAAAGTACATAGGAATTGTGCTCTAATGAAAGATTTTCCATTTTTTTTTTTAAGTGATAAATCCAAAATAATACATGAAATAAACTTAACGTTTTAAAAATATACCCTCGTAGCTGCTGTGATTTTATACTTTAAAGAACTTTAGACAAGATATTTTTCCCAGGGTAGGGTGACCAAAACTAGACGACATAGGTTTAAGGAGAGAGGGGTAAGATTTAAAGAAGGGACCTGAGGTATGTGTATAAAACAAGCTGCCAGAGGCAGCTATTATTGCAATGCTTAAAAGGTATCTGGATGGATACATGAAAAGGATGAGTTTAGAGGTATATGGGCCAAATGGTGGCAAACAGGATTAGACTAATTTAGGATGTATGGTCAGCATGGATGATTTGGACTGAAGGATCTGTTTACTTACTGTATAATTCTATAACTCGTGATACATTTTTCACACCTGTGAACCTATTTCAAGTTTTGAAAGTTGTCATGACCGGTGAGAATGGAAATAGTAGTTGGGAGGGTTGAGAGTGCAGAACCCTCGAGGCAAAATAGCTGTTGTAAAATCAGTCAGAGCTCCACAAAAGGTATTGCTGCCTCAGAGCTGGACAGCCACTTTGGGAAGTCCTGCTTTACAGGTTGCCATAAAACTGCGTCCCAGTCAGCTTGCACAGTGACAACCAAGTGCTAAGGTGTACCTACTTAAAACTAACTGTAGTTGGAAGCATCGCAAGGTTCAATTGTTAAAGTAACAGCATATACAAAGCAGGTTGAGGTATCAGATTTATCTTATAAATCCAGGTTTTATCCAGCAAATTACTTTTAGATTAGATTCCCTACAGTGTGGAAACAGGCCCTTCGTCCCATCCAATCCACACCGAACCTCCGAAGAGTAACCCACCCAGACCCATTTCCCTCTGTCCCGGAGGAAACCCACACAGATACAGGGAGAATGTGCAAACTCCACACAGACTGTCACCCGAGGCTGGAATCAAACCTTGGACCCTGGTGCTGTGACGCAGCAGTGCTAACCACTGAGCCACTGTGCCGCCCTCTCTTTGGTAAATATCTTTGACAAATGTCAAAGTGAATAACATCCTTGGAGGACCAATGTTCATTCAGAACTATTACATTAAAATTACAACTGCAGAGCTCTTCCAAAAGGTTGCTGTCATCTATTACATATATCTACATATGTCATGGCCACAGGGCATGAAGAGAAATTCCAAAGATAACAATTCTCTTTATTTTGGGCTTAAACTGTTTTTTTCTAAATGGACAACTTTGCAGAATTTAAAAAATGTCTGAGGCTAATCACATGCCTATATTTTCAGAAGCGTTTGAACCTCCTGAATTGCGCATCAATTCCAGTTAAAACTGACTCAAAGGATTTATAGACAACTCTTCTGCTTTCAGCCAGCTCAAGACAACATGTAGAGTATTATACTACAATGAGCACTAATACTTTCACAGTTACCTTGCCATTGCACAACAAAAGCTCTAAACATAGAGATAAAAGCTAAATAATTAGCTTAAGGATCTTCAAATTAACCCGAATGGGCCATCAGCATCTGAGGTGCTTATCTTTGCCAAATGACTGAAATTAGATTACTTACAGTGTGGAAATAGGCCCAACAAATCCACACTGATCCTCCGAAGAGCAACTCACCCAGATCCATTCCCCTACATTTCCCCTTTCACCTAACACTACGGGCAATTTAGCATGGCCAATTCACCTAACCTGCACATTTTGGGACTGTGGGAGGAAACCGGAGCACCCGGAGGAAACCCATGCAAACACGGGGAGAATGTGCAAACTCCACACAGACAGTTGCCTGAGGTGGGAATTGAACCCAGGTCTCTGACGCTGTGAGGCAGCAGTGCTAACCACTGTGCCACCGTGCTGCCCTAAATTCAAGTTGATTGAATTGTTTAAACACTCAATTTTGGGATTCTAAATTGGCTGTTTTACCTCCAGAGTAACAGCAGGATACTAGGCTGAGTTGGCAGGTTGCTTCAGATCTTCCAAATCTGTCCTCATATTTCTGGCTAGAAAGATTTGCCTTAGAGGAAAATTGCTGGGTCTAGATCCTTAAGGATGCTTACCAATGGAAGTTGTAACTCATGAAATAATTTGTACAACCTCTGGATTTACAAAACTTGTAATCTTTTCTCCTAACTTGCTTAATTCCATAAGTACTGGTGTGAATGGACATTATCAAGAAAAAACATTAACCACATACTGAATGCTTTGATAATAAATCCTATCTTTGACTTCATCTTAATGTTACAAGTCAGACAACTAAGGACTTGACAAAGTTAGAAGAGCTGTCCTGCAGACCAGTTAAGTACCAGCTTGACAGTCATTCTTGCAGAATCAAAGCTTTAAAGCAAGTAGTAAGCATCCTTTCTACACAATCGGAATTTTAAAGTAGGGAAAGTACACTGAACCAATATCAAATATCTGAGGAAAGGAGGAGAAGGTTGGAGGTGCAGTGACAGAGCAAAATCTGATGTCTCAGGAGACAGGGAGGAAGATGTCAACTAAGTAAACCTGGTGAGATGCTGATCAGGCGAGAAGCTAATGCTACTGGAGATGGAGGAAGAGTAGGAGGTTGGGATGTTCAAAGTCCTTGGGTGGAAAGCTGCATTCATTAATTGTATTCTCTTTTGCATGGACCTGAGGTTCATGCATGGTAGCAACTGCTGATGGAAAGGCTATGGAAGTGGTGAGGGTGCTCATCAGCAAGGCAGCTACGTCCAAGGGATAGCTCTGAAGGCACTTAACCCCTGAATCCAACAAGCCCTTACTCAATATAACAGCTGGAATTCTAGGGAAACCTAACAAACAGTAAAAATTCTTTGAAACGGTATCTCCCAATCTCACTATTAAAATTCAAACCCACCACCCTGGAGCAGATTATTTGTCTGTTCAACACCCAGCTTCAATTAAAGCCAGAAATGAATAGGATGGTGACAGAATTCAATCAGGAAACAATCTAACTCTGTCACCTCCTCCAACCACACAACTGAAAACCCTGCCATTCTTGCCTTTCCCAATTAAAATTCAGCCCAGAATGCCTACACAATGTAACGTTTGCCACCTCCTTTAATATAAATCTGGGCATAATAAAATCTTTGTTCATAGATGACAATTAATATATATTCATTGTCAAGAACAGCATGTCAGTAATTAAGGAATGCTTCAAAGACAAAGACAAAGAATTCTTGACAAACAGAGTAAAAATCAAATGAGGCGCTGATGCTGAATGCTAAACAAGTGAGTGAAAAGCTATGGCCATCTGCACAGTACCATTAATGAGACTATGTTCTGTCAAGAGTAAATTAAAATTGACAGGCTTATCCATGGACACAATCAAACCAGTGTGATTTTGAAGTTTAATTAAACCTTAACAAAGAAAACTGTTCCAGTAGTTGCCTATTGTTCGAGTTGTTGTTACACAAGTCATTGAAAGGTTTGACAGGATCAATTAAGTCTAAGTCTCTCTGTTTGTAAATCTGATTTTCAGCGTCAATGCTGAAGTTGAGTAACGATGGATATTTAACTTTTAATTCCAAAATGTGCTTTTTGAAAAAAGGTTGATACACCCAAAATTGTAGTGAATGTAATTTAATCTGTTGTCTGTACAGACACCACCATGGAATAACACATCTGCAGATGCAAAGGGAAATTCAACTTTCAAATCTATAGGAGTGGAATAGAAGAGTCAAAACAGACTAGATTGTGATTACGAAATCAATGAGGAGCTGACAACGCCCTGCACAACTGCAAGCCATCCCGACATATTATGCCAAAAATGAAGACATTTAATGTTTTCTCTCTTTTGAGGAATTCACAAGACAAGAGATTAACTGTACTGAAATGTGTTAATGAGATTACTGTATTTGTGTACACCAGCCAAGGTTCAAAAATTAGTATAATGTGATGGCCACAATCAAAGAACAATCACTTAGTCACTCTTGTGCTGCAAGTAAAGAACCTCTTCCTCATTGTGCTTGAAGTCAGCTGGCTTGAAGCTAGAAAAAGGAAATCGGACAAGAAAATGACTCACTCAATCAGAATGCAAGAATTCAAGCATAGTTGAAAGAAATCAGAGGTACAAAATCTCATCCAATATGCAAGACTGTGTAGTCGAGAGTATGGTGTTGGAAAAGCACAGCAGGTCAGGCAGCATCGAAGGACCAGGAGAATCAATGTTTCGGACATAATCCCTTCATCAGGAATGAGGCTAATGGGTCATGGGGGGGGTTGAGGTATAAATGGGTGGGGTTTAGGTTGGTGGGGGTGTGGGGGAGACGAGGTAGCAGAGAACGTGATAGGTAGATAGTGAGGGAGAAGGTGAGGGAGAAGGTGAGGGAGAAGGTGAGGGAGAAGGTGAGGGAGAAGGTGAGGGAGAAGGTGAGGGAGAAGGTGAGGGAGAAGGTGAGGGAGAAGGTGAGGGAGAAGGTGAGGGAGAAGGTGAGGGAGAAGGTGAGGGAGAAGGTGAGGGAGAAGGTGAGGGAGAAGGTGAGGGAGAAGGTGAGGGAGAAGGTGAGGGAGAAGGTGAGGGAGAAGGTGAGGGAGAAGGTGAGGGAGAAGGTGAGGGAGAAGGTGAGGGAGAAGGTGAGGGAGAAGGTGAGGGAGAAGGTGAGGGAGAAGGTGAGGGAGAAGGTGAGGGAGAAGGTGAGGGAGAAGGTGAGGGAGAAGGTGAGGGAGAAGGTGAGGGAGAAGGTGAGGGAGAAGGTGAGGGAGAAGGTGAGGGAGAAGGTGAGGGAGAAGGTGAGGGAGAAGGTGAGGGAGAAGGTGAGGGAGAAGGTGAGGGAGAAGGTGAGGGAGAAGGTGAGGGAGAAGGTGAGGGAGAAGGTGAGGGAGAAGGTGAGGGAGAAGGTGAGGGAGAAGGTGAGGGAGAAGGTGAGGGAGAAGGTGAGGGAGAAGGTGAGGGAGAAGGTGAGGGAGAAGGTGAGGGAGAAGGTGAGGGAGAAGGTGAGGGAGAAGGTGAGGGAGAAGGTGAGGGAGAAGGTGAGGGAGAAGGTGAGGGAGAAGGTGAGGGAGAAGGTGAGGGAGAAGGTGAGGGAGAAGGTGAGGGAGAAGGTGAGGGAGAAGGTGAGGGAGAAGGTGAGGGAGAAGGTGAGGGAGAAGGTGAGGGAGAAGGTGAGGGAGAAGGTGAGGGAGAAGGTGAGGGAGAAGGTGAGGGAGAAGGTGAGGGAGAAGGTGAGGGAGAAGGTGAGGGAGAAGGTGAGAGGTTGGAGAGGGAGAAGGTGAGAGGTTGGAGAGGGAGAAGGTGAGAGGTTGGAGAGGGGTGTGGAGCGGATCGATGGGAAAGGTGATGCACGGGTCAGGAGGGTGATGCCAAACTGGAGGCTTGGGACTGGGATTATGTAGGGGGAGGGGAAATGAGAAAACTGTTGAAAACCACTGATCCAGTGTGGTTGCAGGGTCTCAAGGTGGAAGATGAGGCGTTCTTCTTCCAGGTGTCGTGTGGTAACAGTTTGGCGATGGAGGCAGCCCAGGAAATGCACGTCCTTGACAGAGTGGAAGGGGGTGCTGAAGTATTCAGCCACGGTGCAGTGGGGTTGGTTGGTGCGGGTGTCCCAGAGATGTTCTCTGAAATGATTCACGAGTAGGCATCCTGTCTCCCCGATGTAGAAAAAACCACACTGGGTGCAATGGGCACAGTAGATGACCCGTGTGGAAGTACAGGTAAATTTCTGTCAAATGTGGAAGGATCCTTTGGGGCCTTGGATGTAGGTGAGGGGGAAGGTGTGGGCGCAGGTTTTGCGCTTTCTGCGGTGGCGGGGCAAGTGCTAGGAGTGGGGTGTGGGTTGTGGGCTAGTGGGGCGCGTGGACCTTGAGGAAATTGAGGGCGGAATGGTCTCTCCGGAACGCTGATGGGGTGGAGAGGGAAATATACCTCTGGTGGTGGGGTCCACCTGCAAGACTCTATAGCTGTGTTTTTAAAGCACATCTTTTTGGACTCCCATCTTTTTTCTAATGTGTGTGCATTTTGTGTTACGAGTTATTATGTTTATTACTCTCATTACATATTACTAAACCAATTCTTTATTAACTTATGAATGCCAAATTAAATTGGCTCATTTTAAAATACAGATACACTTGGGTCTGGGGAGAAGGTACCCACAACGGAAGGGACCCATTATTGAAGCAAAGAGGGAAAGAGAAAGAGAAAAGACAGAGGTGGAGAGAAAGGGTCATTGTAGATGCTTCAGGTGGGGCAGTAAGAGACAACAAGGGAAATTATAAACTACAGATTGATAGTTGGGATTTATGAATACAAATTATGATAATAGACATTGACTTACATTATTCTGGATGCACTTTCAGCCTGGGACTAGTGTAGTAAGTGATGCAATAAAGCATATGTAAACTGGAAATTAAGTAGCATATAAGAATTTGCAACCGACACAATTGAAAGAATACATTTTGACTCTTGGATTTTGTATCTCCAGCTGCATAGCAGGCATGCTACAGACAGCAGGATAGAGTCTCAATTCTACTTGAGTGTGACATACAATGATGTACAATTTGATGAGCCAAGAACGGATCATAATAATGAAGTACATTGAACAAGAGCAGTACACAGATTCAGTGATACAATGAAACTATAGCTACACATGCAAGTAATGTCTTCTGCGACCTTGGCCCCTCTGCTGATCCCAAAGTTTCATCATTGTTACCATTGATATTAAGAACATAGATAAATCAGCTCCAGGTTTCAATTCTTATTTCGTGCCAATTCAGCATTGTTGTCAATACCATGATGTTTTTTTAAAAAGCTACGCATCTTCTCTTCAAATTCTTTTTGACCTAGCCTCCACAACCCACAGGGGTAGAGATTTCCACATATTCACTACTGAGGAAATTCCTTCACACCTCAGTTTTAAATGAGTGTCTGCTTATTCAGCAATACTGTCTAATAATAGGAGATCCTTCCATCTACCATGTCAAGTTGTCTCAGGGTTTTGTGTGCTTCAATAAGATCACGCTCACTCTTTTAAACACTGATAAATAAAACTGTTTAACGGATCTCAATAAGTCAACGCCTTCCTCACAGGAATGAGCCAAGTGAATCTCTAACAGCCTCCAATACCACTATTCCAAGCATGGCGTCACAAACACGCCCATATGTTTGGAACAAAGTCTCCCTATTTTTAATCATTAACTCCCTAGCAATAATAACCAAAATTCCATTTGCCTGCTAAATTATTAGTGCATCTGCATGCTAATCTTTCATAATATATAACAAAGTGATTTTTGAGAAGATTTATGGCTCAGGTTAAGTTCAGGTTGTAAGTTTGTTTGCTGAACTGGAAGGTTTGCTTTCTGATGTTTCGTCATCATGCTAGGTAACTTCATCAGTGAGCCTCCAGTGAAGCACTGGTGTTATGTCCCACTTTCTATTTGTGTGTCTTGGTCTCTTAAAGTGGGTGATATCATTTCTGATTCTTTTTCTCAGAGGTTGGTAAATGGGGTATGAATCAATGTGCTTTTTGATGGAGTTCCGGTTTGCACGCCAGGCCTCTAGGAATTCCCATGCATGATTGTTTGGCCTATCCTAGGCCTTCAGACCAGCATCTACAGGCAAGCAATGCACACAGACCAGATACTTAACTACAGAAGCAATCATCCCAACAGCCACAAATAACCTGCATCAGGACATTATTTAAAAATGGGCCATAACACATTGCAGCACCCAGGAACTACATACAGCAGAAGAAAAATACCTAGACAACATATTCAAGAAGAATGGATACCCAATAAACACAGTCCATGATTCCTGAACAGGTTGTCACAACACACCCAGAAACTCTAGCCACATTATTGTACCTCAAAGACATCTCTGAAATTACTACCAGAGGGCTCCAACCATTTGGATTCATGGCAGCCTATAAACCTACCAACATACTTAAACAGCAGCTGGCAACCCTAAAAAGGACCCGATACAAACAACCAGCAAAATAAGTGTCATTTACATAATACCATGTAAGGACTGCAACAAATACAACATCAGATAGACAGGCAGAAAACTAGCCACCAGGATACATGAACACCAACTAGCCACCAAAAGACATGACCCACTATCACTAGTATCCTTACACAGAGATGAAGATGGACACCATTTCAAATCAGACAAAACATTCATCGTAGGAAAGCCAACCAGAGACATGCATGGGAATTCGTGGTGGCCTGGCAATCAAATTCAACTCCATCGATAAACACCCATTTACCATCCTCAAAGAAAAAGATCTGGAAATGATATCACACATCTGAGAGACTGAGGCACAAATAGAAAGTGGGACACAACACCAACACTTCATCGGAGGCTCACTGATGTCATCTAACACAATGATGAAACGTCAGAAGATAAGCCTTTCAGCTTAGCGAGCAAACTTACAACCTCAACCATAATAAAGAACTGCAGATGCAGAAAATCTGGAACAAAAGGCATAGAAATTGCTATAGAAACTGACATGGCAGCGTTTGTGAAGAAAACGCAGAGTTAACATTCTGAGACCAGGAACACTTTTTCAGAACTGACAGCAGCAAAGAACGAGCAGATGATTGAGGGTGAGGGAGAGGGCTGTGGTGGAGGGTTGAAGCACATGAGAAAGAGAGGTGGGTGGGGTCAAGGCAGGAGGGTAGAGGCACACAAGAGACAGAGGTGGAGGAGTAGAGGAGTGCGAAAGAGGGCGGTGGGGGTAGAGGAGTGAGAAAGAGGGTGGTGGGGGTAGAAGAGCAACAGAGAGGGGTGGGTGGGGTCAAGGCACAAGAGAGAGGAGGGTTGAGGCGCGAGAGTGAGAGAGATGGGGGGGTCAAGTCATGCACGCGAGAAAGGTGCGGGATTTGAGGCGCACAAAAGATAGCGAGGTGGGTATGTAGAAGTGTGTGTGGAGGTGGGCGTAGAGGTGTGTGAAAGAGGTGGGTGGGGATAGAAGAGCAACAAAGAGGGGTGGGAATTAAAGGTGCACTCAATGGAGAGGTAGGAGGCAGTCGACATGTGAGAGAGGGGGGAATTTGTCCAAGGAGGATTAAGGAAGCAAATTCATTGGACTGCCATCACCTGCAAGCTACACATCAGATTTTGTCATTGAGTGAAGTCCTTGAACTCCCTAACAACATTGTGTTTATCTCCATCACATGGATTACGATGATTTGAGGCAGCCACTCACCACCTTCCCAAGGATGGGCTATACCTTGTCAGCAATGCCCTCAGATGAACAAATCAAAAAAGGCAATTATACAGAGGTGCACAAATATTGACTGAAATAGAGGGCCATGGGTCATGCAATGTACCATTCCAAGTGTACTATTACTTCTTCAGCATTATCTCTCAACCATTTGCAAAATCCAAAAGATAATATTTTATTGTAAAGGCTTGAAGTTGTAGTTAATATTTCTTCTAATATACTCCTGAACCAGTTTAATATTTTAAGAAGTGCTGTCACTCATGCTTTGTGATATTATTTGGCGATTTTTACAATATACTTTATTAAAGCAGCACTTCAGCAAATCAACTTGGCATGCTGGTATTAGCAAACTATTTTGAAAAATATTGCCCTGTCAGTAAGTTATTAAATTGTCATTGTGAAGAATGCCAAGAAAATTGAAAAGGCCAGTTTGAATTTCTGTAAAGTCAAGAGATTTGTCAATTTAAAATTAACATTCATTTGCAATGTCAAAGAAACTTCATGCATGGTTCATAATATGTAATTGGAAAAGTTAATGTAGTAGTATCATAAGCGATTTACTGTCAGAAACAATATTGTTTATATTGATGGGTTCTACTTGTAACAAATATAATTAACACATTTCATCAGGTTTCTTCAATACTCAGGCCATTATAAACAATTATAATTCAAGTTGTAGTCTTATAGCCTGTATATTTCAGTCAAGTTTCAGTATTTTTTTTAAAAAAGTATGGGTCCTTGTGACGATTTTAAATCAACTCAAGGATTCTATTGAACTTTAGTACAAGAAAGCCAAGGTGAAAAATACACATGGTGCACCTCTGGTGAAAATCAGGAAATGTTTTGGCAATACTTTGGCTATTGCCATTTGTACCTCCTCTACAACCACTTTTTGTTTATTTATCTCTCTATTAATGTCTTCTCTTGCTCTCTATCATCATCCCTTAATTTCAGCATTTCTCACTTTTGTTTTGCATCCTCTCACAGAAATTACACCACTAACAACAGAAAGCCATTGCAGCAGACCACATGGTTTGGGAGTCCATGCCACTCTCTCCCTGCTGAACAAAGACTCACAGAACCCAAATTTTGCCACTAGGGTACTTTAACCCCTTTCTCACTTTACTCTTCACGGAGGCTCAAATCTCAATTAAATGCAGATTACCTGAACCCCAATTAAACAAAGAAAGCTTGAACCTCAGCGCCTGAGGACTTGAACCTCAACCAAACCCACCCCAGGAGACTTGAACCCCAGTACTGCACAGAGGATTCAAACATCAATCACATCCCCCTCCCCCGTCCAAAGCAGCACAGAGGACTCTAACCTCTGCCTGCCAGTGCGCTTGTGAAACGGTGTCTCTCAATTGAACTAATTACAGTTCGAGGAATCCGTACGCGATCGAGCAAAGGGACCATCTCCAGTGCAGAGGAATATCGAGGGGGACCAAGGTTTAAAATCTTACCTTGTGGGCCCGTCCATCTCGAAACACCGATGTTCCGGGCGGCCACTAACACCGTCCAACTGTAACTATTCGTTTGGATCCTGCCAAGAGTCATCCCATTCTCCTCTCAATTGAAGCAAAATGTTCAGAGACATTGTTGTTTTACCTCCTTCATCTTTATTCTGGGCCCTGAACGATCACCCATGTGCAAAGAGACATGAGTTCATGGTCTTCTCTGAAACAGCAGTTTCTCAATGAACTATATAGTCATTTTACAGGAAGGAGCATCCGGATAAGGCAATATACATATTAATTGGGTGACCATTACAATCGAGTATCAATAGTAAAGATTATGCCATCTGCTGTTACATAATGAATAACTGGCTTCACATAATGAATACTTTTCACCTTGTTAAACTGCCCTCATGTACTGAATGCTTGCAATTTTGTTAAATGGCTCTGCATAATGAATGCTTTTCCACCTTGTTAAACCATTACCCTTGCCTCCAGCACCCCATTGTTAACTACAAATTCTTATCTGATCTGAGTCATGCACAGCTGAACCTCTTCTTTCACAAAACTCAGAACATAACTCTTTTCCTGCCTGCTTATACCCTATACACATTCTCAAACTTACTACCAATTTGGGGTCTATCAATTATGACCACTTGTCATGTCCTAAGATCAACATAGTTCAACGTAAGCTCAAAGAACAGCACCTTCTGGACTCAACACTGAAATCAATAATTTAAAACTCTCACCTTCACCCACGTTATATTTCCTTTTTATTTTCAGCTTTGCTTTTTGTTCTCATTTTTCAGTTGTCTTTTCTCTGGCACTGTAGTTGCTCAATCTGTGATATCACTGTCTAGATAAATCATTTGTTTCTTCAAGTGTTACTTGGTCTTGTAACAGTTCATTACAAAATCTCTCTTCCAACCTTTCACAGACCTTCAACATTTTCCCCCTTCCACCCATTCAAAACTTATTATATTTCCAAGTTTGATGAAGGATCATCAACCGGAAACGTTAATTTGGATTCTCGCTCCATGGGAGACAGCTCTGATTATTTCTGGCAGTTTCCAACCATATAGTAGAAAAAACTATTTTACAGGCCAAATACAATTTTTTAAAAGTTAATTAATATTCTCGGTAATTGCCTATTAGGAAGATGTGGTTATGAGCTTTCTTCTTGAAATGTTATTAATTGTGCAGTGAAGAGATATCTACATTGCATTAGGCGGTGAAGTTCCAGAATATCACCCAGTGATGAAGTAAGAATCATTATATTTTCCTCACCATGATGGTGAGAGTTAAAAGAGAATTTTTAAGTGTTAATATTCCAATGCACCCAATGCCCTTCTCCTCCTCGATGGTAGAAATCCACAAATTTGGGAGATGCTGCTTTAGAAAATTTTCAGTGTTGCTGCATTGCATTCTCCAGTCTGAATACATAGCACCCATAATGGTTTTATGGTAGAAAGAGTGAGGGAAGTCTCTAATCACTTCTTGTAGCCACAAGATCTGTAAAGCTGATTCAGTTAAGCTTTGGTCATTGGTGAGCTTTTAGGTGATGGATTTGATGACTATGAAATGCGACTATGTATTTGAGGCAAGGAGGGTGTGGGAGGGAGCAAAGTTGCTAAAACTACGAACAGACTTTGTCCATCGAGTAATAACAGAAATCCCAAACCACATTGTGGCCAGTGTTCCATTAATATGGCTTAATTTATAATCTACAGATGTATTGAGCAAGCTGATCAAAATGATAGGGAAAGGCAGGGTGAATCAGTTCATCTTCAATGGAACTATACTAATCTTAAAAGAAAAGTGCAACCAATTTGAAATCCATTAGCCCCAATAGCTAACACACAACATGTCACCATTGAAATTTAACAATCCATGAGATGGAAACATTTTTTAAAACTGCTAGCAGTGTTCATGATGAACAGACCTCTTTCCCAAAGGTAAAAACCTAGTTTTAAAAAGGAAGATGCAGCAAGGATATCTATTGACAAAGATAAAAGAAAAACATTGCTTTAACAAAAGTTACAGATGGGAAACGAATCATGAATATCTGCAGATGAACATTTTAGTTTGTATTCCATTTCAATCTCCTCCCCGAAACATTGTGGTCCCACTCATTTATTGTTTGATTTTACACTATCTGCTCTGAGACAAATTTGCAATGAATAAAGTGAAGGGCCTACCAAAGTAAAAATCTAAATTCCATGTACGAAACGAAGTAATTTAATTGCTGAATTAGGCACTCTGATGGATAATGACTCATCTCACAATACATTGCAAAATATTAAATTGCCTTGTTTATTGCATTGTTTGATGAAAATGTTAGACTATATTCCATTGGTGTGACTGCCCCTGATCTACTAGTCCCTTTTGAGAGTTGCTGTTTATGAAATCCAGGTATGTTGCAAATTAGTGAAATGAGGAGTTAATCAAAGTCAAAAACAACAAAGCTAAGTTACTTCAGAGAATAATATTTTCCTTCAAGAATGCATGTGTAAGACCTTCAGGAGTTAAGTATCAAATGCCACAATGAAGGCTCTACTTGTCTGATCAGACCAAATCAGCTGGGCCACCTGCCCTTCCATAAAGTTTATGCAGAATCTTTGATGAGAAGCCTATCAGGAAGTAGCCAACACACAACCTCTGAGACAAAAACAACTGATCATGACAAATGGTTCCCTGAGTAGACTGCCAAAGTCACTTGGCAAAATGCCTCACCCAATAACTTACAAAGTATTAAGATGCAGTTTGACAGGTGGTGGAATAGTCCTCCCTGTACGCAAGGAACTAAAGCCTCCCTGCAAAATGCCCTCAAGGTGATAGCAGTGGTGAAGAAACTATTGACCCACCCTCACGGCAAATGCAATGGTTTTTGTTGAGGCCCATTCTAAGTAGCATTAAGATCCTATGCACTTCAAGCTGTTCCCAAGAAAACACATCAAGACAAGCAACTGGAGGAACATCAACCTCTTAAAAGCAGCAATTTGGTTTGTTTGAAACTTGCTTTTCATCCAGTGAATGGACTTGTCCTCAATTCCATATGGCAAACATCGCATCCAAAGGAACCCTGGAGATGAGTGGAATGATGGAGAAAAGGAAAGTTCCAACGCTTGCGTATTTACTCAACCAATATCAGACAACGTATCAACTGGTCAACTTTGTCTCAATTATATAGTCATAGAAAAGCACGGAAACAGACTCTTTGGTCCAACTCGTCCATGCCGACTAGAGAGCCCAACCTAACCTAGCTTCATTTGTCAGCACTTGGCCCATATCCCTCTAAATCCCTCCTATTCATATACCCATCCAGATGCCTTTGAAATGCTGCTATTGTATCAGCCTCTGGCAGCTCATTCCATGCTGCAATTGTATCATCCTATGCATAAAAAAGTTGCCCCTTAGGTCCGCTTTATATCTTTCCCCTCTCACCCTAAACATATGCCCTCTAGTTCTGGACTGCCCACCCGAGGGAAAAGACTTTGTCTATTTATCCTATCCATGCCCCTCGTGATTTTGTAAACCTCTATAAGGTCACCCCTTAAGCCTTCGATGTTCCTGGGAAAACAGCCCCAGCTTATTCAGCCTCTCCCTACACCTCAAATCCTCCAACCCTGGCAACAATCCTTGTAAATCTTTTCTGAACCCTTTCTAGTTTCATAACATCTTTCCGACAGGAAGGAGACCAGAACCACATGCAATTATCCAATAGTGGCCTAACCAATATCTTGTACAGCCACAACATGACCTCCCAACTCCTATACTCAATACTCTGACCAATAAAGGAAAACACACAAAACGCCTTCTTCACTATCCTATCTACCTGCAACTTCACTTTCAAGGAACTATGAACCTACACTCCAAGGTCCCTTTGTTCAGCACCACTCCCTCAGTCCTTACCATTAAGTAGATAAGTCTTGCTAAGATTTGCTTTCCCACAATGCAGCACCTCACATTTATCTAAATTAAATTCCATCTGCCAATTCTCAGTCCATTGGCCCATCTGAGCAAGATTCCGTTGTACTCTGAAATAACCTTCTTCACTGTCCACTACACCTCCAACTTAGGTGTAATTTGCAATCCTCCAATGCTAAATCATTTATATAAATGACGTAAAGTAGTGTGACACTCCACTGATCACAGGTCTCCTGTCTGAAAAACAGCCCTCCACTACCATTCTCTGTCTTCGAGACAGTTCTGCATCCAAATGGTTTATTCTCCTTGTATTCCATGAGATCTAACCTTGCTAACCAGTCTCCCATGGAGACCCTTGTCAAATGCCTTACCAAAGTCCATATGGATCACCTCCTATATTCCGCCCTCATCAATCCTCTTTGTTACTTCTTCAGAAATCTCAATCACATTAGTGAGATATGATTTCCCACACACAAAGACATGTTGACTATCCATAATCAGTCCTTGCCTTTCCAAATACGTGTAAATCCTGTACCTCAAGATTTCCTCCAACAACTTGCCCACCACTGACATCAGGCTCACTGGTCTATAGTTCCCTGGCTTGTCGTTACTACCTTTTTTAAGGTAATGGTACCATGTTAGCCAACCTCTAGTCTTCTGGCACCTCAGCTATGACTATCGATGATACAAATATCTCAACAAGGGGTCCAGCAACCACTTCCCTAGGTTCCCAGAGAGTTCTAGGGTACACCTGATCAGGTCCTGTGGATTTATCCACCTTTATGCATTTCAAGACATCCAGTACTTCCTCCTCTGTAATATGGACATAAATGATCATAGTGTAGAAATTTAACCACACATCACCAGGATTGAAGATGAATCAGAATAGGATGTGGCCCATCAGCCACATATTCAGACCCATCTCCCATGGTGCAAGGGACATGGATAATGTCAGGTAATCAAGCCACTTTTGGGCCTAATGAGCCCAAAATTAAAGACTTTTGAATGCCTCCTATTGCTACCACCATCACTATTCTACCTGCAGCAAGGAGAGGCTAACTCCAGCTGGGTAGCCAGACAACCTTTATTGGGTGAGCTGGTGTCAAGTAAGCACTGTGCCCAGAGGCACCACTGTGTATGATCACAACTCAAACTTGTTCATTTGGCCCTTCCATTATCTCAAAATTATCCAAATTCTAGTCTTCATTTGTTCCTCTTTATAAGAGAGTCTTTGGTCACAGCAGTGGCCACTGTTTGAACATCACAATTTTGGGACTATAGAACTATTATCTAATGAAATTAGCTAACAACTCTCTACAACAAGACTTCCTAACAAGTTAGCAACAAAAGTCCCAATTCCAGCCAAGAAAGCCTCTAAATATTGTTAACTTGCTGGAGGATAGATGTTTTCAGCCAACGTGCTCCCATCAACAGTAACTGGCATGGTGCAAAACCCAATCCAAAAATCCTGCACTTATTCAATGATACAAATCACATGCAAGGTCAAGTAGAATGCGTTACTATTTGTAACAATAATACTGCAAATATCTCAAATAATACAATGAACTGCAGCTGTTGGAGATCTGAAACAAAAACAAAAATTGCTGGAGGAACTCAGCAGGTCTGGCAGCATCTGTGCAGAGAGAACAGAGTGAACATCAAGTCTTGTGGTCCTTCTTAAACTAGAATGGTCACAGGACTTGAGGTTAAGTTTTCTCTTCCCAGATGCTGCCAGACTTGTTGAGTTACTCTAGCACGTTGTTTCTGTAAATTAGTGTCCAGTACACTATTGGCAGAAAACAAATAAGAAATCTAATTTACTGCCTACATGTGACTCCAGAACCAGTAATTGTTGTGGCAGTCGTATACAGTCCTGGTTTTGCCCTGGGCATCTAAATATTGACTCGAGACCCCTATGAAGTCTCAGGTCAAATATGGGAAGAAAACCTGTCGCTAATTACCACTTGCTGCTCACTCTCAGTTGATGAATCAGTACTTATTCAATTTGAACACCACTTGGAGGAAGTGCAGATGCTGGCAAGGGAGTAAAATGTTCTCTTGATAGAGGATTTCAATGTTCACCACTGCACAGCAAGAGCATTACCGGTCAAGATGGTCATGTCCTAAAGGGCATTGCTCCTAAATAGGGTCTATGATAAGTGATGAGGAAAACCAACAAGAGATGAAAAACCTATTTGATCGCATCCTCCTTGATCTGCCTGTTACACATGTACTTGCTCATGACAGCATTGGTAAGAACCTCTGCAATGCTCTCATGGAAACAAACTGCCATTCCTAATGTCACAGTAGATCAAACAGCCAACGGGGGACTTCAAACCAGTGTTTACAGGAAAACAACACATACTGACCAAATACTGAACTAAAGAAGCAATCATCCCAAAACCCACAAACGGAACTGCATTAGAACATTATTTCAATGAGCCACCACACACTGCAGCACAAAGGAACTACTAAGAGCAGAGGAAAAATCACCTATACACAGTGTACTAAAAAAGAATAGGTACCCAATGAACACAGTTCGCCAATTTCTCAGCAACAAACCCAAAGAAGCAGACAAAATGCATCCAGAAACCCTAGCCACACTCTGCTACATCAACGACATCTCGGAAATGACTGCCAGACTACTCAGACCTCTTGGCATCATTGTAGCCCACAAACCTACCTACACACTAAAACAGCAGCTTATGAACTTGAAAGACCCTAAACAGACAACAAGCAAAACTAATGTCATTTACAAAATACCTTGCAAGAACTGTAACAAACACTACATTGGACAAACAGGCAGAAAATTAGCCACCAGAATACATGAATAGTAACTAGCTCTCACTAGTATCTCTACAAACATATGAGCAAGGACATTATTTCAACTGGAACAACACATCCATCCTAGGACAAGCCAAATAGAGACGCGCAAGAATTCCTAGAAACATGGCATTCCAACCGGAACAATAACAACACATTGACTTGGATCCCATTTACCACCCCCTGAGAAAAAGAACAGAAAGTGCCATCGCCACAGGAATTGACATCACCAACCCAAAGAAACTTGAACACAAATAAAAAGCAGGCCATACCACCAGTGCTTCACCAGAGGCTCACTGATGTTACCTAGTATGGTGATGAAACATCTGAAAACAAACCTTACAGATCAGCGAGCAAACTTACATCCACAAAGTCCCATCTTCACAATGCGAATATCTTACATTGTGCTGTGTAGTCCCATCAACGTGCTAAATGGGATAGATTTCAAACAGATCTAGCTGTGCCTGAGAGGTACCAAGGATCATCAGGAGTTGTACTGAAAAAAATCTCCCTACTCTGCCATCGTCAAGCCATGAGATCAATGCTGGTTACTGTCAATGAGAAACTCAACTGGACTAGTCTTATAATTTCAGTGGCTAACAGGCAGGTCAGAGGCTAAGAAGCCTATAGTAACAAACCTCCTTACTCCCCAGTCTGTCCACCATCTCCAAGCACAAGTCAGAAAAGTGATGAAATACTGCCCACTGCCTGGATGAGTGCAACTCTAATAAACACTCATTAGCTTGACACCATTAGGATAAAGTAGCCTACTTGACTGTTTGTGGATGTGATGTTATTTACTGTTTCCATCACTGATGTTCAGTAGCAGTGTACATCACCTATCTGTACAGTAGAAATTGACCAATATTCTTACAGATCATCTTTCAAACCCCCACCAACTTCTACATAAAAGATTATGGGCAGCAGATACATGACAACATCTTAACCCACATGTTCCTACCTGAACCACTCACATCCTGATTTGGAAATATATTGCCATTGCTTCAGTGTCACTGCTTCAAAATCCTGCAACTCCCTTATTAACAGCATTTTGTATCTATACATAACATGTGACTGCAGCAGTTCACCACAACCTTCTCAATTTGGGATGGGCAATAAATACTGGCCCAGCCAATGATGTCCATATCCTATAAACGAATTTTAGAAAACATGCATTACAGTATTCAAATAGAGAGAATTCCCTTCGTGATTACATTTTAAATTTTAACAGAACTACTTTTTTTCAATTTCCAGTCTTGAGAGTTTGTGAATATTCATGGAAGAAATGTCACTCAGTTTCAAATAACCTCTTCAGTGTTCTACCTAAACACTTTTGATCTGGATCTTTTAACTATGACTGACGCAGAGATAATGTACCTGTTACTTTTACTGAACTAACTTCTTTCTCTAGGAGAAACCTGTTTCACAGATCTAATTTCAATTAGGAAAATAAAATCCCAATGCTTTTCACTGAAAGCAAACTGATGCTATTCAATGTCTTTTTGATAGTTCATTAAACACGATGCAAACCAATTCCTAATAACAACTCTTTTGTACTGGTTTTAAAAACATCATGGCTCTATAAATACCAACAGGTTAATCAGTAACCTTCCTCATACACAGCAAAATGTATATACTAGTTCAAAATACAGACTCTAATTGTATATATCATATCTTACATCATAATACTCAAATGGTGACTTCATCAGAATTGATAACAACCTGAAACATGACCTCCACAAATACTGATTGATCTATTGAGTTTAACCAGCACTACTTTATCACATTTCAGATTTTCAGTGTCAATAGCATTTTGTTCTTGCAGAAGACACAGCTGCTTATCATATACTAGTTGTTAAGGTACACACAGGAATCATCGATATGCATATTTTAAAACTATCAGAGCTACCCCATGAATTTTTTGTCTTATTCCAGAACATTTACCCACTCTTCCAGAAGAGAAAATGTTAATTACCTTCTCTAACAAACTCAACAGGATAAAGCTAGTTTTTTTTTTGTTTAATAATGGTAATGGTTCAGGTCTGTCAGTACCTGTTGCTTTGTATGCAAAATTTTCATTGCTGCCATAGGGATGACTCAAAGGTGCAAGGGAAATTGGAAGCTGAACATGGGCAGACCAGATCTCCCTCGAGATAGGTGTTCACTTGCACATTCATTCTGAATTGTTTTTAAAATTGATTGTGAACATGTAAAGGGCAAGTGTCTGTGTGGAGTTTGCACATTCTCCCAGTGTCTGTGTGGGTTTCTTCCGGGTGCTCCGGTTTCTTCCCACAGTCCAAAGATGTGCAGGTTAGATGAATTGGCCATGCTAAATTGCCCGTAGTGTTAGGTGAAGGGGTAAATGTAGGGGAATGGGTTTGGGTGGGTTGCTCTTCGGAGGGACGGTGTGGACTTGTTGGGCCGAAGGGCCCGTTTCCACACTGTAAGTAATCTAATGTAATCTAATCTAATGCATGTTAATTAGGAACAAGAACAGGCAAAAGTGAGGACTGCAGATGCTGGAGATCAGAGTCAAGATTAGAGTGGTGCTGGAAAAGCATAGCAGGTCAGGCAGCATCGAAGGAGCAGGAAAATTGATGCTTCGGGCAAAAGCTCTTCATGACGCTTTTGCCCGAAGCATCAATTTTCCTGCTCCTCGGATGCTGCCTGACCTGATGCGCTTTTCCAGCACCACTCTAATCTTGACTAGGAACAAGAATAGTCCGTTGAACCTGCTCTGTGAATTGATAAAATCATTGCTCATCTGACTGTGGTCTCAACACTACCTGTTCTTTCCCTTGGATATCTTTGATATTCAAAGATCTAACTTGGTCTTATAAATAGTCAATAAACCTTCCTCCACTATTCTGAAAAGGGGAATTCCACAACTACAGATCTGTAGTGAAAAGTATTTCATCTCATGTCTTAAATGGAAGAATTATTAAATTGCCCTCTTGTTGTAGTCTCTCCCATAAGAAACAATCTCCTCTTAGCATTCACCCTGTCAAATCCTCTCAAGATTTTATATCTTACAACATATTGCCACTTATTGAAACTCCAATACATAGATGTTTAGCTTGTCCAGCCTTCTGATGATTCCTCCATCCCAGGAATCAGGCAGATGAACTTTTTTTGAACTACTTCAAGAGACCAAAACGATACATAATCCAGATATGGTCTCAAAGTGATGTAGCAAATCCTCCCTCGTTTTATATTTTATTATAAGGGGAATACATGAAAACATTCTGATTGCCATCATAATCACTTTCTATATCTCAATAGTGAAAGAGCCTAGCACATCAGTGCAAAAGATTGCTGCAAATATTTCAGCCTATCTTCAGCCAGAAGTAGCAAGTGGATGATTGATCTCTGCCTCCTCCAACAGACCCCAGCATCACAGATACCAGTCTTCAGCCAATGCTATTCACTTCACATGATATGGAGACCCAGGATACCGCAAACGGTATGCAGCCTTGGCCAAAGTCTGAAAATAACACTGAAATCCTGTGCTCCGAGATGAGTGCAGAACTCGCCTTCCCCTAATCAAGCTCTTCCAGTACAGTTATAATACTGGCATCTGTACGACAATATGGAAAATTATTCAGGTACGTCTGTGATCAAGCAGAACTTGCTCAGCAATAACCTACCCTCTTTGGGTTCTGCCAGGGCTTCATTACAGCCTTGGTTCAAACATGGACTTCAGAGCTGAGATGAGAGTGACAGTCTTTGATTTCAACTGAACATAGCACCAAGGGCCCCTCGCATAACTGGAATCAGGGAGCAAACTTTCTGCTGGTTGGCATCCTCCCTGGCACATAAAAAGATGGTCATGGTTGAAGGTTAGTCATCACTTCTGGATCATCTTTTCAGGAGTTCCTCAGGGTTGTGTCCATCTTCAACTGCTTCAAAGACCATGCCTCCATTGAGGTCAGAATTGGGGACATTCGAAGATTGCATGTTGTAAAGCACCATTTGTGACTCCTCAGATACTAAAACAGTCCATATTCAAATACAACAAGATCTGGTTTATATCAGGCTTGGGCTGACAAGTGGCATTCATACTACACAAACAAGGCAATGACCATCTTCAATAAGATGAGAGACAATCTAACCACGGTCTTTTGATGTTCAATGGATTTACCATCACAATCTTCCACTATGAACATTTGGCAGGGGGATCCATTGAACAGAAATTCAACTGAACTTGCCACACAAACAGGTCAGAGGGTCGGAATTCTGCATCAAGAAACTCATTTCCTGCACAACAAAGCCACTTGGATTGGTACCATATCCACAAGCATCCACTCACTCCAACAAAGCTCAGTAGCAGTAGCGTGTACCTACTTATAGGACACATCGTAGAAATTCAAAGATCTTTAGACAGTATCTTTAAACACATAACCACTTCCATCTAGAAGGACAAGGGCAGCAGGTACATTTTCAAGTTCCCCTCCAAGCCACTCACCATCCTAACTTGGTGATTTATCACCATTCCTTTACTGTTGCTGGGTCAAAATCTTGGAATTTTCTTTCTAAGGGCATTGTGGGTCAACCTATAGTAGATGGACTGCAGTGGTTCAATATTTCCTTCAGGGCACCTAGGGATGGGCGATAAATGCTGGCCAGCCAGCAGCAACTTTGACTGAATAAAATACCTACAATCTATCTTTGTTATTCATATACCAGGTTTCTCAGCTCCCTCTGTGCCAGAGTTCTACAAACTCACTCCATTTAAGTAACGTACAACTTTTCTATTCTTCTTGATATTTAAGAACTTCACTTTTTCCTCACGTTATACTCCATCTGTCAAGTCTTTTCCCACTTAATCCATCTTTATCCCCTTTAGATTTGTGTTCACTTCACAAATTACTCAGCTATCTTACTAACATCAAAGTTAGTAAGCATACATTGTCATTTCACTAAGTTATTATTGCAGATTGTAAATATTGAGGACTCATCCCCTGTCACAGACTTATTCCTTGGCAAAGACACATTAAACTTTTAAATCTGGAATACGGAGAAAATACTGTTGAAAGGATTTAGCCTCCAATACTGATCCAATCTGTGCAGGAAGGGTTCCTGAACAGTACACTCCTAAAAAGTATGTTTTTTAAGATGCCCTAATCAGAGGTACAATGGTAGTATCCCCACCTAAACCAGGAGGGCCAGGTTGAAGTTTCACACGTTCCTGTGGTCTGCAATAAAGTTTCTGAACAACCTGATTAGAACTTCTGCCTGAGTGGTGTGTTGGCTCTACACAAGAGAAGAGTATTCTATCCTTATGATACAGAGGCATTGTGAATAAACTGATGTAGAAGACAGATCAGCTCCCATTTCTTCCATTGCTAGATGAATGGTTTCTAATTGATTTGATTTTTGGCTGTTTTTATTGATTGCAAGATAAACTGTTGTATAATAGCATATTTGGTTGTAAATATCTTAATTTCACTCGGACCTTACTTTCTGTCCTACTATTTTTAAATTTCTTCAGTCAAGGTGATTGCTTTTTTTTCCAACCAGAAATTGATTACATCACACAACCAGTATGTGACTGTAGTTTCATTAGCTTTCTCACTCACGTTATGAGATGGTTTAAGATAATGGCAAAAGTAATGAAGCTTTCAGAAGAAGTGGGCGGCACGGTGGCACAGTGGTTAGCACTGCTGCCTCGCAGCGTCAGAGACCTGGGTTCAATTCCCACCTCAGGCAACTGACTGTGTGGAGTTTGCACGTTCTCCCCGTGTCTGCGTGGGTTTCCTACGGGTGCTCCGGTTTCCTCCCACAGTCCAAAGATGTGCAGGTCAGGTGAATTGGCCATGCTAAATTGCCCGTAGTGTTAGGTAAGGGGTAAATGTAGGGGAATGGATGGGTTGCGCTTCGGCGGGGCGGTGTGGACTTGTTGGGCCGAAGGGCCTGTTTCCACACTAAGTAATCTAATTTAATCTAATCTAATCAAGTGTTAAACCTGGGATGAAATTATTTACTGGAAAAGCGCAGCAGGTCCGGCAGCATCCAAGGAATAGGAGAATCGACGTTTCGGGCATAAGCCCTTCTTCAGGAATCCCCGAAACGGGGCTTATACCCAAAACGTCGATTCTCCTGTTCCTTGGATGCTGCCGGACCTGCTGTGCTTTTCCAGCAACACATTTTCAGCTCTGATCTCCAGCATCTGCAGTCCTCACTTTCTCCATGAAATTATTTACTTTGACATGAACTGAATTTATAAAAAAGGTGTTTGCAAATCTGAAAATCAATGTTTGTTTTGTAATTTCTTTTGAAAGGAAGGAAATTCACGGGGTAGATATTTATATTAACAAGTTGCAGAGATGATGTTGTCATTATCGAATAAAATAACCCACGTGATATATTGTCAGATGCTTCCATTTTACTTTTGGTCACCGCAACACTGGTCAATCCTCCTACTCCACCTCCTTTCAGTGTATCCATCCCTCCTTTAATCCTACTGTCATTACATTACTCACCACTACACCTTTCCATCTGATCTTGGGCCTTTTCCTCTTCCTGGCAATCCCAGTACTATCACTTGCCTCAACATTTCTCTCTCCGCAACATTCAATTACATTATCTCAATTTCATCTTGACTATTAGAAACAAAAAGGAGAAAGTGAGGACTGCAGATGCTGCAGATCAGAATTTAGAGTATGGTGCTAGAAAAGCACAGGTCAGGCAGCATCCGAGGAGCAGGAGATTCAATGTTTTAGGCATAAGCCCTTCATCAGCAATGATTCTCCTGCTCCTCAGATGCTTCCTGACCTGCTGTGCTTTTCCAGCACCGCACTCTCACCTTGACTATTGTATTCAACGCTCTGACAACCCTCATTGGCACCCTAACCTGTTGGCTCCTGAATTTGTCCTTTGTCATTGCTCCTCATAGCATCCTTATTCATTAGTAGGTAGTTGTTCCTCTTTTTGGTGTTGGAGTGTTCCTGGGCTATATAACAAGGCGTATTTCACATCATGTCTACTGGTCAGTTAACAAGCACAAAGAGGGAAGGAGGAATTTTTAGGGCATTAGAAAGCACAAAGTATTATCATGAAGTATTTTAGGTAGCACCGAAATTGAGAAATTAAAAACTCTTTAAAAGCATCTATGAACAGCTTTCCAATAAATTCTCCACAATTACATTACTTTCTTTTTCACTATGCATGTACAAAAATAAAATGCATAGCATCAAAAAGTACATAGCTATACAAGACAAATTAAAATGATCTTTAAACTTGTGTTCCAATAAGAAAACATGCTCTCACAGGCGTTCTTTCTCTCAGGAGCCTGGGTTTCCCTTGAATTACCTTCTTGAGCTAAGATTTCTTCAGGGTTTTTGGTATGCCCTGGCTCTCTCATCGTGCTACAGTCTTCTGTTGTGCTGCAATATCTATGATAGCTTGTGCTTCTGTGCAGTTCAGCCATGATAACTAACATGCACCCATTGCTACAGAATGTGCAGCAAGAACATTTGGATTGATAATTTTCAACAGTAGTTTACCTGCAAGGCTTCAATTAATTTGTAATTATCAAAGCTATCAATGTTCAGAAGTAAAAAATTTCCACATAGTGTAACTGATCTGTTTTCTCCTAAGGCACTGCTTTGAGGCAAGTTTCAAAACAGCATTAGCAAATATTTGTTGATATACGTTGCCATTCGTGATACTAGCAGGAGGGAACCTGTAGGAACAACAAAGAAAACTAATGAAGGAGGATATATTCTAGAAAAATGAATCTCATCTATGGTCAGTAGACAAAGTGCAAATCTAGTTACTTGTGCACTCTGCTGATATTCAGACTATGGATGTACTACTGCATTTCAGACCTAAGACACACCTTCAAATATCCAATAACCAATCCTATGTACTTGGGAAGAGCCGATATCTATTGGGGAACATTTGAGTTGATATGTCTGAGCAGGATAGCATTAATTTCAGACTAATTCAGTATAGTTTGAAACTATTTCCATAGAAATAGGAGTGGCATCTTTTATGATGCAACATAAATTTGCTTCATCAGGATAATGACAAGAGGAAATGAGTAACTGGGTATTTGGAGTTGTTGCCTGTTTTGCTCTGTGAGGGCATTCAGATTTGAAGCTCAATTCTAAGCTGTTTGTTTTCTGAACAAGAGGTGCAGCTATTACAGATGAAATATACTCAACAGTACTGCTGTTACAAAAACAATGCTTTCATAATGTATGGGCAGGCAAAGTATGTCGAAGCTTCATTTATATTTTCAAAGTGACAATGTCAGGACCTACTCAACACTAGAAAATTGGCCAGGTATGTTACATTACCTGCTTTTCATGGATGGAACACAGATATTACCTCCAGAACATTAGCAATGAAAGTCGCCATTGACAGTGCTATGGACTGGCATTTACTTGCCTACAGCCTGCTCACTGACATTCAGTTTGGATTCTGCAGTCACTCAGCTTCTAATCTCTTGACAAGCGAACTCCAGAAGTGAGTTGAACTTTAGAAGTGGGATTGACTGACTACCCTTGACATCAAGACAAAATAGTTTGACCAACTGCAGCATCCAGGAGCCTAAATAAAATTTGAAGTTAATGGGAATCAGCTTAAATTCTCTTTGAACTCTGCCTTACCTAGCAAAAAGAGTAGTCAGTATTGAAAGTCAACCATCTCAGGCTCAGGTCTTCAGAGTAATATCCTTGGCCCAGGTATTTGCAGTTGCTTCAAAAATTATCTTGACTCCATCATACGTCCAGAAGTGGAGACGTCCACTCATGATTGCAGTGCTCATAACATTCATAACTGACTCGATGCTGAAGTAGATCACGCAGGCAACAAGGCCTGAACAACATTCAGGCTTGGGCCCCTAAGAGTCAAATAAAAATAGTGCCATGGAAGTCCTGGAGTATTACTACCCCGAATTCTAACTATCTATTGCTAACATTCAATGCCACTGCTGCATCCTTTGTCAACTTTCTAAAGGTTACCACTGAGAAACCTAATGGGACCAGCCCATTAAACACTGTAGCTACAAGTACAAGTCAGATGCGGAGAAATCTACGAAGATTAACTTATGTTCCTGACTCCATTAAGCCTGTCCACCATCTCCAGGATGCAAGTCTGAATTGTGATGGAATATTCTCCACTTGCCTGTATGAATACAGTTCCTATAACACTCACGAAGCTCAGGATTATCTAGGATAAAGTAATCAAATTGGATGGATTCACAACTACCTTCAAACATTCAGTACCACCACTACTGATGCACAGTGACAGCAAGTGGAACATCTATAAGGTGCAACTCACCAATGCTGTCAACAGTGCCTTCAAGTTTGATCTCTCTCACCCACGATAAAAGCAGAGGCCACATGGGATCATCACATGTACAAGCTCCCATCTGGGAAGTACACTACATTGACTTTGAATCATATCACTAATATTATTGGATCAAAATCCTGAAATGTCTTCCAAACAGTACTATAGATTTGCCAACGCCATATAGACCAGAGTGGCTCAAGGAAGCACCTTCTCAAGGGCAATTAGGGATGGGCACTAAATCCTGTGAATAAAAAGTTGCGAATGGTATTATGTGACAGAACGATGTTTAAATATTGCTTTACTTTGCTGTCACTGACATCATTTACCGATCATCCAAGTAACTACATAAATCTAGAGCCACCAACTGCCAGACACTGATGGATGTTAACGATTATTATTCTCTTTTCTATTACATTTAGTATGTTCATTCCAAAGTTAATTGAATGCCCCTACCACCTGGTCACCGGTCTTTTCATCAAGTCAGTTATTAAATGCATTACTGACTGCTGACCTATCCCTCCTCTGGGAGGAACTATATTTATAAATTCATCCAAAGACCATTTACTATGTCAATGCTACCAATTGGCATCTTTAAAACAAATAATATACACACTACTGCGAAGTGAAGGCTGGTAGTTTGGAATCTACGAGGAAATTTAAAAACTAACATTTCACAATTTAATGTGAATGATCATTGAATTGTAAAAGAGCATCAGAAACAAAGGCACATCAATGACGAGCACACACCTATCCCAAAAGTGTTGTGGAGTATAGACTTCTGTGGTTTGTCAACTGAAATTCAGTGAACTTGCAATATTACACAAAAATCCCATGTTTCCCTTTCAGGAATTAAACAGCAATATTTAGATTCAGTTAAATATAACATTGAAAGACATTGAGCTAAAGCAAGCAGAAAAAAGTCAACATAATAATTATCAAATTTATCCACAGGCAAAAATTGTTTAAGTGAGTATCTTTAATTAAAAAAAATTAAAAGTGCTCACTCCTGATTATTAACACACTTCAGGGCCTTCTGAAGTGATGAACAGTCATAGATTTGAAATAATCACTTAGAAACGAGAGGAGCTAAGAGATTTTCTATTTTATCTGGAATTAACTTTTGGACATCCAATCCTTTGACTGGTTGAGGCCAGTGCATGTATCATAGGAAATCAGTATAAATGGTTTAAACAGTGAAAGGTAATACTCTGGAGAACAAAGTGGGCAGTTTGGACTGCGCTAAGTAAAAGGTAATACAACAAATAAAATGGTCTCCTTCTAAGCTGTAAATATTTAGTATTTAACGTAATGTCATGCAGACTGGCTGGATGCAAAAAGTGGAACTGGAATGAGATGGTAAAAGCCCTCCTGGCCTGATTTCCACTTGCAGTGCACACAAATGGGGTGCCAACCACTCAGTTTTTGGAATTGAAATTTGAGGATATGATTAGTCGCCACTTGATGGAGAATGATGCATATTTAAAAGGGCCACCAGCACTTAAGTCCTACTTCAAATGATGGCCTTTTCTCTCGAGCATACCATCAACCATCATCTTGACTGCCTGTCTTTCCAAGTTCTATCTCCATCTCTCTGCCTACTCTGTCCACAGCCCCTCCCACTCTTTCGCTGCACCACCCCCATCTTCAGTTTACATGCCACCTTTTATCCTAGCCGTCAGTTCTAACAATTTGACCTTTTTACTTAGCATCTAAGACACCTGTGCTTTAGGGTTAAATTTAGCTCTCCAAAAGCAAAACCAAATCAATGGATCCTGACATGTATGAGGTAAATGGGAAAAGGGAAGGAAGAGGTTGAGGTGTTACCTTAATTCAAAATCTGCCGATTAGGCAGACCAAGTGGTTTTCTTCTGTGCTATAGCAATCTGTGATAATGACAGAAAGTATCTATTATGCTGGAGAAGGGAAAGTTATTTATGCCTCGTACAGCTACAACTCAAACAATCAATAATTGTAATAGAAGGATTCATTAAAATAAAAATTTTCAAAATCAATTCTTATCTACTAAAAATAGATCAGTGTAAGGTGCATTGACCATTGTGACAAAACAAAATACAATTTTGTGATGTAAAGATGGAATGGACAGTGAAACATTTCCATTCTACAGTTAGGTTTTCAAGTCTGAGTTTTATCACAACATTTTACAAATATGAAGTGTAGCACTGCAAAAGTGTTTTATTTGCAAATGAAAGCCCCACAATAAATTATATTAGCTTTCAAATCAAGACGAAGCAAAAAATAAAATCAGAAACATGAAAAATTACTTTGTCTACCCAATTTCTGTTCTCTCTCTCTCTGGGCTCCATCTCTACCTATCGCTTACTCCTCCCTCTCTTCACCTTCAGCATATACCAATATTTTCCTAGCTACACCCAACTCTAAAAAAAGGATCACTGGATTCAAAATATTTATTCTGCTTCCTCTCCACAGCTGCTGCCAGAACTAGAGTTCTCCAGCAATTTGTTTTTTTTTTCCAATTTCCAGCATTTGTAGTTAATCATAGAGGCAGAGACGTTCAACATGGAAACAGACTCTTCGGTCTAATTCGTCCATGCCGACTGGATATCCAAACCTAATCTAGTCCCATTTACCAACTCTTGGCCCCTATCCCTCCAAACTCTTCTTATTCATATACCCATTCAGATGCCTTTTAAATGTTGTAATTATACCAGCCTCCACCACTTCCTCTGGCAGCTTATTCCATACATGCACCACCCTCTGCATGAAAAACTTGCCCCTTAGGTCACTTTTAAATTTTTTCCCTCTCACCCTAAACCTATGTCCTCTAGTTCTGCACTCCAACATGCCAGGGAAAGGACTTTGTTTATTTATCTTATCCATGTTCCTCATGATTTTATAAACCTCTATTAAGTCACTCCTCAGCCTCCAATGCTCCATGGAAAAAAGCCGCAGCCTATTCAGCCTTTCCCTACAGCTCAAATCCTTCAACCCTGGCAACATCCTCGTAAAACCTTTCTGAACCCTTTCCAAGTTTCACAACATCCTTCCGATAGGAAGGAGACCAGAACCCAAAGTGGCCTAACCAATGTCCTGTACAGCCGCAATCTGATCTCCAAACTCATATACTCGATGCTCTAACCAATAAAGGAAAGCATGCCAAACGCTTTCTTCACTATATTCTCTACCTGTGACTCCACTTTCAAGGAACTATGAACCTGCACTCCAACGTCTCTTTCTTCAGCAACACTTCCCAGGACATTACCATTAAGTGTATAAGCCCTGCTTTGATTTGGCTTTCCAAAATGCAGCACCTCGCATTTACCTAAATTAAACTCCATTTCTAACTCCTCAGCCCATTGGCCCAGCTGATCAAGATCCCGTTGTAACCTGAGGTAGCCTTCTTTGCTGTCCACCACATCTCCAATTTTGGTGTCATGTGCAAACTTCCTAATTAAACTTTCTATGTTCACATCCAAATCATTTATGTAAATGACAAAAAATAGTGGACCCAGCACCGATCCTTGTGGCACACCACTGGTCACAGGCCTTCTTGCTTTTTTTTCTTTTTAAAATAAATTGTTGGCTTTGGAATGAGCATATCAACATTTTCCATTGAAGTACATTTCTGAAATTTCAAAAGCTCCTGGTAGAAAAGCAAAAATGTTGCAGGTAAGTCAGCTTTTGCTCAAAATGTTTGCCACCATTAGTCATCTGAAAACATGTTTCAATATTGATCATTTCTTAAATATTCTCTTTTCTGTATCAAATAACAAGCCTTTTTTTAAAAATTCATTCATGGGATGTGGGCATCACTGGCTAGGCTAGCATTTTATTGTCCACTCCTAATTGCCTGGAGGGCACTAAAGAGTCAACCACATTGCTGTGGGTCAGAAGCTACATGTAGGCCAGACCAGGTAAAGTCGGCAGTTTCCCTCCTTCAAAAGAGTCATTAGTGAACTTGGTAAATTTTCACAATGATTTTACAGTCATTTGACTTTTAATTCCAAATTTGTTACTGAATTCAAATTCATCCATTTCCCAGGCAGAATTTGAACTCAGATCCCCAGAACATTACTGGATATAGAATGTCTCTCAAGCTATCATTTTCTAAAAGGCAGGTTTAAGCTCAAACAGCTGTTTGCTTGAATTGCAGTCAATAACAATTAAATTCTAATACATGTCCTATATTAAAATTTGTTCACTTGGGTTACTGTAATGGGAGGAATCTTTATGCAGTCAATGGTTCTGACAATGCACACCTTTTATATTATTAATTTCATCCAATCACTAGTGTCCCAATACCTTCAGGATATTTGTCATTTTCACTGACAAAATGTAAGATTACAACTAGTTTCTGTATCAACGGTGAACATCCTTAAACACAAAACTCTATAATATTGAAAAGAAGTTCGCAAGAAACAGGCAACTAACCAAGGCAAGGAATGCTACAGAAACTCAGCAGGTCCAGCAGTATCTGGAGAGAAAGAGAGCTAGCATGAAGTCTCATATAAGTCTTCTTTAGAACTTAAATGCATTGCAAAAAAAGTTTCTTTTTGTATTTTTGACCAAGCCACTGAAGGATCAAGAGGGCAGATGATATAGAGCCCCAGTGCAAAAGGCAAAGGGATTGTTAATGGTCAAGTGAAGGAGATACAAAAAAGCATAAATTAAAGGTATGAAAGGGTAAGAATTGCTCTTAAGTGCAAAGTAAACAACACACAAATTTGAAACAAATATGAGTTAACATTTTGGGTTGAGCGACTGTTCCTCAGAATGGTTCTGTTTAAGAAATGATCAATATTGAAACATGATCAAATGACTACTCGTGGCAAACACTTAATAAAGTTAAGAATCACACAACACCAGGTTATAGTCCAACAGGTTTAATTGGAAGCACACTAGCTTTCGGAGCGCCGCTCCTTCATCAGGTGTTGAGTAATTTTTAACTTTGTACACCCCAGTCCAACACCGGCATCTCCAAATCATGACTTTTAGTAAAAGCTGACTTTCCTGCAACATTTTTACTTTTCCACCAGGAGCTTTTGAAATTTCAGAAAAGTATTTGAATGGAGAATGTTGTTGATATGCCCATTCCAAAGCCAATGATTTATTCTGAAAGAAGGAAAACAAGAACTGCAAATGCTGGAGATTGAAAACAAAAAACAAATTGCTGGAGAAACTCTAGTTCTAGCTGCATCTGTGGAGAGAAAACAGAATTAATATATTGAATCCAATGCCTTTTTTTTCGGATTGGATTTAACTAGGAAAGGTTGGTATATATGCTGAAGATGAAGAGGGGGAAGGTGTAAACAATAAGTAGAGATGGAGCCCAGAGAGAGAACAGCACTTGGGAAGATAGAACCGTTCTGAGGAACGGTCGCTCAACCCAAAATATTAACTCATATTTGTTTCAAATTTGTTTGTTTACTTTGCTCTTAAGAGCAATTCTCACCCTTTCATACCTTTAGTTTCTGATCTTTTTGTTTCATCTTGATTTGGAAGCTAATATAATTTATTTTGGGGCTTTCATTTGCAAATAAAGCATCTAAGAATGGAGAAAACAAAGGGAAGGCACTAGTTTAGTGCTATCAGTAGACTGTTAATGTTCTGTGAACCCAAGTTAAAATCCCAAAAGGCAAATACATAATTTAAGATTTTTTTGTTTAAGAGGAGTCCAATGCGAATGCGAAATCTTTGTTGATAGTTAGAAAAAAAATGATCTAATTCACTTATGTGGGAAGGCAACTGATGTCATTCCATGGTCTGACCTGCAGGTCGACTGTTAACTGCCCAGTGGACAATAAATGCTGGCCTAACCAGTGATACCCACATCCCATGAACGTACAAAAGCTAGGTTAGTTGAATTGGAAAGGATTTAAGCAGAGAGGTAGTGAATGGACATCTAATATGATTGCATGAGATGGTGCATATGGGAGTGAGAAGAATTGGGATTGATGGAGAAGTGCACCAGGGTGTCATGGAAGTAAGTCTCTGTAGAATGCCAGCAGTGGAGGGGGAAGGGCAGATGTGTTCATCTTGCTGGAAATGGTAGAGAATGATCCTTTCAACGTGCAGACGAATGGGATAGGAAGGGAGGACAAAGGAAAGCCTATCATTGTTCTGGGAAGGGGAGAGCAGAAGTGCAGGAGATGGGTCAGACATGGCTAAAGTACCGGTCAACCACAAGTGGGGGGGGGGGGGGGGGGGGGGGGGGGGGGAGGAGTGGGTGGGTGGTGGAGCGGGGTGTTGGCTTCGCTTGAGGGCCAAGGCCAAGGTGGTACGTCGGAGGTGGAAGGTGGATGTAGAAAGGGGAGAACAGAATTGAAACCTTCTAATAAGGTAGGATGTGTAATCAAACCAACAATTTATTGGCTTGCAATGGATATTAGTGGACAGCTTTCTCAAATGACCTTGCTTCTGTTCACTATTTCCATTTCTGAGGATAGGCTGTGTATTGCAATTTTTCTTCTGCAATGGAGCCCTTTTACTTTCCATGCAACAACGTGTTGTTCTCCTATTCTGATTTATACTCCCTCTGACAAATTCAGTTATGACCTGCTTTTATTTGACAGTTATTTTTACTTTTTAATTCCCTTTCATTGTCTTTTATTTCCTGTTGTACTTTAATCTAATTAACTCTAATGATTACAGTACATCTGATTCCTATAAGAAAACAGTAAACGTTTCTTCAAGACTTAACCAATTAAAAGAAGAAAATATTAAAGTGACACCTACCCTGATCGAAAAGGTAAGTTTTAAAGAAAAGAAGGATAATGATTGACACTAGAGTGTAAAGAGGGGATTCTAGAAATTAAGGCCTACACAGCTAAGGTGTTGATGGGAAATCCTGCCATAAAACCAGTTGTGATGGCTCAATGAGGTTAGGGGTATTAAAAATGAGGTTAAAAGGTGGAAGGTAGGAAGCAAGCTAAGAGAATATCAGAATTGTCAAGTGTGAAAATAAAATCACGGATGAGGATATCAACAGCAGATGGGATGAAGCATGGGACATAATATGCAACATAATAAAAAGTAGAGCAGGACATGTTGGAGGGGACATGGGTCAGAGATCATCTTAAAAAAAGAGTTAGAATCCCTACAAGTGTGGAAACAGGCCCTTTGGCCCAAAATGTCCACACCAACCCTCTGAAGAGTATCCCACCCAGATTTATTCTCCTACACCTAGTAATCTACATTTGCCCTAACTAATGCACCCAGCCTACACATCCCTGAACACTATGGCAATTCAGCATGGCCAATTCACCGGACCCGCATATCTTTGGACTGTGGGAGAAAACTGGAGCACCCGTAGGAAACCCACGCAGACATGGGGAGCATGTGCAAACTCCACACAGACAGTCACCAGAGTCTGTGTGTCAAATAAGAGTCCAAGATAATGGGGTAATGTAGTTCAACTTAAGATGGTGATGACAGTTGGATGTATTAAGTGGTGATAGTAACAGATCTTGCTGTGAGAATGAAGAAAATTGTTTCAATCTCAGTTAAATGGAGAAAACGTTGGTTCACTCAGAGCTGAAAGTCAAAGAGGCAGTGGGAGGGGATTGAGCAAGACAGTTGTGATTAGTACGTGCATCCTAACAGCATGGCCTTGATAATAACATTGCCTTACATTTTGAGTAAGTGGATTGGGTTATGACTCAATTGGGAAGACTCAACTCGAAACATCGACTCTCTTGCTTCTCCAATGCTGTCTGACTGATTGTGCTTTTCCAGTGCCACGCATTTTGAGTAATGAGTCAACGATAGGCAACCCAACAGCAAAATGCCCTGCATGTAGCCACTGCCTGTTTTATAGCCGCATCTAAGTATTTGAAAATCCCAGAGGTAGATCAATATATTAAAATATTACAAATAGCTGAGCATCAACTGGGTGCACTTTTAAATAGAGTTTAAAAAGAGTTTCATAGGGTTGGGAATCCTTCCTTACAAGGACTCCTAACTTCTTGCACATTTTTCATCTCAGGTCTGACAGACTCTACACTTGCCTTTTTTTTCTCCAACCCTGATATCTCATTCCAGTACAACATTTGATCAATAAACCCCTTAACCCCTCCAAGCAGTGACTGCTGAACACTCACCACTCCATAACTACCAGAGACTATTCCAAAACAGACCTGACTCTGGCTTTCCGACACAGAATATCCCTTTCAAATATCACAGCCTGTCAACTTGATTGGTTGCTGAGCAAGAAACAAAACAAAGGTAGGTTTGCCATCAGGTTTGGCACAGAGTCCCCATCATGGACGTTAAAATGTTCTTCAGCTGTTCATAGCTTGCCTTCCATTATTTCTATATTCCCTTAGCTATGTTTCTGTATGATAGCATGGAGGCAGCATATAGATAGCTAATTGGATGAGCTCCACAGATACATACTTGGAGAATACCTTTGGGAGTGAGAATGTGTATCGGGTATAAGTAGGCAAGGAAAGAGTTAAGTTGAGTTTTGTGAAACAAGAAGTTCAGCTGAGCATGACCAAAATCTCTTAGCTCCTCTTGTTTCTAAGTGACCATTTCAAATCTATGACCATTTGGTAGCTAGTTGGTTTTCGTGCACCCTGGTAGCTAGTTTTCTGCCTGTCTGTCCAATGTAGTGTTTACAGTCCTTGCAGAGTATTTTGTAAAAAGGCATTATGTAGGAAATACAATTGTTTGCAGGTGGCGCTCAGTCGAATAGCGTTGGTTTCCCATCTTTGGGTTACTTTTAGCCTATTGCATACATAGGAGTTTGAGATTTTTGAGAAGATTTGTAGCTCAGGTTGTAAGTTTGCTCGTTGAGCTAGTAGGTTTGCTGTCAGACTCTTCGTCGCCATGCTAGTTAACATAATCAGTGAGCCTCCCAATGAAGCGTTGATGTTCTGTTCTGCTGTGTGTGTGTGTGTCTTGGTTTGTTAAGGTGCGTGATCGCACTTCCAGTTCTTTTTCTCAGAGGTTAGTAAATGGGGTCCAAATCAACGTGTTTATATGGTTGGTCCAGTTAAGCTTCTCAATAATCAAACTCCTGAGATATTAATTTCAATGATGTCAATGTGGTTGAACCACAAAAGGAAGATTGTAGGAATCACTTTTTGGAGATGTCATTGTCTGTAATCTATGGTTTTACAGGTGCTCCTTGTCACTTATCAGTCCAAACCCTAGTGTTACCCAAGACTTTCTCATTGCAGGCTCAGACTGCTTAAGCTTTTAGGAGTTGCAAGTCTGTCTGAACACTATTCAATTATCTGCCAACATCACCTTGTCTGACTACAAATTAATGGAAGGTCATTGATAAAGCAACTACAGATATTTGAACTTTGGATACCATTCTGAAAACTCTTACAACAATATCCTACACCTGAAAATACTGGTCTCCAAAACCAAACCATCATTTTTATTCTAACAGGTTGCATGGGTTTTATGACACCGAAATAGGTGACATAGTTCAACCAATCCATCTGGCAATGAAGTTCCACTCAAATTTCCACCCCTCTTCCCCCATCTAAATCTATTACTGAAATCTTTTACTCCCTTTTCACTCATGCTGGTCTAATTTCTCTTTAAAAATGTATCCATGTTATTCACTTTAACCATTGCCTGCAGAGTCAATTACACATTCCCACCATTCTTTGGTGATGCAGGTTTCTTCTGAGCTTCCTAATGGATTTCTGGGTAGCAATCTTATGGCTTCACAAAAGGAAACATCCTCTAACTATTCTGTTAAAACCTTTCACAATTTAAAGAAAACTATTGTTACCTTCAGACTCCTCTTTCAAGAGGGAAGAACTGAAGCCTTAAAAGTATATCTAAACAATTCTGACATCATCCATGTAAAATGTCTTTCACGAAATACAATTTCAAACAGAAGACTTCCACTTGATTTCCATTGTTTTCAGTTTTGCTAGGATTCTTTGATGGAATACATGCTTTGATGTCAAAGGCAGTCACATTCACTGTGCCTCTGTACCTTCTGTCTGTTTGGACAAACGCTACACATAATGAAGTCTGGAGTCAGTGACTGTAGTCGAACCCAGTGTCAAGAGTGTGGTGCTGGAAATGCACAGCAGGTCAGGCAGCACCTGAGGAGCAGGAGAATTGATGTTTCGGGCTTAAGCCCTTCATCAGGAACGAGGAAACGTTCATCCTCAGTGAGGGAAGGTCTGCACCATGCCTATCTGCTCCCCAACTGACCGACCACTAAATCTAGATATTTGTCCACCCAGGGATGACCCAATTTGCATGTAACCTTATCCCTTTACCTCACCCTCTGATTTTATAAGAATCAATTAACTTTGAATGTTAAGAAAATGTTCAAATTACGACCTAACAATGTCAATAAGTGTTAAGGAGCAATTAAAGTATTACATTAGTTAGTCAATAGCATTAAGTGCTTGGAAGAAACAAACTATTAAAAACCTATGAAAGTTCGTACCACCTCAAAATATGTTATAGAAACTTATTTAAATTACTTTGTGGTATTCTGCTGCTCTCAAAAAACATTTTCAGTTTGTCCAGTGGGCCTAAATGGTTAAAGATCAGATGGACCTTTATAGTGATGACCACCACTAGTGAATCTACCATTTGATTCTGGATTTACTATTTATTTGAATTTAAAGTCTATTAGCTGCTATGGCAATTTGGCCTCCAGATTATTAGTCCAGCAATACTGTCACTTTGCTACCATTCTCAAGGCATCAGTGAATGCCTATTCTAGATCCATAGTAAAGACTGGCATTTCCTGCAGATTTTCCAGACCCATGTGCTACCTGTCTGAATGTATACAAATGCATAAATGGCAACAGCCTTCCATTTTACAATATTGTTACATCTTCCATGAAAAAAAATGCTAGAGATACAGAAGTTGAGAAAAAAAGGAACACATTTCCTCACGTTCCATTTTTCAAAGTAACAGTATATAAATAGCCTCCAACATAGTTTAAAAAAGTAATCTTTTTCCAACCCTGACAAATCAAAAACAGCTTCTTTTCAGTATCTTTTTTGTCTTATTTAAAATAATGCACTAACCAGTTATGAAAAACCTATGGTTGGCATAGACCATTAGTATTACTAAAATATAAAAAAAGCTTGGAATCAGCTTTGCCGAATTTAAAGGTGTCATGCTTAGTTTGCTTCTATTGTCAAGCTGGTTTAATTCCCCAGAGCCAATGGAATCTCTACTGTTGACATATTTCTCAAACCTAGTTTTAGGTTCTCTTTGGAAAAATTGACGTGTTAATAGAAACAAAAGTAGAAGTTGCTCAAAAAGCTCAGCAGGTCTGACAGCATCTGTGTAGAGAAATCAAAGTTAATGTTTTGAGTCCAGTGACCTTTCCTCAGAACACCTTTGACTGGTTCTGAGCAAAGGTCACCAGACCCAAAACGTTAACTTTGATTTCTCTTCACAGATGTTGCTAGACCTGCTGAGCTTTTCCAGCAACTTGCTTTTGTTTCTGATTTACAGCATCTGCAGTTCTTTTGGTTTTTATTTAGTAGACATCAAATTAATGGTGTGCAGAAGTGAGGTACTGCAGATACTGAAGATTAGAGTCAAATTAGAGTGGTGCCAGAAAAGCAAAGTAACTGGTCAGGCAGCATCTGAGGAGCAGGAGAGTCAACGTTTTGGGCAAAAGCTCTCCATCAGCTTTTCCAGCACCACTTTATTAATGGCGTGTGTCAATTAAATTCTAATAAATGGTATAGCTTTACTCAGGTCAGTTTACTGCTGTTTATTCTGTGCATCTGGTGGCGGGGGGGGGGGGGGGGGGGGGGGGGGGGGGAGAGAAGAGGAGGGAGATTTGGAAACATTTTGAATTCATTGTTGGGACCATGTAGTTGACGGGTCCGAAGGCGGAAGATGAGGCATTCTTCCTCCAGGCAACAGGTGGCTTGGATTTGGCAGTGGAGGCTGCCCAGGTTTTGCACGTCCTTGGTGGTGGGAGGGGGAGTTGAAGTGGTCAGCCACATGTTGGTGGGTGTGTGTATCCCAGAGATGTTCCATGAAACGCTCCGCAAATTGGTGTCCTGTCTCCCCCAATGTAGAGGGGCCCACATCGAGTGTAACAGATACAGTAGATGAGGTATGTGGATGTGCAGGAAAGTCTTGGACAGATGCGAAAAGATCCTTTGGGTCCTTGGATGGAGGTGAGGGGGAGGTGTGGGTGCAGGTTTCAAACCTCTTGCAATAGCAAGGGAAGGTGCCGGGTGTTGGGGATGGTTTGGTGGTGGGGCGCAGACCTAACAAGGGAATCATGGAGGGAATGCTGTCTGTGCAATGCAGATAGTGGTGGTGAGGGAAATGTGGCTTTGGTGGTGGGGTCTGATTGTAGATGCTGGAGGATAGTGCATTGTATCCGGATATTAATGGGGTAGAGGAGGAGGATGGGGGTGTTCTATCCTTGTTGCGGTTGGAGAGGTAGAGTTCAATGATGGAAGTACAGGAAGTGGAGGAGATGTGTTGAAGGGCATTGTTGATCACGTGGGAGGCAAAGTTGCAATCCGAGAGTGGAACTGCTCCTCAATGGAGCAGATATGGAGTAGGTGGAGGAATCAGGAGTAAGGGATCGCATTTTTAAAAGGGATGGGAGGGAGATGGTTGGAAGGTGGTGTAGTCCAGGTAGCGGTGTATGAATCCTTGAGGAAGGTAACAGGCAATTAGATGATTTGAGATTCAGGTAAGTCAGGGTATAAAAGATATATCTGATCACCCTCCCCTTCTAAGGTGTGGGAGGAGGATTTGAGGCCTAGGGGAGAGTGAGGGGCGTAAGTAGTCTTGGGGAAGGGGAGGGTGATGGCCCATGGTAATAGTAATCAATGGTCTCAGGAAGGGGGAGGAAGAATTAACAATGACGTGAGTGGAGAGAGCTGAGGGGCCAATCAGAGGCCTTGGTGAAAGTGAAGAGTGTCAGTGCCCTCATGGATTCAAAGGGCAGTTTTACAAAGGTCAAGGCAATGGGTAGAGTTGATTAGAGGTCTTCAGTACGTATGCAGTAGGGTAAAAATCTGGGATGTCAGAGGTCTTGTGGGGAAGGGAAGGGTACATAAGATAGAAAAGGTTGTGGCTGTGTCTAAACACAGGGGATCTCCAGGAAGACATACCAGATCCTGTCTACAAGTGGAAAAATATTTATCTCCTAGATCCAACAGTCTTCACTCACACTAGCTTACTAGGGACCCTGGCTGTCCAGTGTTAAATTTAAAATGAACAACACAGCCTCATTGTAATATTTGAAATGTGGCTAAACCTCCTTGGAGAATGTTGGGTGCCTATTGATAAGGTATGTTTGTATTAAAGCAAGATGTGAGTAGCTAGACGGAGGTTGGGGTTGATGTTCATGTTCTTAACACTTTAACATCACCTTTTTTGGAATTTTCTTTTGACCCAACAAATTAATATTCACTCTCTAAACAGTACTGAAAGTTATGGCTATTTGTCTTAATGCTGTATAACTAACATCACATTTTTAAAAATTAATTTCACATTATGTGAGCACCAGTGTTTATTACTCTTAAGCAAACCATCTTCTTGAACTGCTGCAGTCCAAGTAGTGGGAGTACATCTACAGTGCTGTTATAAAGCAAGTGCTGCATGTACCCAGTCCACTGAGATTGCAGGCATGATACTCTTGGGTTTCACTTTGACCACCCCCAAAAGAGTAAAATTATTATTGTGTGTTACGATTAGGACCAAAAGCAAAATCCCCAGCTGAGAAAACACAAGCTGCTCTGTACCATTAAACAGAGCACACTCCATTGGTATATTTCAATGCCATTAATTTGTTTGAAATGCATAAATGGTGACGATCATATCCAGGAATATGCACACGCACATTACTAACCTAAAAGTGAAGACCAATTTCAAGAGCTAAAACAAGCAAGACAAATCACATTTTCTCTATGTGTGTGGCCTTGAAATGGTAGCTTAATATCCAGGAATGAATGCTACATTTTTGATGAATGTACTTTAACAGAAATGTTAGCTATATTTCAAACTGAGAACCAGCTTTCACTGATGGCATCTTTCAAAAGATACAGATTTGCACTTTCTGTAGGACATATTTTGATGTTTGAGGAAAAAATGCAATGCTACTAAAACAATAAGTGATATTTGGAAATAAATCATGCTAATAGGTATATTAATTGTAAGTCACTTATGGTCAATTATTATCATGTTTGAATACATGTAATAATAATATGCTGAGAGTATTCTAAAGTTGTTCAAGCTTTCTGTACTTAAGCCAACATTACACTTCAAGTTAATGAAACCAAATTGAAATGATATTGTAATTCACCTCATTATTTTTGTGGGTGCTCACAAGGTGAAAACTGACAGCATGATTGCCAATAGGATAACAGTGACCTAACTGCAAATTTATTAGCTACAAAACACTCGAATTTCATAGAAATGCGATAAGTTCTAACTATAATATCTACTTAATTCTTTATGCTCTACCATAGTGAAATATTTACATCAAAAAAATCTTAACATTTTGCTTATGTCAATTTAATATAGCATAGGAACAGATATTTGGTAGTGAAACTTGCCATCAGCAGCTCACCTACTACTGCAGGCAAGCCATAAGAAAGGACAAAACAATGGCAAAACAGTGAGGCTCTTTAATAACAGCTGCAACTTTCTGCCCAACTACATTAACATGCGACTTATTGAAAGCTCAAAAAGTGGCAAAAGGTGTTTTTCAAAATTTCACTTCACATATTTCACATTACACTGGTTTCACTTCATTCATTTATGCATTTGTTGAAACTACTTTAGAAAAATAGCTAAATGCACTGCAACACTTCATGGTCGACGTATTGATGGCTAAAAAGAAATTGGGGACATATCCTTCATTATGGAAGAAACGATGTTATAATTTTGCATTAATTCTTTTCTGAACACAAAGAGGAATGTCCAGTGTTACATTCAGCACGGTTTATAACTTATCTGAACTCACAGGCTCAACTGGTCTTCAAGGTATTGGAAAGGAGACTGGCAAGATCACTTAATGGAAATCTTTGAAATCACAGAACATTTATAGAAGGACATCATTCAGTAAAACATGCCTGCACAGATCCAATGACCACTTAACTTACCAACACCCCTGACATCTGCTCAAAATCCCTCACTGTTCATTTTCAAATCGCCGTAAACTCTTTTGAATGCATCAAAACTGTCTCTATTGCATTCTCAGGCATTGCATTCCAGACCCTAATTACATGATTCAGCTTTTTCGCATATCACTTTTACTTTTGCCAATTAGATTAAATACTCATCTTCATTCATGATCCTGTTGAGTGACATTAGTTTCTCCCCACCAAGCTCTTAAGTGCCACTTACAATAGAGCATGGATGTTAAAGTCTTATGGAAATTAAGGGGAGGACAGGAAAGAGGATTCTGGATTCTTTGTACCAGGAGGCTGTAACATTTCTTAGGATTGGGTCCTCTGATTTGGTCAGCATTAGGGACAGGAGAATGTGACTGACTGAAGCAGGTTAGGAGTCCTAGGAAAGAGAATCAGCACAGGTGCCTCAGTCTTTACAATAGTTCAGCAGTTTGTCATTCTCTTAGTCTGTTTAAGAGAGAGTGAGGATAGATTAGCCAAATAATGATGGTACAGGAAGCTATTTAAGAGGGAGTAAAGCAGCACATAATGATGTTAAGGAATGATGTAATGAAGGATAAACATCTTTTCAGTAGTGAAGAATGAGTCCAGATGGCTGGGTTGACTGCACAATACCAGGGTTTAGGATGCATGTTCACGACAGAAGAGGAAGATCCAGTTGGCATGGTTGATGCAGATCTCATAAGCCGGACATAGGAATTTTCTTATAGTCAGAACAAGTAGCTAGGCACCAAATAAAGGAAAATCTCAACAGCAAAACCCCTGCATTATTACTTGAGCCATGTGTCAACTGACAGAGCAAATTTGATTAGAGATTAATTTATACCTCAAAAGACAGTGGCATTGGTACTGAGGAAAGTGAGATTTATACCAATGGACAGTATCCTCCTGGACCATGCTGGGACCTGTGTTCTTGTCAACAACAAAACTAGTGTAGTAGAGAATTTTAAACTAAATAGGGAAGACAAGGATCAAATTTGGAAAGATATGGAAAATTAAAAAGTCACTAAGGTCAAAGACAAAGATATTAATATCGGAAATGATAACCAGACCACAACAGAAAGGGTATGAGGGTATGAATATAAGGACAGCTAACAGACAAGACTAGAATTTACAAAGAGGATAAAATCAAAGGTTCTGGATGTTACTCAAATACAATAGCATTTAAAACAAGGCAGATGATCTCCGAAGCAGAAACAGAACCAGAACCAAATAAGTATGATCTGGTAGTCATTATAGAGACATAGCTGCAGGGTGACATGTACTGGGACCTGAATCTCAAAGGGTAGAGGTGGCTAGTCAGAAGATTAGATGGAATGTAGTAAAAACAAAAAGTGAGCTAAAAGTTAATCGAAATTTTAAAAAGTACAAGAAAAGCTAGTGTGAAATTTAAAAAGAATTGTTGCAAAAAACATTTCAAAACATAAAATTAATTTAGGATCTTATAATGAAGACGCATCAGTGCTAAGACCTCAATGGATTCTAATTGATAAAAATGACTTAGATGAAGAGTCAGAAGGTATGGTTTCCAACCTTGCTAATGACACAAAGCTGAGGAGGAAATTAAGTTGTAAATATGACACAAAGGCGACAAAAGAAAGATATAGACAGTTTAGGTGACGAGGCAAAGATTTGTCAAATGAGTATATTATAGAAACGTATGAAAATGTGCATTGCGGCAGAAAAAAATAAAAACACATCTGAACAGTGAGAGATTGCAGAGCTGAGATGCAGAGGGATCCAAGCATCCTCGTGCAGGACTTTCAAAATGTTCATATCCAGGACAGCTAGTAATTAGGAAAGCTAACAATTTTCACCACAAGGGAGGGACATAAGAAATAGGGAGGTTATGCTTCTGTTATACATAGCACTGGTGAGACCATATCTGGAAAACAGTGTACAGTATTAGTCACCTTATTTAATGAAGGATGTGACTGTATTGGACGCAGTTCAGACAAGATTTGAAAGACAAATACCTGAAAGTGGGTTGGCTGAAGAGGAAAGGTTGTACCTCTATTTGAAGTTAAGAAGAATAAGAGGTGACTTGATGCAAATATTAGGTCCTAAGGAATCTTGACAGGCCAATTAAGTTAAGTAAGGTGTCTTCCCACTTCTGCTACAGGGTTGGTCATTATAAACATTTCTTCAATTTCCTCTTCCCAGTTGCTGAAATACTTTTGTGTTTAAAAAGGGTCAGAGGTAGAACTAACATGATCATCACAGCAAAGCAACTTCAAAAGAAAAATGCCAGAAACAGGTCTGCCATATAGTCTTTGACTCTATCAACTGCAAGAGCATCTATGGAAATGGATTCTCGGTTTCAAAAATAACCTCTCTCAAATCTGTCACTATCCTTTGCCTACTCCAGAATGCATGCAAAATATAATCCTCATCAACTGAGCTACAAAGAAGCAATCTTAGAGAAGGTTGGAGTCAAACAACACTCTCATTGCACCAAACCTCTTCAATTTTCCTTCCTGCAATACTATCTTGCACCCTGCAGGCATGGTAATAATCTGCAGAACAGGCAGGAGACTGTCCAGTCTATAATACATTTATTCCAAAAAATAAAGTCACTCCAAACTGGAATCACTGAAATTCAGTAATTCATAGCTTGCACACATTTCATTATGGCACTTTTTTTCAAAAACCTTAAAAGTAGCATAAACAGATTACAAATGTTACCCTACAGATTACATAATAAAATTAAGATCAGGTATCAGCTCCAGATATGGGCAGCCTGAGTCAGGATATTCCCCACCTTGCTGCATCTTTTTCCAGAGAAACTCTGCCAAATGATATGATCTTGGCTCTGAAGGAGCAATTACAGGATGCAGCCAGATCTACAAATCCTCACAGCCTGAACGTAGATCAGATGCACCGTACCGGCAGCAATGTGCCATGGCAGATTATTTAAAAGTTCTCTGGGACTTAAAATCCCAGTTGTTTGCTCATGTTTAAGGCACTCAAGCTCTCACCTTTCACATTCGCTGTTACCTAGCCACTCCATGCCAATTTATGCCCCCATCTGCACTGCCTCGTATATGCTTCATGCTGACTCATTGGTAGCTTCGTTATGTGAAATAGCTTAGAAAAGCACCCACACATCTTTTTTAAAAATGCTGTTGCAACCAAAAAGTGTTGATTAATGAAACGTTAAAGTGTCAATGAAATAATAATAACAAAAACAGAAATTGCTGGAAAGGTTACATTTGGCAACCATCTGTGGAGAGAAAAATCAGAATTAGCATTTCAGATACGGTGACCATTCTTCAGAACCGATGGGAAAACATTCATATTCACACAGAGGATGGGGTGGGGTGGGGCTCGCTGTGAGGGAGAGAAATAAACGATAGAGCCCAAAGAGAGAGAAAAACAATTGGGCAGACAAAGAGGCGGGGGGGTGGGGGGGATGAAGTTCACTGTGGATGATTGGCTGGTCACTATTAGCTACTGCAATAGTAGAAACAATAAGCAGTTTTCACTTGATATACATGAAGACAGCCGTGGACAAAATAGATCCTTTGAAAGCAAAAGAATATCACTGTGGCTGCTGGAGATCTGAATAAAAACAAAGTCCTAGGGAAATTCTGGAGTCCAATAGAATGCTTTTTGGAAAACAGTCTGGAGCAGCCTGGATCTTGCAGCTGCTCCTGGGATTGTAGGCTTAAAAAGTTTATTATAGTTTTATGACAGTTATTACATCCTACTAACAATATTTTTATTCATTTTGTTTCTCTGGCATTCAAAAACCAAAATAAATGAATTTTTTTTCAATCTGATTTTTTTTTAAGAAATAAGCTTTGAGGGGCCTATACTGAATGGCTGAAATATCTTTTATTCCAAGTTTTAGATAAGATATTTCTGAAAAATCATCCAGTGAAAATACATGGGTAGAAATTCTAAAAAAAGGAAAGATCACTTCGATGGGATTGCACTGTAAGCCCTGCCAAGAGGGGAAGTAAGAAATAAGTATGTAGGGAGATTTGAGATATGTAAGCAAAATAAGGTTGTAATAATGGTTGATTTTAAATTTTCCAAGCATTGACTAGGATTACCATAGTGCTAAAGATTTGGATGATGAAGAATTTGTCAAATGTGTTCAAGAAAATATTCTTTATGTGGATGCTCTTATTAGGGAAGGAGCAAAACTTGACCGACCTTCTTTTGAGCAATAAGGCAGGGGAGGTGATTGAAGTATGGGAACACTCCGGGTCTAGCAATCTTAATTCTATTAGCTTCAAAGTAGTTGTGGGAAAGAATAAGCTTTCCATAAAAGTTAAAACTTTTAATTTGAGTATGGCTGATTGTAATGCTATGAAACAGAACTTTCAAATGTTGATTGAAGTAGACTGTTCGTAGGTAAAAGGACATCTGACAAGTGGGAGACTTTAAAGAGTGTGATGGTAAGAGTTCAGAGGCATTTTGTTCCTGTTAGAGAATGAAGGATAAGGCTGGAAAGATTAAGGAATAATGGATGAATAAAGATATTGAGGTTCTAGTCAAGAACAAACAAGAATCTTATTTTAGTATAGACAACTTGGTTCAATTGAAGTTATTTATCAATATAAAAAGGAGACATTCTTTTTATATAAAAAGGACTCAAAACATTAACTGTTTCTCTCTCCACATATGCTCCCAGATGTGAAGAGTTTCTCCAGCACTTTATTTTTATTTCACAAATAAAAATTTATTACAGGTTATAAAACTCTCAATCCTTCTTCCCCCAGCTATGTCAAACGTTTTCATAATTTTATGGGATTCTAGGCTCTTAGCCAAGCATGTATAATGAGACATTCCAAAAATGGTTTGTGACAAATAAAATATATTAGATATTGTTTTATATATTGTAAAAGTAAAGATTAAAATTACAAAATTAAGGAAGTCTTGAAACAGCAGATATAGTTGTATAGATGAAGAGGTTAGGTAATAGGGTTTCAAACATGGGATCCAAGGTTGAAGGCTAGGGTAGCAAAGGTGAGTAAAAAGAAGACAGAGTAGCACAAGAGGAGAGAGTAGGAGAAGTTGAATTAAGGGTCAAGTGCTCTCTGGTAGACGATACATGGGGCAGAAAAGGAATGAACTAAATAGTTGCGTTATTATGAACAACTGTAGACAACTAAACTCTGGTATCTGGTGAAAAAGCAAAAGCGTGTCTTTACATTTTTAATCTGTGATCATGCAGAGTTCCTTTAATTACATTTGAATGCAATGAAAGGAATTTTAAAGGCACTCTATTTGCATATAGTTATGGATTGTGCAAATTCCAATTAACCTGCTTACATTCAGGCATTGCTGTAATCAAATTAAATCAAAGATACAGCCATCTATGAAGAAATATTAAAATCAGATATAAAATCCAAATTTGCCACCGTTACATTTGATTGAATTTGCTTTTAATTAAGGAATTTATTGTATATGCAAGCATTGAAATCCCTTGCCAATCATTCTGTGGTACCTTTCAGAGCTAGCAGATAGAGGTTAACAACCAGTGGCTGAATGGATAGCTGTTTTACCTCAGAATCAGAAAATTACGAATTCCACAGCTCCACAGGAACTTTATGCAACATCAAGGCTGACACTCCAGTAAAGCTGTTGAATATCAGTCCTCTCCAGATGAAAAAGACAGCAATATTTCAAAGTAAGAGTGGGGATATTCTTTCCCTCAAACCCCTCAAACCCCAAAAGAAGGATGACTTTTCATAAGAATATTATTATTTGTCAATTGGCCAATGTTTCAAAAAGTGGCTGCACTTCAAAAGGTACATTTTAGATAACACAGTACTTTGGGGCGGCACGATGGCTCAATGGTTAGGTCTGCTGCCTCACAGCACCAGGGTCCCAGGTTTGATTCCAGCATTGGTCGATTGCCTTTGTGGAGTTTGTACATTCTCCCCATGTCTGTGTGGGTTTCCTCTGGGTGGTCTGGTTTCCTCCCACAATCCAAAGATGGGCAGGTTAGGTGAATTGGTCATGCTAAATTGCCCGTAGTGTTAGGTGCATTAGTCAGAGGGAAATGGACCTGAGTGGGTAACTCTTCGGAGGGTCGGTGTGGACTTGTTGGGCTAAAGGGTCTGTTTCTGCACTGTAGGGAATCTAATCTAATCTTTGGGACATCTAAAGTTAGGGATAGCATTATGCAAATGCAAGTTTTGTTTTTTACACACACACACACAATGTCTGCTCAGAACAACTGCTAAGTTCTCAAATATGCAGTATTCTGGGCTGCCATGCCTGCAAAATATATAATTAAACTTCAGATGCTGTTCAGATGTCACAGCAAGGTTTGACTGAGGTGGACCTTTAACAACTGAGGAGAAAGTGAGGACTGCAGATGCTGGAGAATAGAGTCAAGAGTGTGGTGCTGGAAAAGCATAGCAGGTCAAACAGCATCAGAGGAGCAGGAGAATCAACATTTAGGAACAATGAAGGGCTCATGCCCGAAACGTCGATTCTCCTGCCCTTCAGATGCTGCCTGACCTGCTGTGCTTTTCCAACACCACACTCCCGACTTTAACAACTCAGAAAAGACATGAGCTAAGATTAAGATTTCAAATGCCTCAAGAGCACTAACAAACAAAGAAAGGAAATATGGACTGGAAGAATAAAACAGAGAGAAGAAAGGTCAAGGATAAAGAATGAATAAAAGACACTACAGCTTTAAATAAAAAGCAAATGCCTCATCAGAAAACACGCCACCTGTTAGTAACGTACTGCAAAATTAGCTCAGATTTAGTTTGGCGAAAACTTTTATTTGATAACGCTCCTGAGAAACGACTTGAAAAAATTTATTACATTACAGGTGCTACATAAAGGCAAGCTGCTGCTATTAATGCCCGGTTTGAGTTCTGAAAGTCAAGTTCAAACACTCAACCTTCTGACTCAAAAGGTCGGGCCAGGTTTTTTCCTGGGGCCTTCAGGACCCCATGGTCAGGCTCAATTGGCAGTCAAAAAAACTGTGGGAATTATTCACTCATTTGCACTTTTCCCTGACGATCAATTGGTGGCAAGTTTCAATATCAAATTAAGGATTGTGTACAGGATCTCAAACCTGGATAGCCAGCAGACAAAGTTCCAGCCTAAAAGCAGCCACAAATGAATGTGAAAATGATGCCCTCCAGATAAAAGTGCCCTATAACTTCTTAAAGTTTAAAAGAAGCCCTGAGCAACCAGGCTACCACTGCATATCATGTAATATTCATGGATTGGGAGATGTGTCACAAGTAGCAGCTCTTCCATATGGAGGCTGTGGCTGCAACTGAAACCAGGCAAGCAAGGTAAGTGCACTTAGGCTGCCTGCTATGCATTCCACAACAGTCAAGGCAACCACACTATTCCCAGGAAGATAGAGGCCCACCAGGAAATTCCATTTGACCTCTAGTAATAGGACTCAACAGGCTGTTAACCTGAAAACCGATCTCTGCTGTCTCTTCATGCCACAAATGGAAGTAGGAAACCATTTGCCAATCTCCGTGCTCATGTCCCTTGACATGAAACAGAACTAGCAGTTCTTCCATTCACAATGAAAAAAGATTACGACAATTTTATTTGAAAGCCACAGCATATACAAGTAGGTACACTTTTATCACAGTTGAAGAGAGACAATAAAAATATGTATTCCACACCTAATCTCTGTGAACAATGAATAATTTGAAAATTTCTGTAAAGCCTTCAAGGCATGCTCAAATCTCAAATCAACACAACTTATGATTGGCATGCGATTAATACAATAACCCAGGGTGAAAAATAGTCCTTGAATCATTATGCAACTACATTCAAACATCTGAGAATGATGTGAATTCACACAACCCAAAGACAATCTAATTAAAAAGTGAGAATTATATGAAGCAAATGAGATCCAGCAGTGAGGGCATTTTCATTGACGGAAGTATTTGACAAGTGTAAGAATGCAGAGGTTGTAAATTACAGCAAATTCATGGTAGAATGGTTCAGACGTTGCTGATGGATAATCCAGAATAAAATTGCAGAAAGATCAGAGACAAAAGGATGGGATGGAAATACTGCAGAGATATTATACAAATGGAAAGAGAGCATCTCCAAAGTGAGAAAAGCAGTGTACTCTGTGTCAGATGCAAGAAGTCAACTCACTTCTTACATCAATGTTTGAAAAGTTATAAGCACAAGCAGGGCCACTTGAGAGTCATCAAAGATTCTAATGAATCACTCTACACCTAAAAAGAGGTTGGTTCAATCAGGTCAACAGGTGAGAAATGATTTGTGTATTTTGAAATGGGGACTGCAGGAGAGGAATATCAAGCCAGTAAAATGTCAGATAGGCATAGGTGCACCATGCAATATTATGCCCTTTGTAGACCTGTACAAAGTGGATCAATATGATAACCCAAAAATGAAGCTCACAAGAAGAAAGATTGAGGCTATATGAAGACATTGTATTTGCATTGAGGGGTCACATTACTTTGAGAGCATAATGCAATAACAAGAATGAAAATCTGGAGTTCCAGATCATAACCAGCATGTGAAACAATTTCAGCTGAAGCTGAGAATGTGTATAGGGTCTAATGAGGCAGGGAAAGAGTTAATTTTTGAGTTTTGTGAAACAAGAGGATCAGCTGAGCATGACTCAGATCAGATAAGAACATACAGTTAACAATGGAGTGCTGGAGGCAAGGGTACTGGGTTGACAAGGTGGAAAAACATTCATTATGCAGAGCCATTTAATAATATTGCAAGCATTCAGTACATGAGGTCAGTTTAACAAGGTGAAAAAAGTATTTATTATGTGAAGCCAGTTATTCATTGTGGAACAGCAGATGGCTTACAATGCTCGCTGATTGTAATGGTCACCCAATCAATATGTTTGTTGCCTTATCTGGATGCCCTTCCATGTAAAATGACTATATGGTTCATTCCAGAAAAGACTGAATTCATGCCTCTGTGCACATGGGCAATTGTTCTCTCTCCTGCCAGGGCCCGGAATAAAGGTGAAGGAGGTAAAACTAAACTGCATCTCTGAGCGTTTTGCTGGAGGGGGGATATCTGGATGATAAAGTAAGATGAAAACTCAGATTAGTAACCATCAACGTGCTAAAGAGGACTTGTGACATGGTGCTCTGAATCCCAGAGTACTTAAGGAAAAAGCCTTGAAATAGCAGATGCATTAGTGATCATTTTCCAGCGTTCTGTAGACTGTCAAAGAATTCCAATGGATTGGAGGGGAGCTAATGTCCCCCATTCTTTAAACAAAGTTATAAGTCATAAAACCAGGTTATAGTCCAACAGGTTTATTTGTTTTTAAGGAGCAGCATGCTGGGTCAGTAATGAGCACTGCTGCCTAACAGCACCAGGAACCTGGATTCAATTCCAGCCTTGGGCTACTTTCTGTGCATTCTCTCTGGGCCTGCGTGGGTTGCCTCCAGGTGCTTCAGTTTTCTCCGACAATCCAAAGATTTGCAGGTTAGGTGAATTGGCCATGCTAAATTGCCATTGTGTTCAGGGATGTGTAGGCTAGATGCATTAGTCAGGGTTAAATGTAGAGTAAAAAGGGAGGAGAATGGGTCTGGGTGGGTTACTCTTCGGAGAATCAGTGTGGATTTGTTAGGCCAAATGGCATGTTTCCACACTGTACTTAATAGAATCCAGACAAGCTGTTGGAGCACTGCTCCTTTGTCAAGTAGCCAGTTTTTTAAACAAGGAAGTAGACAAAATGAGGAATTATAGTTTGGTTAGCCTGGCATATGTAATGGGGAAAATGCTGGGAGGTATTATTGAGGAGTAATAACTGAGCTTTTGGAAAGCAGTGACAGAATTTGGCCTAGCTAGCATAGATTCACTAAAGGGAAATCATGGTTGACAAATCTTCTAGAATGTTTTGAGGATGTGACCAGTAGACCAGACAAGGGTGAATCAACAGACACAGTCATAGAGATGTACAGCATGGAAACAGACCCTTCGGTCCAACCCGTCCATGCTGACCAGATATCCCAACCCGATCTAGTCCTACCTTCCAGCACATGGCCCATATCACTCCAAGCCCTTCCTATTCAGATACCCATCCAGGTGCCTTTTAAACATTGCAATTGTACCAGCCTCCACCACTCCCTCTGGCAGCTTATTCCATCCACTTATCACCCTCTGCGTGAAAAGGTTGCCCCTTAGGTCTCTTTTATAGCTTTCCCCTCTCACCCTAAATCTATGCCCTCTACTTCTGGAGTCACCAACCCCAGGGAAAAGACTTTGTCTATTTATCCTATCCATGCCCGTCATGATTTTATAAACCTCTATTAGGTCACACTTCAGCCTCTGACGCTCCAGAGAAAACAGCCATAGCTTATTCAATCTCTCCCTGTAGGTCAAATCCTCCAACCCTGGCAAAATCCTTGTAAATCTTTTCTGAACCCTTTCAAGTTTCACAACATCATTCCGATAGGAAGACCAGACTTGCACACAATATTCCAAAAGCGGCCTAACCTATGTCCTATACAGCCGCAACATGACCTCGCAACTCCTGTACTCAATACTCTGACCAATAAAGGAAAGCATACCAAACACCTTCTTCACTAGCCTATCTACCTGCAACTCCACTTTCAAGGAGCTATGAACCTGCACCCCAAGGAGCTATGAATCTGCACCCCTAGGACCTTAACATTAAGTATATAAGTCCTGCTAAGATTTGCTTTCCCAAAGTGCAGCACCTCGCATTTATCTAAATCAAACTCCATCTGCCATTTCTCAGCCAATTGGCTGATCTGATCAAGATCCTGCTGTAATCTGAGGTCACCTTCTTCGCTGTCCACTACACCTCCAATTTTGGTGTCATCTGCCAACTTACTAGCTATACCTCTTATGCTCACATCCAAATCATTTCTATAAATGATGAAAAGTAGTGGACCCAGCACAGATCCTTGAGGGACTCCACTGGTCACAGGCCTCCAGTCCAAAAAAACAAACCCTCCACCACCACCCTCTGTCTTCTACTTTTGTATCCAAATGGCTAGTTCTCCCTGTATTCCATGACATCTAAACTTGCTAACCAGTCTCCCATGGGGAACCTTAAGCTCTGCCCTTGTCAATCCTCTTTGGTACTTCTTCAAAAAGACTCAATCAAGCTTGTGGGACATGATTTCCCACACACAAGGCTATGTTGATTATCCCTAATCAGTCCTTACCTTTCCAAATACATGTACATCCTGTCCCTCAGGATTCCCTCCAATAACTTGCCCACCACCAATGTCGGGGTCACTGGTCCATAGTTCCCTGGCTTGTCCTTACCACCTTTGTTACACAGTGGCACGACATTAGCCGACATCCAGTCTTCCAGCACCTCACCTGTGACTAATTGATGATATAAATATCTCAGTAAGAGGCCCAGCAATCAGTTTGCACACAGTTGTAGTGTACGCTTGATAAGGTCCTGGGGATTTATCCACTTTTATATGCTTCAAAACATCCAGCACTTCCTCCTCTGTAATATGAACAGGAAGGGTTTGGAGGGGTATGGGCCGGGTGCTGGCAGGTGGGACTAGATTGGGTTGGGATATCTGGTCGGCATGGACGAGTTGGACCGAAGGATCTGTTTCCATGCTGTATATCTCTATGACTCTATGGACATTTTTCAAGATGTCACCATCTATTTTCCTACATTCTATATTTTCTATGTCCTTTTCCACAGTTAAGACTGATCCAAAATACTCATTTAGTATCTCTGCCTTGCTGATCTTTGAGGGGATTCTGGATTAGTGGTGCTGGAAAAGCACAGCAGTTCAGGCAGCATCCGAGGAGCAGGAAAATCGACGAAATGTCAATTTTCCTGCTCCGCGGATGCTGCCTGAACTGCTGTGCTTTTCCAGCACCATGAATCCAGAATCTGGTTTCCAGCATCTACAGTCATTGTTTTTACCTAGCTGATCTTTGAGGGGCCCTATTCTCTCCCTTGTTACCCCTTTCTCCTTAATGTACTTGTAAAAACCCTTTGATCCTTAATCCTATTTGCCAAAGCTCTCTCCCGTCCCCTTTTTGCCCTCCTGATTTCACTCTTAAGTATACTCCTACTGCGTTTATACTCTAAGGATTCACTTGATCTATCCTGTCTATACCTTACATATGCTTCCTTTTTCTTAACCAAACCCTCAATTTCTTTAGTCACCCAGCATTCCCTACACCTACCAGTCTTTCCTTTAACCCTAACAGGAATATACTGTCTCTAGACTCTTGTTATCTCATTTCTGAAGGCTTCCCATTTTCCAGCCATCCCTTTACCTACGACACCTGCCCCAATCAGCTTTTGAAAGTTCATGCCTAATACTGTCAAAATTGGCCTTTCTCCAATTTAGAACTTCAACTTTTAGATCTGGTCTATCCTTTTCCATCACTATTTTAAAACTAATAGAATTATGGTCACTGGCCCCAAAGTGCTTCCCCACTGACACCTCAGTCACCTGCCCTGCCTTATTTCCCAAGAGTAGGGCAAGTTTGCACCTCCCCTCGTAAGTACACCCACATACCGAATCAGAAAGTTGTCTTGTAACACTATGGGCAGTCCCAGTCTATGTTTGGAAAGTTATAATCCCCTACCATAACCACCCTACTATTCTTTACAGATAACTGAAATTTCCTTACAAATTTGTTTCTCACTTTCCCTCCGACTATTAGGGGGTCTATCATACAATCCCAATCAGGTGATCATCTCTTTCTTCTTTCTCAGTTTCACCCAAATAACTTCCCTGGATGTATTTCCGGGAATATCCTCCCTCAGTACAGCTGTAATGCTATCCCTTATCAAAAAGGTCACTCCCCCTCCTGTTTCGCCTTTCTTTCAGTCTTTCCTGTAGCATTTGCATCCTGGAACATTAAGCTGCCAGTCCTGTCTATCTCTGAGCCATGTTTCTGTAATTGCTATGATATCCCGTGGGCAGCACGGTGGCACAGTGGTTAGCACTGCTGCCTCACAGCGCCAGAGACCCGGGTTCAATTCCCGCCTCAGGCGACTGATTGTGTGGAGTTTGCACGTTCTCCCCGTGTCTGCGTGGGTTTCCTCCGGGTGCTCCGGTTTCCTCCCACAGTCCAAAGATGTGCAGGGTCAGGTGAATTGGCCATACTAAATTGCCCATAGTGTTAGGTAAGGGGTAAATGTAGGGGTATGGGTGGGTTTCGCTTCGGCGGGGCGGTGTGGACTTGTTGGGCCAAAGGGCCTGTTTCCACACTGTAAGTAATCTAATCTAATCTAAATCTAAGATCCAATGGATGTTATCTAACTGGATTTCCAGAAGGCCTTTAATGTGCTGAACAGGAGGCTGCCGAGTAAGATAGGAGTCCATGGTATTAGCAGCAAGGTTTTAGCATGGATAGAAAACTGTCTGTTTGGCAAAAGGCAGACAGTGGGGATAAAACTGGTGTTCCCCAAGGGTCAGTGTTGGAACCACAATTTTTCACCTTTTACATTAATGATCTGGATGAAGGAACGGAGGGCATTCTGACGATATTTGCAGATGATACAAAGATAGGTGGAGGGACAGGCATCATTGAAGAGGTGAGAAGGCTGCAGCAAGATTTAGACAGGTTAGGTGAGTGGGCAAAGAAGTGGTAGATGAAACACAATGTGGGAAACTGAGAGATCATGCACTTTGGTAGGAAGAGGAGGCATGGGCTATTTTCGAGATGGGGAGAAAAGTCAGAAATCCAAAGTGCAAAGGAACTTGGGATTTCTAGTCCAGGCTTCTCTTAAGGCAAACTTGCAGGTTGAGTTGGTAGTTAGGAAGGCAAATACAATGTTGTCACTCATCTCGAAAGGATTACAATATAAAAGCAGAGATGTACTTCTGAGGCTTTATAAGGCTCTGGTTAGACCATATTGAGAGTATTGTGAGCAACTTTGGGCCCCATACCTCAGGAAGGACGTACTGTACCTGGAGTGGGTCCAGGTTCAAGGGAATGATCCCAGGAATGAAAGGTTTAACATGTGAGAACCATTTGAAGACTCCAGGACTATACTCAATGGAGTTTAGCAGGATGAATGGGGGGATCTAATTGAAACTTACAGAGTACTGAATGGCCTGGACAGAGTGGATGTTGAGAAGATTGGCAGGAGAGATGAGGACCAAAGGGCACAGATTTAGGATAAAGGGAAGAGCCTTTAGAACGGGGATAAAGAGAAACTTCAGCCAGAGAGTGGTGAATCTGTGGAATTCATTGCCACAGAAAGCTGTGGAGGACAGGTCAATGAGTATATTTAAGATTGAGAAAAATAAGTTGACTACCACGGGGAAAAATAAGAAAAATTGACTACCACGGGGATCAAAGGTTATGAGGAAAAAGCTGGAAAATAGGTCTGTAAAATCTATCGGCCACGATCAAATGATGGCGCAGACTTGATGGGTTGAATGGCCTAATGTTTGCTCGTATACTTCTGTTCTAAATTTATAGAAGACACTAAGCTGTGTGGCAGTGTGTGCTGTGAGGAGGATGCTAAGAGGCTGCAGGGTAACTTGAACAGACTGGTTGAGTGGACACCATTTCACAAATGCAACTTAATGAGGATAAATGTGGGATTATCTATTTTGATCACAAAAACAGGAAGGCAGATTATCTAAATGGTGAGAGTTTAGGAAAAGTTAGGTGCAATGAGACCTGGGTGTCACGGAGGAACAGTTGCTGAAAGCTGGCATACAAGTGCAGCAGGTGGTGAGGAAAGCTATTAGCATGCTGGCCTTCATAGAGAGAGGATGTAAGTATCAGGGAAAGGATGACATGCTGCAATTATACAGGGCCTTGGTGAGGCCAAATTTTGAGTCTTGGGTGCAGTTTTGGTCTCCTCATCTGAGGAAGGACATTCTTAGTATTGAAGGAGTCCAGCAAAGGTTCACCAAACAGATTCCTGGAATTCAGGACTGTTGTATAAGGAAAGACTGAATCGGCTGGGCTTGTACCCACTGGAATTTAGAACAATGAGGGTGGAATCTCAGAAACAAAATGGAACTGGATGGGACTGGATAGGCTAGATACAGGAAGAAGTTCACGATCTTGGTGAAGTCCAGAACTACGTGTCACAGTCTAAGAAAAAGGGGGAAACCATTCAGGACTGAGATAAAAAAGAATTTCTTCAGAGAATAGTGAACCTGTGGAATCCTCTCCCACAGTAAATTGTTGGGACCAATTCATTTGATATATTCAAGAAGTTGCTGGACATGGCCCTTATGGCTAAAGGGATCAAGGGGTATGGAGAGAAAGTGGGAGTGGGATACTGGAACTGCATAATCAGCCAAACGTATTGAATGGTGGTGCAGACACTAAAGACCAAATGGCCTACTCCTGCATCTACTGTCTATCTTTCTATGTTTGTAGTACACTGAACCACTGATCATGTTTACAGGTTTCTGTTGCCTTCCTGACACAGATTGCCTCAAGATTGATGGAAATGAATAACCAATTCAGCATTTGCTGAGAGATTTTCCAGCTGCCCTCAAAGCACAACTGAAAGACAATACATAAGAGCTGGAATTTGAGGGAACAATCAAGAAAGTTAGAGTGGATTGGCAGAATTGCCACAATGACCCAACATGGGAAACTCACGAAAAAGATTTAAATAAAGCTCTGACTGGATCTCACTACCCCATACCAACCATTGAAAAAATTTCACCACTAGCTCAAAGACAAAAATCTTCATTATTCTAGATGTGAAGGATGGTTACCAGCAAATGAAACCAAATGAGCCAACTACAGCTGGGTGCTGTTCAAGATATGCATGTGCCATATGGTATTATGGCAGAGGAGCATTAATATAGACAACACAAAACAGTTATCTACCCAGATGGGAGGTACAGTGGAGGAAACAATTACAATCCCTAATAAGTTGGAGAGGAGGATTGCTGAGGCACATCCATGCAAGGCAACTGGTATATCCTGCAATCAAACAGTAATTTGACCCTTGATCATTCAGAAAGCAATTATCAGTGTGAAAACAGCAGTTACCAAGCACACTGAGGATAACATGTCAGCATTGTTGTACTAAAGATCTGCAACTACTCTATAATCTCAGCTATAATTTAATAACTTAAAGCTATTTCTATTCCTAGAGATAGGGAGGGGTGTAGAAGTTTACAGAGTTTACAAACCCAGTTGCATAATGGCTACCATCCCTCCAGCCCCCACCCTCAACCCCCAACACCCCACCCGATGACTCTGCTATGGCAGGGCATGGCCCCAAAAACTAGCTGCCCAGCTGGGAGCACCAGTGCCTGGAGGAGGGCAAGAGGCAGGAGCCAGGGCCTGAGAGTGGCCTCGGAGGAAGTGAGGCGGAGGAAGTGAGGCAGAGGTCCAGAGACAGCAGCTTGTTCCCCATACAACCATCGCCCGGCTCTACAAAGGAACCCGTAGCGGGGAGCACAAAGAGATCCAGGGGGATGGGAGGTTGGAATCTGGGGGCAGGAGGAGGGGAGATGGGGAGGGGTGGTTTGGTGGAAGGATGGAAGGCCTGGGCAGAGGGAAAAGAGGGCGGAGGGAGAGAGACCTGGGGCGGGGTAGACTCAGGATGATGCAAATTATGTGGGAGAGTGGGTAAGGGGGGGGGGTTGAGATTATAAAAGATGGCAGAGATGAGTTTGAGAGAGGTAACCAGGTGAGAGGAGGTAGTAGGCAGAGTGTGGGCAAGGAGAGACCTCACCTCGTTCCCCCCTCCCCCCACACCCAGGGTGGGCTGCTTTCTGGTAAGGAAAAGGAAGACTCTGGTTTCATATCTCTGCTGCCTGGCAGTCAGACCCACACATGGGAAAGGCTTCAGGAGTAAACCTCGAGGGAAAATCCAGAGCTGGGTGCACAACAGCAATTCATTGTTACCTACCACCTCATTCTGGCAGCTCCTGTGACGGTGCTGGTACCAAACTGTAATGGCTTTGCTATTCTTTTGGATTAGCTGGCGTCGTGGAGATGGGGGAACGTGCTTCATGGGCAACAGCTTGTTCCTCATACCACACTGCCTAGGCTCTCATCCTGCATATAAGCACACAGCTGTATGGCAGTGAAACGTGGATTACATATGCCAGACAGGAGGAAAAACTGAATACTTTCCACTTCAGGAGTATCCGCCATATTCTGGGCATATCCTGGCAAGACAGAATGTCCAACACAGCGGTCCTATCTTGTGCTGGCCTTCCCAGCATGTACACTCTGCTAAGGCAACAGAGACTGCGCTGGCTGGGCCACGTCCACCGCTTGGAGGATAGCCACATCCCAAAGGATAGCCTCTAAGGAGAGTTCACATCTGGGAAGACACCCACTGGATATCCCCAACTGCGCTACAAAACGTCTGCATGAAGGATGTGAAGGCATTTTATATCATTACAGAGTCTTAGGAAAGGCTTGCAGCTGACCACATGAGATATAGAAGCACCCTGAACCAACACCTCAAAACAGGGGAAAAGCAGATGAGCATTGCAGTAGACAAGTGGGCATGAAGGAAGGAGTGCAGCAGTCCTAGCAGATCAACTGTATACTGATTTGACTTCTGCGACTGGGACCGTCACTCCAGCATTGGTCGCTTCAGTCACAAGTGGCGTTGCTTCAGGGAAGCAGAAAGCCAAAACTACAAGGATTCAACCAGTGGTCATCCATGACCAAAGGAGCCTCACCATCCATGAAAGGCAAGAAGGAATTGAGTCAAGTATTAGGAAGGCAAGGGAAATGCTTTACTGGCCAATCATTAACAGTCATTCCCAGGACTGCCTACGCAGTGCTTATAATGCACACAAACATAAGGCTGCTGCAGATTCTTTCACACTCTAACTCAGGTCTTGTTTTTGGAGGTAGCGATGTTGGACTAGGGTGGACAAGGTCAAATATCACACGACACTGGGTTATAGTCTGACAGGATTATTTGAAACCTCAAGCTTTTGGAGCTCCCACTCCTTCCTCAGGCAGCGAGTGACAGAGAATACATCAGACACAAAATTTGTAAGTAAAAGATCAAACGGTCATACAGCTTATGAGAATGTATTGAACAAACCTAGATGGCTTTAAAATCTTTAGCGAGTTATGTTTTATTCTGATAAAACTTGAAGTTACCTTAGAGCAGGAATTTACCTGTTAATCAATCAGAATCTGCACCTTCATTCCAAGCGATTAAAGACTTAATAGCCATCTAGGATTGTCCAATACTTTTGCATAGATTGTATGTCCCTTTGATCTTTTACTTATAAATTCCAAGGTATTCTCTCTCACTAGCTGCCCGAGGAAGGAGTGAAGGCTCTAAAAGCTTGTGATCTCAAATAAACCTGTCGGACTATAACCCAGTGTCATGTGATATTTGACCTTGTCCACCCCAGTCCTGTTGGGCTATAACCTGGTGTCATGCGATTATTGTCATTATCTTGTCACCAGTCTAATATTCTGACAACTGGGAAGTAGTCCAACTGACTTCCACTGAGATCACGAAATGCCCGAAAACGTATCTTTGATTTTATAGCATTCCAGGAATTGTGAAAAGTGACTACGGTCCTTAGGCATGAGTGAATAATTCAGCTGTTGTAAAAGGACTAGAAAATTCAACAACAATCAGCTCCAATTTATTTCTAGTCAAATGGAAAGGTTAAAGAGAGTATGAAAATTGAAGATTCCGTTGTCAAGAAAACCAACTAAATCTTGTTCAGATATATGCAAGGCAATCCTCGAACGAAGGAATTCATCCACTTAAGTCACAGAAATTAGCCCACAACAAAGGATATTATGCCAAACCAAACTACTCTTTCAAAAGCAAAAACGCTCTCAAGTCAGAGGAAGTACTAAGTGTTAAAGACAAAATCAAGATGAAACTGTGAAAAGCCAGAAGTCATTTTGGAAAGACTGCCAAATAGTTGCCAGAGTTGAGTATTGAAGAGCCAGAGTACAAACCTTTGATGCTCTGAATATCTCAAACGGCACTTGGGATCTGCATTGAGCAACTGTCTTGATTGTACACATTGGAAATGAATGACCAGATGTGCCATTGCAACCTCAGGCATGTACACACAAATGGGATAAAGTACTTCTTCACTGCAGGTAGTGATCAGGAAGATGTAAATTCACCATCTACACAGACCATAAATGAATAATCAGTCCCAGAGCTCTACAGCACCACAGCAATGGAAGGGAAACACCACAGCAATGGAAGGGAAACAGGTACCATGACAACCACCAGTAACATGAATGAAACTTCCCAGAGAAGGATCATCAAGCAGATGAGTAACCATTGCAAACGCGTACAAGCATAATTTAAAGATTATTCATAGAATGCACGCTCAGTAAGTCAGGAGAATAATGAACTATCAATGCTTGAGAACGTTAATGACCATGCAAGTTTTTGTACAAGTTGCGGGATATTCAGGATAAAACTGCAAGGCTAATGCATAGGCTTGCTGTAGACATGTGACCTCTACCATGAAACACCCATTGCAGGCAGTTCAATGAAGATACTGTGAAAGTAGGGGGTGTTGCCCTGTTAACTTGGAATTGCCAATAAGGAGCCTCTGTGATATCTGCCATTGAAGACTTCAATCAGTTGCACACTTTATTGGACTAAAGCCAGTTCCAAATAATTGGACATGAGATCACTATCCGCAGTAATTGAGGGCTCACCCTTTTAAAATTAGGATTTTCACATCAGTATCACCAGTGACTGATTCCTGAAGCAAAAACAATCTTGACTTCTGTTCTCCACTTTTATGGCATAAATTCAACCCAAGAAATTGATAGTATAGGCAGAGAAAAGAGGTAACAAAGAGTAATCTTTGAGCAATCAGACAATAATAAATCAATTGTTTAAATAGATTGTTTTTAAAAAATCAACCTGTGTAGAGGAAATGTCTTGACACAAAATAGCCTTCAAAAATGTCTACATTCTGCAAATCATTTAACAGCTGTGTTTACAAATTTATTCAATTTGAAGATGGAGTTGGGTTAAGTTACACAGGAGTTTGCCAAAAAATGGTGACATTAAATACCACAAATTTGCCAAATACTATTCGACACTGAGTTGTATGATTTAATTCAGCATGGTGAAAATAAAAGACAGCTGCAATTGACAAAACAAAAGCTACTAGATAGCTTCAATACACTGCACTTCAGAACATTATTATTCAGAGTTTAAGGGTTAACCTTTACTGAACTTGGAAGATGTGAAAATCAAAAATCATAAAGTTCAACAACATTACAACACCTCTTACAAACTATCTTACACTGACAAATAAATTAACATGCATCAAACCACAGGAAATGTCTTGACCCTTGGTACCTTACTACAATTTATCCAATATGTTAGAATCATATAGATGATACAGCACAGACCATTTTGTCCATGCTGACCTAAAAACACCGAGATACCCTTTTGAATCCCATCTTCCTGCACACAGCCCAGAGTCCTAAAGCTTACAATACCTAAGGTGCAGATCCAGATACTCAAAAAAATAATGTTTAGGACTTCTGTCTCCAACTCAAGCAGTGAATTGCAGATACCAATGACCCTCTGCATAAAAACATTTTTCCTCACATTTCCTCTGATCCTTCTGCTACTTACTCTGAATCCATGGTTTTTAACTCTCTATCAAGGAAAACAAGTTCCTCCTGTCTATTCTCTCTACCCTTTGGTTTCATATATCTCAAGCACGTCACCCCTCAGCCTTCTTTGTTCCAAGGGAAATATCCCGAACATCTCCAATACCTCCTTGTGTTAGCTACAATTCCCTAGTCCTGACAACATTATAGTAAATCTTCCAATTATATCCCCCTTGTAGTGTGGTCACCAGAACTATGCACAATTCTCCAGTAATGGCCTCACCAATGTCTTACACAGTTTTATCATTACATCGCTCCTTCAGTCTATTATACCGCTGTCATTGAGGGAGAGCATTCCCTATGCTTTTTTTAAAAAAAAAACACCCTTATCTATCTTGAGGGACCTGTGTATTTGCTTGCCAAGATCTCGCACTTCATCTACCCCTCCCAGTATAATTCCCTTTTACTGTGTGATCTCTCTAAATGCATTACCTCACCGTTATCAGAGTTGATTTCCATCTGCCACTTTCCTGTCCGCGCCACCAATCTATATCGTTTTGGAGCTTATAATTATCTACTACATAGCTAATGTATTTTGGAGAATTTCCCAAGAGTCCTCCCCATCTTCAAGTTCAAATAGTTAACATTTAAGCTAAACAGGAGCCCTGCAGAATACACTTGAAATAGCTTTTCATCCACAAAGGCAGCCATCAACCATTATCTTTTGTTCCCTGTTACTAAGCCAACATTGAATTGGATTACCCATATCGTACAGTTTTGGATTGGATTAGATTCCTTACAGCGTGGAAACAGGCCATTTGACCCAACAAGTCCACACTGACCCCCTGAAGAGGAACACTCCCAGACCCATTTCCCTCTAACTAATGCACCCAACACTTTAGGCAATTTAGCATGGTCAATTCACGTGACCTGCACATCTTTGTGACTGTGGGAGGAAACTGGAGCACCCGGAGGAAACCCACGCAGACACGGGGAGAATGTGCAAATTCCACACAGTCACTTAAGATAGGAATCAAACCAGGCTCTCTGGTACTGAGGCAGCAGTGCTAACCACTGAGCCACCATTCCACCAAATTTTAAAGCCTTTTATGTTTTTGACAAGTCTGCCATGTGTGGCCTTGTCAAATGCCTAACCCAGACCTATGTGGACAACATTCACTGCACCACCTTAATCGATTTATCTTGTCATTTCCTCAAAGAATTCAATCACAATTGTAAGACATGACCTGTCCTTAAAGCCATGCTGACAATCCCTCACTAGTCCATGCCTAAGTGACAGCTTATCAGAGTTGATCTCAGAGTTGATTCTAATAATTTTCCCAAAGACAGACTAACTAGCCGATAATTGTTTTGCATTTTCTTTTTATCTTTTTTAAAAAACGGAGCCACATTTGCATTCCTCCAGTACATTTTCTCTGCTTCTAACAACTATCAAAATGATGTAAAACACTTGTCCAGTGCACTAAAACACCAACTTGATCTGCATATTTTACAATTCGATAATATAGTAATATGCATTACAAAATGTAACATTGAATGGAAAAAAAATTTTTCAACTTAAAATCTAAGATTTTCCATTTTCTTTGGTCTTTCATTTATACGTATATTGCTTCTCATTGCCAAAAACCTTACAGCTAAAGTGGTTTCTTGAAATGTGATCAACCTTAGCTCAGTGGTAACATGCTCAGCTAGATTCATGTTCATGAATTTAAGACCCACTCCATATACTTCAACAGATATCCTTAGTTAGTACTCAGTGCAGTTCTAAAGTAATGTTGCACTGTCAGAAGTACTAGCCCTTGGATGAGGTTTTGTAGACTTAAAAAGATCACATGACACTAAAAAAAAGGAGACTTTTTTGGGTGTTTTAGCCAAATTTAAGAATCATCAACCTGAACACTTAAAACACGTAAATCTTGTCATATACTTTTAACACTGCTGTGCACAGATCAGTCGACTCTTCTATACTAACTGTGAGTAGACTTCAAACATATTTCAGCCAAAAAGCACTTCAGCACTTCTGATATTAGGAAGGTCCAAGTGAAAACCTGTTCACATTACACAAGATTGAAATTTAAAATCAAGCTCAAGGTTCACATTTTGCATTTGCAGAAATTCAGAGATCCTTAGACAGCTACTTCCAAACCTATTTGGAGAAAGTAAGGATCACAGGTGCTGGAAGCCAGAGTCAATAGATATGCAGCCAGCTGTGTAGACAAGTGGTGAGTAAGGAGACATGGCTGTAGCAGGATTGTTTCAGAAGATGGTTAAAGAGCTTCAGGGCGGAGAAGATAACCAGGGGGTTGCAATGGGAGAGAAACCCACTGAGCTTTCTTTGGATGGAGGAGGAAAACTTCAAGATGGGCATCCTTGGAAGAGGTATCGCAGTATAGTTTTCAGTGACTTAAGAGGTGGTAAGGACTGCAGATGCTGGAAGTCACAGTCAACAGATGTGGAGCTGGAGAAGCACAGCAGGTCAGACAGCATCATAGGAGCAGGAAAGTTTATGTTTCTAGCCAGGACCCTTCATCAGGACTGGGGGGCGGGGGGGGGGGGGGGGAGGGGGGAGCCCAGAAATAAACACGGGGATAGGATGGTGAGTAGGTGCAATACATCTCAATTACTCTTTTTCTGTACTCATACATTGTTCATTCAAGAAGGCTAGCAATAGTGTTTATCTTATTTTAGCAAATACATAATAACCAACTTATGCTTTCATTCTTTGGTTAGTAAGGATGACCAAATTCAACTGTAATTGAAACAGATTCTATCATGAAAATCCCTCCATTGTATGCAACTACATGAAAACTTTAGTCAACAATTGTAGTAAGACAATGCAACAGCACAGGATGTGGGCAATTCATCCTTTCTGGAGCTGGTTCTTTGCAAGAGCTGTCGAATTTGACTCTCTCCCTGCTCAGCAATTTTCTTCTGGAAGTATTTCTGCAGCTCCCCCTTGAAAATTGATATTGAATGGACCCGGTGTCCTTTTAAACAGTGCACTCCAGATCACAACAACTCGTTATGTAATATAAATTTTTCTTCATGTCATTTAGATTAGATTAGATTCCCTACAAATGGAAACAGGCTCTTCAGCCCAACAAGTCTACACTGACCCTCCAAAGAGCAATCCACCCAGACCCATTTCCCTACACTATATTTACACCTGACTAATGCACCTAATACTATGGTCATTTAGCATGGCCAATTCACCTAACCTGCACATCTTTGGATTGTGGAAGGAAACTGGAGCACCCAGGAGAAACCCACGCAGACACAAAATGTGCAAACTCCACACAGACCTTCACTTGAAGTAGGAATCCAACCCGGGGGGGTCCCTGGTGCTGTGATGCAGCAGTGCTAATCACTGAGCCACCGAGCTACCCACTGTGGTTCTTTTGTCAACTACTCCAAGTCTGCATCCTTTGGTTACTGATCTTCTGCCTCTAAAAACATTAGCCTTTTATACTCACGTGACCTTTGAGTTTGACTACGCCAAATTTCCTTTAAATTTCTGTTTAGGTGAATATTTAAAGGTTTTCTAATCTCTCCACGTCACTGAGGCCCTTCACCCTTACTATCATTCTCACAAATCTACTCTGCATTCTCATCAAGGTCTTACTGTCCTTCCTAAAGTAAAACAGAATCAACCTCAACACTCCAGCTGGGGCCTAAGTAAATTAAAGAGCCAAATTAATTAAACAATCAAACTAAATACATACATTTAATCTACTAATCCTATTTTATTCCACTTCCAATTTTTATGCTTCATTGATATGAAGGGTTGATGTAAATTAACTGAATGAAATATCTTTAGACTAGCCTCAAGATTGCACAACTTACTGATTTCAAATAAAGATTATATAAAATCACTACATAGTAATGTTTCTCAACCAATGGCACATAACCACTGATATGCAGTGAGCTCAATAAAATCTTAAGATCAATTGATCACTAAGCCTTAATTTCATTTTTAAAATATAAATCAGGAACTGCTGTATATTACTGAGAAAGATTAATTTGACAAGCTTTATATTGGCTTGGTATTAATTTAAATTATAGTTTCAATGAAAAACTTTCCAATTGTTTGCGCAGTAAAATTCAAGTCTTTTTCAATCGCAAACTTAAAGAACCAATATTCGTAAGTAACTAAGGATTTGCAAATGAGTAGAAGTGTTCAATTTAGTTATACAAAGCACTAATGGCCAGCTCTTAGACAATTCTCTCAAAATCTGGGTTAAGTTAAGCCAATATTGAAATAGTGACAGATATACTTAAGATTCCATTCCATCTTTGAAGAACTTATTGTGTTTCAGCCACATTCAACATTCAAAATCTCTAAAATTGACTGTGGTAATTTGTCTCATTGCTACTGTGTAAAACCTTGGGGTAATTGCCTCCAAAACAATGACAATAAATTAACATTGGCTATGAAACAATTCAAAATGCCCTGAGGATATAAAAGGCACTGTTACCTGCTTTCTTCCAATGCATTATGTAAGCATGCTATTTAAATGTTGTTCAGGGTGGGGGGAGGGGACTGACCCAAATCATCCACTTTCTGGGTTGTCAGAAATAAGGTACAAGTTGGGAGACATGCATCAGGACTTGCAGATATCCATACATAGAACATAGAAGAATACAGCGCAGTACAGGCCCTTCGGCCCTCGATGTTGCGCCGATCCAAGCCCACCTAACCTACACTAGCCCACTATCCTCCATATGCCTATCCAATGCCCGCTTAAATGCCCATAAAAAGGGAGAGTCCACCACTGCTACTGGCAGGGAATTCCATGAACTCACGACTCGCTGAGTAAAGAACCTACCCCTAACATCTGTCCTATACCTACCCCCCCTTAATTTAAAGCTATGCCCCCTTGTAATAGCTGACTCCATACGTGGAAAAAGATTCTCACTGTCGACCCTATCTAAACCCCTAATCATCTTGTACACCTCTATCAAGTCACCCCTAAATCTTCTTTTCTCCAATGAAAACAACCCCAAGTGCCTCAGCCTTTCCTCATACGATATTTTTACCATACCAGGCAACATCCTGGTAAACCTCCTCTGCACCCGTTCCACTTGCCTCCACATCCTTCCTATAGTATGGCGACCAAAACTGCACACAATACTCCAGATGCGGCCGCACCAGAGTCTTATACAACTGCAACATGACCTCAGTACTCCGGAACTTAATTCCTCTACCAATAAAAGCCAGTATGCCATATGCCTTCTGCACTGCACTATTTATCTGGGTGGCAACTTTCAAAGATCTGTGTACATGGACACCAAGATCCCTCTGCTCATCCACACTTCCAAGTATCCGACCATTAGCCCAGTACCCCATCTTTTTATTACTCTTACCAAAGTGAATCACCTCACACTTAGCTACATTGAACTCCATTTGCCACCTTTCTGCCCAGTTCTGCAGCTTATCTATATCCCGCTGTAACCTGACACATCCTTCCTCACTGTCTACAACTCCTCCGACTTTCGTATCATCCGCAAACTTGCTCACCCAACCTTCTAACCCCTCCTCCAGGTCATTTATAAAAATGACAAACAGCAATGGTCCCAAAACAGATCCTTGCGGAACACCGCTAGTGACGGCACTCCAAGATGAACCTTTGCCATCAACTACTACCCTCTGTCTTCTTCCAGCCAGCCAACTCCTAATCCAAACCTCCAACTCACCCTCAATGCCATACCTCCATATTTTTTGCAGTAGTCTACCATGGGGAACCTTATCAAACGCCTTACTAAAATCCATATACACCACACCTACCGCTTTCCCCTCGTCCACCTCCTTAGTCACCTTCTCAAAGAATTCAATAAGGTTTGTGAGGCACGACCTGCCCTTCACAAAACCATGCTGACTATCCTTGATCACATTATTCCTATCCAGATGTTCATAAATATACATTAGATATATATGGGAACTGACCAGGAAGTTTAAACTTTGCGATTTAATTCCCTGCATGGCTTCAACTCAATGGATAATTGGGTCAAATTCAGAGATTTAACTCTGTTTACCCATGAAGTATTAAGATAGTTTAATACCAGCTGTGTGACTCAGCTGAGCATGACAAAAATAATAGGGGGTGAGCTTGCTTAGTAGACTGGATGGTTTGTTTGTGTCACAGAGTGACACCATCTGCAGAGGTTCAATTCCCATCTTCTTGATCTCACCCTTTGCTTGAAGGGTGGTGACCCTCAGTTTAAATTCACCACCAACTGTCTTTGTCTGATGAGAACACAACCTATGATCGTCTGGGACTAGAACGACTTTACCTTACAAAAAAAAACACCTAATGCCTATCCATCCCTGTCCACCACTCACCTCTTACACTGGAGATGACAAACCCTGAACAAGTGACTAACATACTCTTGTTGACCCAACTCATTCACCCACCAACTGTCAATCCCAATCACTCAACTAGTTTTCTATCTAATGACCCAACCCCTCAAACTGACCAGACAGCCCACTGACCACCAAAAAATATTAACTACCCAAACTAATCATTATCACCTTCCTGTTCAATGCAGCCACACACCTCTCTCATCCACCTGTTCCATATCACATACCTCACCAACCTGGTTATTTGATTACTCACCTACTCAAAGGAGGTAAACCTTTCAAAATTTACACTGTTAAAAAGAGATGTTCTCCTTCCCCCTAACTCCACTTAATTTCCTGGACTCATAATAGAGATGCTACATTATGTTTTCCTGCTTTAATCAAAAAGCAGAAAATCTGAAAAAAAAAACTGGCTGTATCAGATTGGGAAGCACTTGGCAGCTTGAAGGATCGGAGTTATAATTTTAACATAATTCAAAAGGTCCACAAATATATTTAGTCAGTATGAATGTCACTGTATTTCGCACTACACTGAAATGAAGACAGATTTTACCATTTAATTTCTTCCACCTAATAATTTTCGATATTGTCTCTTGAATCTCAATATATGGAGCAATTCCAATGTCCCTCCATATCCTGTCAAACTTTCGGGGAAAAGATAACCTCAAAACATATGACTTTAATCAGCATTTATATATAGCTTACACTGACAAATATAGTAATATACACCATTGCTTAAGTAAATTTTTGAACACTACTGAGCTCTGCAAGCAACTTCGAACAGGTTGGAGTATTTCTGAAAAATACATTTTCAAAACATTTTACCTTTTACACCCATTAAGACCATCCACAAGAAATATCAAAGTGAGGGAAGACAACATTTATACTACCTGAGAGGAGAGTACCGATTGCTTGGCAAGAGGACTCTGCATGACATCACATACCAAGCTGCACTCTCCTCTCAAACAACATAAAATGGTGGTTTTCTCCAAAGTTGGTATTGTTGTGGATTGCCCCAATGGGTGTAAGCCGAAAAACTTCAGGTTTTTTTTTCAACAATACTCAGGCTCTGCAACACCAAAGGACTATTAAAGACTATTAAGGTGACAAAAGTGTCGATGAGGGTAGAGCAATGGATGTTGCCTACATGAATTTTAGTAAGGCTTTCAATAGGATACCTCATGGCAGACTTATCAAGAAGATTAAGATGCATGGGATCCACAATGGTATGGCTGTGTGGGGGTTCAGAATTGGCTTGCCCATTGAAGACAGAGGGTAGTAGCAGAAGGGTGTTTTTCAGGCTGGAGGTTTATGAGTAGTGGTGTTCCCACAGGGATCCGTAATGGGACCTCTGCTGTTTGTGATATACATAAATGACTTGGATGAAAATGTTGATGGGTAAGTTAGTAAGTTTGCAGATGATATAAAGATCAATGGGGTTGTGTATAGTGTAGAAGGTTGTTAAAGGATACAATGGGATACAGATCAGTAGCAGATATGGTCAGAGAAGTGGCAATTTAATCCAAGTAAGTGAGATGCTGCAATTTGGGAGATCAAATGTTAAGGAAAAGTATACAGTTAATGGCAGGACCCTGAACAGCATTGATGTGCACAAGAACCTTAGGGTTCAAGTCCATAGCTCTCTGAAAGTGACCACACAAGTAGATTAGATTAGATTACTTACAGTGTGGAAACAGGCCCTTCGGCCCAACAAGTCCACACCGACCCGCCGAAGCACAACCCACCCATACCCCTACATTTACCCCTTTAACCTAACACTACGAGCAATTTAGCATGGCCAATTCACCTGACCCGCACATCTTTGGACTGTGGGAGGAAACCAGAGCACCCGGAGGAAACCCACGCAGACACGGGGAGAACGTGCAAACTCCACACAGTCAGTCGCCTGAGTCGGGAATTGAACCCGGGTCTCTGGCGCTGTGAGGCAGCAGTGTTAACCACTGTGCCACCGTGCCACCCACTAATAGATAGGGTGGTGAAGGCATGCTTGCCTTTATTCATTGGGAAATTGAGTACAAGAGAGTCAGGATGTCATATTGTAGTTTTACAAAACTTTGGTTAGGTCACACCTGGAGTACTGCGTTCAAATCTGGTCACCACATTACAAAAAAAGAAATGTAGGCTTCAGAGAGGGTGCAGAAGAGGTTCACCAGAATGCTGCCTGGATTAAAGGGTTTGAGCTATAAAGAAAGGTTTTAAAATATTCAAGTTGTTTTCTCTGGAGCGGCAGAGACTGAATGGAGACTTGACAGAAGTCTATAAAATTGAGATGAAAAGATTGGGTTTTCAGTTGAATCTTCCTCTCGCTCGTTGCCCTCCCCAACACCACCCAGAGTTGAAATGTCTAAAACTAGGGGGCATGTATTTAAGGGGAGAGGGTGGGAAAGTCGAAAGGAGATTGAGGAGGAGTCTGGAACAAGCTGCCAGGGTAGTGATGGAGAGAGGTATGATAGGGCATTTACAGATTTTTAGAAAAGCTTAGGAATATGCAAGGAATGGTGGGATATGGACCAAGAGCAGGCAGAAGGGATTCGTTTAGTTTGACATCAATTTTGGCTCAACATCATGGGCCAAAGGACAAATTAGTAATATTTAAGACAACTTGTCACTAATTACAACATAGGATCTGGCTTAGAATAAACGATAATAGAATTTTTAAAACTCCAATTTTTAAAAAAATATTAGGTTAAGGAAGAAAGCACAGCACGAATCCTGGAACTTTTGATGAACTCAGCAAAACAATTGCCATTTTGGCATTCCTTCAGACTAATCAACTAGAATATTATTTATTAAACAACTGCACTAAGCCTTGGGACACAAGACAACCAGTAAAATAACAGTTTATTTACCGTTGTGCAAAGTACAGGTCACGATAATTTAACATGTTGCTTTTCATCTCAGGCCAACAGAGTGATTGTTCAGCATTTAGATATTAAAAGGAAGAAATCCAAACAGACTATTTTCAACACAAGCTGAATTCCAAGTCGCACTATTACACAATTTAACTGTAGAAAATATTTAAATTCATATTTTAAGGGTATTTTCACAGTATGAGCTCAAAAACACGTGTTAACAATGACAATAATGTCAAAGGCATACCGCATGACAGAACCAAGGAAGCAGCAACTCCTTGTTTCTAAAATAAAATTAAAGAAATAACTAATTGGCTGGTCACGTCAAAACTGATTTACATGGTATTTTTGGAGTTTCAGAATTTGTTAGAAAATATGGCAAGTTTTGCACAACATACTTAGCATCTTTTCACAATTATATATGCTGGCCTAGAGCTAATAAGAATTAATATAAGCGCTACTGAAACGATGACTAAAACAATGAATGTAGCACCCAGCTTGCAACTTATACCTCAATTATGCATAATAGGGCTTTTCTTAAGCTGAAAATGTGTTGCTGGAAAAGCGCAGCAGGTCAGGCAGCATCCAAGGTACAGGAGATTCGATGTTTCGGGCATAAGCCCTTCTTCGGGAATGAGGGAAGTGTGTCCAGCAGGTTAGGATAAAAGGTAGGGAGGAGGGACTTGGGGGAGGGGCATTGGAAATGCGATAGGTGGAAGGAGGTCAAGGTGAGGGTGATAAGCCGGAGTGGGGTGGGGGCAGAGAGGTCAGGAAGAAGATTGCAGGTTAGGAAGGCGGTGCTGAGTTCGAGGGATTTGACTGAGACAAGGTGGAGGGAGGGGAAATGAGGAAACTGGAGAAATCCGAGTTCATCCCTTGTGGTTGGAGGGTTCCTAGGCGGAAGATGAGGTGCTCTTCCTCCAACTGTCGTGTTGCTATGGTCTGGCGATGGAGGAGTCCTTGGTGAGTGGGAGGGGGAGTTGAAGTGTTGAGCCACGGGGTGGTTGGGTTGGTTGGTCCGGGTGTCCCAGAGGTGTTCTCTGAAACGTTCCGCAAGTAGTCGACCTGTCTCCCCAATATAGAGGAGGCCACATCGGGTGCAGCGGATGCAATAAATGATGTGTGTGGAGGTGCAGGTGAATTTGTGGCGGATATGGAAGTATCCCTTGGGGCCTTGGAGGGAAGTAAGGGGGGAGGTGTGGCCGCAAGTTTTGCATTTCTTGCGGTTGGAGTCTGAGACGGTTCAGTCGGGGTGGAAGGTGTTGGTAAAGTGGATGAACTGTTCAACCTCCTCGTGGGAGCACGAGGCAGCGCCGATACAGTCATCGATGTAGCGGAGGAAAAGGTGGGGGGTGGTGCCAGTATAGCTGCAGAAGATGGACTGTTCCACAGATCCTATGAAGAGGCAGGCATAGCTGGGGCCCATGTGGGTGCCCATGGCTACTCCTTTGGTTTGGAGGAAGTGGGAGGATTGGAAAGAGAAGTTGTTCAGGGTGAGGACCAGTTCAGTCAGTCGAAGGAGGGTGTCAGTGTAAGAGTACTGGTTGGTATTGAGTCCTTCGTGATGGGGGATGGAGGTGTACAGGGACTGGATGTCCATGGTGAAGATAAGACGTTGGGAACCGGGGAAGCGAAAATAATGGAGGAGGTGGAGGGCGTGGGCGGTGTCCCGAACATAGGTGGGGAGTTCTTGGACTAAGGGGGACAGGACTGTGTCGAGGTATGCAGAGATGAGTTCAGTGGGGCAGGAGCAGACTGAGACAATGGGCCGGCCGGGGCAGTCAGGTTTGTGGATTTTGGGCAGGAGGTAGAAACGGGCGGTGCGGGGTTGTGGGACTATGAGGTTGGAGGCGGTGGATGGGAGATCCCCTGAGGTGATGAGGTTATGGATGGTCTGGGAGATGGTTTGGTGGTGGGAGGTGAGGTCATGGTCAAGGGGGCAGTAGGAGGAGGTGTCCGCGAGCTGGCGTTTAGCCTCAGCGGTGTAAAGGTCGGAGCGCCGAACTACTACCGTGCCTCCGTTGTCTGCCGGTATCAACGTTCCGAAATGTGACTCCCTAGTCAGGTCCACACCCCCCATCAACCCAACCTCCACTTCCGGCACCTTCCCCTGCAACCGCAAGAAATGCAAAACTTGCACCCACACCTCCCCTCTTACTTCCCTCCAAGGCCCCAAGGGATACTTCCATATCCGCCACAAATTCACCTGCACCTCCACACACATCATTTATTGCAGCCGCTGCACCCGATGTGGCCTCCTCTATATTGGGGAGACAGGCCGTCTACTTGCGGAACGTTTCAGAGAACACCTCTGGGACACCCGGACCAACCAACCCAACCACCCCGTGGCTCAACACTCCAACTCCCCCTCCCACTCCACCAAGGACATGCAGGTCCTTGGACTCCTCCATCGCCAGACCATAGCAACACGACGGTTGGAGGAAGAGCACCTCATCTTCCGCCTAGGAACCCTCCAACCACAAGGGATGAACTCGGATTTCTCCAGTTTCCTCATTTCCCCTCCCCCCACCTTGTTTCAGTCAAATCCCTCGAACTCAGCACCGCCTTCCTAACCTGCAATCTTCTTCCTGACCTCTCCGTCCCCACCCCACTCCGGCCTATCACCCTCACCTTGACCTCCTTCCACCTATCGCATTTCCAATGCCCCTCCCCCAAGTCCCTCCTCCCTACCTTTTATCCTAACCTGCTGGACACACTTCCCTCATTCCCGAAGAAGGGCTTATGCCCGAAACGTCGAATCTCCTGTACCTTTGATGCTGCCTGACCTGCTGCGCTTTTCCAGCAACACATTTTCAGCTCTGATCTCCAGCATCTGCAGTCCTCACTTTCTCTTTTCTTAACCTACTATGCAATATCAAAAGCCTTCATGCATTTTGGGGACACCTATGCAGGCCTTATGCCTTACTTCTTTTTTTGTATATTGAATATTCATTTTAAATGCAATGTTCAAACATTGTTCAATGCAATCTGTCCCAATTAGAATTAAGGAAATATTAATTATGAGCTAATGGTGAACAATTACAAAATATAGTAAATTACACTAACAGCTTAAAGTTGAACAAATATCCATTAACATGAAGTAATTTTAAACAATCAAGACTAAGAACACAGTTTAAGTAAACATAGACAAATTTTCAACATATTATCTGCAAGATTACACATTTTTCTCCCAGAAATGATTTGAAATTTTGACTCGTTTAAACAATTTCTCCATTAGAAAAAGGCATGAAAACTACCTATTGCTGTAGACGATTTAGTAATTAACAGCAGTCAGATACTTAAATGAATTAGCAATACTTCTTAAAATGTTGTGTTTACGTGTTATGCAATGTAAATAAATTACTTTCATGCTGTGTGCACAGTCCTACCTGTATTCTCGTTTACAGTGAAACGACCAAGACCACTGCCATCTCGGATAGAATACCGAATCTGTCCATCCCTTCCATCATCGCCATCTTTTGCTGTCACGTGTAGAACCCTTGTCCCAACTGGTGCACTTTCCTTCACAGATGCCATTTTGGCAAACTCTGAAAACTGTGGTGCATAAAGATTTTCATTCACATCAATCACTTCAATTTCTATAAAGGACGCGGAGGACAACGATATGGGCCGACCTTTATCTTTAACACGAATTGTCAGATTGTAGAACTGCTGTTTTTCAAAGTCCAGTTCTTTTGACAGACGCACTGCTCCACTGATGCGGTCGATTTCAAACTTCCCATTATAATCATTTCCCAAAGAATAACGCACCTGGCCACCGAAACCAAGGTCAGGATCATGAGCTTCAAGCCATGTTACCACAGCACTTACAGGCATATCTTCAAGGACCTTAACAAAATAACTTGAAGGAACAAAATGGGGAGCATTATCATTAACATCCACTAAAATGATCTCCAAATCTACCACAGAATATAGTTGATGACCAGTGTCAGCTTGGTCACGGGCTTCTATTTTCAGAGTACAGTTAGCAAGTAATTCACGATCGAGCAACCCAGTCACATAAACAATGCCAGTTGAGGCATTAATAGCAAATTGAAGGGTATTTGTTAATAGTGTGTAAATTATTTCACTGTTGTGAGCCAAATCTTCATCTGTAGCCTGAATCTGAACTATTTCTGTACCAACCACTGTATCCTCTGGAATACCAACGGAGTAACTATCCAGCAAAAAACGAGGTTTGTTATCATTAGCATCCTGAATATGGATTGTCATCAGTCTCCAGGCAGAGTTTGGAGGAGACCCCAAGTCATAAATAGTGATGTTAAGAATGTATTTATCAGTTAATTCGCGATCCATTGGCATCAGAACTGTTAACCATCCTGTTTCCATTTCAATATTAAAACAACTATCAACATTGCCACCAGAGATGGTGTATATAATTTTGCCATTGAAACTACTATCTGCATCAGAAGCTGGGATCTTAACAATCATGCTGCCAATAGGAAGATCTTCCTGAATAGCTACTTCAGAAGGAAAGGATTTATCAAACTGTGGAGACTGCCTGTTAATTGAATAAAGATCAAGGAATAAGTCCTCCATTTTTGACTTGTTTACTTTAACCCTTTTGAGCAATTTTTCAGCTAGTCTCTTTGCAACTCCAGTTTCTGTGCATGCATAGTCCTTTGTAGTTGGTTTACCATACACCAATGAAATATTAAGAGACATAGGATCAGCAATATTCTCCCCATCCGTAGCTGTTATCTTAAGTGTAAAGAGTCCACCTTTTGGATTTGCACCGTCCAATGTTTTTGACAAGAAAAGCACACCAGAGTCAGAATTTAGATCAAAGAATCCAAACTCATTTCCAGAAACAATCCTATACTTTACCAATTCTAGTTCATCAACATCAATAGCTGACACTGTGGTTATTTGTTCCCCAACAGGGAACTCACGGGAAATCACTCCTCGGCAGTCCACTTTTTCAAAGAGGGGCTTATTGTCATTCACATTTTCCACGTTTATAGTTATGTTTACTTCATTCTCACGTCGATAAGGTGAACCCCAATCTGAGGCCCGAACAAAAAACCTGTAACTGTGAGGCAAAGACTCATAATCCAGTGGTTCACTTGTGCTGATGACACCTGTAAATTGGTTTATTACAAAAGGTAATGAGTTCAGGCTGCCAATGCTGTATGTTACATATCCATTTTCTCCTTGGTCATCATCAGTCGCAGTAACAACTAAAACACTGCTACCAACAGGCATGCTCTCATTGATAGATGTCACGTATGACAATTGATGAAACTCTGGTGTATGATCATTTGCATCTTCTACTTTTATCACAACTCGAACTTTCATTTCGCTGACATTGCTCATCACCTCCAATATGAAATACTCTTTCTCAAGGACACGTATATGCTCTGCCGTGGTGACCAGACCAGTTTGGGAATTAATGGAGAAATAGCGAGCATCTTCAGTTGCACCAAGACTATACTCCACATTCTGTGGTTCAGGCTTTAGCTTAACAGCAACAACTACTGCTCCAGGGGGAGCAAATTCATTTAGTTTCACTTCATAGACATCCTCTGCAAAAGATACTTTGTTTTCAATTTCCTCCAGATTTTTAATATGTACAATTTTCACTGCAGAGAATTTTTGAGGGGTTCCATGATCTTTTGCTTGAAGAGTAATATTATAGCCATAAGGAAAGTCTTCCCAGTTCACTGGTTTTGCTGACTTTATCCTATATTCCCTACCCCCTAAACCAGTTCTAACAAGATGGAACTGTCCTAGAGGATCACCTGCCACAATAGAAACCGATTCAATTTCACCATTAATTCCATCATCCAGGTCATCTGCAGTGATAATTGCATAGATAGGATCAATGTCTATCAAGGAGGGAATATGAGACACTACAGTTAGTGTTGGAGCATGTTCGTTGATTCTGTCAATATGAATGACTAGCTTTGCTGTACTGCTTACTCCATTGTTTCCATAAAGTTTCATTCCACGATCCACTGCTAAAACCTCCAAGTCATATTGGCTTTTCTCATCACAGTTCAGTTTGCCACTGAGAGAAACTATACCACTAGTTGGATGTACAGCGAAGATGTCAACTCTATCTTTAAAATAGTAATAAAATTCTCCATTTGATCCTATATCTGCATCAGTTGCTGTCACCTGTGCAATACTTGTTCTCAATGGTGTGTTTTCCGGAATTGTTACAGAATATGTTGTTGGAGAAAATAAAGGCCGCAAATCATTCATATCCAAAACTTGAATGTTTACTTTTGTCCATGCCTCCAGAGCTTCCCCTCTAATTGCAGCTTTCACAATAAGTAAATAGTGGTTCTGAACCTCCCTATTCAGTATGGCAGAATTGCCTCCCTTAGTCCTTATCCTTAAGAAACAGAAATCCCCCAGTAAAACCTCTTCTGCTTTGAAGAAGCTGTCTTCATCTCCAGAAATAATTCTGTATTTAATGTCCCATGATCGATCAGTCAAGCTTATCCCCATTTTAACTTTACTGTTGGCATAAGTCCTTGCAGCAGAGTTCTCGTAAATAGTGGCATTATAGAGAGAATGTGTAAACTGGAAGGTTGCAGGCAAAGCTCGTTCTTGAAACTGGTGGCCCTGGCAATTAAAGCTGTAGAGCTGGAACAGCAGGAGAGCAAGGCAGAGGAAGGAAAGTGGCGTGCCAGCCCCACAATCCATATTTAGATCCATTCCATCATTCTTCCATTCTAATGTTGATATAATAAAAAGTTATGAATTAGGGTAATGTACAGAATTACATTGTCTAGAAACACATTCCTACTAATACTTTAAATAGTAGAATATTCTAGCCAAGAGTAGCAATTTACTTTATCAATAACATTCAAAAAGGTTAAAAGGAATTTAACTACGAGATGAACTATAGTGCAATCACAAAACACAGTAACTTCATTTCTGTGGCATAAACAGCAAAACTGCTACTGTCTGTGTTTGTTCATCCATTGAAACTGACAGCAATCTCTGGAATCGGCACATGCACAACTAAACTCATAGGACTTGTCTCAAGAGGGTGTATAAGTCTAGCAACTACAGGTTGATCGGTTTAACATTAATGGCAACCTTTGAAACAATAATCAGAAAAATATCAATAAGTAGTTAAAAAAACTTATAAAACAAAGAACTGAAGATTCTGGAGATCGGAAGCAAAACAAAACTGACAAAACTCATCAGGCCTGGCAGCATCTATAGGGTAAAAACAAGGACTGCAGGTGCTGGAAACCAGAGTCTAGATTAGAGTGGTGCTGGAAAAGCACAGCAGGTCAGGCAGCATCCGAGGAGCAGGAAAATCGACGTTTCGGGCAAAAGCCCTTCATCAGGAATAGAGGCAGGAATCCTGCAGGGTGGAGAGATAAATGGGAGGGGGGTGGGGGTGGGGAGAAAGTAGCATAGAGTACAATAGGTGAATGGGGGTGGGGATGGAGGTGATAGGTCAGAGAGGAGGGTGGAGTAGATAGGTGGAAAGGAAGATAGGCAGGTAGGAACAGGTGGTGGATGTGAACAAAGCAGTTAACATTTCAAGTTTTGTAAGTGTTCACCAGAACTGACCACAGCCAAGAAAGATTGATGTCCAAGTGTTTGGACGAGGCTGGACGGTGAAGGTGAGGGGAGACAAGTGGTGAGAAATATGAAAGGAGTAGGTAAACAAAGGGATTTTTGATTATAGGCAACAGGAAAAGCTGCATTAAGAAAAACCATGATATTGACAGTTCAGAGTTGGAAAGAGTGGGTAAGCTGTACTGAAAGCAACCCATTTAATGTGATAACAGGACTGAGAATATGTGACAATGGATTGGCTGTGCTAAAGGCACTCTATCTCATGACAGAAAACAAAAAATGCTAAGACACCACAGCACGTCAGACAACATCCATACAGAAAGAGCAAGCTAACGTTGAGGCTAGATGACTCTTCATCAGAACTGAAGTCTCTCTCTATGGATGCTGTCTGACCCACTGTAATCTCCAGCATTTGTTGTTTTCAGGACAGATTTTAGCATTGGTAAGAATTTGCTCCTATGTCACGACAGGGCTGCGTGTGGGACTGGATAGAATTAGACTTTCAAGTTATTGAATGTAATGTGCATCTTAGAGGCTGCAAGCTCTCCAAGGGGAAAATTAAATATTATTTGTCAAGCTTGCATTGAGGCTCAATGAAACTTTGCAGCAAGCCTGCAACAGAAATGTTGGCCTGGGAACACTGTTGAAATAGCAGGCAACTGCAGGCTCAGGGTAATTTTTACATACAGAATGAAGACTTCTGCATAACAGTCACTTAGTTTGCACTTCATTTGACCCATATCCCCCTAACCCTTCCTATATCTTTTAAATATTGTTATAGTAACAGCTTCCACCACTTCCTCGAGCAGCTCATTCCATAGACATATCACTCTCTGCGTGAAAAGTTGCCCCTTAGGTCCCTTTTAAATCTTTCCCACCTCACCTTAAACCTATGCTCTCTAGCTTTGGACTGTCATCCTGGGGAAAAGATTTGGATACTTACCCTATCCATGCTCATGAGTTTATAAACCTCTGTAATGTCACCCCTCAGCCTCAGATGCTCCAGGGAAAATAGACTCAGCCTCTCTTCATAACCCAAACCCTCCAACCCTGGCAACATTCTTGCAAATCTTTTCTGAACCCTTTCAAGTTTCAAGTTTCACAACATCCTCCCTTTAGCAGGGAGACCAGAATTGTATTTCAATAGTGGCTTAACCAATGTCCTATATAGCCACAACATGACCTCTCAGCTCCAAAACTCAATGCACTGACCAATAAAGACAAGCATACCAAACACCTCTTCACTGTCCTGTCTACGTATGACCCCATTTTCAAGGAACTATGAACCTGCATTCCAAGCAGGGAGATTTCCTAGAGCTGCTCAGGAGGATTTAAACTAATGAGGTGAGGGGGGTGGGACCCAGGGAAATTGTGAGGAGAGAGATCAATCTGAGACTGGTACAGTTGGGAAAGGGAGCAAGTCAAAATGTCAGAACAGGCAGGAACAAGGTAGGACTGATAAATTAAACTGCATTTATTTCATTGCAAGAGGCCTAACAGGGAAGGCAGATGAATTCAGGGCATGGTTAGGAACATGGGACTGGGATATCATAGCAATTACAGAAATATGGCTCGGGGTGGAAAGGACTGTCAGCTTAATGTTTCATGATATAAATGCTATGGGAAGGATAGAAAATGAGGCAAGAGAGGAGGGGGAGTGGTGTTTTGATAAGGGATAGCATTATGGCTGTACTTGAGGATATACCTGGGAATACATCCAGGGAAGTTATCGAGGTGGAACTGAGAAATAAGAAAAGGGATGATCACCATATTGGTATTGTATTATAGACCCCCTAATAGTCAGCAGGAAACTGGGAACCAAATTTGTAAGGAGATCTCAGCTATCTATAAGAACATTCGAGTGATGGGAATTTAACTTTCCAAAAACATACTGGGACTGTCATAGTGCTAAGGGATTAGAGGGAGGGGAATGTGTGTACAAGAAAATGTTCTGATTCAATATGTGGATGTACCTACTAGAGAAGGTGCAAAATTTGACCACCTCTTGGGAAAGAAGGCAGGGCAGGTGACTGAGGTGTCAGTGGGGGAGCACTTTGGGGCCAGCGACCATAATTCTATTAGTTGAAACCAGTGATGGAAAGGATACACTGGATCAAAAAGTTGAAGTTCAAATTGGAGGAAGGCTAACTTTCACTGTATTAGGCAAGAACTTTCAAAAGTTGATTGGGGTCAGAAGTTTGCAGGTCAGTGACCGGCTGCAAAATGGGAAGCCTTCAAAAATGAGATGACGAAAGTCCAGAGAAAGTATATTCCTGTTAGGGCGAAAGGAAAGACTGATAGGTGTAGTGAATGCTGGATGACGAGAGAAATCAAGGTTTTAGTTAAGAAAAAGGAGAAACCATATGGCAGGTATAGATCGAGTGAATTCTTAGAAGAGTATAAGGGCAGTAAGCTTTGGTAAATAGGGTTAAGGATAACCCTAATGGATTTTACAAATACATTAAAGACAAATGTGTAACTAGGGAGAGAACAGAGCCGCTCAAAAGATCAACAATTATTCTTTGTGTGGAGGCACAGGAGATGGAGGAGATACTAAGCATATTTTGCATCAGTGTTTACTGGAAGATATAGAATGTTGGGAAATAGATTGTGACATCTTGAAAAACTTCCATATTATAGAGAAGGAAGTGCTCGATATCTTGAAACACAAAAGTGGATAAATCCCCAGGACCTGATCAGGTGTACCTGAGAACTCCGTGGGAACCTCCGGAAGTGATTGCTGGGCCCCTTGCTGAAATACTTGTATCATCAATAGTCACAGATGAGGTGCCGGAAGACTGGAGGTTGGCTAACATGGTGCCAATGTTTAAGGAAGGTGGTAAGGACAAGCCAGGGAACTATAGACCAGTGAGCCTGACATTGGTGGTGGACAAGTTGTTGGAGGGAATCCTGAAAGACAGGATTTACAGTATTTGGAAAAGCAATGACTGATTATGGATAGTCAACATGGCTTTGTGCGTGGGAAATCATGTCTCACAAACTTGATTGAGTTTTTTTGAAGAAGTAACAAAGAGGATTGATAAGGACAGAGCAGTGGACGTGACCTATATGGACATCAGTAAGGTTCCTCTTGGTAGACTGGTTAGCAAAGTTAGATCTGATGGAATACAGGGAGAACTAGCCATTTGGATATAGAGGACAGAGGGTGGTGTTCAAGTGGTCGAGCATTGCTTTTCAGACTGGAGGCCTGTGACCAGTGGCATGCCACAAGGATCGTTGCTGGGTCCAGTACTTTTTTGTCATTTATATAAATGATTTGGATGTGAGCATAAGAGGTACAGTTAGTAAGTTTGCAGATTACACCAAAATTGGAGGTGTAGTGGACAGCGAAGAAGGTTACCTCAGTTCAACAGGATCTTGATCAGATGGGCCAATGGGCTGAGGAGTAGCAGATGGAGTTTAATTCAGATAAATGCAAGGTACTGCATTTTGGAAATGCAAATCAGAGCAGGACTTATATACTTAATAATAAGATCCTGGGGAGAGTTGCTGAACAAAGAGACCACGTTGTGCAGATTCATAGTTGTAAGTAGAGTCGCAAGTAAATAGGATAGTGAAGGCAGCGTTGGAATGCTTTTCTTTATTTGGCAGAGCATTGAATACAGGAGTTGGAAGGTCAGGTTGTGGCTATATAGGACATTGGTTAAGCCACTTTTAGAATATTGTGCACAATTCCGGTCTCCTTCCTATTGGAAGGATGCTGTGAAACTTGAAAAGGGTTTAAAAAAGATTTGCAAGAGTGTTGCCAGGGTTGAAGGGTTTAAGTTATAGGGAGAGGCAGAATAGGCTGGGGCTGTTTACTGTGGAGCATCAGAGGCTGAGTGACCTTATAGAGGTTTATAAAATTGAGGGGCATGGATAGGATAAACAACCAAGATCTTTTCCCTGGGGTGGGGTAGCCCAGAACTAGAGGGGATAGGTTTAGGGTGAGAGGGGCAAGATATAAAAGTGACCTAAGGGATAACTTATTAACACAGAGGATGGTGCGTGTATGGAATGAGCTGCCAGAGGAACTGGTGGAGCTGATACAATTACAGCATCTAAAAGGTGGGCATATGAATAGGAAGGGTTTAGAGGGATATGGGCCAATTGCTGGCAAATGGAACTAGATTAGGTTAGGATATCTGGTCGGCATGGACAAGTTGGGTCTGTTACGTGCTGTACATCTGACTCGACTGGAACTAGCCCAGTGAATAATTTGAATAATTATTAAGACATGGCACGTGCACTTGAGCAAAATAGACTTACAGGATGATGCAGATTGATCTAATTGGATTACTCTGCAGTAAGCTAGCGTGGAGTCAGGCAGCCAAATTGCCTGTTTGTGCTCAGTGAATATGTGGGTCAGTCTGTGCAGAGGATCTTGAAAGACAGTGAACTTGGATGTGGAGGAGCCGGGGACTTGCCTTCTCCCTACCCCCTCTTCCAGTTTCCAATCCCCCCACCCCGAGTTTCCAGTATAATCTCACCTGATGTTATTATTAAACATTTAAGATCGCAGAAATAAATCTGGCTCAATAGCTATTTTGTTTCATGATTTGAGATACCGGTGTTGGAGTGGGGTGTACAAAGTTAAAAATCACAAACCAGTTTATAGTCCAACAGGTATAATTGGAACCACTCGCCGAAATTGTTTCTTGTTTGTTTGTTAACAATGTATTCTTCAATGTATAATTTCAGTTACATCACACTGTAAACTTTTGCTATAAATTGTGTCTTATAATTGTGTACTCCACAACCACCAGATGAAGGAGTAGCGCTCCAAAAGCTAGTGCTTCCAATTAAACCTGATGTTGTGTGATTTTTAACTTTATTTTGTTTCAGTTTGATTTAAATGAGGTGGTCTCTCATTGAAACAGGTGGTCACAATGTTGCAAATTTGGTTAACAATATGGAAGCAAGTCCATAGTAAAAAAGTCTTGAGATGATGCAGTAAAGCTTATCTGAAGTTGGTAAATCATCTGCTCTTCAATTTAAAAAGACAGGCTTAAGCTGTCAGTGAAAGTTAAACACTCCACTGAACTGCGTCAATTGACATGCCACCAGGAGCAAGAAAGATAAAACAATGAAAAAAGGAAATGGTACTGATAGAATTATCTGCTGACATTTCTCAAAGACAATTAGCCATATGAATGCTTGGCTGAGTTTAAAAAGCACTTATGTTAGCAGAATTTCAGAATTCAGTTTGAAGAAATTATTTGAAGAATGAGCCATTTTCGATTTGGCTGTTGGATCGAAATTTTTTAAACAAAAGCTTGACCACTGGAAGGATGTCTTGAGTGGATTTCATGAGTAGGTAAATTTTTATTTTTTGAGAAGCATGTTTGTGTGAGAGCTGTATTAAATTTTTCTCCCCCATCTCAAAGCAGCTTTGAAAGGCTGGTCAGGGCATTAATCAACTCCAGCCTCCCAGCTACTCGACCCACTCCAATTTGCCTATCGGACCAACAGATCCACATCACATGCCATATCACTTGCCCATCACTCCTCCCTAGAACATCTTCACACCAAGAATAGCTACATAAGAATCCCTCTCAATGCCAGCAAAACCAAGGAACTCATTATTGACTTTTGGCGGAATGTTACTCATACACCACCTCTCCTCGTCCTTCGCCCCCCCCCCCCCCCACCCCCACACACACACACACACACACTCTAACAGCACAGAGGTGGTTACAAAGGCCCAACAATGTCTGTTTTGCCTCAGGCAGCTGAGGAAATTTGGCATGACGGTGAATACCCTTGCCAACTTTTATCGATGCGTCATTGAGAGCATTCTGTCTGGATGTATCAGTACCTGATATGGCAACTGTACCACTCAAGATTGGAGACAGTCACAGAATAGTGAACTCAGCCCAGACAATCACAAAAGGCCAACCTCCATCTATAGAATCCATCTCCAAGGTTTGCTGTCAAGGAAAGTCAGCCAGCATTCTCAAAGATCCATCCGACCCTGACAATGCTTTTCTACAACTTCTACCATTAGGGAATAGGTACAGAAGCCTGAACACACACACCAGCCAGTTTCAAAACAGTTTATACCCTATTGTTAGAGTACTGAATGGACTCTCAAACTCTTAATATTTGCCTGTGCCTGCTTTTGCCACTGTTTACCTATTATTTACTTATCTATGCTATTTAACTCTGTGATCTGCCTGTATTGCTTGCAAGACAAAGCTTTTCACTGTGCCTCAGTACACGTGACAACCAATTCAAATCAATTCATGAGGTCTCACCATTAAGGAGAGTGAATGAGTGCCTATGGAGGTGGGATGGGAGAAATAGGGCATAGGGACTGAGTGAGGGCAAGACAACATGAGGGAGAGGTTAGTAGCCTTAAGGAGTCTTAGAAGGAAGTGGATCAAAGTCCCTGAGAACCTAGACAGGCCTGCTAACCAGCCCAAACCTCTGAGTTTTTCTCCCCCCAACTTTCAAAATGGCAGCACAGTAGGGCTCTTGAGCCAGTGCTTATCCATTCTGCTTTTTTCTTCTCTTCTCACTTTTCTTTCCTTTAAGTTTGTTCTTGGTACCACCTTATCTTTGGCAGAGAGATAGTCATGGAGGCAGTAGCAATGACAATAGTTGAGGGCCGACAGTTGGGTCTCTGGAGCGAGGCGGTCGGTGCAATGCCACTGAGGCTTCTTTGCAATCTGGGGCATGGAAGCAGCTTGGGGCTCAATGTTGTTCCAGATCAGGATTCTGGAGATCTGCAGCAAAGCGAGCCAGGGTGGACTCTTGCAGTCAGCAGCAAGATGGCATCATAGAGGCGTGCATGTCCAGCACACGGGAGACCTACTTGCATGGGAGAAAGAGATCAAACCCATAGCAGGGAAGTCCAGTGCGAAGTATCTGCATGCCTATGGCTAAAGGAGGACTTAATTCCTTAATTTTTTTCTACTTTATAGTAAGATCAACTTTTAACTTACCTCTTTATTTTTCTAATTTGTACCTAAGATTTTGTACCTAGGTACCTTTTTAACCTAAGATAGTGCCAGGAATGGCAATTTTGTGCACTTCTCATTGTACTCCTGTATCACTTTACAGGAGTACGTGTGACAATAAATTTAATTCTAATTATATTTGTTGAAAATTATTTTTAAATTTTGAGACCACCTGATGTATTTGACATTCTCTTTTCAGATTTCATTAGCTTCCACCTGAAGCCAATAGACATGTCACAATAATTTCTCCCTACCTGTAAAACTTAAAAATTAGGCATTTCATCAGTTTTAACTTCGTAATTCACTGTCTGAGAGAATATAGTAATGTAACTGATTATCTTCTCTGCCTGATGATAATACTGACACCTGAGCACTTGGAGTTTCCCTTGGGATAGTGGCAAAAAGAAAAGGCCATTGGGAAAGGAAAAAAAAAAATCAGCACCATCTCAGTCTTTATGGAGTTTCCTTTTAGGTGAGAGGCAAACCCTGACACTACACTATTGTCTACAAAATTCAAGCCAATCGAATTATGTTTGGAGTAATTATTGGAGTTTATTTTTCAATAAAGCTCCATGATGCAAGTATTTGCCAAGTTAAAGATAAGTTTTACAGGAAAAAATCTTCTGATTACCATACTGTAAAATACATTGTGTAAGGATACTTTATTTTACTCAAAATAGAATCCTGAATGCTGTTTTCAAACTGGGGACTGAAAATATTAAAAATTAAAATTATATTGCTTATTAACTTCCACAGTTCTGAATTTTACATGCAACTTTCAACAATTCAAATTCAAGTGAGTTAGACACTTGTTTGAGAGTCCAAGTCGAATGGACTAATATAGAAATATAATACAAGTTATGCATTTTGCTGAAATATACAAAACATGCTTTGTTAAGTATTTCAAGTGGCAAATACATTGGGATATTCTGTTATTGAATTTATTGTAATTGAAGCACACAATCCTGTTTGGTATTATGTCAAGTTTTATAAAGTAACTACCTGTATTTGAAATATAGTTGAAAACAATGTGGGCAAATTGCTTATTGATCTACTGCCCATTATCAGTATGCATTTTAAGTGTTTTTGAATTCTGTTAAATGGACATATCAATGTTAATTGCAGATTTTCTTTTATTTTCCCTCAAACTAGAACACATAGCATTGATCCATTATAAAACATATGCAGTGTAGCAATTAAAGTTCAGCATTCTACACAGTGGAAAACTATAATGGTACTGATGGTAAGCATTTTAAACATTTCTAATTTAATTAATTAAGACATATAGTTAAATAAGTAATGTTTTTGATCCATAACTACCTAATATCATTTACTGTTTGCATGGCATTCTGGAAAGTTTGGTTGCCTTCAAAAGACCACCAGTAAGATATGATGTCTAAACTGCAGACAAGTGTAATTTTAAGTAAACTACAAGATGGTTACAAATAAGGAAGGTTTATCAGTCCACCTTAGTTCACCACTTGCCAGATATTACAAGTCAGTGTTTAAACAACTTGTTTCTGAAACTAATGCAAAGCACAAAGATTTAACCAGTTCTGTTACTTGAACTTCTTTTCTGAATGTTTGTTTGATTTGCTACCAGATGAAAAGATCTTTAGATTTCCAGCAATAGTGGTGTCCAGACGGCCAACACTAATACACTCTACTAATAGACAGCAAATAAAGAACTAAAATATATTGGTTAGCATTCATTTACAAACTCTGCTATATTTTTTTCCATTGAGAGCATACATTCCCATAAAATATGGATATTTTGACAGAATGCACACAGGATTTAGTTTTGAACTGATTGTATAATTGTCAGTGTAGAGTAAATACATTCCTATATAAGCAATATTTTAAACAGTTGTTCTGGATGAGCCGAAAACCCGAACCCATTTCAGAAGCTATTACGTGCTCTGGCGCAAGGAAGCAAATGAGGATGCAGCAACCTGGATTTTGTAATTGTAGAGACATCAAATTTAATAGGATGCCTCATTATTACTCCTCTGAAACTGATAGTCTTTGGAAGCTGCATATGTGAAGTTAAAACCTGAAATCCAAAACTCTGTTCTGTAATTCCATAGTCATTTATGGGTTGCAATATTAAAGTTACCTTAATCTTTAATCAATTAAAAATAGTTGAATAAAAACTGACCATTTTTTGCTGTTCAATTCATAAAGATGTTTAATGAGTTCCACGTTGTTGACTGAAGTGTAACTGAGATTTTAGCACTCATAATTACTCCTAAACAAAATCACTGGTCCTGAAACATAACTTTGTAAGTGTGTAATCTTACATTCTTTATTATTTTGGAGACATTTAACCGGTTTCTAAACTATTTCCAAAGGTTTTTTGCCTTTTTATCAGCTCCTGTATCTCATGTAATCCCATGTATCTATCCAAACACTTATTTCATTCTCCCTGTAAAATCTAATTACAGAAGAGAAATGGTTTCGGGTTTTCAGCTCATCCTGAACTGTTTAAAATATTGCTTAAATAGGAATGTATTTACTCTACACTGACAATTATACAATCAGTTCAAAACTAAATCTGTGTGCATTCTGTCAAAATATCCACATTTTATGGGAATGTATGCTCTCAATGAAAAAAATGTAGCAGAGTTTTTAATTCAATGGTTTTAAACACCAGTTTGTAATCTATATATTATCCGCTAAAGAGAACATACCTATCCTTTCAGAGGGACAGAAACCATCACAATATATTCAAATTCTATATGCATTCTTCCTACATATCATATACCTCCTCAAACCTGTTTATGCAAAATATGCTTGTGTAATTCTAGAAGCTAGTACTATTGCCAGTACCAAACATTTAATTAATTCATGGGTTTCCTTGCTAAAGTCACCAATTGGCAAGATTCCCATTGTAGTTCTTGGATCTGGGAGTGTGCCAAACAAGGTCTACATTGCAGCTGTAGAGGGTTGATGTGGTGCTGACACTTCCAGCTGCAGCACAGCAGCGGAAATGATGGCACAAGTTAATGAAACCAATATATACAGGCACATTTTGAAATATTGGTGATCACATTTAAACTCTCACATTACTGGCTGTAACTACATACATTTTGAAACATTGCCAAGTTATCCATGTTAATAAACCTAATTATAGGTAGACAACTTACCTTTATTGAAGGATCACAGCATAATTCAGCATGGAAGGGCTATTCAACATGTTCAGCCAGATTTCACCAAAGCTCAATTGGAGACAGGAAATTTCTTAGCCTGATTTACTTGCCTCAGGGAAAATTGCCCCAAAAAGGCAAAATTTTCATTCCAGAGGTCTAGTGCAGGATAAATTCAGGCGCACCTTCTCACACATTAGAGCCAGCCACAGGGACTGCCAAGTCCTAGTCGGGTTGGTTAAAAGGGCTACTTAATTTCACTGGGACTTTTGCAAGTTGCTTGGTTAAGCATTAGGACAACCAACTCTCACCTATTCATACGAAGCTCAGCACTCATTCACACAAAGCCTCCACAATCGCCATGTAAACCTAGGACACCCCATCTCTTCCTAAGTTCCCTTGTAGCCCGTGTCAACTTAATACCAATTCATGACACTGACCCAGAAACCTTTATCCTTGCACCCATGGAAACTCATTGAAGACTTACCATGCGCAGGTATTCGGAGATATTTATTTGATTTCATCTCAGAATGGCTAAGTATCCATTATACATAGAAGCCATTCAATGTATTTAAATCCTCTCTCATTCTTAACCACTTATGAAAGCAAATATTTGAATTCATCGCCTCTCAGATAGCCGAACCTTCAATAATCACTTTAGTAAGAGCTTTAAAAATCTCCCGAACCATAGCAGATTGTGGAAGCAATCAAGAACAATAACACTAACTTTTGTCTTAAATTACTTAAGATGTGGCATCGCTAGCTGGGCTAACATTTATTGTTGTTCTAGGGTACCCTTGAGATGATGGCAGTGGATTGTCTTCTTGATGTACAGCCATCCATTTACTATAGGGACATCCACAATGCTACTGGGGAGGGAGTTCCAATATTTTGACCCAGCAACACTGGAAAAGGCAATATATTTCCAAGTCTGGATGGTGAGTGGCTTGGAGGGGAGCTTGCAGGTGGTAGTGATCCCATTTATCTGCTGCTATTTTCCTTCTAAGATAGTACTGGTCATGGTTTTGAAAGATGATGTATAAGGAGCATTCGTGAATTTCTGCAGTGCATCTTGTAGCTGGTACTGTCACCTGCTGAGTATCGTCAGTGGAGGAAGTGAATATTTGTGGATGCACTATCTACCAAGCAGACTATTTTGCCCTGGATAGCATCAAGCTTTAGTGCTGTTGGAATTGCACCCATCCAGGCAACTGGGGAATATTCCAACACATGATTTGTGCCTTGTAGATAGTGGACAGGCTTTGGAGCATCAGGGAGGGTGTTACTCACTAGGATTCTAAGCCTCTGACCTGCTCTTGTAGCCATAGTATTTATATGGCAGAAGTGGGTACTGCAGATGCTGGAGATTAGAGTCAAAATTAGAGTGGTGTTGGAAAAGCACAGCAGGTCAGGCAGCATCTGAGGAGCAGGAAAATCAGCGCTTCGGGCAAAAGTCCTTCATCAGAAATGGGACATGGCCAGTTCAGTTCAGTTTTAAGTTTTAAACAATAACCCTTTGGGTGTTGAAACTGGTGGAATTGAATGGTGATACAATTGAATATCATAGGACAAAGGTTAGATTCACTCTTGTTGGAGATGACCATTACCTGGCGCTTGTGGTGCAAATATTATTTAATACTTAGCAGCCTAAGTCTGAATTTTAGATGAACCAGTTGTGTTTTAAATGACATACAATTGCCTTAGCCACCATTACTGGGATTCTCTTATTAAACTACAAACATCTATTGTTAGACGTCTACTGGAATTTTTCATTTAACCTCCAGGTTCGTTGAAATATTACTATACTATCTAGATATGAACTCCCAGAAGAGGATCCAGCACTGTTGTTGGTCAAACGCCATCTCCTGTTCATGTGGCCTTTGTACCAGCTACAGCCTTGCTAATGGAAGAGGTTCCCCTTCCACAATTAAGGACTGGCTGCTAAGGCCATTTTTTTAAACCTTAAAGTTAAACATGTTTGAGAAAAAGGTTCCTCCACCTTGGAATATATTGTCATATTCCTCAAAAAAGCAGCAAGCTGCTTCTCCAGTGCTGGGGACATCTCATTGACCGCCTAGCTTCCAAGTACCTGGTACCCTTACGTGGGCAATCAGCCGACTTTGAAACAGTGGGTTTCACATTTCTATTCAACCATCTTAGACTTCTATTCAACCGAAAGCCACAATGGAAAGACTGACCCCAGCTTCTCTCTTTCTCTCCAGCTAATCCCTCACTACAAGAATTTTCAGATTATTTATATATTTTCTGGCAATGTATCATTGCAACATGAAGCTGGAACTGTATTTTGTAACTGAAAGACTTTGAAATCAGATTCTTAGTTTGTCAATACTAGCCCTGTTCTTTCCTAATATTCAAATACAATGCATGGATATGCTTCTTAACCCTGGACAACAGAATTCATGAACAGCCTCTTCAAGCAACACCAGCCATCTGCATTATATTTGTCCCATACACTAATTGCCAAACCAGACCCTTCTGTCTGTACTGATAACATTCTTGCTTCTTTTCTATGACCCGTTCTAGCATCTGTTTCCATCAGAAAGCACACCCCCTGTGTGTCAGGCAGGTAGCTTTAAATGGCATTAACAGCACAAATTTAGGCCTGCTGCTGAAACATCCATCTATTTGTGCATTTAGTGCCTACTGCATGCATCGATCATAGAACTCAGCAAATAACAAGATCTTTGCATGTTGGCTGTAGTGGAAACAACGGCTCCTAGATAATTCCATATTCCAAGGCCTGTTTGCAGAAAGACAATTATACTTCACAAATTAGACGACTTTCATAGTTATACTGTAAATGCTTTCAATTTAGTTTACAGCAGCCATTAAGTATCTTCTGTGATGTCAGAAGCATGAATGAGATTTTGTGAATTTACAGACTTGAGCGCACCAGCTAATTTAAAAAAAATACAACAGCCATTCGTAATTTTCAAATGCTCAGTCAGAATGGCTGCGAATTTTACACTACCAGCTACTGTAGGAAAAAAATTGAACTTTGCCTAGTCTCAGTGGTGAAAGTATAAAATGGCTGCAGAATTGAACAAAAGAAATGAGCATTTACGTTGAGCAAGGGAAACAGTGCTCCAAACTGAATTGCACTGAACAGAGAACCCAGCAAGGACAGATTTTGACTGAAGACATACTTTGAACCTTAAATGATTGTTAGGGAGAGAGAAGACATTGGTCAATGTCTGATAACACCCTCATTTCAATCTGGAGGGTTTGAATAATGAAAACTGCAGAAATGTGATTGATTTACCCATTATATATCCCAATTGAGAGAGCATGTCTGAGAGAGAAGAAACAAAATAAAACAAATCAACATATGCAGAATTTCAAATTGTCAGTTATCAGCTAGTGTAATTATGGGAGAACAGACAAGATTTTTAATTATGCTGAGACACATTCTGGGTCACAAGCAAATATCATACTGTTAAGAGAAATATTTACAAAAGAGCGGCACGGTGGCCCAGTGGTTAGCACTGCTGCCTCACAGCGCCAGAGACCCAGGTTCAATTCCCACCTCAGGCGACTGACTGTGTGGAGTTTGCACGTTCTCCCCGTGTCTGCGTAGGTTTCCTCTGGGTGCTCCGGTTTCCTCCCACAGTCCAAAGATGTGCAGGTCAGGTGAATTGGCCATACTAAATTGCCCATAGTGTTAGGTAAGGGGTAAATGTAGGGGTAGGGGTATGGGTGAGTTGCGCTTCGGCGGGTCGGTGTGGACTTGTTGGGCGGAAGGGCCTGTTTCCACACTGTAATCTAATCTAATCTAAGATAGCAGAAAGATCAAGCCCAGGATGCAAATAATGCATAGGGCACTACACTAAAAAAGGTGCATGACCAGCATGGAGTAGCTCTCTAACTGGAAGAAGCTGAAATCAATCTTTTAAACAAACACTGATTTTAAACAACACAAATTTAGTAAGCCTATAAAGATGATTGCTCAAATGACAAGGCTGATGATTCTGATCAATTACTCTACACCGTACAGTAGACTGTCATCAGGTCTAAAGTTAATGATTTGTTATTGCAACATAACTGCAGAAAAACTTCACATGCACATGGTGTGTTAGGTAGACATTGTAGGCAAGATTGTCACATGGCACCAGTAAAGTGTCAACAGCTGCAAAACAAGGAGGGATGATTTATGAACCTATGCTTTGAACACTACCACAAGCTTTGCAGACCTGTGAAGCGGCTCAAGATGGTGATCCAAAACATGGATCCCAATGTAGTACTGAAGCTATATGACAGAATAATACCTAAACCAAATCAACAATGAAGTGGCAGAATAAACATATGGAAATCCAGATTGTGAAGGTTTAGCAAAATCTACTAAATTCAAAGTTTGTGAGAAGATTTGGAGCTCGGGTGCTCATTGTTGTGGTTCTGTTTGCCGAGCTGGGAATTTGAGTTGCAGATGTTTCGTCCCCTGTCTAGGTGACACCCTCAGTGCTTGGGAGCCTCCTGTGAAGCGCTTCTGTGATCTTTCCTCCGGCATTTGTAGTGGTTTGAATCTGCCGCTTCCGGTTGTCAGTTCCAGCTGTCCGCTGCAGTGGTCAGTATATTGTGTCCAGGTCGATGTGCTTATTGATTGAATCTGTGGATGAGTGCATGCCTCTAGGAATTCCGTGGCTGTTCTCTGTTTGGCTTGTCCTATAATAGTAGTGTTGTCCCAGTCGAATTCATGTTGCTTGTCATCTGTGTGTGGCTACTAAGGATAGCTGGTCGTGTCGTTTCGTGGCTAGTTGGTGTTCATGGATGCGGATCGTTAGCTGTCTTCCTGTTTGTCCTATGTAGTGTTTTGTGCAGTCCTTGCATGGGATTTTGTACACTACATTGGTTTGTAGTGTACAAAATCCCGTGCAAGGACTGCACAAAACACTACATAGGATAAACAGGAAGACAGCTAACGATCCGCATCCATGAACACCAACTAGCCACGAAACGACACGACCAGCTATCCTTAGTAGCCACACACAGATGACAAGCAACATGAATTCGACTGGGACAACACTACTATTATAGGACAAGCCAAACAGAGAACAGCCACGGAATTCCTAGAGGCATGGCACTCATCCACAGATTCAATCAATAAGGACATCGACCTGGACACAATATACCGACCACTGCAGCGGACAGCTGGAACTGACAACCGGAAACGGCAGATTCAAACCACTACAAATACCGGAGGAAAGATCACAGAAGCGCTTCACAGGAGGCTCCCAAGCACTGAGGGTGTCACCTAGACAGGGGACGAAACATCTGCAACACAAATTCCCAGCTCGGCGAACAGAACCACAACAAATCTACTAAATCTTGCCAGTCAGGGAACACTTCAGTGCTAAAAGACATTCAGCCTCCAAACTTCAGGTAAGCGTCCTCCAAGTCAGCCTTCAAGATACATGATAACGCAGAAACCAATAGCCAATCTCAGTCATCGTGAGGACAGCCTTAACTGTGGAGTTCATGTTGTGCCACATGTAATCTCTACCATAGTTGGATTTGTAAAATCTTTCTTACTATTCTGTTTTGACACAGTACTTTGATTACTTGAGATTACAAATAGTTCTGGGCATACAGTGTTTCAGCAGCCAGTGTCTGCGCATGCATGACATCGATGCCAGTCTTTGTGCCATTCTGTACACATGCAGATATCAGCTGCCGACAGAGCAGCTGAGAGGTACTGCACAGAGAACAGCTTTCTTACATTTTTTAAAAGGTACTGCATTAAATTTACTTCTGTTTCGCTAATAAATATAATTTCAAACTTCATTCAGGCTGTGCTAAACTTTGCATTAGACTTTTGGATGATTTTTGAGTGATCATGAGTGATATTTTTTCCTGGTCCGCCTCAACTCACTTTTCTCATAGGCCCTGTGATTTATATTAAGTGACATTGTACAGGAACACAACTACAGCATTTTAAGAGAACTACCTGTATCTCTCTACCCGAATTGGTTTGTGCAGTTTTTGATTATTTGTTACTTTGGTTAGACCCTCATCTTGCGAGTAATACTTACTCATATTATTCTAGCCATTTGGTTTGCATCGAGCACTAAGTTTTTCATTATTTGCAGTTATCTCTGCCTTAATTGGTTCATAGGTCATCCCTTCACTTTTTATCCAGCTGTTGACACTTTATCACACCATGTGACATTCTTGATTACCTGCAAAGACTTGTTATTCAGCTGGTTGACAGTACTCTCACTATTTGTACTTATCGGTTGACACTTAATGACCAGGAATTATCCTGCCATTATCTCTCTACCTATATGTTCTGCACCTGTGTGCTTCCCTCCACTTCAACTGAAAGAAGCACCACTCTAAAAGGTTGTGATTTCATATAAACCTATTGGACTTCAACCTGGTGTTGAAAGATTTCAGATTTGTTTGTGCCAGTCCAATACCAACGTCTCGACTTCAAAATACGTTGCCATAATGTACATTGTGTCAGAATGTGGGGAAGTTCCTTGGGCAATGAGAGCTGGAGCAGGGATGCAGAGTCAAACGTGCAAAAGATACAAAGCAGTGCAATATTCTGTTTGAATTGTGAACTATTTAGCAAAGTCTTTGCCAATTTGCCAGAGTGTGAATCTCTTATGCATGATATTACAGCACCATAAATGGCTTTCACGAGAACAAAACAAGTACAATGATTATGGTGAGGCACCATGATGTGAATGATCAAGTCCACTTCCAGTGGAATATCAGAGAGGCTGCATTTGCAGCAACCATGATATAAAGATAAGTTGCATTAAAATGACCTGCTTCATTTAAATTTTATGTATACAGAGACTAGAAGTGGGAGTGACTAGAATTAACAGATTTGTTAATGAATAATTTTCTTTATTGACCTGTGTTGGCTAACTTGCATCTGTAAATCATACCGAGTAAAATTTTTAATGTAAAGTGGGATTTTTAGGTGAATGCATTTTTATGGACTACACTGGATCACTTATCTGGTCACATGACACCTCTAACCTATCTAAGTGCTTTCATTTTAGTTTGTGATGGACATTAGACACCAATTAGAAAGAACCTGCATCCCTTTTAAGGCACTGTTGAAATTTGCAATCTGTATTCTTTAGTAAAAAAAAGAAAAGAAGTTTGATTGTTCTAAGGTACTTGACTTTTCACACTCCTGACTTCATTGATAAAAATGAAAACAAATGATGTAAAGCTGCTGCCTCAGATTTCAATATCACAGAGTTATTTTCTTTTGCAATCACTTTCAGAAGCAGATGCATTCATTTCTATAAATGTTAGTGCTGTGCCAGAAAGAAAAGCATTCCACTGGGGTCAGAAAATATCTAAGTACCATCTTAGATAGATTTCATACAACTTGATTGGATTCCAAAGTATTGGACAACACAAATACAAAATGGATTAATTATATATTAGTTGGAACCAAAAGATTTATCCCAGAAACCTCTCGTAGTGCTAAGAGCCAAAGGAATTTTTCTCGTGCAAGTAAACCCAATCTGAATAATATTTTGAATTTTCACAATGTAGCAGTACTACAAATTCACACACCTCCATTTGCTTGCAGCAATAAAAAAAAAGACAGATGAAGGTAATCAACAAGAATCCAGAGGAAGCATGCATGCAGCCTCAATACAGACTGATAAAATTACTTCATTCTCTACTCAGGTGCTGATTTGCTCCTACACTACATTAAGTAATGTCAGGAAACAATTCATTTGATTCAACCCACATGCACAATTCAAGTTTTCAACATTCTGCACATAAATCAGAATCTACCAATAGGGGATAAACAGCCCCAAAAGTGAGAATCTATTACTGCTGGATTTCTTAGAGAACAAACATTCATGATGTGATCTTAATTGGGACTTGAGCTTAGCCTCTCGTTGACCAGAAAGACAAAAGACCTCAATAAAAATTCTTTACCTGAGCCATTAAACTGTACGTAATCACATCCATTTTAACCAGTCCTTTTAGTTATTCATTAACTATCTAAATCTCCATGTGCATGATTTTTCACTACAAGGCTTTATAAGTATCGTACACATTATCCTCAAAGCATCCCTCCTACATTAGATTTTTTCTAATCAATTACCAATTGAATTTTAGTGTCCATTATTCAAAATTCAAATATATTTTAATCATAACTTGAAATGTGAAGGTGTTCAAATTGAAAATCTTGGTAACTTTTTCCAAAAAAATTATGCAATCTTCTTTGAAGAAGCTGAGAAGAACATCAGTACCAAAATGAAAATTCAATTTTCTATATTCATTATATTTATAACTTTGAAAGATTTACAAACTTGGGGTCATAGCTTGATATTGTGACAAGTAGGTTTGACCGGGGAAACCCAGTGGATGTGGTCTACCTAGACTTCCAAAAGGCCTTTGATAAGGTGCCACACGGGAGGCTGCTGAGCAAGGTGAGGGCCCATGGTGTTCGAGGTGAGCTACTGGTATGGATTGAGGATTGGCTGTCTGACAGAAGGCAGAGAGTTGGGATAAAAGGTTCTTTTTCGGAATGGCAGCCGGTGACAAGCGGTGTCCCGCAGGGTTCAGTGTTGGGGCCGCAGCTGTTCACATTATATATTAATGATCTGGATGAAGGGACTGGGGGCATTCTAGCGAAGTTTGCCGATGATACAAAGTTAGGTGGACAGGCAGGTAGTACTGAGGAAGTGGAGAGGCTGCAGAAGGATCTAGACAGTTTGGAGGAGTGGTCCAGGAAATGGCTGATGGAATTCAATGTGAGCAAATGCGAGATCTTGCATTTTGGGAAAAAGAATAGAAGCATGGATTACTTTCTGAACGGTGAGAAAATTCATAAAGCCAAAGTACAGAGGGATCTGGGAGTGCTAGTTAAGGATTCTCTAAAGGTAAACATGCAGGTTGAGTTCGTGATTAAGAAAGCGAATGCAATGTTGTCAATTATCTCAAGAGGGTTGGAATATAAAAGCACTGATGTGCTACTGAGACTTTATAAAGCTCTGGTTAGGCCCCATTTGGAGTACTGTGTCCAGTTTTGGTCCCCACACCTCAGGAAGGACATACTGGCACTGGAGCGTGTCCAGCGGAGATTCACACGGATCATCCCTGGAATAGTTGGTCTAACATATGAGGAACGACTGAGGATACTGGGATTATATTCATTGGAGTTTAGAAGAGTAAGGGGAGATCTAATAGAAACTTACAAGATAATACATGGCTTGGAGAGGGTGGACGCCAGAAAATTGTTTCCGTTAGGCGAGGAGACAAGGACCCATGAACACAGCCTTAGAATTAGAGGGGGTAAATTCAGAACAGAAATGCGGAGACATTTCTTCAGCCAGAGAGTGGTGGGCCTGTGGAATTCATTGCCACAGAGTGCAGTGGAGGCTGGGACGCTAAATGTCTTCAAGGCAGAAATTGATAAATTCTTGATGTCACAAGGAATTAAGGGCTATGGGGAGAATGCGGGTAAGTGGAGTTGTAATGCCCATCAGCCATGATTGAATGGCGGAGTGGACTCGATGGGCCGAATGGCCTTACTTCCGCTCCTATGTCTTATGGTCTTATATCAGACAAATAAGAAGAATTGTAATGAGTGACAAGGTGATGGTATGGAAAAATGTCATACCTATATCTCTGAAACATGTTGCACTGAATGATTAACTGGATTAATAGAGTGCAAGGATGTGGAGAACACCTAGTGCCAATGATTCTCATTTGAAGAACTGGTATTGAGATAGTGGGCTGAACGGCCTCTTTCTGCATTATAAGACTTGTGATTCTGTGAGAAGCTGAATACTACATTTTTTCATTTTAAGACAAATTTCAAGTTTGTAATTAAACATAAGTCTATAGTGATGATAATATTTGCACACAAACCATCAACATATCCTGGTCAGTTTAGCAATGATTAATATTTTACCAAATCAAAAAATTAACAGGTTTACTATAATTTATATATGCTCCAGCATCTTCAATATGGATTGCATCAAATGCTCTAGTGACAATATAAATGGAGACATTCTTAACTTAAGGGAAGAGAGTAAGGATAGATGGTGAACTGAAAGGACTGGAGAGAATGCATAAGCAGCCACTGTTTACAATGAAGAGCTATTGTTGACAACATAGTAGCAAGATGACAGATATTTAGAAAAGGACTTCCACAAGGTTCTTCAAATGCAGCAGTAAAATGTTGGTGGAGCTAATCAAGAGCAAAGTAATTGGCCTATTCAGCAGTATTAGAACATAGAACATAGAAGAATACAGCGCAGTACAGGCCCTTCGGCCCTCGATGTTGTGCCGATCCAAGCCCACCTAACCTACACTAGCCCACTATCCTCCATATGCCTATCCAATGCCCGCTTAAATGCCCATAATGAGGGAGAGTCCACCACTGCTACTGGCAGGGCATTCCATGAACTCACGACTCGCTGAGTAAAGAACCTACCCCTAACATCTGTCCTATACCTACCCCCCTTAATTTAAAGCTATGCCCCTTTGTAATAGCTGACTCCATACGTGGAAAAAGATTCTCACTGTCGATCCTATCTAAACCCCTAATCATCTTGTACACCTCTATCAAGTCACCCCTAAACCTTCTTTTCTCCAATGAAAACAACCCCAAGTGCCTCAGCCTTTCCTCATACGATATTTCTACCATACCAGGCAACATCCTGGTAAACCTCCTCTGCACCCGTTCCACTTGCCTCCACATCCTTCCTACAGTATGGCGACCAAAACTGCACACAATACTCCAGATGCGGCCGCACCAGAGTCTTATACAACTGCAACATGACCTCGGTACTCCGGAACTCAATTCCTCTACCAATAAAAGCCAGTACGCCATATGCCTTCTTCACCGCACTATTTACCTGGGTGGCAACTTTCAAAGATCTGTGTACAATTATCTGTATTATAGACCATGGAAGCAAACAAGAAATTACTGGGTCACTAATAATCTGAATTGTAATTTAGTTTGAGAAATCATTCTCTTTAATAAATAGTGAGAAAATCTATGCTGACAGCTTTGTTCTGGTTCAAAGCTCCTTTTATTGAACTAGACAGATTGTGCAACTGTCCAAAATGTTACTTAGACACAGAAAATACCAACCATTACAAAAGGATACTTAATTAAATAGGAAAACCAAGTATTGGCATTACTAAAATAAAGAGTGCTGGAAATGTTCCAACAGGTCAAGCAGTAAACAGGTCAACACCAAAGAATGTTTCTGATCAATAACCAGGCATCATCCCTACTGCACAGCATCTATTATGTGGCGCATCTCATATAGGCGTCAAAACATGGACGTCAAAGATCGAGACCTGGACACGTAAACATGCAAGTAGGGATTCAGCCCCTCAACACATTTCAGATGAATTCCAAGTAGGCATATCCATCAGACAATATTTTTGATAAAATAAATTGTTATTGCTACAAAAGTAATTAAACTTTCGAGAGGCACTCATGGTCTGAACGCCATACAGTCATTGACGCAACACAATGCAAACTGGAGTCAGGCATTAAGACTGTACACAATCGCTGTTGCATCAGTCTCTGTGGGAAGTCCCCCAGGAAACGGAGCCTGCTGATGGATAAATCACTGTGTCTGTAACACTCTAACAAAGCTCCTGAAAGTTGTAAATTTTCCAGAGTTCTAATTTAGTTAAACTTAATAGTTCTCCAGAAAAAGAGCATTAAAAACTTAGCTAAATTCTGAGTAACTATTAAACTGACCCTCCAACTCACTGCTGACGTTCTCAACTACTCCTCCCTCAAAACTTTACACGTTCCCCCCCCCCCCATCCTCTGATAATTACCCCCAATCTGACGACCCACCCTTGTCCTAACACAACACAGCTGGTGATGTTGGTTCCAGCCAAGTCCAAGTGATGCCCCTACTCTGACACAGCCCATTCCCCACTACCAGACCTGCAACCCACCCCCGAATTAAATTCAGCTTAGCATGTACTTATTCACCCACATGACATTCTTCCCACCTTGGTACAATAATACCTCATCCACAAGGGACCCAAACCCCTCAAGCAACTGCCCCCCCAACCCCACACATAGGAGCAGTTGAAGTGCTGGCCGCACCTAATAATTAAATCATACCATGGTGTACAAACTGCGACAGAAAGAAGACATGGTTTTTATAAGTTTCTTCTTTACTGCTCTGTGACAGGAGGTAACTGTCCAGGAATCTCCAGTGCAGAAGACATCTAAAAAGGTAAGTCGCATTTTAGAAATCCCAGATACTAATCTGACTAAACGCCACTGCACTTCACAATATGCATGTGTCTCCTTGACCCACTGACACACCACTGCATTTACCACCCTCGCCTCAAAAAATGGTGGTAAGTGCTGGGTACATCCAGAATCAGGGCCTCCATGCCATTTTGGCCAAGCCAGAGTCCCTAGCCACCTTTGCAAAAATTCAGATCTTAGGATTCAACTACTCAAATTTTAAATGGAGAGAGAGCACAAGAGAATCAATTGATAAAACATTCTGCAATATTGACCCCAATCAATAAAGGTAATATAATGCTAAATATAGACCAATAATTGAGCAAAAAATACAGTCAGAATATCACCTTTGGAAGTCTTGGTCATTGAGCTTAAGCACACATTTATCATCAGGAATCAAAAGTAAAAGAGAAAATAAGCTCATTATAAAAATGATGAGGTGTTCAAATATATCAAGTGTAATAGTAACATAAAATTAAGAAAATCCTTTCCAATTGGTTTCTGAATTTGCAACCAGATAAATTCAGGTTAAGAGTGCCAATAGATAAATGGGGCTAGATCAGCAGAATTACTGAAGTTTTCCTGGTTGAGGGTTGCCAGAATATATAATACCCAACTAAAAATGTCAATCCATTTTAATTATGATTAGATATGATTGGTCTTATTCTGCAATCGGTCAGACACTCAAAAACAAAATTGAATGTGTATCTACTATCAAAAGAATTCAATAGGTATTTGAGTTATATATGAACAATGTAGTTATTTTGATAGATTTACTTATTAGGATGTCTGAGCTCCAGTGTGCAACTGTGTTTTTCAAATGTTAAGATGAGGCTGATTTTATCCTTTGATAATTATCACTATTGCAAAGAATAATCAAAATGCTGATGCTAATTGGAAGTGTACCTTAGGCAGAATTGGTAAATGATCAACTCCTTTATGACATAATGCATCAGCAAAGCCACAAGTGGAAGGTCTCACTTCAATCAAATATTGATAACTGATGCAAATGTATTTAAAAAATGAATATCATGGCACCTGTGGGTATTGTGAACAACTTGACATGATTTGCACATTCAATATTGCACAATTCAGAATTGAATGTTGAAAAGGCAATGACTAAGATTAATAAGTACTAAAAATAGATTGAAGGAGGAAATTAGTTCAGTAACTTCTTGACAGAGAACACTTGAATTATCCTGAAATGAAATTAAAACATGCAAGACAAGTGCATAATCTTAGGACTAACAACCAAATAATATGGCCTAAATTGATGTACAGAACCTTCAGTCCAACTCATCCATGCCAACTAGAGTATTTTAAACTACTCCAGTACTCTTTGCCAGCAATTGGCCATATCCCTCTAAACCTTTCCGATTCATATCCCCATCCAGATGACAATGTTGTAAATGTACCAGCCTCCACCACTTCCTCTGGCAGCTCATTCCAAACATGCACTATGCTCTGCATTAAAAAAATTGCCCCTTAGGTCCCTTTTAAATCTTTTGACCTCTCACCCTAAACCTATGCCCTCTAGTTCTGTACTCCCCCACCCCAGGGAAAACTTTGTCTATTTATCCTCTCCATGCCCCTCATGATTGTATAAAGCTCTACAAGGTCACCCCTCAGCCTCTGGTATTCCAGGGAGAAAAAGCTCCAGCTTATTCTGCCTCTCCCTATCCTTCAACCCTGGCAACACCCTTATAAATCTTTTCTGAACCTTTCCAGGTTTCACAACTTCATTCCTATAGGAGGGAGACCAGAATTGCACACAATATTCCAAAACTGACCGAACCAATGTCTGGTATAGCTGCAACCTGACCTCCCAACTCCTATACTTTGATGCTTTGACCAATCAATGAAAGCATACCAAATGCCGCCTTCATTATCCTATTTACCTGTGACTCTTTCAAGGAACCATGAACCTGCATTCCAAGGTCTCTTTGTCGAGCAACATTTCTGAGGACCTTACCATTAAAGGTGTATCACTGCTCTAGCTTGCCTTTTTAAAATGCAGCTCCTCCCATTTAGATAAATTAAACTCCATCTGCCACTCCTCAGCCACTTGGCCTATCTGATCAAGATTCCATTGTACTCTGAGTTTCTTCACTGTCCACTACACCTCTAATTTTGGTGTCATATGCAAACTTGCTAACTATACCTCTTAAACTCACATCCAAATCATTTATATGAACTATAAAAGCAGTGGACCCAGCACTGATCCTTGTGGCACACCACTGGCCACATACGTCCAGTCTGGAAAGCAACCCCCACCACCACCCTCTGTCTTCTACCTTCGAGCCAGTTCTGTATCCAAATGGCTAGTTCTCCTGGTATTCCATGAGATATAACCTTACTAACCAGTCTCCCATGAGGAACCTTGTTGAACGCCTTAGTCAAGTCCATGCAGATCACGTTCCCCCACTCTGTCCACAATCCTATTTGTTACTTCTTCAAAAAACTCAAATCAAGTTCGTGAGACATTATTTCCATGCACAAAACTATGCTGACTATCCCTAATCAGTCCTTGCCTTTCCAAATACATGTAAATCCTGTCCCTCAGGATTCCCTCCAATGACCTGCCCACTACCGATGGCAGGCTCACAAGTCTAAAGTTCCCTGGCTTTTCCTTAGAACCTTTCTTAAATAGTAGCACCACGTTAGCCAACCTCCAGTCTTTTGGCACCTCACCTGTGACTATCAATGATTCAAATATCTCAAAAGGGCCCAGCAATCACTTTCCTTGCTTCCCACAGAGTACTAGGGTACACCTGATCAGGCCCTGGGGATTTATTCACTTTATGCGTTATAGCACCTCCTCCTCTGTAACATGGACCATAGAATCATACAGCACGGAAACAGACCCTTTGGTCCAACTCGTCCATATTCCCAAACTGAACTAGACCCACCTGCCTGTGTTTGGCCCAATGTCTCTTCAACCCTCATGCAGTATCCATGGAGAAACAGCAAGACTCAGCATTCATGGAGAGAGAGCAAGCTGATGTTGTCTGACCTGCTGTGATCTCCAACGAGCATGGTTTTCAGTACAGATTCCAGAATCTGCAGTAATTTGTCCCTCTAATCCTTTTCTATTATGTATTTAGCCAAATGTTCTAACTATATCTGCATCTACCACTTCATGTGGCAGTTCATTCCACACACACACCCTACTTCTTTTTTAAATAAAAACTGCCCCATATAAATCTTTCTTCTCTAACCTTAAAATGAGCCCTGTTTTGATCTCTCCCTATGCTAGGGAAAAGACACTTGCTATTCACCTTATCTTTGTCCCTCATGATTTTATAAACATGTTCAGGTCAAGATTAATTTTCTCCATCAGAATTTTGCCTGGGGGGGGGGGGGGGGGGGGGGTCAGCAATTGTCTTAACGCCTTGAAGTCTGAATCAAACTCACATTCACTGAACTTTCTCAAAACCACAAATTCTTCCACCACTGCCATCCTAAAAGTTTGTACCTTGAACAGTTGCAACACTGAACAGAAACTGGAGTGCATTCCAAAGTGCAGCCATATGCCTTTTGAATTAGTTCCAGGAACAGTGAGTGAACCATGAAGATTTTGTAAGATAAAGGAACTCTAGGAGGAGTGGGGGTTGGAGGAATGGAGAAGAGTGCAATTGAATGTTGCGGTGTAATGCTGGTTTATAGGTTACTTTGTTTAATACTTATTATACCTTTCATGTTTTACTTTGTGGTATAATTCTGTCAATTAATTTCTAGGCAAGCAGACTCTCGTAAATATTACAGGCCCCTAATTATAGTATTGCAACACAATCACCACCTCTCAGACAACTAGCGATGACCAACATTAAAAGTAGCCATGCCAGTAATGCCCACGTTTGATATTATTTATTTTTGTAAGGCCCAGTTGCCAGTGTGAAAGGGTGCACTCCACTAGCTTGGGTGAGTGCATCTTCAACAGCACACCAGGTGCTCAATGCTATCCAGCACAAATAGCCAGCTTTCAGATTAATGACCTCTGCCACTTAGTACAACTTGAGCAATAGATGCACTGCACATGTTAAAAGATTAAATGGAAATCTCTCTCTGGACATTAATGTAATATTGAAGGGTTAAACTGCACTGAGTGAACATTCTGGAAGTGGGTGGGGACAACAGTCAGGCAGGAATGCAAATGCCCCCCCCAACTCCAAATAGACAGTCATTTGCCACTACTCCCCCTATTATCAAATTAAACTATCATTCAATCTCTTCCATTCAGAAATGCCTTCCAGCCATCCCCTGAAGCTCGGTATGTCACACCTACATTGTCTTGGGGAAATCACTGAATCAGGAAGTCATCTGCATAATGATTCCCCAGGATTAGGATATTTACATTTGCATTATCTCAGAGGATAATCTCATCCTACCATTGTACCTGGGGTAACAGGTGACTGTGAGGGAGTGACTGGGGTTGTCTTGAGTAACATATGACTATGGGGGAGTGGCCAGAGTATCTGTGAGCATGACCAACTGACCTATATAAAGGGGATGTTTTTCTTTGTTCAGGGCCTCTTTTGACTTGACCTTGCATACCTGCAAGGTGGGGGGGGATGGTCAAAGGGAGTCACCTAGCTTGGACAAGCTTTAAATAAACTTTAACTGTTTGCAGAAGTTGGTGTACGCAAATTGCATCTCGTGTACGAAACCTCAGGAAAAGAACCCAACACACGTCTACCTGATATTTCCCTTTCAATTTGCACACTGTCCTGAATTGGATGTATATTTTTAATTCCTTTGCTGCCATGGGGTCAAAATCCTGAGAACTCCAAGCAGCACTGTTGAAATGCCAAAGAGTCAGTGTTTCTTTACTTTTAAAATTGTACGTTGAAATGAGAACACCATTATCAAACTAGCATTTTAAAAGATTACTGCATGCTTAGAAAAGCAAGTAGCCTAATACTGCAGGCATTGTGTAAACAGCTGTTCAAACAAGCAATAATTGAAGTGATTGCAAATAAATTGGAACCCAGGGGCTTCTATGTTCAGTTGCAGTTGGGTGGCAACAAGTTGCCTTCTGTGGACTCGTGACCTATTATTGATAAAGCCTTCTTGCCTTGCAACAACCATGACATTGTTTCTCAGCAACTTAACAGCTTCAGGCTGGGAATAAGACTGTGATTTCACCAACTTTGGAGCTGCCTCTGTTATCTTCAGTCAAAGGTCATATTAAATGTGAAGAAAACTGGTTCAGATTTTCCTTAAATCAAAACAGAACAAATAAAACAACTGCAAATGGAGGAGATCTGAAACAAAAAGAAATTGGTGAAACTCAGCAGGTCTGGCAACATCTGGGAAGTGGGGGGGGGGTGGGAGAAAACAATGTTTAGATTCTGGTGCTGAAACATCAGATCTGAGAGCAACTGGGGAAGAAAATGGTATGCTGAAAATAAGGTTGTAGGAGTAGAGATGAGTGGGTAGGTGAAGATGAACCCCAGGGAAAGACTTATGAAATAGGTAGACAAGGTGATTATTAAATATGATTATAATTATCCCTTCGCAGCCCTCATTATCACTCAGTCAGCTTCTCTTCTGTCCTGGCCCACTGTCAGTAAGGCTTCATTTGTCTTCCCATTTCATATCTAACTCCCTCTCCTGGCTCTGTCTCCACTAATACACCACAAAGGGAAGTTTCCCTGGGCCAGCAGCATAAATAGAACGTTTACTACCTGCTATCAGTTCTGATCAGAGTTACCAGACTCTAGACATTACCTCACTTTTCCTTCAGTTATTGAAAGCTGTGACTTTTAATTGATATTTGTGTTTCTTCAGACATTACCATTGCTTAACAGGAAAAGTGGCTGAGGAGAAACATTCTAGCCATCGTAAAAATCATATCAGCAACAGTATTACCACTGAAATATGAATCCAGAGACCAGGTAATGTTCTGGGGACTCAGATTATTCAAATTCTGCCATAGCTGATGGTAAAATTTTATGTCAATAAAAACCTGGAATTACAATTGAATGATTATTGAATTATTGTGGATTGGGGGGGGGGGGGGGGGGGGGGGGGGGGGGAGAATGTATTAGGGAATGAAAGTTTTAATGCGTAGTGTTATATGCTGACAGTTTATAACTGTTTACCCATAGCTACAGTCTAATTATTTGCAATAATCAATAGCTTTTAAGTATAGAAATCTGGCCTATGCTTCCTATTAACCTGGGGTTGGAACAACTTGGGTAAAATGAGAAATTATGTACATTTCAACTTGTGGAATAATTTTAAACTTTGTTTGAATATTTAACTTCTGGCAGTAACAGGCTTGGACTATACCCATTTCAAACAAGTATGCTATTTTGGAAAATGTAGGTGGATGGATTCTCAGGGGAACATAGCACGAACAGCCAAGTTTCTGGTATTGAGACTGGCTCTAATGCAACGAGGGGTACGTCGGGTTCCAAGAGATCAATTGTGTTAAGGGATTCTCTGGTCCATGGTACAGACAGGCGTTTCTGTGGCCAGCAGCGAAAAATCAGAATGGTGTGTTGCTTCCCTCATGGCAGGAGAGGGGGGCCAGCAAGAGGCCATTGTCCACATTGGAACCAACGATATAGGAAGGGAAGAGGTTGAGAGTCTGAAGGGAGATTACAGAGCGTTAGGCAGGAATTTAAAAAGGAGGTCCTCGAGAGTAGTAATATCTGGAATACTCCCGGTGCTGCGAGCTAGTGAGGGCAGGAATAGGAGGATAGAGCAGATGAATGCATGCCTGAGGAGCTGGTGTATGGGAGAAGGATTCATATTTTTGGATCATTAGAATCTCTTTTGGGGTAGAAGTGACCTGTACAAGAAGGACGGATTGTACCTAAATTGGAAGGGGACTAATATAGTGGCAGGGAAATTTGCGAGAGCTGCTCGGGGGGATTTAAACTCGTAAGGTTGCAGGTGGGACCCAGGGAGTTAGGGAGGAAAGAGGTCAATCTAAGACTGGTACAGTTGAGAACAGTAATAATAGGGTAAGAATAATAGGGTGGTTATGGTAGGGGATTTTAACTTTCCAAACATAGACTGGGACTGCCATATAGTTTAGATGGAGAGGAATTTGTTAAGTGTGTACAAGACAATTTTCTGATTCAGTATGTGGATGTACCTATGAGAGAAGGTGCAAAATAAGGCAGGGAAATAAGGCAGGGCAGGTGACTGAGGTGTCAGTGGGGGAGCTCTTTGGGGCCAGCGACCATAATTCTATTTGATTTAAAATAGTGATGGAAAAAGGATAGACCGGATCTAAAAGTTGAAGTTCTAAATTGGAGAAACGTCAATTTTGATGGTATTAGGCAAGAACCTTCGAAAGCTGACTGGGGGCAGATGTCCCCAGGTAAAGGGATGGCTAGAAAATGGGAAGCCTTCAGGAATGACATAACAAGCATCCATAGAAAGTATATTCCTGTTGGGGTGAAAGGAAAAGCTGGTAGGTATAAGGAATGCTCGATGACTAAAAAACTTTGAGGGCTTGGTTAGGAAAGATAGGAAGCATATGTAAGGTATAGACAGGATAGATCAAGTGAATCCTCAGAAGAGTATAAAGGCAGTAGGAGTATTCTGAAGAGGGAAATCAGGAGAGCAAAAACAGGACATGAGATAGCTTTGGCAAATAGGATTAAGGAGAATCGAAATGGTTTTTACAAATACGTTAAAGGACAAAAGGATAACTAGGAAGAGAATAGGACCCCTCAAAGACCAGCAAGGCGGCCTTTGTGTGGAGCCACAGAAAATGGGTGACATATTAAACACGTATTTTACATCAGTATTTACTGTGGAAAAGGATATGAAAGACATAGATTGCCATGAAATAAGATGGTGACATCTTGTAAAATGTCCATATTACAGAGGAGGAAGTCCTGGATGTCTTGAAACGCATAAAGGTGGATAAATCCCCAGGACTTGATCAGGTGTACCCCAGAACTCTGTGGGAAGCTAGAAAAGTTATTACTGGGCCTCTTGCTGAGATATTTGTATCGTTGATAGTCATAGGTGAGGTGCCGGAAGACTAGAAGTTGGCTAACATGGTGCCACTGATTAACAAAAGTGGTGAGGACAAGCCAGGGAACTTTAGACCCGTGAGCCTGACGGTGGTGGACAAGTTGTTGGAGGGAATCCTGAGGGACAGGATGTACACTTATTTGGAAAGGCAAGGACTGATTAGTGATAGTCAACATGGCTTTGTATGTGGGAAATCATGTCTCACAAACTTGATTGTTACTGCCTCAAAAAAAAACTCAAAAAGGATTGATGAAGGCAGAACAGTAGATGTGATCTGTATGGACTTCAGCAAGGCATTCGACAAGGTTCCCCATGGGAGACTGATTAGCAAGGTTAGAACTCACTGAATACAGGGCGAACTAGCTATTTGGATACAGAACTGGCTCAAAAGGTAGATGACAGAGCGTGGTGGTGGAGGGTTGCTTTTCAGACTGGAGGCCTGTGACCGGGGAGTGCCACAAGGATCGGTGCTGGGTCCTCTACTTTTTGTCATTTACAGAAATGATTTGGATGCGAGCATTAGAGGTACAGTTCATAAGTTTGCAGATGACACCAAAATTGGAGGTGTAGTGGACAGCAAAGAGGGTTACCTCAGATTACAACAGGATCTGGACCAGATGGGCCAATGGGCTGAGAAGTAGCAGATGGAGTTTAATTCAGATAAATGTGAGGTGCTGCATTTTGGGAAAGCAAATCTTAGCAGGACTTATACACTTAATGGTAAGGTCCTAGGGAGTGTTGCTCAACAAAGAGACCTTAGAGTGCCGGTTCATAGCTTCTTGAAAGTGGAGTCGAAAGTAGATAGGATAGTGAAGGCGACGTTTGGTATGCTTTCTTTTATTGGTCAGAGTATTGAATACAGGAGTTGGGAGGTCATGTTGCGGCTGTACAGGACATTGGTTGGGCCACTGTTTGAATATTGCATGTAATTCTGGTCTTCATCCTATTGGAAAGATGTGAAAGTTGAAAGAGTTCAGAAAACATTCACAAGGATGTTGCCAGGGTTGGAGTATTTGAGCTATAGGGAGAGGCTAAACAAGCTGGGACTGTTTTCCCTGGAGCGTCGGAGGCGGAGCGGTGACCTTATAGAGGTTTACAAAATTATGAGGGACAAAGTCTTTTCCCTGGGGTCGGGGAGTCCAGAACTAGAGGACATAGGTTTAGGGTGAGAGGAGAAAGATATAAGAGAGACCCACGGGGCAACGTTTTCACACAGAAGGTGGTCCATGTATGGAATAAGCTGCCAGAAGAAGTGATGGAGGCTGGTACAATTGCAACGTTTAAGAGGCATTTGAATGGGTATATGAATAGGAAGGGTTTGGAGGGATATGGGCCAGGTGTTGGCAGGTGGGACTAGATTGGGTTGGGATATCTGGTCGGCATGGACGGGTTGGACTGAAGGGTCTGTTTCCATGCTGTGCATCTCTATGACTTGATTTCCAGTGTGTTACCCCAGTGAATTATGACAATACTTACACCAAATGAACTGCAATGGTTGCAGATGGTAGCTCACCACCATGCTGTAAAGCAATTAAGAAAAGGGATACAAATACTGACCTTGCTAGCAATGCTCACATTATATCATTAAGAAAACAATGCCCTTTAAGAACACACAACCACTGTGTATATTTCAGCAACTTTAATTAGTGGTATAAATAGTGCTGTCAAGATTAGAGTGGTGCTGGAAAAGCACAGTAGGTCAGGCAGCATCCCAATGAAGGGCTTTTGCCAGAAATGTCGATTTTCCTGCTTCTCAGATGCTGCCTGACCTGCTGTGCTTTTCCAGCACCACTCTCATCTTGACTCTGATCTCCAGCATTTGCATTACCCACCTCTACCATATTAATATTGCTATTAACATTGCAACAGCCACTTTAAATCAAATCAGCATTTAACCTGAAGATGATGGATCGCAAAACGGAACTGGTGGCAAGTGTCTCCTGCACGTGTAGTTAAGAGAGGATCATTTGGATCCATAATGATGTTGGCAATTCTGTCTGGCAGGTGTTGTAATTTGTTTTGTTTTTAAATCCTCTGATGCACTCTGCCATCATACCTACAAATTACACAGTCAAAATGATGTAGTACCAACTGAGTGTGATGTTTTAAAACATATTTTGGATCTGCTGCAGTACCCTTAGTATTGGAATTGCAAGTATTTCAAAAACAAATGTTGCAGCTTTCCTCTTTTTGGTACTGATACCCAGAGATACTGTTCCACTATTTACATGACATTGAGAATTTGAGCAGTTTTTTAAAAAGTTTGTGTGTATGATAATTCAGAATTTGAATGAGTTTTTTTTAAAATGGATTTTGGTACATTGTTGCTTCACATCATGAAAATACATCACAAGGCATGGTCTTCCATAAAGTGCTGACCTCTATCTTCTGGTAGTTTAGATTAGATTCCCTAGTGTGGAAACAGGCCTTCAGTCCAACCAGTCCATACCGACCCTCTGAAGAGTAACTCACCCAGACTTATTTCCTTCTGACTAATGCATCTAACACAATGGGCAATTTAGCATGGCCAATTTACCTGACCTGCACAGTTTTGGGCTGTGGGAGGAAACCGGAGCAACCGGAGGAAACCCATGCAGACACGGGGAGAACGTGCAAACTCCACATTGCTATGCAATACTAAATTAAGTATTGTTATACTCTAATTTATTTGATTGCTTGCTATGATTTTAAGTATTTTCCTTCACAATTTCTTTTGCAGTAATAGGATGTTAATTTTGCTACTTTAAGCCAGTCTTTTTGAAGAAAATGATTTTTATTTTTAATTCACATTCCATGCAAGCAATTAAATGTCCGTGTACTTGAACAATTGTAGCTCGTGTTTACGACTGGAATGATTCTCAACTTCGGGTTTTTTGTATTTATTATCAATCAGCACCCATTGTTTCAGTACCTTCCACATACTGCCATGAAATTTATAAACACATGCAAGGCATGTGGTTGTAAAATCTGACCTTGCACTACAACAACTTACATTATCATAAGCAGACATCTGGCTGCATTTTATCTTCAAACCTACTGTAATAGCTTTCAAGTACAGTTGAAAAATGAGAAGCTTATGTTCTACATTACATTAAGACTTTAAGGTCTATTCTGTCTTTATTCTGCTGGTACAAAGTAATATTTTGTGTTGGTTGCCGACTTAAATGCAATTTCTACCTTACTATCATAGAAACATTTACTTCTTGACAGTGGGGCCAACTTCTTTTACTGCCTGTTTTTTGGAGTGGTGGGAGTTTAGTTCCAACATGTACAAATTAAGAACTACCAGGGAAGAGACTTTACAGTGACTTTTTTTTAAAAAAAGGTCAAGTTCATATATATACACATGGAGAACTGCGCCACGGTTTCTAGTAAGACTGGAGAACTGTTTATCAAAGAGTCAGTGAAAGGGAGAAGAAAGGCTTTTCTTATTTAGTGTGAAAAGAAAAAACTATGGGTATAAAATGCAGTATCATTGGCCACAACACATAAGGTGGCTGTTCAGCCTATTGCATCCTTGCTGGTGCTCTGGAAGAACAACTGCTTGTCTTATTTCTCCACTTTGTGAAAAGTGTTTTCTCTTCAGATAATTATCAAATAAAGTTGGTTCCACTATAATGCAGTAGTTCCTTTCTGTTACAATCCCATATTATAAGAAAATCATATAATAGCAGCACTATTTAAAGTAATAGGGCCAGAGTTGCATTATAACCAATACATGTTTTAAAATTTCATGCTCGAGAAACGGTCTCCCAATTCATCAATCGTGTTATAACAAATTCACATTAATGAAACGCACGTTATAGCAGAATTACTTGTACTCTTGAAAGCCACAATTCAGCCTCTGACACAGTCTCAAACATTATATTCCTGGTCTTGACCACTGGCTGTGTTTTGTTTTACAGAAGTCCTTTTTTTATTTTGCTATTCACCTTAAATCAGTATCCTTTAGCTCCACATATATGAGCAGTGTCCTTTGTCCAGGTTCCTCAATCATGAGCACTTTGTTCAGATATATCCTCCTAACAGACTCTTCAAGAGGTGACATACTTCTCCTACAAGTAGCGTCTCATTTATGGAATCATTTTTGTAAATCTTTTCTGCTTTCCTGCCCTTCTGAAAACATGGTGCTCAGATTTAGATACAGTACTCTAGTTAAGGATGAAACAATCCATTATAAAAGGATCACCATACACGCCTTTGACTTTGCACTCTTGGGCTGGAATACAATTGCCAAGGCAGATAAAACAGGTAAATGCTTAGCTCAGGCCCATTTTCATTGTCCTCCTATACTTGAGTACACACAGTTTAAAAAAAAAACCCTAAATCTTGTTTTAAAGGGCCAAGAATTGTGCATTTTGTTTTGCTCCAGATAGAGGCATGTGCAGGTGGACAAAACCTGTACATCCAAGTCCAGAATCAGATCTTGAATGAACACAAGGATGGGTAAATGTCAGGTCTAACTTGGCTCACTGGAGTTTTGTTCCAGTTGTAATCATAGCAGACCCTCATTCCCCAAGATCTCTCATCAACCCCATCATGACCAAATCACACCCCATCTCCCCCTCAGTTATCTAGAGGGCAATAGAAATGCAGATAGCCCTGCCTTTACTTTGTATGCTTGGCTCAGACTCTGGCTGATAAAAAAAACATGTTCAATTGTGATGTTTGACACGTGAATTTATTGACTTTGCTTGACTGACATAATTAAGTCGCAATAAGTTCTGCTTTGCAATCAATTTTGTCAGTGTCTTGATCTTGAGTAATTGCATTATTTGGTTGTAGTGTAAGGTGTCTCTGCATCGTCCTTTTCCTTCCTAGAGAACCTTCCTCACCCAGACTCCAAATCTGAAGCTAATGCAGAGCTTATTTGTCAATTTTTTTGCATTCTTTGCTGCATCTTTTCAACATTCGTCTTGTCCATAGGGTACCACTTTTGTTTTCTCATTTGGACATAGATCTCGAGTATCCAATTAATCTTTCTAACTCATACACTAGCTAGCTAGGTTGAGTTGTTCTTCAGAGGGTCAGTGTGGACTTGATGGGCCAAAGGGCCTGTTTCCATAATATAGGGAATCTAATCTAATCTAGCCTTGTCAATGGCTCCTTAGATACTTTCTTCATGATAGTTATGATGAATTTTCTGCTCTGGGAAAACAAATGCCCCTTGTTCTCTTCACCATTTTTAGCAATGTTTTCCAACTCTATAGCACTTTGATTCTCTAGGATCTTTTGAATATGTCATAATCTCCCAGTTGTGCTTATTTCTCTCAAAATGTCGTGTGAACCTCTTCAGTTTGGATTTTGCCACAGCAACACGATTAGTATTTTGTAGTTTTGAAAAACTTTGGATTTTTATTCTCAACATATTATGAATGTAACCAGTGTAACTCAAGAGAAGGCTTCACATCTCCTGGACTCTTAACTCAAACTCTCCTTGATGCCGTACTCTTTATCAAAGTATTGCTTCTTAGCAATGCCAAATTAAACAAAGAGTGAATTGTTTTTGACAAATCTATTAAGAGATTGGAGTGTAACCAGCAAGTAAACTAAAGTTAGATTTTCAAAGAACATTAAGGTGCCAAATGAAAGGGTATTGCAGAAGGGGTCATAGGTTTCAATTATACCTCAGCATTGATGAAGGATTTGGCTAAAGGACCAAGCAAGAATGAACAAAAGTTTAAAAATTGGCAGGCTCTTTCTCAGGGCGTGCCACAAGGACCAGTGCTGCAGCCTCAGCCACTTACAATTTATAATGACTTAAATGAAGAGACAATGTGATATATGAGTGACACAAACAGGTAGGACAAACTGAGGAGGCAAACGACAGCATATGATCAAACCCATGGAGATGGAATGTTTGGGGGCTGCAGGTCAGGGTGCAAAATTTAGGGAAATGTGCATCAGGACTGCCGTATGATATCATCTTGTCTCAATTTTTTTCCATTGGGGGCTTCAATAAGAACTACATGTGTTGCAACAAGGAAAATGAAGGAAGTGTTAACTGGATTAGAGGCCATTTTATTTATTTGAGTTGCGCTGGTGACTCAGGCAATCTTGCTTTTGTCTGCAGTTCTCTCAGTTAAGAGTCGAGACAGCGGCAAGGGGTCAGCGTGCCATGATGTGTATATGCAGTGTTCACTTTGAAGGATCAAATTGGCAAACTTTAGCCTACTCTTTACATTCCAGTTGCGGACATATCCATCAGTCATCAGGGTTTAGCTGCTGGTGGTGTCATCAGTAGATCACCTTGTGCTTCCCTCTCTTGCTACATGCCACCAACCATCTCAATCTTCACAGCAGGGCTGTTGCCTGGCCTTTCACTTCTATCACCCAGTGTTCCTGTGCACAGCAAACTCCAGACAGCCTGCTAATTGGTTGTCCTCTATAAAATTTAAACTGGTTGGAAGGCTATAGTGAGAATCTGACCAAAAATGGGTCCCATCTCAAATATTTTCAAACTTCAGAGTATTCACCACAAAAAGTCCAGGTTAAGTGAGTGGACAAAACAATGCAGCAGAGGGAAATGTCAAATTACTTCATTTTGGCAGGAAGAGTAGAAAAATATCCTTTGATTCATGAGGAAACAAACTTTGATGAGAGATGATGTTTTTCATGTACAAAGATAATCTAAAGTTAGCATGCAGATATATCAAGCAACTAAGAGGACATATGGTAACTTGATCTTCATTGCAAGGAATTGGGAACTCAATGATAAAGAAGCTTTGATAGAATTGTTCAGGCTTTGGTGAAACTACTTGCAATCCTTTAAATGTTCTTCCTGGTCATGCATATATTTAATTTGAAAAGCCAGAATTTGCTCATCAACTTCCAGACTGCTATACGACCATGGATCAGTTTAGGAGAAACTTTGATTGTGTGAAATTTTGATCTTCATACGTCAGGAAGAATACACATGCCTTAGAGGTGGCATAATGAAATTCCACTGGATTGACATCTGAAAAAATTGTTCCATGAAGTAAAATCATTCTAACATCTCAAATTTAGAAAAATAAGCTGTGATCACATTGTTCAATGCAAGATTGAGAGGGTTTGAAAAGTGAGGACTGCAGATGCACGAGATCCTGATTTCTGATGAAGGACGTATGCCTGAAATGTCGAATCTCCTGCTCCTCAGATGCTGCCTGACCGAGGATTTGATAAGGACAACAACTCCGCTCGCTTTCCTGGTGGGAGACTGCAGAAGTAGGGCCACAGTCTCAGGACATAGGCTTACAACTGAGATGAGAAATTTCTTTACTCAAAGCATAATATTGGGAATTCTCTACCTTACAGAATTGTTATCAATTGATTATATTCAACATTAGGATTGGAGTTTTGAAATTGGGATGATCAAGCTAATGGTGATCAAACAGGACTGGGAAATTGAGGTTGGATAATGAGGTCTGATCATGCAATAGTGAGTGTGCTCAATGAACTGCATAGCGTATACTTGCTCATGTTTCTTCTGAATCTGATCTGAAGTAGTACTAGTAACTTTTGGGTTTTGCTGCATGACATCAACTTTAACTCGAAGTACCTTTTGACCCTTGGCTTCTGGGCTGATATTTGACTTTCTCCAGATTGTATCAATTTTATTTATAACAGACCCTGCACAGCATTTTGTGCCAATACCCTCCATGGCCATGGTCTTAAGCATAACAATGTCATCAGCAAAACATTTGGTCCTGAGCTGAGAATTAAACTGCATGTCAGCCCAGATCTTCTAAGTTCCAGATTCAGCCATTGGCTATATTTCCAAAGATGTACAGGGGAACACTGCAAAAGTCATTTTGCAGTAACTCTATTGGAATTGCCTGGGAAGTTTAAACTTAGGATGGGTAACTCCTCTGCTCCCTAGAATATGTCAGAAAGGTCTAAGTTATTTAGGAGTTAGAGACTTCTGATAATTCTGAATGACTCATTAGACAGACATAGAACTACCTCCAACGTCTATGTCACTGTATAACAAAGTATCAAAATGACCCCAAAAATCCCCAATTAATCTTTCATAGGAACTCAAATTTCAGTGAAGCTATCCTATTTTCATACTAAGCTTCTTGCTCAGCCCTCACTGTTATAATGGTCCCTTTAGTCAAATTTCTGCATATTTACTTATTGCAATTTTCTTTAGTTAACACTTCTCCCAGAGACCATTAAAATAAACCGTTAACTCTGCTCACTTCTTACTTATTATGGATCCCCTTAAACCCATACTAAACACCTTTTCATAGGATGTCTTTCTCTGACTCCTCCACACCCTCTGCTTTTGGAGATTTCTTACTCATTTCAAAGCACGTAAGGACTTGTCACAAGTTCATGATTGTTTGCAGACTGCTAATGATACTTCAGATGTTTCGGGATCCCTTCTCCCTCTGGGTTGTAAAACTCAAGTCAACAAATCATTTTCTCAGCAAGTGGTTGGTATTTATTTTAGTATGTTCTCATGATGTCTTGCAAGTGATGTTCAAAATGACCACTCTGATCTTAGAAAGAGGCCCTTCAGTGCAGGAAGTCTGTACTGCCAAAGATATACGAGATCCACCGGTCAGCATTAAGCCAACAGCATTGATGTGTAATTTCAAGTGCTCAAAGTACTTCCAAAAAAAAAGGTTGTCAAGTTGCCTGCCCCAACTACCATCCCAAACAGAGCATTCCAGACATCAACTCGCCTTGGATGAAAACTGTTTCTCTCAAATCCCCTCTTATCCACCTGCCTTTCACCTTAAGGTTATGCCACTTTGCTGTTGACCCTTCACTTAAGGCAAACCGCTGTTTTCTATTTGCCTTGTCCATGCTCCTCAAATCTTTATATACCTCTGTCAGGTATCCAAACTGCTCAAAAGAAAACAGTCCAAGTTTATCTAACCTGCCTTCATAGCTAAAGGTACTCCATCCGAGACAACATTCTGCTGCATCTCCTCTGCACCCTCTCCAGTGCAATCATATCCTTTCTTATAGTGTGGAGATCAGAACTGCACACAGTACTCCAGCTGTGGCCTAACCAAAGTTCTGTACAGCTCAAGCATGACCTCCCTGCTGTTATAATCTATGCCGCAATTGATCAAGTCTATTCTATTAATTTATCTTGTCACCTAAAAGAAATTTGCAGACAAATAACCCAAGAACCTTCTGAGCTTCCTAGCATCTTGTCATTGAGTACTCCTTCGTCTGGTTACTACTTCCAAGATGGATCACCTTACCTATCAAGATTTGGAGATGCCGGTGTTGGACTGGGGTGTACAAAGTAAAACATCACAACACCAGGTTATAGTCCAACCGGTTTAATTGGAAGCACACTAGCTTTCGGAGCGACGCTCCTTCATCAGATGATAGTGGAGGGCTCGATCGTAACACAGAATTTAGAGCAAAAATTGGCAGTGTGATGTAACTGAAATTATACATTGAAAAATTGATTGTCTGTTAAGCCTTCCATCTGTTAGAATACAGAGAGAGTTTCACTTCTTTCATGTGTAAATCACAAAATCCTTTTTTAAAAAGTTGCATTCTCAGGTTAACTGTTAACAATGGTGATAGCTAGGCAACATGTTGAAGGTGTTAGCCCAGTGTTCTCCGTCTATGACCTGATGTTTAGATTGATTCTAATCTAAAAAGTGAGATAACAGAGCTTTACATAAATTCATGCAGTTTTTGAGCTCAGAGTTCTCCATGAATGTATGCAGTTTTTGAGCAAAATGCAACGTAACTCTACAAGTACAAATTCACCCCACAAAATATGTGTGTGCATGTGGGTCTTTGTCTGTCTGTGTGTGTGTGTCTGTCTGTCTGTCTGGGGCGGGGGTTGGAGAGTGTCTTAAGTCTGCGAGGGGGTGCATGTGAGAGCGCGCGTGCGTCTGAGCGCGCGCGGCATGTGTAGTGCAATGGTGATCACTTGTAATGTGACATGAACCCAACGTCCCGCTGGAGGCCCTCCCTATGGGTACCGAACTTTATGCTATTAGCCTCTGCTCAGCCACTTTCCTCTGCTGCCTGTCCCGAAGTCCACCTTGGACGATGGTCACCCAAAGGTCCGAGGCTGAATGTCCTGGACCACTGAAGTGTTCCCCAACTGGGAGGGAACCCTCCTGTCTGTTGATTGTTGTGTGGTGCCCATTCATGCGTTGTCGTAGCCTTTGCTCGGTTTCTCCAATGTACCATGCCTCCGGGCATCCTTGCCTGCAACGTATAAGATAGACAACGTTGGCTGAGTCACATCAGTACCTGCCATGTACAAGGTGGGAGGTGTTCCCACGCGTAATAGTGGTATCTATGTCCACAATCTGACACGTCTTGCAGCGTCCACCATGACAGGGTTGTATGGAGTTGTCCTGAGAGCCGGGCAGTTTGCTACGAACAATGATCTGTTTGAGGTTTGGCGGTTGTTTATAGGTAAGTAGTGGAGGTGTGGGGAAGGGCTCGGTGAGTGCTCATCCTCATTGATAATGTGTTGCAGGTCATGAAGAACATGGCGTAATTTTTCAGCCCCTGGAAAGTACTGAACAACGAAGGGTACCCTGTCAGTTGCAGCACGTGTCTGTCTCCTGAGGAGGTCGTTACGGTTCCTTGCTGTGGGACGTCGGAACTGGCAGTCGATGAGTTGAGCATCGCAGCCCATTCTTGAGAGGGCATTCTTGAGTTCTTCCAGGTATCCGTCACGTTCTTCATCATCTGAGCAGATCCGGTGTATGCGTAGGGCTTGTCCATAGGGAATGGCTGTTTTAATATGTTTTGGGTGGAAGCTGGAGAAGTGTAGCATTGTGAGGTTGTCTGTGGGTTTGCGGTAGAGTGTGGTGCTGAGGTGTCCGTCCTTGATGGAGACGCACGTGTCCAAGAATGAGACAGACAGTCGAGAGTAGTCCATGGTGAGTTTGATGGTGGGGTGAAACTTGCTGATGTCACTGTGTAGTTTTATCAGTGAATCCTCGCCATGGGTCCAGAGGAAGAAAATGTCATCAATATACCTGTTGTACAATGTTGGTTGGAGATCCTGCATAGAGAAGAAATCTTATTTGAACCTGTGCATAAAAATGTTGGCATATTGGGGTGCAAATTTGGTCCCCATGGCTGTTCCGTGTGTCTGGATGAAGAATTGGTTGTCAAAGGTGAAGACATTATGATCGAGGATAAAGTGGATGAGTTGTAGGATGGTGTTTGGAGACTGACAGTTGTTGGTGTTGAGTACGGAGGCTGTTGCCGCGATGGGGGATGCTGGTGTAGAGTGCGGAAACGTCCATTGTGACGAGGAATGTTCCCGGTTCGACTGGTCCGTGGGTGCTGAGTTTCTGTAAGAAATCCGTAGTGTCGCGACAGAAGCTGGAGATCCCCTGTACAATAGGTTTCAAGATGCCTTCCACATAGCCAGAGAGATTCTCACATCGGGTTCCATTGCCCGACACGATGGGACGTCCCGGGGTGTTGGCTTTGTGTACCTTTGGAAGGCAGTAGAAGTCGCCTACACGAGAAGTACGTGGGATAAGGGCACCCTGTACATGGGTTCATGTCACATTACAGGTGATCACCATTGCACTACACACACACGGACACAGGTACACACAGACACCCCCACACACCCTTATAGAGACACATACTCCCAGACGCACCCCCTCACAGACTTAAGACACACTGCACTCTCAACACACACACACACACACACACACAAACACCCCACGACAGACAGACAGACAGACACACAAAGACCCACATGCACACATATTTTGTGGGGTGAATTTGTACTTGCAGAGTTACATTGCACTTTGCTCAAAAACTGCATACATTCATGTAGAGCTCTGAGCTCAAAAACTGCATGAATTTATGTAAAACTCTGATCTCACTTTTTAGATTAGAATCAATCTAAACATCAGGTCATAGACAGAGAACACTGGTGGCTAACACCTTCAACATGTTGCCTAGCTATCACCATTGTTAACAGTTAACCCGAGAATGCAACTTTTAAAAAAGGGTTTTGTGATTTACACATGAAAGAAGTGAAACACTCACTGTATTCTAACAGATGGAAGGCTTAACAGACAATCAATTTTTCAATGTATAATTTCAGTTACATCACACTGCCAATTTTTGCTCTAAATTCTGTGTTACGATCGAGCCCTCCACTATCATCTGATGAAGGAGCGTCACTCCGAAAGCTAGTGTGCTTCCAATTAAACCGGTTGGACTATAACCTGGTGTTGTGAGATTTTTAATTTACCTATCAAGGTTAAGACCATAAGATGGAGCAACAGGATTAAACCAATCAAGTCTGTTCTGCTATTCGATCATGGCTGATATTTCGTGACCCTGTTCTCCTGCCTTCTTGTAAACCTTGATCCACTTATCAATCAAGAACCTATTTATATCGGTCTTAAACATTCTCAATGATTTGGCCTCCACTTGTTGCTGCAAATCAGTTCGACAGATGCAGCACCCTCTGAAGAGATTTTTCCTCATCTCAGTTTTAAAGTGTCATCCCTTCATTCTGAGGCTGTGCTCTCAGGTCCAAGTTTCTCCAAGTGGAATCACTTCTACTTTCAAGGACTCTCAGCATTTTGCAAATTTCAATGAGATCTCCCTTCATCCTTTAGACTTCATTGGGTACAGACCCAGAATCCTCAACTGCTCATAATACAAGCCCTTCATTCCAGAGATCATTCTAGACTGCCTCCAATGCCAGCACATCAATGCTTCGATACAGGGCCTAAACCTGCACAGTATTCAAAATATAGTCTGGTCAGAGCCTTACATAGCCTTAGCAGTATATCCCCATTCATGTATTCTAGAACACTGAATGTTAATGCTGCATTTGCCTTCCGACTGCCAACTGAACATAAATCTTAACCATGACAGAATCCTGAGCAAAGTGTCCCAAGTCCCTTTCTTTGCTTTAGATTTCTAAAGCATTTCCCTGTTTAGAAATTTGTCTAGCTGCTTCCTACCAAAATGCATAATTTGACACTTTCCCATTTTGTGTTCCATTTGCTATTTCTTTACCCACTCTCCTAACCTATCCAAGTCTTTCGGCAGTACCCCTGCTTCCTCAATATAACCAGTGCTTCCAACTAACTGTTATCTGCAAACTTAGCAACAATAAGTTCCTTTCACCATATCGTGAATGTATGACATGAATAATTGTCCCAACACCAACCTTAGTGGACCAAGTTTACACGAATAAACCCAATTGGTTTTCCAACAATTGACACGGATTTAATTTCATTTCCTAATAAGGCAACCCTGTTTCTTCCCCTCCCGCCCCCCACCATTTGTTTTTCCTTTTGATAGGGCATGTATTCTGGGATATTTAGTTCCCAACCTTGATCATCTTGCATATTCAATTAGCCATTGACCTGCCCATCTGACCAAATTTACATTCTCCTGTAACCCAAGACCTTTTTCTCATGCTCAACCACTTGGCCAATCTTCAAAACATCTGCAAACTTGCTTTCCATCCCTCATAACACATTTATCTACACCTTAAAACACATTAACCTTCCACAGAACCAAAAAAAAAACAAATCTTTTTTCCTCCAGTTAAGAGCCCATTACAACGCAACCTTTAAAAGAATGTATTGGTTATAATGTGATTTGACTCCATTAATTTAAATGGTGCAATTACCCGATTTGCACAGGATTGCACAAGAATGAACTACTGCATTGTAGAACTGACTGTAGTATGAACCTTACTGATTCAACTTTTGCACGAACCTCTTTACCAGGCCTCCAACCCAGACTGCCCCAACATCCACCCCTGACCTAGTGTTTTGACATCCTGGCCCAGTCTCACCAACTGACTTGTGACCTCACTGCCCAATTCCTTCCCATATCCTTCTGTCTCACTCCTCAGTGCCCAACTACTGCTGATTTCCCTGCTACACTCTCCACTTCACTCGTCGTTACCCTTTAATCCTGCCACTCTGCCCTCTTGCTTATTTACCTCTTAGCTTTTCAAGTAAGCTTTGAGACATTTAAACACGTTCCAGATAATGGCAGCTTAGATTTGTAGAGGCTGTGGCTTTTGAAAAGATGCAGTGTTGCTCTCCCCAAGGATTCATACACAGTTTGGAAGGATTCTCTGTTCAAATTATGAGGCAAATAACATTCTGCCCTCAAACTTTTCAGGTCTATCTTCCATCAGAGGTTTGAAACCAGGTGAGAGATTGAAGCATTGTTTTCGTGGGTAAGACTGCTAATTGCCATCCCCGTACCTGCCCATCCCTAAGACACCTTAGCCAAGTGATTTGTTCATTGTTCGCCACCATTATTTTAAGGATCTTGCTTCTTTTCTAACTGTTCTCTGGCAATTATGGGTGCTTGCTATTTCTATATCTGCAGCTAAACTCATTTATATTCCCTTTTGAAACTGTGTGACGAATTTGATATTCCCTATAGTATCATCACTGCTATTGCCCTTTGTACAACTCTGCTTTGGAAATCTAATTTCTCTTATTACAAGATTGCCAGGGTTGAACAGTTTGAGCTATATGGAGAGGCTGAATAGGCTGCAGTTGCTTCCCTGGAGCATCAGAGGCTGAGGGATGACCTTATAGAGGCTTATAAAATGAGGGTATATAGAAAAGGTCTTTTCCCTGGGGTCGGGGAGTCCAGAACCAGAACCAGAGAGCATGAATTTAGAGTTGGGAGGGGGAAGATTTAAAGGGACCTAAGGGGCATCCTTTTCATGCAGAGGGTGATGCATGTACGGAATGAGCTGCCAGAGGAAGTGGAGGAGACTGGTACAATTACAGCAGCATTTAAAAGGCATCTGGATGAGTATAGGAATAGGAAGAGTTTAGAGGGATATGGGCCAAATGCAGGCAAATGGGACTAGATTAGTTTCGGATATCTGGTCAGCATCGATGAATTGGATCAAAGGATCGGTTTCAGCGCTGTATGGTTCTATGACTAGATTTGATCAGCGATTGTCAGCATGGCTTTGCCAGAGGGAGGTCATGCATAACAAACATGATTGAATTTTGAGTGGAAGTGATCAGATGCATAGATGAGGGCAGAGCAATTTATGTGGGTTCCACAACAAAGCCTTTGACAAATCTAGGGCATCTTGGCAAGGATCCCAAATTAGTCTGAACAGACTGAAGGCGATGGTAGAAGATGGTAGATGTAGGAACTGGTCCATCTGACAGGGATCAATGCTGAGTTCCTTCCTGTGCAGAATATATATGAATGAAAACAGGAGAATTTTGAGATGAATAATGCTAAGTTTGAGGATGACATGAAGATTAGCAAGGTGGTTAATATTGCGACAGGAAGTCAATTTATAGCAAAATGCAGATGGATTGGTCAGATATGCAGATGGAATTTAATGCTGATAAGGGTGGTGAGGTGATCCACTTTGGAAGTAGAAATAGGACAAGAGAGTATTTAGTGAATAGCAGAATGCTAGGAAGCACAGAAGGTCAGAGGGATTTTGGGTGCTTGTCCACAAATCCTTGAAGGTCGTAAGAGATTAATAATTTCTAAGGATGCATATGGGACACGTGCCTTCAACTGAGGCATAGATTACAAAGAGGGGGGTCATGCTTGAGCTGTACAGAACTTTGTTTAGGCCACAGCTGGAGGTGTGTGTGCAGTTCTGGTCTCCACACTAAGAAAGAATATGATTGCACTTGAGAGGATGCAGAGGAGATTCACCAGGATGTTACCTGGGATAGAGTGGTTTAGCCATGAAGAGAGGAGAGATAAGCTTGGATTGTTTTCTTTGGAGCAGGAAAGGTTGAGGTGGGGGGACCTGGCAGAGGTATATAAAAGATTAAGGAGCAAGTAGAAGGACAAAGCAAATAGGAAATAGCTGTCTCCCTTAATTAAAGAATCAAGAATAAGGGGGCGTAAGTTAAAGGTGAAAGGCAGATGGTTTAGAGAAGATTAAAAAGGAAACCATTTTTCACAGAAGGTGTAGAAATCTAGAATGCATTGCCTGGGAGGGTATTAGGGGTGGGAAGCCTCAACTCTGAAGAAAGCATTGGACTTGAAATATCATAACATTGAAGGTTATGGGCCAAATGCTGGAGTGATTTTAGTGTGGAGAAGACAGAGCAGGGCCAATGGGCCAAAAAGGGACTTTGCTATATGACTACCGGTACTATAATTTTTACACCTCGACCTGCAGTATGGCACACAGCAGAGGTGGCAAACAAGAGACAAAGTTGCTTGTACAGACAGGAAGGGCAGGAGGCACCGCAGCAGATGACTATTTCACTTAGCATTTTCAGGAAGCAACACTCCAGCTTTTGAAAGGATAGGGTAACAAGGGATAACATCATACTTGCTCAGTTTTATAGCTCAACAATTCTCTCACTTCAAGTATTCAAATTCTCCTTTCAAAGTCATTACTGATCTGCTTCTATTACCTTTCAGACACTGCATTCTAGATCATAACTCCATATTAAATCAATTCAGGACCGCCCGTTTCTACCTCCTGCCCAAAATCCACAAACCTGACTGCCCCAGCCGACCCATTGTCTCAGCCTGCTCCTGCCCCACCGAACTCAGCTCTGCATACCTCGACACGGTCCTGTCCCCCTTAGTCCAAGAACACCCCACCTACGTTTGGGACACCACCCACACCCTCCACCTCCTCCATGATTTTCACTTCCCTGGTCCCCAACGCCTTATCTTCACCATGGACATCCAGTCCCTGTATACCTCCATCCCCCATCACGAAGGACTCAAAGCCCTCCGCTTCTTCCTTTCCCGCTGTACCAACCAGTACCCTTCCACCGACCACCACCTTCGACTGACTGAACTGGTCCTCACCCTGAACAACAACTCTTTCCAATCCTCCCACTTCCTCCAAACCAAAGGAGTAGCCATGGGCACCCACAAGGGCCCCAGCTATGCCTGCCTCTTCGTAGGATATGTGGAACAGTCCATCTTCCGCAGCTACACTGGCACCACCCTTCACCTTTTCCTCCGCTACATCGATGACTGTATCGGCGCTGCCTCGTGCTCCCATGAGGTTGAACAGTTCATCCACTCAAATTTACCTGGACCGCCTCAAACTCCTCCCTCCCCTTCCTAGACCTCTCCATTTCTATCATCTCGGGCGACCGAATCAACATGGACATTTACTATAAACCGACCGACTCCCACAGCTACCTAGACTACACCTCCTCCCACCCTGCCCCCTGTAAAAACGCCATCCCATATTCCCAATTCCTTAGTTTCCGCCACATCTGCTCCCAGGAGGACCAGTTCCAATACTGTACAACCCAGATGGCCTCCTCCTTCTAAGACTGCAATTTCCCCCCAGATGTGATCGACGATGCTCTCGACCGCATCTCCTCCACTTCCCGCTCCTCCGCCCTTGAGCACCACACCTCCAATCGCCACCAGGACAGAACCTCACTGGTCCTCACCTACCACCCCACCAACCTCTATGTACGTCGTATCATCCGTCGTCATTTCCGCCACCTCCAAACGGACCCCACCACCAGGGATATATTTCCGTCACCCCCCATCAGCGTTCCGAAAAGACCACTCCCTCCGTGACTCCCTTGTCAGGTCCACACCCCCCACCAACCCAACCTCCACTTCCGGCACATTCCCCTGCAACCGCAAGAAATGCAAAACTTGCGCCCACACCTCCCCCCACTGACTTCCTTCCAAGGGATCCTTCCATATCCGCCACAAATTCACCTGCACCTCCACACACATCATTTACTGCATCCGCTGCATCGATGTGGCCTCCTCTATATTGAGGAGACAGGCAGCCTACTTGCGGAACGTTTCAGAGAACACCTCTGGGACACCCGGACCAACCAACCCAACGGCTCAACATTTCAACTCCCCCTCCCACTCCACCAAGGACATGCAGGTCCTTGGACTCCTCCATCGCCAGACCATAGCAACACGATGGCTGGAGGAAGAGCGCCTCATCTTCTGCCTAGGAACCCTCCAACCACAAGGGATGAACTCAGATTTCTCCAGTTTCCTCATTTCCCCTCCCCCCACCTCGTCTCAATCCCAACCCTCGAACTCAGCACCACCTTCCTAACCTGCAATCTTCTTCCTGACCTCTCCACCCCCACTCCGGCCTATCACCCTCATCTTAACCTCCTTCCACCTATCATATTTCCAACGTCCCTCCCCCCTACCTTTTATCTTAGCCAGCTTGGCACCCACTCCTCATTCCTGAAGGAGGGCTCATGCCCGAAACGTTGATTCTCCTGCTCCTCGGATGCTGCCTGACCTGCTGCACTTTTCCAGCAACACATTTTCAGCTCTGATCTCCAGCATCTGCAGGCCTCACTTTCTCCCACATTAAATCAACCCTCCCTACAATGCACCTAAAGCCACCTGTAAATCGACCACAGCATTTCAGAGGAAAACCTCTGCTGGCCAGGCAGCACATAAAACTTTTGATTAAAATTTTAGTTCAGTTCAATGCTGATTGAAGGGAGCTCTTGTGTCCCCTTATAAATCTGGTAGTTTGGCAGTTTCAAGCCCACCATACATTAGGTCAGCCAAATGTATTACATCATATGGAAGGCAGTAGGAGTTTACAAAACTGGAGATAGAAATCATCTTCCATTGTTGTATGATAGATTAAACAGTCACAATGAGGGAGAGGTAGAATTGGAACCAGAGTCTGCATGATGCACAGCTTGTAAACAACAGAGTTCACTTGGAAAACCATTGCTGGGACAGTGGATACAATTGGCTATATAGGTGCAGTGTTATGTTTGAAGCCAAAAGTTCAGCTGTTGGCAATGTTTAACTGGAAGCAATTACAGCTCATGCAAGATTGACATTGGACAAAAAACAAACAAACAGTCTAATAGCATAAAAACAGTAGTGGAACCAAAAAAGGTGATGAAATAATAAAAAGTTTGTTGTTAGCTTCATAAACCCAGAAGCTGACCCCATGTCTACACATGATATTGCTGAATAGTAGCCAGTTGGTGAGAAAAAGGAAATACTTGATCAAAGAGGGGAGCACTCCTAAGGGGATAGTTACTGTTAGAAAGTGAAGACATTGCGCTGATGTAAGAATGGGCTCCGAGACACGGGCATAACATTAGATGATGATACAGTGAACCCTATCTGTAGAAATGTTAAAGAACAAGAAAGAGAATGTAGCCATGCCATGAAGTGTGCTGGAAACGTATGCTTTAGGGAAGTGGAAATAGATACAAAATTGCAAAGTGATAATGAGATGAAAGCTTAAACATAATTTGATAGAACTTGATGTTAAATCTACATTGCGTAATAGACAGTTATTTTCAAAATCTAAAAATAAAAAAGTTACAAAACAATTATAGGAATTAAAAATATGAGAGCTGGAGTAGAACATTCAGTCCCTTGAGCCCGCTTTGTAATTCCAGGTCTCAGCTCTTCATCCAATCTCAATGACACAATCCTAGTCTAAACATTCTGAAGATTCAACCTTTATGAGAGGATTCTAAATTCTAAATCACAGAAAACACTACTGCTAGCTTGGTATTAGCTCATAGCCCTAATAATAGCAGAAGGATTTATAATCATTGACAGGGTGGGAGAAGACAGTGAGAATAAGATTAAGGTGGCAAAAGCATCTGATCAATTTGATAAGAACAGTCACAATTAATTATCAATCTTTGTCTCATTCCAAATGTTAAAATGGTCTCCTTCTGATCCCTTTACATCATGCTGACTACTCATCTTTTGCCAGATGGAACAATTATGTTAACCCTTTTACAGAACTCAATTTCAGCAGTAAACCTATGTCACCAACATGGAATGTGCAGCAGCTGGTTCTAAGATATCACCAGAGCCAAGCAGCAGGTGACTAGTTAACTTTTCAGTTGAAGGTGAATGTTTGTGAAGAAAATACTTGCCAGTTAAAATGGTCTTTCATATAATGCCATTAAAGTTTTATTTTTCACAAGGATTTAAAAAGGATTTGATTGGAACACAAATAATCAACCTATTGGATACTTAGCTCCACATGTTTACAGTTTGAGCTACAAAGATAGGCTGGATCTTTTTCAGTGGAGTGTAGGAGGCCGAGGGGTGACCTTGGAGGCTTACAAAATTTGAGGGGCATAGATAGAGTGAGGGGCAATTGTCTTTTCCCTTTAGTGGTGGTGGTATTGGTGGAAGGGGTGAGTGGGAATTTCAAAACTAGGGGGGAATACTTTTAAGGAGACAGGAGAAAGATTTAAAAAAAGGACGAGGGGCAACTTTTAAAAAAGAAAAGTGGTTCAAAATGTGGAATGAACTGCCAGAGGAAGTGGTGGATATAGGCACACTTATATTCAAAAGACATTTGGATAAGTACATCAACAGGAAAGGTTTGGAGGTTTATTGGCCAAACGCAGGCAGGTAGGACTGGTTTGGTTTAAGAACATGGTCAATGTGGACTAGTTGGACTGAAGGGTCTCTTTTTGTGCTATATGAATCTATGACAAAATAGGAAGGTTTATTTGCTGTACTTTATAGATTCAATTTCAAAAAGGACACAAGGTGGATACAGATGGACATAGATAGGTTCAGTGAGGGCAAAAATCTCAGATGATTGAGTATATGAAGTTTTCCCACTTTAGCAGGAAAAATAGAAAATGTGGAATATTACTTAAACGGAGAATGCCTACAACACCTAACAGTAGAGAGGTCTCCATGATCTGTTGCAGGATTGACAAAATGTTAGTAATCAAGTAATTAAGTCAAATGGACAAGGGATATTGACCATAAAAATAAGGATTTATGCTTCAATTATATGGAGCATTGGTGTAGCCACATATGGAGTACTCCATATTAAGGGATAGATGTGAATGCACAAAAGGTTCGAGGGCATTTATTAGATTCATACATAGAATAAGTAGACTGTCTTAGGAGGACAAGAAACATCAAAAATAAATAGCTTGCAAAGCTGAGCAGGTCTGCAATAAGGCATTGACTTTCTCAGGTCTGCAACTTATGATACTGCAAGTCTCCAACTCTAACTTTTTAGGTCATTCATGGGATTAGGGCATTGCTGATTGGTCCAGCATTTCCTGCCCATCTCTTGGCTAATTTCTGGGCAGTTGAGAGTTAACCACACTGTAGGTCTGGACTCACGTAGGCCAGACCAGATAACAATGGCAGTTTCCTTCCAGCTGAGGGAACCAAATGGGTTTTCTTAACAATCAGCAATGGGTTTGGGGTTTTTCGGCTCTTAATTCCAGATTTTTATCCAATTCAATTTCCACTATCTGCCATGGCAGGATTCAAACAGAATCTCCAGAATATTACCTGGGTCTCTGGATTAACAGCCCATTGATAATACCACAAGGCCATTGCGTCCCCAAATAACTTCATACCAACAAGATATAAGTCTGGAATTATCCTACCCTCTCCAATTATTGTTCTATACATAAATGATATAGAAATGAAAATGTGGAAGGAACATTAAGCAGGTTTGAAGATGACGCAAAAATTGATCAAGTGGTTGTGTCGGCTACTGGAAGATATAGATGGGCACAGCAGTAGCAGATAGTATTCAACACTGAGAAGTGAGAGGTGATGCACTTTGGAAGAGACAAGATAAGGGAGTATTTAATGAAAGGCAGGACAATGAGTAGCTTAGAAAAAGAGGGATCTTAGGATAATTATTCACAGATACTGGAGGTCAGTAGAGTATGTGAACAGTCTAGTTATGGAGGCATATGAGATATTTGCTTTCATCAGTCATGGCAAACAATATAACAGCAAGGAGGTAATGCTGAGAGTCTTACAGAGCATTGGTAGGGCCCTAAGTGGAGCAGTTCTGGTCACCTCACTACAGGAAGGATGTGAGGTCACGAGAGGGTACAGAGGAGATTCACGAGCATGTCACCTGGGATGGAGCAGTTGATCTAAGGATAGATTAAATAGGCTTGGATTGTTTTCTTTACAAGAGTGAAGACTGATGGGAGACAGGATTGAGGTGTATAAGATTATGAGGGGGGTATGGTCAGGCCAAATAGAGAGCAGCTGTTTCCCTTGGTTGAGGGGCCAATCACAAGAGGGTATAGTTTTAAAGATAACAGGCAGGAGATAGAGATTTTCAAAAAAAAAATTTCACTTAGCAGGTGGTGGGAATCTGGAATGCATTGCCTCAGAAGGTAGTGGAGGCTGGAAACCTTACAAACTTTTAAACATACTTGGATGAGTATTTCAAATATCAGAAAATTCAAGAATATTGGGCAAGTGTATGAAATTAGAATTAGTACACTTTTAGTGGTAGTTCCATTGGTGTAGACTTAATTGGCCAAAGGGCCTTTTTTGCACGGTATGAATCTATGGATTCCCTCCCCTCCAAGACCCTTCGTAAAATCTTGGTTTACTAGTGGCATTTAAGTTGTTGCCCAAATATCTGCTTTTTTGGCTCAGTGTCCAGTGTGGTGGCTGGAAAAGCACAGCAGGTCAGACAGCATCTGAGAAGCAGGAAAATCAATGCTTTGGGCAAAAGCCTTTCATCAGACTCAGTTTTACTTTGGCCTTGTACTCTTCTGTGGGGCTCTTCGAACACTGCATATGAAAAACTGCTCTTAAGAAAGTAGTGACTGTGATACATTCAGCTGAATTGAAGGAAGCAGTGATACAAAACAAATTAGGCTTGCCTTAAATGACCTACAATAGATCATCTCAGCACTGTAGGCAATCCATTTGAAATAGAAAAGAATCAGAAAAGCATTTTGGGTAACAAGCTTTATGGTTTTCATACAGAAAAAATAGATACTTGTGATTGATTACAATAAACATTGATAAGATACACTTGGATGTTAATGTTAACAGCTAACTGATTTAGATTTACTCAGATTAAATTTAAGTTCTAATGGTTAAATTAATTTCCATTTACTCACAGTATTGTTTGATTTTTTGTGTTCTCATTAAACATGATAGAATCAGTTATGATACAGGCCTTTTGAAGTTTTTGGTAGAGCTGTTCAATTAGTTCCATACTCAATCACTTTCCCCACAACTTTGTGATTACTTACCATTCCTCAACTATTGAATCATTTTCTTTTGATTATTATTGTTGGATTCATCCTTTCAGCCCAGAGTATTCTAATCACAACTCTTCAGTAAACAAAGTGTCTTCTTAGCTGATCCTCTTGTCAATTACTACACATCTAAGTGGGCAGCACGGCGGTTAGCACTGCTGCCTCACAGTGCTAGAGACCCGGGTTCAATTCCTACCTCAGGAAACTGTCTGTGTGGAGTTTGCACATTCTCCCAGTGTCTGCGTGGGTTCCCTCCAGGTGCTCCGGTTTCCTCCCACAGTCCAAAAATGTGCAGGTTAGGTGAATTGGCCATGCTAAATTGCCCGTAGTGTTAGGTGAAGGGGTAAATGTAGGGGAATGGGTCTGGGTGGGTTGCTCTTTGGAGGATCAATGTGGACTTGTTGGGCCGAAAGGCCTGTTTCCACACTAAGTAATCTAATCTGATCCATCCACGTCATCTAGTCTACAGACTTGATTGCCATTGGAATCATGTCTTCTGTAATCAGTCTATTAAAATATTTTAGATTTTGAACAATTCTTTTCCAAACCTTCAATCTTTCTTGCTCAAACAGTTGCTTCTCTAGTCTCTCCAAATCGTTGATGCCCCTCAATCTTTGATAAAATTCTAATAAATCTTCCTACATGCCTCCAGAACCTTAAAACCATTCCTGAAGTATGCTGTCCAGAATTAAGCAAATATTTCAGTTGAGGCCCACCACTGTTTTACAAAAGTTTTAATAAAACTTCCTTTGTGTGCATCCTTTAACCACAACATAGTACTTGATTTTCCAGCATGACAGATAGCATTACCCCACAAAATGGTGACTGTGGTGCATGCATGCACTTAAGGTATGAGCTATGCCAGCCACAATTGACAGCATTTGCACGTGCTTTGAGTCTACCAATATTATGTTGAGGCAGCAGATCATGATCAAACAGTGCTGGTGCTGCCCTTTGGGCTCAACACATGAGCTACGTGTTTGCCTAGCCTCCGACAATTAAATATACATTTAAAAAAAAGAAATGCACCATAGTACCTTAAAGGATCAGTTGTTTTCAGGGGTCATGCTGATTGAGAGCACCAGTAGAAATCAAAGTGGGAGGGAGCAGGCCAGAATGGACACTAGTAGAGTGGTAATAGTGGAAGGAATAATTATGAGAATGCCATGTTGTCATTGCACGGAGGAATCACCACTTTCAAAGTTGCACAATGGCCATATTCAAGTATCTCTAGCCATGGTAGCACAGTTTCAGCTCACACAACAGTCATCTGAGTTTTCACTGCTATATCCAGTATTTCGTGGTGACTATTTATGCTGTAATGTAAATCAACAGATGATTATGTCCATCATTGTTATAATGGAGTTAGCCAACATGTTGTTGAAAAGGATACGCTCCAAGACGTACACATACAACCCAGTATTAATTATGCACAGGACTATTTTCACTGACATTGACAGGAGGATTCAGGCAGATCTGAATGCACCAAGTATTTCAGTGCTCATAGCTAACAAACTTATTCAATAGTCAGCACCAAAGCCTCATCCTCTAACAGAATTCACATGCAACCTTGCCTTTCAGCAAGCTTGTACCTATACTTAAGTTTCCTACTCTGACCACAGACCACTTATGCTCAATATCCCACTATCTGCGAATCCTGCCTCGAAGCAACTGTTTTGAGGTACATACAATGCCTGGAGTGCATTGCCAGAGGTGGTGGTGGAAGCAGGCAATAGCATTCAAGAAACACCTGGTCAAATACACAAATAGGAAAGGAATAAAATGGACAAATGGTTCTGTAAGCAAAAACAGTTTTAATATAAGGACAAAATGTATTGACACAGGCTTGGAGGACCAAAGGGCCTGTCCCTGTGCTGTGTTATTCTTTGCTCTTTAATTAATGCTAGCCTTTCATAATTTGTGCAGTGCACCTACCATGGTTACAGACCAATTATAAAAGTTATCATGAAGTTTCCAGTCCAGAGAATGTTCAAATAGGTTTGTGGCACATTGTGATCCCAACACCTGTTTCACAGCTTAGAATTTCATGCCTTTTGCCTCTATTAATAAAGCCTTATCACTACTGCTTCACAGCACCCTAGACCTGGGTTCAATTCCATTTTCAGGCATCTGTCTGTTTGAAATTTGCACAACTGTGTCTGGATGGGTTTCCTCCCACAATCCAAAAAACCTCCAGGTAAGGTCAATTTGCCATGTAGGGATTTAAAAAAAATTCTTAACAGTTTCTAAACTTTTCATACTATGAAAACTTTAGATACACACTCCTAGACCTCTGTTCCTGCAACCACTTTAACATTTAAAATTGCACCATTTCACATTACCTATCATTATTCCCACCAAAATAAATCACTTCACAATTCTCTGCATTAACCTACATCCATCATGTCTGCCGTTTCAAAGTCAGTCATTGATTTTGTTACTATACTTCCAAGTTGTGAATTACTAGTGCCCTATTAACTCAAATTCAGATCATTGATATATCAATAAAAGCAAGGCTTCTAGTATTGATCCCAGGTGAACACCACTGCATATTTTGCTCCATCTGCAACCAACCTTTCATCAAGACTCAACTAATACTGTATCCCCATGGTCATTGTTCTTGTGACTCAATGGGCTTTAATTTTGCTGACAAGCCTATTGTGCGAGTGCATTTTCATAAAGCTTTGTGAAAATGCAAATATGTCAGTTGTGCTGCACACATCAATACTACAATTTTTTCGACGTTATTAAATCATGACTTGTTTTGCACAAATCCAGCACTCTGTCCCAAACCCCATATCCAAGAACTGAAAGAATGTGGCTGAAGCCTCTGCAATTTCCAGCCTTACATCCAAAAGGGAAATAGGATGCAAAATTTCAGCCTTCTTTCCTCTGTCATTAGCTCCAACGAGGAACATGAATTTTAAATATTTCTTCTGCCTGAAAAAAAATGTTCTTCGCCTCTGATGTCTCTTATCCTGGCATCAAGATACTAATACATCATACAGGTCTCAACAATTAAATACCCAATTACCTACACGTTATGCTTTGTTGTTCCCACAATAGTGGTTCTTTGCAAAGTCTCAGCCTTCAGTCTTTTGAGCTAGCATCACCTGCAGTATTCAGTACTGAACAGTGGCATCAAGTACCTTGGACTGGATCGGAGGTCTTACAAGAGGAGTGTAATGAGGTAGTAGGTATATGTTGGTAAGAGTTTTCCAATGTCTAGATTCCGGAAAGGTTTCAGACTGTAAAACAGCAAACATAACTTCTCTATTCAAGGAAAGAAACAAAACTGGAAAATATAGTGAATTAGCTTGACATCTATTGTAGTGAAGGTGTTAGAATTAGAGAGATTAACGTTGCAGAGAAAAACGCAAGGTAGTCAGGAAAAATCAGCATGCTTTGGAGAAAGAAAAATTATACTTAATGAACTTATTGCAATTCTTTTTAAGAAATAACATGCACTGTGGATAAGAGTAAACATGCAGACATACGACACTTGGATTTCCAGAAAGCATTTAACAAGTTGCTCTGTAAAAAGATAAAGTGCAAAGCAGGAGTGTGATATGAGGTGGCCAATTTTTCACAAGGAAAGATTAGCTGGCTCACGAAAAATAGGTACGCAAAAGGGTCTGTTTATGATTTGCATTTTATAACGTTAAGTTGCACAGATCAGAGACCCTCGGCATTTTACACCTGTATCAATGATTTAGGTAAGTCAAAGGCATGATGACAAAGATAGGTAGAAAAGCATGTTGTGAAGATGTCCTAAAGAGATTTCAGAAAGATAGAAATAGATAAAGTCTGGATGATGAAGTATAATGTGGACACGTGAAACTGTTTACCTGAAGGCAAAAGAATAAAGAATTACTTAAACAGAGAATGACTAGAGAATTCCAAGTTGCAGAGTTCTAGGTGTTCTACTATAGGAGTCATGAAAAGATAACATTCAGGTACAGCAATTAAGTAAAACTCAAAATTAATGGAATGCCATCTTTTATTACAGAAGGAATTAAACAAAATTGAGATTATGAATTGAGTTATACAGGACATTGGACAATTTTAATCTGCTCATTGAAGGAAAAAAATGTAAATATATTCAGACCGTTTAGAGAAGGTTCACTAGATTGATACCAGGAACAAGCAAATGGTGCTAGAAAGGTTGGACAGATTCAGTTTAAGTTTGCTAGAGTTTAAAAGGGTGAGGGGTGACTTGATTGAAGTATAGAAGATCTGGAAAGGTCTTGACAAGGTAGACATGTAAAAGATAAGTCCTTTTTAGATGAAACCAGAACTAAAATGCACTATTTTAAAATTTGTGGCTACCTTTTTTTAAGGGCAGAAATCAGGATTTTCTTTTCTCCCTGAGCGAGACATATCTCAAATGATGCTGGTTGGTGGGGGTCAATTGTTTTTACAGGAAGAGGCAGATGGATTTTTGTGGTAGGGGAAAATCAAACTGTTCAAAGGTAGACCGGAATGTGGAATTTGAAACAAACAGATTAATTCAGGTCTTATTACATGGAAATGGTTTTGTGGGATCAAACTAGCCTAATTTGTACATTCATATGATTTATTTAAAAATCTAACATAATTGTGACATTCAAAGAAGATTTACATTTGTGGATTTACTAAAATTTGGTTCAGGAATAATTTGTACACAAAATGCACAGCCTTTTACAGACAGATAGAGCACTTTAGAAAATTTCCAAATGCTGGATAATTGGTGCATGTTCTTATATTTGTGTTTCATTTTGTAGCTTTTTTTCTTAGAATTTACATGTGAAAGTGTTAAATTAAACACTGCATTTAACAACGAAGGTGTCAGACATACTTGCAAACAAAAAAGACACTGAACAATACCTTCAGTAGTGCTCAAGGACAAAGAATGACTGAAGCACACGCTTTAGGATCTGGTTCCAATCTTGCCTGAGGAAATAAAGGAATCATTTTGAAAAAGTTCTCATGGGATTTTCTTTTCAAAACCAAGGCCAAGGAATACCACTTACTTTAACATTTTCAGATTAGTTTAACTTAATATGCTAAAACTGCAAAGCCAAAATTACAAGGGACTAACAAGGTGACCACCATTTCAGCCATCTCTAGCAGGACACCACCAGACATATTCCCCTCCTCTCCAGTCAGCCTTCTGCAAGGACTGTTCCCTCAGACATTCTGGCCAACTCTTCCTTCACTCCCATCACCACCACCACCCCGCCCCCACAATGCAATCACAGAAAAAGTGTACCTACCTATTTACTTTGCTTCTCCACAGAATCCAAGGGCCCAAACACACCTTTCAAGTGAAGCAGCACTTTACCTGCACTTCCCCCAATCTTGTCTACTGCATTTGTTGCTCACAATGTGGTCTCCTCTACACTGGGAAAATGAAGTAGAGACTGGGTGACCACTTCACAGAACACCTCCATACTGTCCACAGACTCAGAGCTTCCAGGTATCTGCCACTTCTGTCTCAGGCTTGCTGCAGTGCTTCCAGCAAAACTCGGCACAAGTTGAAGAACAGCACCTCATTTTCCACTTGGGAACTCTACAGCCTTCTGGACTCAAAAGGCGGCAATATTAAGGGCACCTTCTCCTATATCCTTACCTGAACACCCACACACTAGGCCTTGTTATCGCATGCAATTGTCCCCAATAGTAGCTGTTCATTCTCCTGGGCTGAGTGTTATCCACTCCTTTGTCTGTTCAACTGTTCTTCTCTCTTTGGACTCTACTGCCATGTGTCATTTACTCCCCCATACACCACATCCCCCACCACAGTTCTGTTGAGATTTTCCAACGATTTTTTTGTTCCTATTTACTCTGGCTATCATTTGAGCTATACAATGTCCTAATTGGAATCAACTTTTAGCAATTTCCTCAATATAATACCCAGCTGAATTAGAAATTCCCTAACCTTTGCCTATCTCTGGTTGACCTCCAAACAACCTTTAGATTAGTCATTTAGAATTTGTATTTTCATTTGAAGTGGGTTTTACTATCTTTCATGGTTTAATGAATGTTTTTAAATGCAGATTTATGCTCTATAGTTTGCAAATACTGTAAACATCATATTGATGTCTTTGGCCAAATAATTGCACCTGGTTTATGTTAACTGGCTAGCCACTCAAGACTGAAAAATGTTTTGCTAGAAGAGCGCAGGTCAGACAGGAGAATCGACATTTCGGGCATAAGCCACTCAAGACATCAACTTTTTAAAAGGTCCTAAGATTGCTTTAATTGCACAACTGTCTAGGGTTAAATACATTATTTTCTGACTACCATGAAGTAATCCCTCCTTATCCAATCCAAAATATGCTCAGCAATCCCAAAGCCTCAACCTTAATAATGTATGTATAACATTTTGTAAAAAAGGTCTTTGCAAATCAAGATACAAAATAATGTAAAGTTTTGTCATCCACCAACTTAACTGCCTCCTTAAATGAATTCTACAGCAGTAAGAGGGACAATTTCTGTAACCATGCCAAAATGTTCATTAAACTCCTCTCTGCTCAGGTAGTACAATGCATATGTCTAATAAGATTCCTTCTAGCAGGCTATACAGCTCTGAAGTGAAGGTAATGAGCAAATAAACTTTCGACACAGTGTGGTCGATGTTTAGAACACTTCCACAAATGGCAGTTGATGCTAGATCAGTTGTTAATTTTAATTGAGATTAGATACATTTTTAAGTAAAAAGGTATTAATGACATGGGCAAACAGCAGGTATGAGGAGTTAAACTATATAATGATTAAGTCATGGAACAGACTCAAGTACAGTAAATATGGAACTAGTCTAGACTACTCCTGTACCTATGTTCTCTTGGTAGATATTTTGCTACCAACCTGTTCAGACAAGTTGGGATTCACTGCTGGAGCAGGTAGAACTTGAACATGGGCTCTCTGACTCAGACATGGCCAATGCATCGCAGAAGCTGTAGCTATTTCCCTTTTATATCTACTGGGGCATTTAATCACTTAACCCAATCACCTGATTAGCTACACATATTAGCTGTACCATTTATAAGGTCACATGTTTACTATTACAATCAGTGCAGCATATTACTCTTCTAGAAACTATCATTTCATAAGTCAATTTTGGCATATTATACACTGTACAAGTCACAAATCATGCATTCCTAGAATTCAGTTTCATAACCTGCATGTCCAAAATTCAGTAGTGCATAGATGACCAACACTGAGAAAACAGAGATGAACGTGCAGGGATAGAATTGAAAGTCATGGCTGGAAATGGTATAAATCTAACAATGGATTCCCACAAAATGGAATACTGATGAAGGTACTGACATAGTCAACTGCATCAACATACATATGGTTTTTCAGACAGGGGACGATTTAAGCAATTGCTTAATGAAAGGGAAGGGAGAAAGAGCAATAAAAAGTGAAGACCTACGAATGTGAATTAAAGCCAGGAAGATCGACACTCAAGTGATACACTGACCTCCAAAGTTCTGTTAACAGCATCTTCCAAACCTGTAACTATTACTACTTAAAAAGACAACAAGTGTACTGCACCACCATGTTGTTTCCTTCCAAACCCCACACCATTCTTAAACTAAATTCTTTTGCTGGTGAGTCAAAATCCTGGAACTCTCATCTGACAAAACTGTGGGGTACCTTTGCCTCACGGACTTCAGCAGCTCACCAATATCTTCAAGGGTAATAAGAATTGGGTAATAAATCCTTGTCAAACCAGCTACATCAACACCTCATGAAAGCATTTTCAGAAGAGCTAATTGCAATTAATGATCAAAGGCAACTTTACATATTTACAACAGGAGAACTCTGATTCAAAAAGGACTGCAAGCAGCTTGGAGATGTTTAGACCATTAAATAAGTGAATGGCACATGACAGCATTATCACAATATTTACTGCAGTATTAGCATAAACAGATATTTTTTATACTTTAGATACAAAGGGTATATTTCAGTAGGTCCATATGGTGGAATTCAATACTTCTGAACATCTGAAGTAGTGTGTCTAATGGGGACATGGAAGGCAAGGAGGGATAAATGCTAACAGTCTGAAAAAATACAATTTGTGATTTTAGAAAGAGCAGACTTACCTGTGTATATTCAAAAGCAATGAGGAGAACAGTATCATGGCTCATTTGGTAAAACTCACACCCAAGTTAGCAAGCTGTAAGGATTCAATTTCCACTCCACAGAATAAAGTACAAAAATTTTAGCTGACTTTCCAGAACAGTCCCAGGAGGTTCTATGCTTGCAATGCTATCCTCTTTCAATGGGTTTCATCGCGACATAGAAGTTGGAGCAGGAGGTGGCCATTCAGCCCTTGGAACCTGCTCCTCCATTCATCACAATCATGGCTGATCGTCCAAATCAATAGCCTAATCCTGCTTTCTCCCCATAACCTTTGATCCCATTTACCACATGTGCTACATCTAGCTGCCTCTTGAAAACATTCAATACATCCACAGACTCATTATTCTTTGGGTGAAGAAATGTCTTATCTGTCCTAAATGGCCAACCCCAAATCAGGAACATCTTCCCTATCAAGTCCTCTCAGAACTTTAAGTCTGAGTCTCCATTTAGTCCCTCAGATAGAAATAGAAGATCCAACGATACCACTTATAGTGCCAGGGACCCAGGTTCAATTCAAGCTTTGGGTAACTGTGTGGTATTTGTATGTTTTCCCCATGTCTGAGTGAGATTCCATCAAATGCTCTTTTAGAGCATGGGAGGAAATCGAAGTGCAAATTAAGTCAATTGGCTATGCTAAGTTGCCTCTGTGTCCAGCGATGTGCAGGCTAGTGGATTAACCATGCTAAACATTGGGATAGGCTGGGGTGCTCTTCAGAGGGATCAGTACAGACTCTGTGGGCCAAATGGCATCTTTTTGCAACTGTAGGTTTTTTTTAAAGCTGTAATTAGCTATTAATAGCTAATAAACATTATGTTTTTCAAGATTGGATTGAGAAAGAGAAATTCTAGGCTGAGAAGTGTAAGAAAGCTTGAAATGCTACATTAAGCAAATGAGTATTATTTAGAAACAAGGAAAATCTAAAAAATCTTAGAACATTATGAAAAATGTAAAAACATGCAAAAACTGAACACAAAAATTAATTTAAAAAACAATACTTTGAAGGAAAATATGTTTATTACCTGAAAATTTTCATTAGTTATCATGAGGGCATTTTTTTCCCTCCAATGTGAATCAGCACTAAAGAGTTCAACAAAGCTAAAAAGTTACAAAAATTACAAAGACAGTAAATAGTTGGATAATTCTAAAACATTTAGAAAATATATTCAACTATTTGGCAGAACATTGCAGAAAAGGATAATATTAAGAAGTTAATCTTTCAGAAACAAAGCTACAAGGATAATGTTTTATTAGCAAAAGATATCCAGTAATTAAAAATATAGTCTTTTAGAAACATGATTCTAAAATGAATTGATTACACAATTTAAAACACTGAACAGGATAATCAACTAGATGCAAAAGTACAGATAAGTATAGATAGGCCATTCAGCCAAGTTTACTCTGCCATTCAACACAATCATGGCTGCTCTGACTCAACTCAAATCCCTGCACCTATACCCAAATCCTCACTGCCTGCTGGACCTACATGCTTACTTTCAGCAACTGGTGGACAAGGACACCAAAGGGGTCATTGCACCTCTCCTTTTCCCAAACGATCATGCCAATAACCTGCCTTCCTGCTACTGAAGTGGATAACCTCATTTATCCAAGTTATAATTCATCTGCCACGTAATATCGAACTGCTCCAGGATTGAAGAAATCCATAAAAAAACAGATCAATTTTCTTACCTTAAGCCCAATTGTATATTATAGGAAAAAAACACAAATGTATAAAATTGGAGTAGGCCATTCAGCCCTTACAACTGCTCTGCTATTCAATATGATCATAGCTGAGCATTCAACCCCGTACTCTGCGCCTGCTTTTCTTATATCCTTAGATCTCTAAATTACCTCCCAAAGAAAGAGCAGCCTGTTACAGCCAGAAATGTTTTCCACCCTCCATCTTGGATTACCCAGAATTCTTCAGATATTGGTTAGGCCACTTGGAGTATTGCAATTCTGGTCTCCATCCTATTGGAAGGATGTTGTGAAACTTGAAAGGCTTCAGAAAAAAATTACAAGGATATTGCCAGGATTGGAGGACTTGAGCTATAGGGAGATGTTGAATAGGCTAGGGCTGTTTTCCATGGAGCAGAGGCTGAGGGGTGACTTTACAGAAGTTTATAAAATCATGGGTAGGATAAATAGGGTGGGGTGAGTCCAGAACTAGAGAGCATAGCTTAAGGGGGAGAGGGGAAAGATATAAAAGAGACCTAAGGGGCATCTTTTTCACACAGAGGGTGGTACGTGTATGGAATGAGCTGCTAGAGGAAGTGGTGGAGACTAGTACAATTGCAACATTTAAAAGGCATCTGGATGGGTATATGAATAGGAGGGGTTTGGAGGGATATGGGCCGGGTGCTGGCAGGTGGGATTAGATTGGGCTGGGATATCTGGTCGGCGTGGAAGAGTTGGACTGAAGGGTCTGTTTCTGTGCTGTACATCTATGACTCTACAGCCCCAAGAACTAAGCACTGTAGGGATTCTATTCTAATTCTTCCTTAAATCCATTCGATGTTTTGGCTTCAACTGTCTTCTGCTGCAGAGAATTTGATGGGTCATGACTCTCTAGGCAAAGAAATTCCTTATCTCAGTCCTAAATGGCCTAAGCCATACCCTTGGAGTCATCCTGGTTCTGGATTCCAGGTCATCAGGAACATTCCTTCTGCATTGACCATGTCCAATTATTTAGAATTTTATAAGTTTCTAGGATATATCCCTATTCTTCAGAGTTTAGAAGAATGAGTCTCCTAACTAATCCAGTCTCCACAGACTTACAGACAATAGACAAATCAACAATAGGTGCAGCAGTAGGCCATTCGGCCCTCTGAGCCAGCACCACCATTCATGATGATTATGGCTGATCATCCACAGTCAGTATCCTGTTCCTGCCTTAGCCCATACCCCTTGATTTCATTATCTTTAAGAGCTGCTTCCATCTCTTTCTTGAAAGTATCCAGAGACTTGGCCTCCACTGCCTTCTGGGGCAGAGCATTCCATATATCCACTACTCCTTGGGTGAAGAAATTTCTCCTCAACTCTGTTCTAAATGGCCTACCCCTTATTTTTAAACTGTGTCCTCTGGTTCCGGACTCATCCATCAGCAGAAACATGCTTCCTGCCTCCACAGTGTCCAATCCTTTAATAATCTTGTACGTCTCAATCAGATCTCCTCTCATCCTTCTAAGTTCAAATGTATACAAGCCCAGTCACTCTAATCTTTTAACATGAGAAGTCCCGCCATTCTGGGAATTGACCTTGTGAACCTACGCTGCACTCCCTCATTAATCCTTCCTCGAATTTGGAGGCCAAAACTGCACAAAATACTCCTGGTGCGGTCTCACTAGGGCCCTGTACAGCTGCAGAAGGACTTCTTTGCTCCTATACTCAATTCCTCTTGTTATGAAGGCCAGCATGCCATTAGCTTTCTCCACTGCCTGCTGTACCTGCATGCTTGCTTTCATTGACTGATGTACAAGAATGCCTAGATCTCGTACTTCCCCTTTACCTTACTTGACTCCATTTAGATAGTAATCTGCCTTGCTGTTCTTGCCAAAGTGGATAACCACACATTTTATCCACATTAAACTGCATCTGCCATGCATCCATCCACTCACCTAGCCTGTCCAAGTCACCCTGTATTCTCATAACATCCTCACATTTCACCCTGTCAGGCAGCTTTGTGCCATCAGCAAATTTGCTCATATCACTTTTAATACCTTCATCTATATCGTTAATGTAAACAGCTGCAGTCCCAGCACCGAACCTTGTGGTACCCCACTGGTCACCTCCTACCATTCCGAAAGGGACCAGTTTATCACTACTCTTTGCTTCTCGTCAGCCAGCCAATTTTCAATCCAAGTCAGTATTTTTCCCCCAATACCACGTGCCCTAATTTTGCTCACTAATCTATGTGGGTCATTATCAAAGGCTTTCTGAAAGTCCAGGTACACTGCATCCACTGGCTCTCCCTTGTCCACCTTCATAGTTACATCCTCCAAAAATCCAGAAGATTAGTCAAGCACAATTTCCCCTTCGTAAATCCATGCTGATTCTGACCTATCCTGTTACTGCTATCCAAATGAGTCATAATTTCATCTTTAATAATTGACTCCAGCATCTTTCCCATCACTAACACCAGGCTAACCTATCTATAATTCCGCTTTCTCTCCCCCTCCGCAGGAACTGATCCTGACTCTATAGAGCATTGGAAAATGATTACCAATGCGTCCACTATTTCTAGAGCCACCTCAAGTACCCTGGGACATAGACCATCAGGTTCCAGGGACTTATCAGCCTTCAGACCTAACAGTCTATCCTACACCATTTTCTGCCTTATATAAATTCCCTTCATTTCATCCATTACCCTAAGTCCTTCAGCCAGTATTACATCTGGGAGATTGCTTGTGTATTCCCCAGTGAAGACAGATCCACAGTACCTATTCAACTATTCTGCCATTTCCTTGTTCCCCATAATAAATTCACCAGTTTCTGTCTTCAAGGACCCAATTTTAGTCACACTTTTTTTTCATTTCGCATACCTAAAAGAGCTTTTAATATCCTCCTTTATATTTTTGGCCAGTTTGCCTTCGTACCTCATTTTGTCTCTGCGTATTGCCTTTTTAGTTATCCTCTGTTGCTCTTTAAAAAAGTTTCCCAGTTGTGCAGCTTCCCGCTCATCTTTGCTATGTTATACTTTTTTTTATTTATACAGTCCTTAACTTCCCTCAGGATTTTTCTCCCTCTTTGGAATGAACTGATCCTGCACCTTCTGCATTATATTGAGAAATACCTGCCATTGTTGTTTCACTGCCATCCCTGCTAGGGTATTAAACCATTGAACTTTGGTCAGCTCCTCCCTCATAGCTCCATAGTTCCCTTTGGTTCAACTGCAATACTGACATTTCCGATTCTCCCTTCTCCCTCTCAAACTGCAGTTTAAAACTTATTATATTATGGTCACTACCTTCTAATGGCTCCTTTACTTCAAGGTCCCTGATCAAATCTGGTTCGTTGCACAACACTAGGTCCAGAATTGCCTTCACCCTGGAAGGTTCCAGTACAAGCTGTTTTAAGAATCCATCTCGGAGGCATTCCACAAACTCCCTTTCTTGGGGTCCAGTACCATCCTGATTCTCCCAGTCTACCTGCATGTTGAAATCCCCCATAACTGTAGTAATACCTTTGTGACAGGCCAATTTCAACTCCTTATTCAACTTATGCTCCACATCCAGACTACTGTTTGGAGGCCTGTAGATAGTTCCTATTAGGGTCTTTCTACCCTTAGAAATGTCAGCTCTATCCATACTGTTTCTACATCTCCTGATTCTATGTTCCCTCCTCGCAAGGGACTGAATATCATTCCTCACCAACAGGGCCACCCCACCACCTCTGCCCATCAGTCTGTCCTTTCGATATAGCCTTGAATATTCATTTCCCAGGCCTTGTCCACTTGAAGCCATGTCTCAGTTTCCCTACAACATCGTACCTGCCAATTTCCAACTGAGCCTCATACTGTATGATCCCTTCAGTTTTCTGTTCCATTGATTCAGTTGTCTCTCATATTCTCATTCTCACTTTAGCTTCCTTCTCAAAATTTCCAGTTGTCCCGTCCCCCAAACCTGTGCTGCAGTGGCAAACCTGCCTGCCAGAATGCTGGTCCCTCACCTATTAAGGTGCAATCCGTCCCTCTTGTATAATTTATCCTTACTGCAAAACATACCCTAGTGATCAAAGAATTTAAATCTTTGCTTCCTGCACCAGTTCCTCAGCCACATATTAAAGTCCATTATCTCCCTATTCCTGCCCTCTACAGCCCAAGGTAACGTCGGTGACGTTCTGGATTCTGGCATTTTGTAGGCAACACCATCCTCAAATCCCACCTGTTGCCGCAGAAGCCTCTTTCAGTCCCTCTCACTATGGAGTCCCCTATTACCACAGCTCTGCATGATGTCTGACTCTATGGCTCCGCCTCCATGCCAATTTTCAATTGCCAGATCTGTCTGCCTCTCAGACTGGCATTGTCATCTGTCTCAACAGAGTTTCCAAGAGATTCATCCTGTTCATGAGGGAGTTTTCCCCAGGGTCTCTTGTACTTGAATCATCTCTTCCTTCCTCATAGTCATCTCCCTTCTTCTCTCTTCTGTTATGCTCTGTGTATTGACCTCACAAGGTCCCATGCAGAAAATTCTCGTTCTCTTGGATGAGCCAGAGGTCCTCTAGTTCTTTCTTCAGTGCTGCAACATACTCCTTCTGAAGCTGAAGGTGTACACACTTTCCACAGCTATAGGAGCCAGAGACACCAGTATCTCCCACATCATGCACGCAGCACACTTCAGTCCTGCCAGCCCAGGAAGAAGTTTGATAAACCTTTGTTGCATTCTCTCCACAACAAGAGCTCAGATAAGGAGGCAAAAATTGCATATCACACCTGAAGCAGTATCTCACCAAGGCCATGCACAATTGTTGCAGAACATTCCTGTTCCTGTACTCAAATCATGTCGCTATGAAGGCTAACATATTATTTACCGTCTTCACTACCTGATGCAACTGATTCTTTCAGCAACTGGTGTACAAGGACACCCAGGTCGAATTGCACCTCTTTTCTCAATCTTTTATTTGATAAGCTGCCTTACTGCTTCTGATACCAAAGTGTATAACCTTTCATTTATCCATATTACATTAAACTGCCACACATTTGCTGATTCACTCAATTTGCCATTTCAACACTGCCATCTCTGCATCCTCTTGATAGTTCACTCTACCACCCAGCTTTGTCTCACAGGAACAGGAGTAGGCCATTCAGCCAATTGATGCCTGTTCTACCATACAATGGTTGATTTATGGCTTAACTCCATATACCTGCCTTTTGCCCATATTCCTTAAATGTGCTTGCTTAAACATTTAGGCGAAAGGGAGGACTAAAGATGCTAGAGATCAGAGTCAAAGATTCGAGTGGTGCTGGAAAAGAACAGGTCAGGCAGCATCCAAGGAGCGGTCAAATCGATGTTTCGGGCAAAAGCCCTTTATCAGATCCAGGGCTTTTGCCCGAAACATAGATTTTCCTGCTCCTTGGATGCTGCCTGACCTGCTGTGCGTTTCCAGCACCACTCGAATCTTACTTAAATAGCCTCAGGATTAAAACTTCCATATTATTTTAATTATAGAGTCAGAGATATACAGCATGGAAATAGACCCTTCGATCCAACCCGTCCATGCCGGCCAGATATCCCACCTGCCAGCACCCGGCCCATATCCCTCCAAACCCTTCCTATTCATATACCCATCCAAATGCCTCTTAAATGTTGCAATTTTACTAGCCTCCACCACTTCCTCTGGCAGCTCATTCCATACACGTACCACCCTCTGCATGAAAAAGTTGCCCTGTAGGTCTCTTTTATATCTTTCCCCTGTCACCCTAAACCTATGCCCTCTAGTTCTGGACTCCCCCACCCCAGGGAAAAGACTTTGTCTATTTATCCTATCCGTGCCCCTCATGATTTAATAAACTTCTTATAAGGTCACCCCTCAGCCTCCGACACTCCAGGGAAAACAGCCCCAGCCTGTTTAGCCTCTCCCAATAGCTCAAACCGTCCAACCCTGGCAACATCCTTGTAAATCTTTACTGAACCTTTTCAAGTTTCACAACACCTTTCCGATAGGAAGGAGACCAGAATTACACGCAATATTCCAACAGTGTGTCACTCTCAATCTTAATGAAGAATTCTGCTTTATTATGATCTTGCACTGCAATGTTGCTAATTAATCCTCTGTGGGCGGCACGGTGGCACAGTGGTTAGCACTGCAGCCTCACAGCGCCTGAGACCCGGGTTCAATTCCCGCCTCAGGCGACTGACTGTGTGGAGTTTGCACGTTCTCCCCGTGTCTGCGTGGGTTTCCTCCGGGTGCTCCGGTTTCCTCCCACAGTCCAAAAGATGTGCAGGGTCAGGTGAATTGGCCATGCTAAATTGCCCGTAGTGTTAGGTAAGGGGTAAATGTAGGGGTATGGGTGGGTTTCGCTTCGGCGGGTCGGTGTGGACTTGTTGGGCCGAAGGGCCTGTTTCCACACTGTAATGTAATCTAATCTAATAATACAATACCCAGTCTAGGAGGCTTACTCTCTAGTTGGCTCAACATACTGTTCAAGGAAACCATCTCTCATACAGTCCAGGAAATCCTGCTCCATCATATTGTTATCAGTTTGGTTCATCCAGTTAGTACGTAGATTGAATTCATCCGTAATAACTGCTGTACTCTTGCTGCATGCATCTCCAATTTCCTGTTTGATACAGACTCCAACATCACAACTTCTGTTTGATGGTCTGCACACAATTCCCACTAATGTCTTTTTCCCTTCGGTGTTCCACAGCTCCACCCATATTAATTCCACATCGTCAAGATTCATGCTCCCCCTTACTACTGCATTAATTTCTTCCTTAACCAGCCATCTCCCTTCCCATCTATCTTTCCTGAAAATTGAACAACCATGGATGTTGAGTTCTCATCTTTGGTCACTCTGGAGCCAAGTCTCTGTGATGCCAAATACATTATATCCACTAATAACTGTTAGCACAGTTGCATCCACCTTGCTCCAAATGCAGCTCACATTGAGACACAGAGCCCTCAGGCTCAATTGGTTTTTGGACATTTATGGCCCTTTCACTGTTGTTGCGAAATGTGACAGTTGTTGATTTGAGTCTTTGGTTTCTCTGCCTTCCACATTTCCCCTTACTGACCTTTGTTTTTGTACCCACTTTACTTCCCTCCGACTTCCTACATTTGTTCCGATCCCTAGCCACGTTAGGATAAATCCTTCCCAATAGCATGAGCAAACACCCCAGCTGGTTCCAATCCTGCCCAAGTGCAGACCGCCTGGTTTGTATTTGTCTCTCATCCCCCAAAACCAGTTCCAATGTCCCAAGAATCTGAATCCCTTCCTCTCGTAATACGCTTCAATTCATGTATTCACCTTAGCTTTCCTGCCATTCCTACTGACTCGCGTGTGGGAGCGATAGCAATCCTGAGATTACCACCTTTGAGCTCCTACATTTTAGTTTAACTCCTACCTCTCTAAATTCAGCTTGTAGGACCTCATCCTTGTTTCCAAAACATATTAAACGAAGTCTCATGTATACGTTAACCTTTGTTTAACCTCAAGGGCTCCCAGCCTCATTCCTGATAAAGGGCTTTTGCCCAAAATGTTGATTTTTCTGCTCCTCAGATGCTGCCTGACCTGCCGTGCTTTTCCAGCACCACTCTAATCTAGACTTCATTTAATAGAACATGCTCTCGGTTTGGTTTCACGTGCCGCTTTAAGAAATTTTGTCAAAAGCATTTTATGAACTATTTATCTAGGTTATTGTCAATTTGAGTCTAATTTATGTGAAGTTGAAAATTACGCATGTTTGTCATCCCTTCATAAGAACCCAATGTGTCTTATGTATTTATCCTAATGGTGATTAATGCTTAGGGTAATATTAATGCCTGGAGACCACTTCCACTGGCAATTCAGTACATTTCCTGGTCTCCTGAACCAAGTCCATCTCTAACTTTTGCATCAATGACATCTCTGATCATCAGCACAATCCCCTCAACCTTTATCCACTTGCTATTCTTCTTGAATGACAGGTACCTCAAATCAGAACACAGTTCTCATAATTCTGATCCAGACCTCCACAGCCGCAATCAAATAATTTCATTTACTTCGATGTATACAGTCAATTCATTTACTTTCTAATCAATGTTACGTGCATCTAGATACAGAATTTCTAGTTATCTCTTTTGTAAAATCCAAGTCTTGGCACTTGGTGGCATCCACGTAACAGAACAGAAAGCCTACAATTCGGATCTTCATTTCAGGTTTAATAATGTACTACTGTCCCACTATGTGAAAGTGAGTTCCAAACATCTACCATGCTGTGTGTAGAAGTGCTTCCTAACATCTCTCCTGAATGGTCTAGTCCTAGTTCTCAGAATGTCCTCTAATTTTAGAATCCATAATAAGTCAAAACAAGGTAGATAAAACTGGCTTTTCCTGTTCATATCTTGACTTCAATCAGATCACCCCTTAATCTTCTGAATGGTTAGCCTAATTTGCATAATCTCAATTTAACCTCTGAAGTCCAAGTATCATTCTTCTAAATGTATATTGTACTCCATCCAATATAATATCCTTTCTAAAGTAGTGTCCAGATTTACTCATAGTATTCTAAGTGGGGCCTAATCCTGTCCTTATATTACAGTCCTCTAAAACGTGACAGTTTTAGCTACATTTATTTTCTACAACTGTTCATGGCATTTTAAATATGAACCTTTAAAGATGGTACCTGAACCTTCAACCCTTGGAACATTCAATGTTCATTAATTTCATTCTGAAAAGTGCCCTGATCCATCTTTTATTCCCTATTCAAAACGTATAAACTCACTTGCTTACATTAAACTCCATCCGGACAGTGTCAGATAAATGGACAGTTTTGCCCATTTATCTGACACATCAACATCGACAATGCTACCTGACTTTGTCATCAGCAAATATGCATGGATAATAGCATAGCAAGTGATATAAGTTATTAATAATGTGACTAGTTATGTCATCAGCAAACTGGAAGATACTATATTTAGTTCCCTCAGCTAAACCAATAGCTGGAGTCCTAACACTGAATCCTGCAGTACCTCACTGGTCACCATCTATCACTTGAAAAATGGCTCATTTGTTCATACTTGGTTTCCTGTCTGCCAACCAGCTCTCTATCCATGTTCATACACTACCCTCAATCCCACATGCTTTAATTTTACATGCTAATCTCTGTGGATCCATACCCCTTCAACTCTAATTCCATCAAAACATTCCAGTAGATTTGGCAAGCATATTTCCCTTTCCTAAATCCATGCAGACTATCCAGCCTGGTCACTTATTCCCAAGTGCTCTGCCATTGAATCTTTCAGAATGAACTCAAATTTTCTCTTTGGATGGCAGGCTAAACAGTCTAATTTCCTGTTTTCTCACTGCATCCTTTTTTCAATAGTGGGATTATAATAGTTATACACCAACCATAGGAGCTCTCCAGAGTCTACAGAATCTTGAAAGACCATCAATGCACCCACTACTTCTAGGGCCACTTCCTTAAATACTCTGGAATATAGATTATCAGGCCAAAGGGATATATTGGTCTTTAATCTAATCAATTTTGACATAATTTCTATACTAATTCAGATAATATTTAAAATGGACAGAATAAAAGAGATACATAACTTTGATAACATGGTAGCAGCATTTGACAACTTCTTTAAATCAGGTACTAACCATAAAAATGGAGAAAACAGGATTTTAATGAAGACTACTCCTTCCTGGAAAACCTGACAACTTTAAGTGATCTTTTATACAATTGATTATGGTGATTTACAATCAGAACTAATTCAAGAAATATTTCATTCATCTCTCCCAAATAAGTATAATCAGTGGAACTCACATTGGAAAGGACTATCCGGATAGTGGAAAAGCTGAAATTCAAAAAACAGCTCGAGGTGGTTATGGGAACACAAAACTAACCTAGCTCAAGATGATAATCAGCCATTATCAACTTTCTACAGTATAACAATATCAAACATCACTGGATAGACCAATTCAAATTCCTTAAACCCTTTGATGCTTGAAGTTACTATTGCAGTTATGGAGTTTAAAAAATTAGAAACAAACTTTATAGAGTTTTATTATGTCAATGAAACTTCTGTAAGAACGTGGGAGACTAAGTAGGAGTCAAAACCACCAGTGAATCACAATTAAATAACATTAATGTACACAAAGAGGTTAGTACCTTAAAGCATCCATCTTTGGAAGAAAAGCTAGATTACTAATACAAGGATGATATGCCATCTTTGGAACAAAGAAATCACTTCTCTTTAGGTATAATAGGCAAGTCATCTATACCAGATATAACCCAGATCATACAGGTTAAAAGTCATTCAAAATGATTCACTTGACACCAGGGATAATCTTGGGCAAACAGAATCAAAACTGTAATCGCCTAAATGTGGGGTACTCACAGCACATTATTCAAAGTCAAAAATAACACTGTCAGTACTTGAGAGACCTATATTACAGTAGCTTCTCATTCTTGAGAAAAGCATGATGCACAGGGTATCATTAGCTTTAGACTAACACCAGCAAGACAACTGTTGGCAGTCAATCTACCCACTATAAGAATTGAGGCCCAATTGAGTTGTCCATTGCTGATGAATGTGTCAAGAAATTAAGAGTATTTGACATTTTTAAGAGTTGTACTGGTGTTGAAGCAATTGTGATTTGACTGTCCACCACCACTCATCTCAGGCTGGGAGCCTTCTCATTGCTCTCCTCCTACAGGCTGGGCACTGTGCAAAGTGCATCTTACTGATCAGTTCTGCAGCTTGTCTCATCTACAGTGTTAACCAAGCCCAAGAGTGTGTCACTACTTCTGCCTCAGACTGAGGGATCTAAGAGCTCTGCCATCATACTCTAACCATACAACATAGAAGAGAATCTATCCTCCTTCTGGTAAATAGCAGTCTTTAGGTATTTACATTATATAGGTAGGGGAGTATAAGGCAGCACTCCTCATGCCCTGTAGACTCTATCCTAGTTCCAAGTGTGCTCCTGTATATCAGCAGGCATCACAAATGACACATGCTATTCATTAGCATAATGGTTTGCCTATAATCCCACAGCAACTACAAGAGTCTCTTCTAATTAGTAACAGTGGACACGCTCCTGAGGCTAGAGTGCTGAAAGGACCTCAGGGTCCTTTTCCCTCAGAGTTGTAAACTCAGTTTCAAATATTTATCCAATTTTCTTTTATAAGATGTGACATCTGTCTTAATCACTTGCTGTGATAAGTATTCATGCTCCAAAAATGCTTTGCTTTCCTTATTCTGAAATGCTGCCTTCACTTTCAAGGATTTTTTTAAAGCAATGGCCCTTTCCTCAACTCGACAACTACCATTCTATTGAAATAGTTCCTGACTAAAATAAGGAGCTAAACCAGTGATCGACTGGAAATAGTTTTAGCACCTCAAGTCACTCTACACAGTTTGCACTCTCTGGCATCATATTAATAAACTTATTTTGCACGCCTCTGTTTTTGATGGCCTATCATATCCAAGATATTATACAGTACTGTAGGATTAACTGGGTCAGAAATAACAAACATGGGGTAAACAGCCATTCCCAAACTTTGTTTAATAAAAAAATGGTGTCTTTTTAGTCTTCTATTCATTGGAAAATGTGCCTGGGCCCAAAGTCTTTCTTCCCATTCCTGACATCATCCTAGTGAACCTACACACACTATAGCTTCAATATCCTTTCTATAATAAGTACACTGAACTGCAGCCTACCATGGGTTTATGCAAATTAATCATTATATCTTTATTCTTGTTCTTACTTATATAAAACTGAAAATTGATGTTGACTTATTTGTGGTTTGATCCATGTGAATTTTGAAGGAACCACTATTTAACCAAAGCCTTTGTTCATCTACCTTCAAAATCTTTCCAACAAAACTATTCATATTTCTCCTAATATAGACACAAAATTAGCCAAATTAAATCACATCTGTGCTTATGCAGTCATTTCAAAGGGACTGTATTAAAATGTATGGAAATTTGCATTTACCTTAATTTGATTTTTTTGAAACACCATAAGGTATGCATTGGGATCCACATGAATGCAAATCATATGTTGAAGCCTCATGTTAATTGAGTTAGCACCATACCAAATTATAAAAAGGAATTTTGAACAAATATGCTACATCATATCAGCATCTTTGTTTCATTTTAGCTTCCTGCTGTCATGCTCAACAAGCCAATCTTACTGGATTATATGGCGATGCAATGACAAACTTATCACATCTGGTTTTATGTATGAACTGACAGGAAAATAGTTGGGCTCATGGAGTGGAATCAGAGTTGCTAAATGCCCAAAATAATAAAACTTTAAAATACCAAACCCAAAGATAATGCAAGTTTTTGTTCTTTGTAATTTTTAAGAAAAAGCGACACCTGTGAAACAGAATACAGGTAAAAAATAATGATATTTGTAAGTGATGAAATCTGATCTCCAATGCAAACAACTTATTCCGGATAGGATCATTTCATTGAATTTTGTTAAAAAATACATATTTCACAGTGACATGTATAACCTTCAAATCCAACAAACTGGGGATGATATTTGTAATTGGGAACAGCCATGACAGTTCAGCAACACATGCCTGCCAGTTCCAAGGAATTATCTGCCAACATTAGGCAAGATTTCAAGGACCATTGAATCTCCTGTTCTCATGGCTCGAGTCACCATACCACAGTACATGTGATGATGTTAATTTCAGTTTAAAGTGCAGTTCAAGCATTTAAAATAGCACCATGAAAGACTCATTTCGCTGAGTTTTGCCAACTTAGAAGTCACTAAATGCTAAAATTATTAATTAATGCTCAATATATTTTAAGCATTTAATCTCAAATCTATAAATCATGCTGATGCCATGTACAAATTAATATCTTGAGACAGACATCATAGAGATAGAGAGACAAGTGTGTAGCATGTCAAAAGAGACACACCAACTCTGTATGCACAAGTCCACACTGAGGAATTGCTGGACATGTGGCGCCATGTACAAGGTTTCGTTTTTCAAATGAGTGCATTCATTTAAAGCATCAAGTGTATCATAATTTGATCTGAAGTTTGTGTTGAAATGAAGCTATTATGAATAAGAAATTTACAACTTTAACTTGTTATTTTACATATTAGACTATGAAGATAACACTTCCCTTAACAGGATTTCCAATACTGATTTTGTTTTCTGCTGAAAACTATATGAAAACTACAGTGCAGGTGCAAAATATAAATCTTAGCGATTTGCTATATGCTTTAGAATTTTGCATTGAGTCTTAAACATATTAAAGCTTAGACTTTAAAACTTAATTGTAGGTTTTAATCTGGTACGTCATTAATCCCAATTGACAAGTATATACAATAGTATGAATCAGAAATGACCCAATCAAAATGGGTACTTTTAAGAAATACGGTTAAATTGTAGTTTTGTATGAATCAAATCTACAGTTCTCTCACCATTTAATTATTTTAATCTTGGTTTATTCAAATACACTCGACTGAATCAAATTACCATCCAAGAGGTTCGGTACCTCTCCCACCCGATCTATTACAAAATTATTTCAATAAAAGTATTTAGATTGTATAAACAAATCCTACCTTTTAAAAGGACCGAAATAGGAAAGCACACGAGCAGTTGCTCATATCTGATGAGAGCTTTCCCCTGAAGTCGCAACTAACAATCCAAAAACATCAGGCACAAGAACTCCAACCTGCCTGTGCTATTATAATGCATTGCAGGCGCTACCACGGTAACAGGAAAAAAAAGCGAGGCAGCTGCCAAGATTAGTTCTTTAGACTTCAAGGAGTCCAAAATCAGTATAGAGTAGAAAAAGACAAGATATTCAGTGCAAGCTCTTGTGTTGTCCATTCGCTCAAGGCTACACAAGTCACTGCCGAGTTTCAGCTTTACAACTTTAAAATTTGCAGTTACAGCAGCGAGAAAGAATTCAGTCTTTCCAGATAAGAAACCAAACGGATATGCTTGAAAAAGGGTGTGTACGGGGACCGGGGGAAGGGGGGGGGGGGGGAGGGAGGGAGGTAAGGGGAGAAGTGTGATGTGACATACATATGGAATGAGCATTAGAACAATACTGGCAGACCAGCCAGCCAACAGCACTCTGGGCAGCTGTATTCAGAAACTGAACCTCACAGCACTGGCAGGGAAAGAGAAAAAAGTTACCAAGGTCAAATAAACGAAAAAGACAAAAGGATTCTGTCACACATTCTAAGTAAAAACTCACCAGAGCTCTGCCACATGGACAGAAGCTGCTCACATTCATAAAGATTAACAGAGTTTGATTATTAGACAGTGCTGCCTCTTAGCTTTAAGGTTTTTATTTTGCTGAGCATTTAAGTCCCAAGAGTTTTCAATTCCAGTTGGACCCAATTAACACCATGACCAGCCACCCCCTCCTGGCTATCTTCTTTTCATGAACAATGTATTTCATCTTTATGCTTGACAAAGACAGTTTAAGATTCGTAAATTACCAACCAGTTTTAATTCGAAAAACACTCATTTCATTGTTCTAAAACCTACATTGAAGCATCGTGCAGAACAAGTGATTTATGAAGTTAAACATCTCAATCCACATATAAAAGATTGTAACATACCTTTAACCATTCTTAACCTGCAAGAAAAAAAACACTTTCACTGTGATGAAAGAAGGCAACCAATACGTGCAATAGAATCTTTGCCACGCAGGATGTGTGCGTGAAATGTAACCAGGGGACCACGAGGGTTAAATTAACAAGTCTTATTAGGCAATGCAGCCTAAGGGCATGTTCAAATAAATTCCCCTCCCCCTTTCTAATACAGCCAGTGCTCTGGCTTGCTAACAGCTTTAACATTCCCTGAAACCCATAATGAGCATCAACCACAGCCTGTTCAGCAGAGCTTGTTAAAGACAATAACTGGTAGTGAATGGCCAGATACACATTTGAATGTGACAAGATAGGAAGCCACGAGCTCCGCCCTCCAGGCATGCTTTGAGATTACACTGGAATATCGGATGCTCTCAGTCAATTTATCAATGGAAGTGCACAGTTATTTTGGACCGATTTGTATCGGATCTGTTTGAAATAAAAGTGGAAATAAATTGGACGATTATCAACTGCAACAGATATCCGAAAGAGAACATTAAAGAAATATATTAGAATTAACAATAAAAATAATTTGCACTTGCGTAGCATGCAAGGGAACTCGGTGTGAAAGCGCGGTTTATAATTAAAGTAAAACCAATCTGGTATAAGCGCTCCATGACAGGTAATCCTTCTCTTGAGCAAGTCCTTCATAAATCATGAGTGCTTTAATGTACATGCCGTGTGTGCGCGCAGTAAAGGAGACAGAGGACGTCTAAAACAGAGAAAGAAATAACTCTTCCCCCTTTCCCCTCCCCACGTCTAAATGGTACTCCATTGTTCATTCCCCATTGATATGTTGCAAGGTGCAAAGGAATTTGAGTCATCTACTCATGTTTCGTTATATATGTCAATAATTTGGAGAATTTAAAGATAGAGATACAAAATGCATTGTTTTAAACAGCTATCAAACGGACTTTGTAATTTTATTTTTAAAACCACAATTATAGATTATTTCTCAATCTCCATGGTAACATTTTAAGCAGTTTTAAATTGTATTCGCGATCAAAGTCCCAGGGTTCAACACAAAGCTTCTAATTAGGAAAGCTCAAGGTGATCACGTGCATAGAACTTTAACATTAAAAATTGTTTTTTCTAGTGCCTCCATTTCTCCCCCATAACAGGAACGAACACAATGCTTGTACAACTAGGTGAGAAATTACATAGTCAAACTGTTAATAAAACAAAATTGCGAATCCACATTGAACATGGCACTGCAGAAATGTGTAGTATATAAAAACTTGGAAGTTTTCACTATGGACATAACCTTCCACTCCCAGAGATGGCCAGCTTAGAGTCAAGGAGGGTAACTGGTGAGGCACACTAAATCTGCCACCTTCCTGCCTCCACCAGAATTAAGTTCCGATCAGAAAGGTACATAGAAAGGCACATAAAATCAACCCTTCACCCAACTTACAGTCAAGGTCTTCAGAAGTAAAGACAACATTACGGTCTGAGCTTGTGACCGCTGGGAACCATCTCACTACTAGTGGACAGTTACCAAGGTGTTCATGATAGCTGTCATTTTGGAGCAGCTTGTCACCTTGGGAATGTGTACTGTTACTCAAAGACAAAGGCAAACAATGCTTGGTAGAGTCCCTGGACATCAGGAAGCTGGGTGGCCCTGAGATGAATCGCCAGATAATAGTTAGGATCATCGTTACAATGTATGCTACATGGAGATGTTGGGGGAAGTGGTGCTCAAATGCAGTGACAGTAGAATCAGTGACCTTCTAGGTTCCATTGCATCCAAGGACTGGTTTCTATAACTGCAACCGTGGCCTACCTTAAAGCAAACCAATCTTAAAAAGGAGACTACAAGCAAGCATTAGGTCCTTCAATTGCATATACTGAGGGCCCATTTGAAGTGTGGAGGTAAACACCATACTAGTCCTTATTCAATATGGTGTGCTACACACATCTAGCCTGAAATGTACTGGCATGTTGGGGCCCTAATATTTTGAGGAGCACCCTAAAATCAGGCACTTCAGTCCAATTTTGTGGCCCACATTTCAGTGCTAGAGGAAAAGTCATGTTACAAACTTCCTTTTTGTTCAAAATTGTTTTCTTGTTCTGTTGTTCAAAAATTGCAAAAAACTATTTGTCTTAGCTGTTCTGAAAAACGTGGATGAAATCTTAAAAATGGCAATAAAATAAAACCAGTTCTTTAACATAAAAAAAACTCGCAGATTTACATGTAAAGAATTTCAAACCAATTTGATTTGTCCAATGTACAAGATGATTAAAATCAGTCATTATCTGGTATCTTACTATCACCCAATTATTTGTTAATTTATGCTCTGCTATGTGTAACTACAGCTTGAGGACCTATAAAAAAATTCTTTCAACAGTGACTTCTTACAGACATGCAAAATTTACAAAATGCTAGACAGGATAAATACATAAAGGATATTCCTCCCAGCTGACGGTCAAGGAGGGGATAAAATCTCAGCATAAGGAACAAGCCATTTTTAATTGAGAGGAGGAACAATTCCTTCCCTCAGAGGACAATGAATCTTTGGAATTCTTTATCCCAGAGGTTCAAAGCTCAGTCGAGTATAATCAAAATATAGATTGTATCGGCATATCGAAAGTTATCAATTAAAAGAAATATGGGGATGATGCCACACATGGAATTCAGGTAGATGATCAGCCACAACCGAGAAAACTCAAGCTTGTTCTGCCATGTTCTTAAATATTAATGACTTGCCCATCAATGTATAGAAAAATGTATCACATTTATATCTGTGCTTTCTTTTCATAAACAGTACACCTCCAATATTTCTCATTGACTATATCCATCAGCAAATTCAAATGCCAAGAGCTGAATATGGTGTAAATGTTATATAACGTGGCATTTATTGTCATTCAAATATAAACTTTTTTTATACATGAAGGTACAATAAAATATGCTGCAATATACTGAACATTACAGGAAAGTCTGAGAGATTTCTTTTTTGTCTTGAGGTAAGATCAACAGGCAATCCACCCAAACATAATCCACCTTAGTCCACAAGGGCGGTTGGTATCTCTCCCTGTTCAGTACAATTGTGTATGCTATTGCTATTCTTCCTCCCATATAGCTTCTGACATTTTCCACCTGTCCAAACTTTCTTAAACCTAATCTATATTTTTTTCCTGATCCTTCACTGCTTGTCACGGCACTGGAATCTTACTGTCTTTTTCTAACATATTATATTTCAATTTCTGTTTCTTCAACTCAGCTAAAAGCTTGGAGATCCTAGCATTTCAATTTTCCTGCAGACAAGAGTATTGATTCTTCATTCTTTTCAGATGACTTTGAGGACCCTTCACCAGAGTGACATTTGAAGAGCTATAAATCCTCTTCAGCTGAAAATGGAGATTCCTACCCTGCAGTTCAAGGAGGCAATACAGCAGTGATATAAATTTAAAATAATTGAATTCTTAAATATTTAAATATTTATCCATTAAATTATATTGTTTACTTAATGACAGTTTTAAAACTAAGTGCTTTATATTCCACATATTGCCAGATTGATCCTTGGTACTACAAATGCTAAATGTTACATGAGGCAATGACTTATTTCTGCTGCAATAGCAGCTCCTGGCCTCCAGAGGATCTAGGCTCCAACACATATACAGGTAGATATGCACAGTAACAGGGAAGCTAGAGAACACAAACATTTACAGGCTATAAAAAGGCATTAAGGTTAGTTTGTAAAATATGCAAGCACAGAAAAATGCAGCATCTACAGTATGAACTGCGCTCAGTTAGGATGCTGGAATTTAAATATTAACTGACCTTCAAGCTTTGATTTTGACATGGGGATAAAAGTTTCTTAACTGTACTGTTAAAAGGCACATCCTGATGTGATGACAAAATCATGATGGTGTCAATGTAAATGTCCATGAATGGACCATTTCACTTAAGTGATACTGCTTGGGTTGAAAAGAAAATGCACGTTGGTGGAGAAATAAGGACAAACCTTAAAAATGATAAAAATAAGAATCGCTCACATAATAGACATAATTTAACAAAGCTCCCGTATAGGGAAAATATGCAGCAAATTAGAAAAGTTGAAATATTAGCAGATAGGTCTCTAAACTGGTAAAAATCATTCCATAGCTTAAATCAGTCACTGATGTTTTATGCAAGCTGTATACTCATTTCTATTGCATAATTAAGGAGAACATAAGCACAAAGAAAAGTAGCTGCACTACAATTGTCCCCTTCTGTTTCATACAGATTGCATTTATAATTTCTCTTACGGAATTTTTATTGAAAACTGTTTTGCTATTATCAGCAAAACTGTTTATTCATTAAAAATTAGTGAAAGATTGTTTCACGAAGGAAGAGCTGCAGGGATGGTGTCCACTAGAAACAGTGGCCCAAAAATCTAATTTATGACTGTTTTAAAAGACAGATAGCTTCTAATTACTGTGAAGATATGATAATTTAATACTTCCAGACAGGCAGTCTTCTCACTGATCCCAAGAACACTACCATTTTTCATCACTTTTAGTTAAAGACGTTGCCTGAGCAACAGCAGCAGAACAGTTATTCAGTAAAGTGTGGTGGTAATTCTAATTAAGAAGACTTTCAAATGACATATATACAACCTCAATCATTTTAAAGTAGCTACTGAAGTTGAACGTTCCCTTTTTACTTCATACAGTCATTACTGCAGTGTTAGGAGAATCTCTGGCACTACACAGAATGAACCCCAAAAAAAACTATCATGCTGTCATGGAACTGACCTTCTTAGCCATTGTTAGAAATCCCTGTTCACAATGGTAGCTTGTTTTCCTTGGTGCACTAATAACCAAGCAGACTGTTCAATGTTGTCCAGTATAAAATCTCTCTAAAATAAATACTTTTAATTTTATTTGATGATGAATTTCTTGCAAACATGAATAACCTATCCTACTTTTCATGCAACCATGATCGTGAGCCTTTAATTTTCATTCTTTATTGACACTTTTCAGTATTTAACAAGGTCCACGTATGTTCAACACCAATTCTGGGGAGACAAAAACTATGAACTAACTATGGACAGTCAAAGACAAGGCATATGACCCAAAATAAGTATGGGGACCTAATCGAGTCCTGGTGTACTGATTTGAATGGCCAATTTTCCTGCATCCTGGGATTCTTCAAAATCCAGAGTCAAAGACTTTGGAGAGTTCTGACTTACAAGAATTGTTAGAGGAAATGATGCATGGAAAAATCCTCAAGCTCCTGAATAACTATATTACTAACCCCACATGATTACAATCCCCAAATGCCCTTACTACCTCCCAATCAGACAAAACTTTACCACAGGACATCTGATTCTCTACCTCCAATCCCCCTTATAGGATCTTAAATGCTGATTTATGAACTTCACTCTCCAAATACCCTTCAACTCTTGAACTTCCCAATAACCTGATCTGAACAGACCTCACCAGCCTATCCAGATTATCCACTTACCTCATCCACTCTTATGCACCTTTGTATGTATTCACACAGACACTGTTTAAATGTCCCAGGCTTTTCAATTTTTTCATGAACACTTGACAGAATATAGGAGCTTATGCCATGAACAAAGGGTGTAGGACTTCTGTGCAAATACCATTTGCTGATGTCTCAAAGGTTTCTTGCATTGACTAAATTCTGCAGGATCTTGCATCAGAAGATTGGCCAGGGAAATTGGAGGACGGTAAGTGGATAGAAATTCTTTTTGATCATAGTTGGAAAGTGGGGTTTGGGCCAAGATATTTAACTCCTGTAGAATATGTAATCAAGTATTTTTTCTTGACTTTTAACCAAGACAAATGTTTGACTTCCAACACAAAATCCCAAGAAAATCTAAAATAAAAGTGGTTCATATTTCTTGCTTCTCAGATTATTCCCATTCTTTCAAAACAGGATTTATGAATATTAGCCAAAAAGAAAGAGAAACAGCAAAATTAAAGCTCTGTAAGATCACCAAAGTTTCCCAAGTCAAATCAGAATGCCAGTGTTTTGCATATTCAGACCTAGAATTAATTAGCTTATCATCTGAACTGTGAGCAAGCTGAATAGTACTTGCTTTATGGGGAAGCATTGGGAATTACCACCCTTAATAGATAAATCATAATGCATTGGAGAGAGAGGTCAGGCTAAGTTAACAATAGAGAAACACAAACAACAGGTACCATACAACTGAACAGTGCTCCACAACAGAGTAGCTATCTTGGCAGAGGCTGTTCACAATCAGCAGGGAAGCTATCACTGAGGTGAACCATCTGATTGGTGAACACCTGGAAAGACAGTCAGCCATCTGTTTTACACAATTTGTATTAGTGAAGGGACCACCATTTGTTTCAACTATGTCACAAGGGCCTTCCAGGTCATGTAGGAACCAGTTTTCTTTTCTCCCTGCACCATGCTATAAAATAATTACAGGCTGGAAGATACAATAAAAGTGATGGCATTTTATCTACTGTTTCAGCACAGTTAATACTGTTAATACAGTTAATATTGACTGTTTATGTACCTTTGTTACTATGTGCTCTCTTTATTTAGAAGTACCACTGGCAGATTGCTGGAAAACCCCAACTGCAAATAATATTCAAGTATCTGTGTGAAAATACCACAGACAGGATCGATCCTGTACCAATCCCAACAAAGGTCTAAAGTAAAGTTTCCTCTCAAAATTTGCCTGGAGGGTCAGAATTCTGTCCAGAATTTGCCTGACACAGAGCTCTGGTTGAGCAGACCAGGACAACACTTTGGCAGTTTGACAGGATCTATGGCATTCTTGGTAACATTTATAACAATTAGATTGACACTTCTTTGATAGCTAAGTATTGTGATCTGCAGTGGCGCAGAGTGTCATTATGGAATTTCTGCTGCAGATTGAAAGTGGTTCAACTAAAGCCTGTGTTTACATACCCAGCCCTGCCATATCTCCACTAGTCATTAAATGATTCTATCATTGGTTCACCTTTATCTTGTCCATCAACCATTTCCCCTTTCCAGCATCCATAGCAAAATCTCCTGTTGCACTTTGTTTTACTTTGTTGATACTTAAATATTTTTAACTAATCCATCCAGACATATTGAAATATTTATGGCAACCTGAAGTTAATAAGGACTGCAGATGCTGGGAAGTCAGTATCAATAAAATGTGGAGCTGGAAAAGGCACAGCAGATCAAGCAGTATTAGAAGAGCTGGAGAGTAATTTAGGGCACACATGGGACTTCAATCCAGGCACTCTGGCCGAGGCAGGAACACCACTATTGTCTCAGAAGAGCCCAGTTACTGTTATGTGTGTAACTTTGCTGGTGTCTATTTCACATGATGTTGTGAATGATTATGGTTATTAATGAACAATTTCAAATTGATCAGGTTAGACTCAATCTAGGACACAAGCTATATATGATAAATAATAACCAATTAATTTGTTTCCTATACTCTAATTGCATAAATTATATATCTGTGCATATTATTTGTAGAATATGAAACAGATCTGCATTATTCTTCAAACTTCATGGTGTTTCTCTCTTTTCAAGTTCTCCCTCAAGACCAAGTGTTGGTCTTAACTGAAGTGATATTAGAGGCTGAGAGGTAATTATGACTGAAACACAAATGTACTTCAATCCCCATCTTAAGATCTTACAATTTAGTAATAGAAATACATTGTGTCCATGACAAGATACAAATGTGAGACAAATCCTACCATAAATGATGGAGCTGCAGTATCTCCATTAGCAATAGAGCAAAAATTAAAAACAGATACAAATTTACATGATAAATATCAATACAGATTTTTGTGTGGAAGATTGACAAGAAAAACAGGCAAATTCCACATTTCATTGATAATTTATTCACCAGTAGGAAATTTGTTGTTTCACCTTTTCTATTTCTTCTCAATTTAAATATTTCTGAGCTATCTTTAACATCTCCTTTATTTACATCACAGGTTCTAATTTTACATTAACAAGGCCTGCCTTTGTGACTCTCGCTAATTTCAAGCAACTTCAGAGAAAAATTTCACAAACTCAATCATGTTAATTCTGTCATTGGTATTTTTTGGAACTCCGTCTTTGTACAATGATGATTCTTTTATGTTGCTTCACTAGAATGGAAACCAGCAACTCAAACTTTGTTCTCTACAGATTTCTCAGCTTATGCATTTCTTTTATGATTAGATACAAGAAATGTGCTGATAATCAAGTCCTTCCAATTGGAGTCATAACATTAGTACAAATAATTCGATTCAATCACAAAAATGGCCAATTGTTTCTCTTTTTAGCCAGCATGGACATGCAAAAGAGAAATCATGCTGGTCAAATCTACTGGGATTTTCAAGGATATAACTAATAAGAGTTGATAACAGGGAGCCAGTGGATGTCGTTTACTTGAACTTTCAGAAGGCTTTCAAAGAAGCTCCATCTAAGGGATTAGCATGTAAAATTAAAATACATGGGATGAGGGGTGGTATACTGACATGGACAGAGAACTGCCTGGTAGAGACATTGAAGAGTAGAAATAAATAAGTCCTTTGCTGAGTAGCATCCAGTGACTAATAGAGTACAACAAGGATCAAATGCTTGAACCCCAGCTATTCACAATATTTATTAATGAATTACTGTTATGTTTTGTTAAATTGGATAATCTTGCATTTGTCCATATTGTGCTGCATCTGCCATACTTTACCCATTTGATCAACTTTGAAAACTTTGCTGGTGTCTATTTCACACGATCGTGAATGATTATGGTTATTAATGAATAATTTCAAATTGGTCAGGTTAGACGTAATGTAGGACACAAGCTGATATATGATAAATAACCAATTTTTTTTTCCTATACTCTAATTGCATAAATTATTTACCTGTGCATATTATTTGTAGAATATGAAACAGATCTGAATTATTCTTCAAACTCCATGACGTTTCTCTCTTTTGAAATTCTCCCTCAAGTGTTGGTCTTAACTGAAGTGATATTAGAGGCTGAGAAGCAATTGTGACTGAAACACAAATGTACTTCAATCCCCATCTTAAGATCTTACAATTTAGTAATAGAAGTACATTGTGTCCATGACAAGATACAAATGTGTGACAAATCCTACCATAAATGATGGAGCTGAATGAATTAGATCAGCGTACTAAATGTAATACCTCCAAGACTGTAGAAGACAATGCTGGGTGGGAGGGTTGAGTGAGAGTAGGATACAGGGATGTTTCAGTGTGATTTGGATAAGTTGATCAAATGGATAAAGTATGGCAGATGCAGCACAATGTGGACAAATGCAAGATTATCCAATTTAACAAAACAAAGGCAGATTAACTGAATGGTAATAGATTGAGGAAGGGAACAATGCAACAAGGCCTTTGGTCCTAGTACACCAGTAACTGAAAGTAAGCATGCAGGTGTAGCAGTGAAGGTGGTAAATATTATTTTAGTCTTTGTAGCGAGTAGCTTCAAGAACAAGAGCAGGAAGGTCTCGCTGCAGTTATACAGGCTCTTGGTGAGAGCACACCTCGAGTAGCATGTGCAGTTTTGATCTCCTTATCTGAGAAAGGATATTTTAGCTATGGAGGGAAAATAACAAATGTTTACTAGACAGTCCCTAGAAAAGCAGGATTAACAGATGGAGAGATTGGATTAGTTAGGGACTATATTCACAGGAGTAAAGAAGAATACAGAAGGACGTCCTGGAAACCTATAAAATTCGAGCAAGACTCTAGGGAGAGGCTGAACAGGCTGGGACTGTTTTCCCTGGAGTGTCAGAGGCTGAGGGGTGACCTTATAGAGGTTTACAAAATTATGAGGAGCATGGATAGGATAAAGTGACAAAGTCTTTTCTCTGGGGTTGGGGTGTCCAGATCTAGAGGACATAGGTGTAGGATGGGAGGGAAAAGATATAAAAGAGACCTAAGGGACAACCTTTTCACGCAGAGGGTGGTACGTGCATGGAATGAGCTGCCAGAGGATGTGGTGGAGGCTGGTACAATTGCAACATTTAGGAGGATTTGGATGGGTATATGGATAGAAAGGATTTGGAGTGATATGGGCCGGGTGCTGGCAGGTGGGACTAGACTGGGTTGGGATAGCTGGTCAGCAGGGACAGGTTGGACCAAAGGGTCGATTTCCATGCTGTACATCTCTATGACTCTATAACTCAATAGGTAAATGCATGAAACATGTTCGTGATGAACTGGGAATCTAGAAGGGTAATCCAAGATGGAGAATGAGAAAAATTGTGGCTGTTAAGAGCTGGTCCTTTTTGGAGATATTTTCAATTTTGGGGCTGATTTTCTCAAATTCTAGGAGCAGTCATTCCTATATTATAAGCTGTTGCATTGTTTTGGAACTTTGGGGGGGAAAGATCAAAACAACAGGATGGCACGGAGGCTCAGTGGTTAGCACTGCTGCCTCACAGCACCAGGGTCCTGGGTTCAATTCCCACCTGTCTGTGTGGAGTTTGCACATTCTCCCTGCGTCTGCGTGGGTTTCGTCCGGGTGGTCCGGTTTCCTCCCACAGTCCAAAGATGTGCAGGTCAGGTAAATTGGCCATGCTAAATTGCCCATAGTGTTAGGTGTGTTAGTAAGGGGTAAATATAGGGTAGGGGAATAGGTTTGGGTGGGTTTCTCTTCAGAGGGGCCGGTGTGGAACTTGTTGGGCTGAAGGGCCTGTTTCCACACTGTAGAGAATCTAAACAGCACATTAAAAAAGCAGAGAGACAAAGGCAATGACCACAAGGGAGGTGAATCAAATGGAGAAATGAACCTGCACTGTTGTCATAGAGATGTACAGCGCAGAAACAGACCCCTTAGGTCCAACTCGTTCATGCCATGTCTTTCACATCAGTGATTCTGCACAGCTGATTGCCTCTACTGTTCAGTTTCAAGTAGACATCACAGTTTGTCTAAGAATAAACAAACAGCGAAACTCACAGCTGACCTTGGAGAAACCTGTGTGGGAGAGCTCACAGCAGGGGAGCAGCTAAGTGGCTAGTTTTAAAATGTAACCTTACTAGGATTTTTTTTGTAAATCTACAACAGTGAATAGAGTTGGTTTTTTTTTGATTATATGTTTTTTTATTGCAATCGGTCTCTTGATTAAATTTTAAAAATATAAAAACATAGGTACCAAGTTAAGTATTTAAATTAAGGTGGAGCAGCATTTTCAGAGCAGGAAGACTGTGCTATGTTCTGTAGATTGTTAAGGTGCAAAGATGGCCTTTAGTAGAGTGATGTGCTCTTTCTGTCAGAAGTGGGAGATTAGGGAGAGTTTCCTGGTTACTGATGATTATGTCTGCAGGAAGTGTGTGTAGTTGCAAATCCTAACAGATTGCAAGGATTGGTTGGAGCAGCAGTTACAGACAATAAGAAATTTACAGAAGACAGGGGGTTTGATAGATGGCAGTTGCAGGAAGGGAGATAAACTGAAGATACAGTCAGATGGATGGGTGAAATCAAGGAAAAGTAGGAAAGAGAGGCAGGTCATGCAGGAGTCTCTTGTGGCTTTCCCCATCTTATACAAGTATGCTGTTTTGGAAAATGCAGGGGTGGAGTAGGGAGAGGAGGTGGAAGAGGGAGATTGGAATCTGAGGAATGTAGCAGTGACAGCCAGGTTTCCGGAACTGAAAGTGCATCTAATGTAACTATGTCAGGTTAGAAGTGATCAATTGTGATAAAGGAATGTCTAGTCAGAGGCACAGATACATGTCTCTGTGGCTGACAGCGAGTCACCAAAATGTTGTGTTGCCTTCCAGGTGCCTGGAACAAGGATATCAAGGTGCGGAATACTCTCAAATGGGAGGGGGACCAGCCGGAAGTCTTTGTACACATTGGAGCTAATGATATAGGAAGTGAAAAGGTTGGGATTCGGAGGAGAGAACATAGGAAGTTAGGCAGGAATTTTAAAAAGAGATCCTCAAGGCTAGTAATGTCTGGATCACGCCTGGTGCCACAAACTACCGAGGGTAGGAAACCAGGATACAGCAGTCGAACGTGTGGCTGAGGAAGCTGGTCCAAAGGAGGAGGGTTCACATTTTTTGGATCATTGGAATCACAGAGTCAGAAAGATGTACAGCACAGAACAGACCCTTCGATCCAACTCGTCCATGCCGACCAGATATCCCAACCCAATCTAGTCCCACCTGCTAGCACCCAGCCCATATCCCTCCAAACTCTCCTATTCATATACCCATCCAGCTGCCTTTTAAATGTTGCAATTGTACTAGCCTCCATCACTTCCTCTGTCAGCTCATTCCATACACGTGCCACCATCTGCGTGAAAAAGTTGTCCCTTAGGTCTATCTTTCCCTTCTCACCCTAAACCTATGCCCTCTAGTTCTGGACTCGCACACCCCAGGGAAAAGACTTTGTCTATTTATCCAATGCATGGCCCTCATGATTTTATAAACCTCTATAAGGTTACCCCTCAGCCTCCGACACTCCAGGGAAAACAGCCCCAGCCTATTCAATTTCTCCCTAGAGCTCAAATCCTCCAAACCTGGCAACATCCTTGTAAATCTTTTCTGAACCCCTTCAAGTTTCACAACATGCTTTCGATAGGAGACCAGAATTGCATGCAATATTCCAAGAGTGACCTAACCAATGTCCTCTACAGCAGACACATGACCTCCCAACTCCTGTACTCAATATTCTGACCAATGAAGAAAAACATACCAAATGCTTTCTTCACTACCCTACCCACCTGTGACTCTACTTTCAAGGCACTATGAACCTGCACTCCAAGGCCTCTTTGTTCAGCAAGACTCCGTAGGACCTTACTATCAAGTCCTGCTAAGATTTGCTTTCCCAAAATTCAGCACCTCACAATTATCTAAATTAAACTCCATCTGCCACTTCTCAGCCCTTTGGCTCATCTGATCAAGATCGCATTTTAATCAGAGATAATGTTCTTTGCTGTCCACTACACCTCCAATTTTGGTGTCATTGGCAAACTTACTAACTGTACTTCTTATGCTCATACCCAAATCATTTATATAAGTGATGAAAAGTAGTGGATCCAGTACCAATCGTTGTGGCACTCCACTGGCCACAGGTCTCCAATCTGAAAAACAACCCTCCACCACCACCCTCCGTCTTCTACCTTTGAGCCAGTTCTATATCCAAATGGCTAGATCTCACTGTATTGCATGAGATCTAACCTTGCTAACCAGCTCCCATGGGGAACCTTGTCGAACGCTTTTCTGAAGTCCATACAGATCACATCTACCGCTCTGCCCTCGCCAATCCTCTTTGTTACTTCTTCAAAAAACTCAATCAAGCTCGTGAGACATGATTTCCCATGCACAAAGCCATTTTGACTATCCTTAAACAGTCCTTGCCTTTCCAAATACATGTACATCCTGTCCCTCAGGATTCCCTCCAATAACTTGCCCACCACTGATGTCAGGGTCACTGGTCTATCGTTCCCTGGCTTGTCCTTACCACCTTTGTTAAACAGTGGCACCACTTTAGCCAACCTCCAGTCTGCTGGCACCTCACCTGTGACTATCAATGATACAAATATCTCAACAAGAGGCCCAGCAATCACTTCTCCAGCTTCCCACAGGAGTTCTAGGGTACACCTGATCAAGTCCTGGGGATTACCCACTTGTGTTTCAAAATATCCAGCACATCCTCCTCTGTAATTTGGACATTTTTCAAGACATCACCATCTATTTCCCCACATTCTATATCTTCCATGTCCTTTTCCACAGTAAACATTGATGCAAAATACTCATTTAGTATCTCCCTTATCTCCTGCGGCTCTACACAAACGTCACCATGCTGATTTTTGAGGGGCCCTATTCGCTCCCTAGTTACCCTTTTGCCTTAATGTATTTGTTAAAAAACCCTTTGGATTCTCCTTAACTATTTGCCAAACTATCTCATGTCCCCTTTTTGCCCTCCTGATTTCCCTCTTAAGTATACTCCTACTCCATTTTAGATTACATTACATTACAGTGTGGAAACAGGCCCTTCGGTCCAACAAGTCCACACCGACCCGCCGAAGCGCAACCCACCCATACCCCTACATTTACCCCTTATGTAACACTACGGGCAATTTAACATGGCCAATTCACCTGACCTGCACATCTTTGTGATGTGGGAGGAAATCGGAGCACCTGGAGGAAACCCACGCAGACACAGGGAGAACGTGCAAACTCCACACAGTCAGTCGCCTGAGGCGGGAATTGAACCCGGGTCTCCGGCGCTGTGAGGCAGCAGTGCTAACCACTGTGCCACCGTGCCGCGTTTATACTCAAAGGATTCAATCTATCTTGTCTATACCTGACATATGCTTCCTTCATTTTCTTAACCAAACCCTCAATTTCTTTAGTTATCCAGCATTCCCTATACCTACTAGCCTTTCCTTTCACCCTGACAGAAATATACTTTCTCGGGATTCTCGTTATCTCAATTCTGAAGGCTTTCCATTTTCCAGCCGTCCCTTTACCTGCAAACATATGCGCCCAATCAGCTTTTGAAAGTTCTTGCCTAATACTGTCAAAATGAACCTTCCTCCAATTTAGAACTTCAACTTTTAGATCTGGTCTATCCTTTTCCATCACTACTTTAAATCTAATAGAATTATGGTTGCTGGTACCTCAGTCACCTGCCCTGCCTTATTTCCCAAGAATAGGTCAAGTTTTGCACCTCCTCTAGCAGGTACATACTGAATCAGAAAATTGTCTTGTACATACTTAAATTCCTCTCCATCTAAACCCTTAATACTAAGACAGTCTCAGTCTATGTTAAAATCACTACCATAACTACCCTACTATTCTTACAGATAACGGAGATCCCCTTACAAGTTTGTTTCTCAATTTCCCTCTGGCTATTAGGGGGTCTATAATACAATCCCAATAAAGTGATCATCCATTTTCTATTTCTCAGTTCAACCCAAATAACCTCCCTGGATGCATTTCTGGGAATATCATCCCTAAGTACAGCTGTAATGCTAACCCTGATCAAAAACACCACTCTCCATCCTCTCCTGCATCCCTTTCTGGAGCATTTGTATCCTGGAACATTAAGCTACCAGTCCTGCCCATCCCTGAACCATGTTTCTGTAATTGCTATGGTATCCCAGTCCCACGTTCCTAACCATGCCCTGAGTTCACCTGCCTTCCCTATTAGACCTCTTGCATTGAAATAAATGCAGTTTAATTTATCAGTCCTTGTTCTCTGCTTTGTCCCTGTCTGCCCTGACTGTTTGACTCCCTTCTTTTCTCAAGTGCACCAGTCTCAGATTGATTTCTTTCCTCACTATCTCCCTGGGTCCCACCCTCCCATCACCACACCCTTCCCAACCCCCACCCTAATAGTTTAAATCCTCCTGAGCCTGGGGTCGAAGTGAGCTGTCGAAGGACAGGTTGCACCTCAGTTGGAAGGGAACTAATATTCTCGTGGCGAGATTTGCTCGAGCTGTTCTGGAGGATTTAAGCTAGTAAGGTGGTTGGGCATTTTGGAGGGTTGGAACCCAGGAAGAGTGAGAGAAAAGAGATCAGTCTGAGACTGGTACAGTTGAGAGAACGAGCAAGTGAAACAGTCAAGGCATGCAGGACAAAGCAGAGAACAAAGTGGGACTGATACATTGAAATAAACACAATTTAGTGTAAGAGGCCTAACAGGAAAGACAGATAAACTCAGGGCACAGTTACTAACACGGGACTGAGATATCATAGCAATTGCGGAGATACGGCTTAGGGATGGACAGGACTGGCAGCTTAAATGTTCCAGGATATAGATGTTATAAGAAGGATAGAAAGGGGCGGGGGCAAGAGAGGAAGCAGGGTGGTATAATATTACAGCTAGACTTGAAGAGGGTATTCCTGAAAAGTAAGAAAGGATGATCACCTTATTGAGATTGTACTCTGGGCACATCCCCCTCCCTGTCCCCAATAGTCAGCAGGAAATTGAGAAACAAATTTGTAAGGAGATCTCAGTTATCTATAAGAATAATAGGGTGGTTATTGTATAGGATTTTAACTTTGCAAACAGACTGTGATGGAGAGGAATTTGTCAAGTGTATACAAGAACATTTTCTGATCGAGTATGCAGATGTTCCAACTACAGAAGTTGTGAAACTTGACCTACTCTTGGGAACTAAGGCAGAGCAAGTGACTGATTTATCAGTGCAGGTGCACTTTGGGGCCAGTGACCATAATTCTATTAGTTTTAAACTAGCAATGGAAAAGGATACACAGAATCTAAAATAATAAGTTCTAATTTGGAGAAAAAACTATTTTGACAGTATTAGGCAAGAAATTTCAAAAAGGGGGCAGACTTTTGCAGGTAAAAGAGTACTTGGAAAATGGGCAGCTTTCAAAAATGAGAATGAGTGTCCAGAGACAGCTCCTGTGAGAGAGAAGGGAAGGCTGGGTGTAGGGAATGCTGGATGACTAGAGAAATTGAGGTTTTGGTTAAGAATAAGAAGGAAGCATATGTCTGGTTTAGACAGGCAGAGATCAAGTGAATCCTTAGAAGATTATAAAGACAATAAGAGTATATTCTAGAGAGAAATCAGGAGGGTGAGAAGGGGACATGAGATAGCTTTGGCAAATAGGGTTAAGGAGAATCCAAAGGGATTCTACAAATATATTCAGGACAAAAGGGTAACTAGGGAGAGAATAGGCCTTAAAGATCAGCAAGGCCACTTATGTGTGGAACTGCAGATGTGGAGAGATACTAAATGAGTATTTTGCATCAGTGTTTTACTACACAGAGGAGGATATGGAAGATAGAGAAGGTGGGAAAATAGATGGTGACATTCCGAACAATGTCCATATTACAGAGGTAATGGCGCTGGACATCTTAAAATGCAAAAAGTTGGATAAATCTCCAGGACATGATCAGGTGTACCCTAGAACTCTGTGGGAAGCAAGGGAAGTGACTGCTGGGCCTGTTGCTGAGATGCTTGGATCATGGATAGTCCCAGGTGAGTTGCCGGTAGGCTAGGAGATTGGCTAAATTGGTGGCATTATTTAAGAAAGGTGGGAAGGAAAAGCTAGGGGATTATAGTCTGATGAGCCTGACATCGATGGTGCCACGTTGTTGGGAAGGAGTCCTAAGGGACAGGAATTACATGCATTTGGAAAAGCAGGAATGTTTAGGGACAGTCAACTTTGTTTTCTGCATAGAAAATCATGTCTCATAACCTAATTGAGTTTTTTGAAGCAGCAATGAAGATGAATGATGAGGGCAGAGCAGTGGACATGCTCTATATGGACTTCAGTAAGGCTTTCAACAAGGTTCCACATGGTAGACTGGTTAGCAAGGTCACATCACATTGAATGCAGAAAGAACTAACCATTTGGATACAGAACAGAAAATAGGAGACAAACGGTAGTAGTGTAAGGTTGCTATTCAGACTGATGGCTGGTAACCAGTGTGCCACAAGGATCAATGATGCGTTCAATGTCTTTTGTCATTTATATAAATGATTTGGATATGAACATAGGAGGTATAGTTAGCAAGTATGCAGATGACACCAAAATTAGAGGTATTGTAGACGGCAAAGAAAGTTACCTCAGAGTACAATGGGATCTTGGTCAGATGGGCCAATGGGCTGAAGAGTGTTAGATGGAGTTTAATTTATCTAAATATAAGGTGCTGCGTTTTGGAAAGGCAAAACAGGACAGGACTTGTATACTTAATAGTAAGGACCTGAGGAGGGTGGCAGAACAAAGAAACCTTGGAGTGCAGGTTCATAGTTCCTTGAAATTGGACTTGCAGGTCGATAGGATTGTGAAGACGGCATTTGATCTGCTTGTCTTTATTGGTCAGAGCATTGAGTATATGAGTTGGGAAGTCATATTGCAACTGTACAGAACATTGGTTAAGCCACTTTTGGAAATCTGAATACAATTCTTATCTCCCTGCTATAGGAAAGATGTTGTGAAACTTGGAGTTTAGAAAAGATTTACAAGAATGGTGCCAGAACTGCAGAGTTTGAGCTCTGGGGAAAGGCTGGGACTATTTTCCCTATAATATTGGAGGCTGAGGATTGACCTTCTAGAGATATATAAAATCATAAGAGCATGGGTAGGTTGAACAGACAAGGTCTTTTTGCCAGGGTATGCGAGTCCAAAACTAGACAGCATATAAGGTGAGAAGAGAAAGATTTAAAAGGATAATTTTTTTCCACAGAGGGTGGTGCATATATGGAATGAGTTGCCAGAGGAAGTCAAAGGATGGTACAATTAAAACATTTGAAATGCATCTGGATGGATCCGTGAATAGGAAGGATTGAGAGGATATGGGGCCAAATGCTGGCAAATGAAGCTAGGTTAATTTAGGATATCTGCTCAGCATGGGTGAATTGGGCTGAAGAGTCCAATGACTCTATAAGACGACATAACAGCACTGTTCACCTCCATCAACATCGACCTGGCAAAGGAAGCACATACCATACTTTTAGAAGCGACCATCTCACACACCCCAACCACCATCAATCACATTACCAACGAAAACATCATGAACCTGTGCCTCACCACCCACTTCACCTTCAACAACATAGTCTACAAACAAACCAACGGCACACCCATGGGATCTCCGCTAACAGGATTCATAGCGGAAGCGGTAATGCAAAGACTAGAACAAACAGCCCTACCAACCATCAAACCAAAAATCTGGGTCCGCTACATAGATTACACCTTGGTCATCACAATATGAAACAAGATAGAAGATACATTTAACATAATCAACAACACCCTCACAGGCATAAAGTTCACCAAGGAGGAAGAAACCGACAACAAATTCACATTCCTGGACGTCACAGTCGAAAGAACGGACAACGGAGAACTACAAACCTGCATATACAAAAAACCGACAAACACTGGCCAAATACTTAACTACACCAGCAACCATCCCATCACACACAAACGAAGCTGTATCAGAACACTATTCCAACGAGCCACCTCACACTGCAGCACAGACGAACTTTGGAAAACAGAGAACCACCCATACAACATATTCAAGAAGAACAGATACTCAAAAAATACAGTCCGCAGATTCCTCAAGAACAAACCATGACAAGCAGACCAAACACAGCCAGAAACCCTAACCACCTTACCATACATCAAAGAAGCTTCAGAAATGACAGCCAGACTATTAAGACCCCTCAGAATCCTAGTAGCACACAAACCCACCAACACTCTCAAATCAAGCTAACAAACTTAAAAAACCCAGTACAACCCATGGGCAAAACCAACATAGTCTACAAAATTCCATGCAAGGACTGCCACAAACACTACGTAGGACACACAGGAAGAAAGTTAGCCACCAGGATACATGAACACCAGCTCACCACAAAAAGACACGATCATAGCCCTACATACGGAGGAAAAAAACCACCATTTCGACTGGGACAACACATCTATCCTGGGACAGGCTAACCAAAGACATGCCAGAGAATTCTTAGAGGCCTGGCACTCCAACCACAACGGCATAAACAAACACATAGATCTTGATACCACCTATCAACCCCTCAGAAAACGAACAGGAAATGACATCACCACAAACCCCAGGAACCCCATCCAGGAAAAAGATATAAATAGAAAGCAGGAGACAACAGCTTCGCTTCACTTGGAGGTCGACATTTATGATGTTACCTAGCCAGGTAATGAAACGTCTGGATATCAAACCTACAGTTCAGCGAGCAAACCTACACTCTATAACAAGAGGTCACAGTCTAAGGATATGGTATAGATCCATTTAGAACCGAGATGAGGCGATATTTCGTCACCCAGACAATGAAAACCCTGTGGAACTTTTTGCCACTGAAAGTGGTTGAGGCTAAAATAGGGAACATTTTCAAGGCGGTGGTAAATGTAGTTCTTAGGGCTGAAGGGATCAAAGGATCGGGGCAGGTACTTGGTTAGATGAACAAGCAAGATCATATTGAATGGTTGATCACGCTCAAAAGGCTCCTATTTTCCTATTTTTGAGGTTTCTATCCCTGGAAGGAAATAAACCAACCACTGTTAACCAATCAAGTTAAAGTTTTTTTTCTTTCAACATGATAATATGTGGCAAAGATCAGTGCTAATCAGAGGATTGAGAATGTTTTGAAAACCAACAGATGATGACCAAAGACAAGGGGAAAATAAATGTTGAGGGTAAACTAACATATCAAAACTGACAGAAGAGACATTTTAAATATAAATAATGAAGAGAAGGACAAAGTGAGCTTGAAGAATTAGGCTGGGAAAATAGCAATGAGGAATCAAGAAATGGAAGTGGAGTTGATTAAATACTTGCATCAGTCTTTAGTAGTAAAAGATACTCACAACATTCTAAAAATTCTAAATTATCAAGAGTGAAAAGCGGAAGACAAAATGAATCGAATCCCAATTGCTAGAGAAAAAGTATAAAGGTAACTATCAGGGCGAAAGGCTGATTTGTCCTCTGGATCCGAAGGTTATTCTCAGTGATGGAGATGCATTGATAATAATCTTCCAAGGATCCTTAGATTCTGGAAAAGTTAGAGGTTTGGAAAACTGTCAGTACAATATCTTTATTCAAAATGGAGAGAAGACAAAAACATCTTTAGGCTAATTGGACTTAAACAGCAAATGTTAAGGTAAAGTGTCAAAGAATGTAATAGCAGAACATTTTGAAATATAGAATATAAATCAGCTGAGACTGCAGCTTCAGCAACAGATGCAGCAGCACTGCAGCTGCTGACCAGCATCAACACCAGTCTCAGCGACCTCCAGAGTGTTCTTGGTGAGTGAGTGTTCCCAGCAACTGGCTTACTGGAAGGTAACTGTGCCGCCGAGTTGGGGGTGGGGGGGGGGGGGGGGGGGGGGGGGGGGGCGGGGGGAGGGGAGGGGAGGGGAGGGGAGGGGAAGGGAGGGAGGGGGGGGAAAGGTGGTGGTCTCCTGTGAGGGGAAGAATAGGATGTACTGGGAACTCAGCTGTTCTGTCCCATTCTCCTGAAGCTGCAAGGCAATGACCAGAGTTTTGTGTGGGGGCCTGCTCCCTTTACCCTCCCTAGACAGAGGGGGTGTGAGCAGAGATTGAGGAGACTTGGGCCTGTAACCCCTCGTCTTTAACAATATCATCAAGCTGGAGATGGCTCAGAAGAGATTTACCAGCATGTTGCCAGTAATGGAGGGTTTGAGTTATAAAGAAAAACTAGAGAGACTGGACTTTTTCACCAGAGTGTAGGAGGTTGAGAGGTGATCTCATTGAAGTATATAGAATAATGTGGGGTATAGATAGAGTTATGTGGTTCTCTTTTTCTGGGGATTGTGGATTTCAAGACTAGGGGCACATTTTTAAGGTGAAAGGAGAGAGATTTTAAAAAGACATAAGGGACAGTTTTGTTACACAGAGGGTAGTTAGTGTGTGGAATGAACATCCTGAGGAAGTGGTGGATGTGGGTACAGTTAAAATGTTTAAAAGACATTTGGATAAGTACACAAATAGGAAAGGTCTGGAAGGATGTGGGCCAGGAGCAGGCAGGTTGGGATTGGTCGGCACAGACTGGTTGGACCGAAGGGTCTGTTTGCATGTTGTATGACTCTGAATCAGTGACCAAGTCAGCACGGCTTCAACAATGTGAAATTATGTCTGACACACAAAGAGGTCTTTAAGGAGGCAACAAGCAGGATAGATAAAAGGGAACGTATTATAATTGATTTCCAAAAGGCATTGGATAACATGTGAGAGTACTTAATTAGTTCACAGCCCTTGCTGTTGAGTTATAGGGTATGAGCATGGATAGAGAATTGGCTAACCAGTAGAGACCAGAAAGTTAGGATCAGGAGAGAGTGTTCACAGGATGGCAACCTATAACTAGTGGAGTACAACAGGGATCAGTGCTGAGATATGAACTGAAAAATGTGTTGCTGGAAAAGCGCAGCAGGCCAGGCAGCATCCAAGGAGCAGGAGAATCGGCGTTTTGGACATAAGCCCCTCTTCAGCCTGAAGAAGGTCAGGCAAGGAGAAGGAGAATCGGCGTTTCGGGCATAAGCTCTTCTTCAGGCTGAAGAGGGGCTTATGCCCAAAACGCCGATTCTCCTGCTCCTTGGATGCTGCCTGGCCTGCTGCGCTTTTCCAGCAACACATCTTTCAGCTCTGATCTCCAGCATATGCAGTCCTCACTTTCTCTCAGTGCTGAGATATGACCATGGTAAACGTAAATGGTTCGAGACATTAGCCTCGTGGCATTAATCACAAGACTATTATCCCAGAAACTCAGCCAATGTTCCAGGCTTGAAACATGCCATAGCAGATGGTGGAGTTTGAATTCAATAAAAAAAACAATCTGGAATCAAGAATCTACTGACAACCATAAAACAATTGTTGATTGTCAGAAAACCCCATCTAGCTCACTTGAATTAGAAATAGATTTATTAACACATATTCAAGTGAAAAGTTTACAAAGTAGACACTTATGGTGCCATCTTAGGTACATAGGTATTGGATCTTAGGAATAAATTAGAAAAATAAAAGAGTTCAGCATTACAGTCCTTGGCGCCATCTTAGGGACAAGGTAACTAGGTACAAAATCTTAGTATTGAATAAGAAAAATAAAGAAATAAACAAAAAGTAAAAAGAAAGAAAGAGTAGTGAGGGTGGAAAAGTGAGGTGCAGAAGGAGGGGCTAAAAGGGGCACAAAGGGGGGGGGAACAAGAGTGAGAGAAGGGAATAGAATTAAAATTTAATTGTCACATCTACTCAAGTACAGAAGCACAGGAGTAAAGTGAAAAGTTTACAATGTCACCTGTCATGGAGCCATCTTCAGTACAAAGTACCTGGGTAGAAATTGAAGACTCAAAAAGAGAAAAAGAGAAGAGTTACCTTATCTTACAAGGATCATGGTATAAAAGCTAGATTAGAAGACACTTAAAAAGGATAAACATTAATCCGATAAACAAATTACAAATAAACATTACATGTTGTAGATCAATTTGGCTTCCACACATGATCGGACAGGCCTCAAAAGCTACTGACCACCCATGCTGGTTCCCAGCCCAACAACTATCCCCACACCACCCCATGCCTCCAGCCCGCTCCACTCTGGCTCTCAACCGCTCCATGCCTCTAGCCCGCTCTGCTCTGGCTCTTAGCCGCTCCATGCCTCCAACTGCTTCTCTCCTACTCTCAGCTGCTCTGCTCCATGCCTCCAGCCCAAACTGCTCCAAGCTAAGTTTGCTTATTATAAACGTAAACATTTTAGAAAACAAGAGAAAAGAAAATAAAAGAAAAAAAAGTGGGTGGATGACGAGCCCCGGGCAGAGGGGGTGGAATGCGGTCTACTCCGCTTCTGCCATCTGGCTGGAGAGCGTGAGAAAGAGTGCAAGAGAGAGCGTGAGAAAGAAGGTGTGACCATTTGAGGAAGGATCACTCAACCCAAAACGTTAACTGATTTCTCTCCACAGATACTGCTAGACCTGTTGAGTTTTTCCAGCGATTTGATTTTGTTGCAACCATACCAATTTGCCAGCTGAAGATGCACCTGTTCACAGCAATGGTGTGAGTGACCACTGCACAGTCCTTGTGGAGTCAAAGTCCTGCCTTCCCATATTGAGAATACCCTCCATGATGTGTGGCACTATGACTGTGCTAAATAGGTTAGATTTCAAATAAATCCAGCAACTCAAGACTGAGATCCACAAGACATTTTATGGGCTAACAGCAGAACTGTACTCCAACACAACCTGCATCCTCATGGTATATCCCCCACTTAACCATCATCATCAAGCTGGGGATCAACCCTAATTCAACGGACAATGCAGGAGGACACACCAGGCATATCTAAAAAGGTGTCAACCTGGTGAAACTACCAAACTACTTGCATGCCAAACAGAATAAGCAGCGAGTGATCGACAGAACTAAGTAATCCCACAACCAGCCAATCAGATCTAAACTCTGCAGTCCTACCACATGCAAATGATGAATAGTGTTGGACAACTAAACTAATCACTGGAGGAGCAAGCTCCACAATATCTCCATCCTCATTGATGGAAGAGCCCAGCATGTCAATGCCTAAGAACAAAAGGCTGAAGCATTCGCATTAACCTTCAGCCAGATATGCCAAGTGGATCATCTATCTTGGCCCCCCCCCCCCCACCCCCATATTCCCCAGTATTACAAAAACGTCTTCAGACTATCAAGATTCATGATATGAAAAAACAGTCGGAAGCACTAGATACTACAAAGGCTAATTGCCCTGATAACATTCCATCAAAGTACTGAAGAAACAAAAAGAACTTGCTCGAAAAACTCAAGTCTGGTAGCAGCTGTGGAGAGAAAGCAGAGTTAATCAGAGTTCTTAAGAAATGATTGTATCTAGGATAAGGTCAGTTTATATGCTAAAGATGGGGTGTTGGGGGTGGTGGAAATGGAGCCCATAGAGGGAAAAAAAAGATAGCCAAACAACAGAATGGGTGAAGATCAGTCTGGGACATAAATAACTAATAATGGGACCACTAGTGGCTGACACTAATTTGTTTGTGGTAGCAGCCCAAGTGATTAGATTAGATTTTTAGATTACATTACAGTGTGGAAACAGGCCCTTTGGCCCAACAGGTCCACACAGACCCGCCGAAGTGCAACCCACCCATACCCCTACATTTACCCCTTACCTAACACTATGGGCAATTTAGCATGGCCAATTCACCTGACCTGCACATCTTTGGACTGTGGGAGGAAACCGGAGCACCCGGAGGAAACCCACGCAGACACGGGGAGAACGTGCAAACTCCACACAGTCAGTCGCCTGAGGCGGGAAGTGAACCCGGGTCTCTGGCGCTGTGAGGCAGCAGTGCTAACCACTGTGCCATTGTGCAGCCCATAAAGCTTGATGACAAGCTTGATGTTATCCAATCTGCCAAACATGGGAAAAGGTGCTCAAGCTCTAAAAATGTTGAACTCAATATTGAGCCCCGAACGCTACAGGATTCCCAAACAGAAAACGAGGTGCTGTTCTGCCAGCTGTGCTGAGCTTCATGGGAAAACTGCAGCAAGCTTGAGATGGAGAAGAGAGAACAAACAGTGGAGTTTAAATGGTAGAGAACCAGGAACTCAGTCATTTTTGTAGATAAGTGTACTGCAAAGCAGTCACCCAGACTGCGCTTCATCTTCCCAGTGTAGAGGAGACCACGTTGATAGTAGCAAAAACAGTAGACTACATTGAGTAAAGAACAGTTAAATCACTACTTCATCTGGAAGGTGTGTTTGGGGCCTTGGATAGTGCGGAGAGAGGAAGGAAAGGGCAGGTGTTTCATCTTCTATGACGGCTAGGAAAGGTGTCACAGGGCTAAGGGGAGGTGTTGGGGGTGGTGAAGGAGTGGACCAAGATGCCTCCAGAGGGAATGGTAACACTGTGGTCTCCTCTAAATTGTGGTGATCACATTGCAGAATAATGTGCTCTGTCTGCAAGTATGACCCTGAGTCAATTATCACCCCATCAGTCAGTCAGTCAGTCAGTCAGTCAGTCAGTCAGTCAATCAGTAGAGGGATGAAAGGTTTAACCAACAGTGTTATCAGGCAGCACGTGCTCAGCAATAATCTGTTCACTGATGCCCAGTTTGGGTTCCACCAGGGCCACTCAGCTCCTGACTACATTACAGCCTTATTTCAAACACTAATAAAAACAGTTGAATTCCCGAGGTATGGTGAGAGTGAGTTTTTAACAGCAATGCCATATTTCACCAAGTGTGGCATCAAGCAGCCCCATCAATCAGTGGGTATTGTGGGCAACTCTCCACAAGTTTAAGTCATACATGGCACATCTGAAGTGGTTATTAAAGATCAGTCATCTCAGTTCAGGACATTCCTGCAGGAGGTCCTCAGCGTAGTGTCCTTGGCCCAACCATCTTCAGCAGCCATCTTAAAGTGAGAAGTGGTATCTTTGCCAGTGATGGCACAATGCATTAATGGTGTCAATGCATTAATGCTGGCATTAATGATTCCTCTAATACTGAAGCAGTCCATATTCAAATGCAACAACACTTGGATAATATCCAAGCTTCATCAAACAATGGAATGTAACATTCACATCACAGAAATGTCAGACAATGACCATTTCACCGTAAAACGCTAGCATCTAATTTCATTAGCAAATAGGCAAATGGAAAATTTATAGCCTTTATTTCAAAGGGAGTAGAGTACAAAAATATGGAATACTTACTAAAAATATATAAGGCACAATATAGAACACACATAGAACACTGAACAGTCTGCATCCCCTCATCTATGTCAAGATTTATTGGTACAGAAGACAGTCTAGAGAAGATTCACAAGCTGATCCTGGGTATGTTGGGATTTTATGATGTGAAGAATTGAGTAATCTGGGTCTGTATTCATTGGAATTTAGAAGAATGATAAGTGACCTTGTTGAATTCTACAAGATTTTTCGCAGGCTTGAAGCTGAGAGATTGTTTTCCCTTTTTGGGAGGGTCTGGAACCATTGGTCTGAACCTCAGGATAAGAGATCACCCAATTAAGATGGAGATGAGGAGGAATTCCTTCTCAGGAGGATAATCAATCAAATTTATACCAAGAGATAGATGTTGTTTATTCAGCGTATTCAAGGCCAAGATAGTAGAATTTTTTTTAAAAATCCTTAAGTAAATCAAGGGTTCTCCTGGGAAAAGGCAGAAAAGTGGACCTGAGGATTATCAGATCAGCCATGAATGTAGATGATTCAGAGAACTAAATAGCCGATTTTTCCTCTGTCTGCTGAGGATCTTATGTTGTGTCACAGTGATAAATGGTTAACCATGATTAGCTTATCTCCTTTCTAGAGTAAAGACGGAAAAATAAGAGCAGGGACTGGCCATTTGAGCCTACTCCACCATTCAATATGGTCACGATTGATAATCCAAATCGTAACCATTTCCTGCCTTCTTCCCATACCCTTTGATCCCTTTAGCTCTATGAAATATATCTAATTTTATGACCAAAATGGATAACCACATTTATCCATATTATTTTTCATCTACAATGCACTTGACCAGTCAACTTGTAAAATTACACAAATATCTCTATATCCTTCTCAGTTCACCCAGCTTTGTGTTCATAGACTCCTTACACAGTGTGAAGCAGGCAATTCAGCCTATCAAGTCTACACCAATCCCCAAAAGGCCCACCCCAGACCCACAACCCCAACCCTATCCCTGTAACCCTGTTTTGCCCACAGCTTATCTTCCTAGCCAGCACATCCCCAGATACTCTGGGTAATTTAGCATGGCCAATCCACCTAACCTGCACATTTTTAGTCTGTGGGAGGAAACCAAAACACCTAAAGGAAACCCATTCAGAGTTGTGCAAACTCCATAGGAATCAAACCCAGTTCCCTGGCACTGTGATGTAACAGTGCTTACCACTAAGCCATCATGCCACCAATGTTGTCAGCAAGCTTGGAGATATTAAATTCAGTTCCCTCATTTAAATCTTTAATATTTATTATGAGTAGCTGGCATCCAAGCACTGATCCTTTGGTACCCCACTCATCACTGCCTGCCACTCAAACAAGATACCCACAGCTCATGAATGAATCGATGAAGCAACAAGCCAAACCAATAGATGCTTTTATTAATGATGAAAGATTCAAACACAGACACTTAACAGCAGAATTAATGAAACTACAGGTTGTTGTTATAACACGCCTTTTGTCAAAAGTGAATTCACTGTAATGCAATTGATGAATTGGGGTTGCTGATTCTTCAAACTTTTAAAGTGTGTGTTGGCTATAATGCGATTACAACATCAACACTAAGCAATGTTTCTATAACATGGGGTTGCACAGGAATGCAATCACATTATAGAAGAGCCAACTGTACATTGTAGCTGTTATTACTGATATATCCCTTTGCTTTTTCAAAAGGTGAGATCACAAATTGGTAAACAGCTGTTGAGACAAACAATGCAGTGCAATATGTAAAGGGACCAAATGAGTACTGTGGTGAAGAAAACAGAGGAGAAGTCCAGTGATCATAATGTCTATTGAGCTCAGGAATATATAAACATCGAAAAGGAAGCAAACTTGAATGAGAAATTGCAAGGTATCATAAAACCCTGCCAAATTCACTACATCAAAAGGCACACAGGCATGAGCATTGCCCTGCAAACATTTCTGAAAGTTTGCCTGCAAAAAATTGATAATTTCATGAAGAGATTCTGCAGTACAACTCCACATTTACATCAGAAGGTAGAAATTTCTTCTGTAAGATGAACGATCCTAATCACGCATTCTGAATGCCAATGTATACGTCAATGGATATCTCACCAATCTTAGATAGTGAGTGGGATGTTTTTAATCTCAAAATAACCCATGGTTATCAACACATTGGATGCATCCAACGAAACCCCAATTACATGGTTTAGGATGGGTCAGACTAAAAGTCAAGGGAAAGTTATGGGCATGGTAGTTTCAGGAAAATGGAGACACCCCATATAGTCAGGTAGACCGCTAAGAATGGGAGTAGGGGTAGCCAGGTAGTGCAGGAGTCCTCTATAGCCATCCTCATCTTTTGATATGGCCTCTCAGGGCAGTATAGCACAGTCATCCAGGTTTCTGATTCCATGACTGGAAGAACATATCAGGTTACAAGTGGTCGATTGCAATAGATGACTCTCTAGTCTGGGCATAGACCACTGTTTCTGCAGTCATCAGCGAGCCATCAGGAAGGTCTGTTGCCTCCCAACTGCAAGGATGTCTCCGAGAGAGTGCACAATATTCTGAAAGAAATGACGGACCGGTAGGTTGTCATTGGTACCAACAACATAGGGAGGGAAAGGGATGAGGTTTTGCAGAGAGAATACAAGAAACTAGGCAGGAAGGTAGTAACATCTGGACTACTTTCAGTGTTACATGCCAGTGAGAGTAGGAATAGGAGGATAGAGTAGATGAATGTGTGGCTGAGAAGCTGGTGCAGGGGGCACGGATTCACATCTTTGGACCAACTGCATCTCTTTAGGGGTATGCCATGGTGGGGAGATGACTCAGGTAGTTAGCACTGCTGCCTCACAGCATCAGGAAGTTGGATTCAATTCCAGGCTTGGGTGACTGTCTATGTGGGGTTTGCATATTCTCCCCATATCTGTGTGGGTTTCCTCTGGTCCCACTTCCTCCTATAGCCCAAAGATGTGCTGGCTGCATGGATTCACCATGGGAACTGCCAAGTTATGAGGATAGGGTGGCGTGCTCTTTGGAGGATCAGTGTGCCCTTGAGCTGAATGGCCTAGTTGTACAGTGTAGGGTTTCTATGATTCTACAATGGAATTTACTTGCCTAAGATCCCTGAATTGGAAGGGACTAATATCCTTGAGGAGATATTTGCTAGTGCTACTCAGGAGCTTTTAAACTCACCAAGGCCAGGGCTGGTACTGTGGATGAGGGTAGCAAATCAAATAGTCAAGGAAGAAAAGAACTTGACACAGGACAAGGTAAGACTGATAAATTAAACTACGTTTACTTCAATGTAAAGGGGTCTGAAAGGTAAGACAGATGAACTCAGGGCATGGTTGGAAACATGGGACTGGGATATCATAGCAATTTCAGAAACATGGCTCAGGAAATGGACAGGACTGACAGCTTAATGTTTCTGGGCATAGATGCCAAAGGAAAGACAGAAAGGGAGGAAAGAGAGGAGGCTGAGCGGCATTTTTTGTTTGGGATAAAATTATGTCTCTAAAATTGCAGGAGAATATTTTTGGGAGATTGAAGTTATACGGGTTGAACTGAGGAATGATAAAGGGATGATCACCTTGTTAGGATTGTACTATAGGCTCCCCAATAGTTAGCGGGAAATTGAGAAGCAAGTATGCAAGGCGATCTCAAATATCTGGAAGAATAATAGGTTGGAATGGTGGGGGATGTTAAAGGCTTTTGGATAGGAATGAATTTGTGAAGTGTGTACAAGAAAACTTTCATTCAATATATGTGGATCTACCCACGAGAGAAGTAGCAATATTTGACCTTATTTTGGGAAATAAGGCAGGACAAGAGACTGAAGTGTCATTGCGGAGCACTTCATAGTTCAATTAGTTTTAAAATAGTTACGGAAAAGGATAGAACTGAGCAAAAAGTTAAACTTTAAGTTGGAGTGAGGCCAAGTATCCAATAGGAACTTTTTAAAGTTGATTAGGGGAGGCGATTCACAGATAAAGGGATGGTTGGGAAGTAAGCTGCTTTAGGGAAATCAGGATGACAAAAAGGGGATATGAGATTAAGAGAATCCAAAGCTATTTCTAAAAAGATTATATAAGTACATTGAGGGCAAAAGAGTAACTAGGGAGACAATAGGACCTCTTGTAAGATCAATGTAGCTGTCTATGTCAAATCACAGGAGATGGGCGAGATACTAAATTAATATTTCGAATCAGTATTTACTGTGAGGGAGAACATAGAAGCTGCAGAACTTGGGGAAATAAATAGTGATGCCTTGAAAAGAATTATTATAAAAGAGTTGGTGCTGGAAGTTTTAAAACATATAGGGAGGTAAATGCCCAGGACCCGATTAGGTGTTTCTCAGAACTTTGTGGAAAGCTCGGGGAAGAGATTGCTGGGCCCCTTGCTGAGATATTTGTATCATTGACAGCCACAGGTGAGGAGCCAGAAGACTGGAGAGTGGGTGAAGTAGTGCCATTAGGGCAAAGGCCAGGGAACTATTGACCGGTGAGCCTTACGTCAGTGATGGTTGGAGGGGATTCTTAGGGAGAGAATTTATACACATTTGGAAAGGCATTCCTGATTAGGAATAGTCAACATGGCTTTGTGTGGGGGAGGTCTTATCTTAATAACTTGATTGAGGTTTTTTGAAGAAGCAACAAAGAAGATTGGAGGAGGTAAGGTGGTTGACATTGTCTATATAGACTTCAGCAAAGCTTTTGACAAGGTTGCACATGGTAACTGGTTGGTAAGGTTAGATCACATGGGATTCAGGGAAGCTAGTCAACTGGCTTGATGGTAGGCAACAGAATGGTAGTGGAGGGTTGCTGTTTGAACCAGAGTTCTGTAATCAGCTGTGCGCCATAAGGATAATGCTGGGTACGTTGCTTTTCATCATTTATATAAATGATTTGGATGAAAATAAAAGGAGGTGTGGTGAATAAGTTTGCAGACAACACCAGAAGAGGTGGTGTAGTGTACAGTGAAGACCATGACCTCAGCGTACAATGGCACCTTGATCAGATGGGTCAATGGGCTGAGAGGTGGCAGATGGAGTTCAGTTTAGATAAATGTGAGGTGTTGTATTTTGGTAAGACAAACCAGGGCAGGATTCTATATTTAATGGCAAGGTCCTGGGGTGTGTTGCTAAACAAAGAGGCCAAGGGGTGCAGGTGCATAGTTCCTTGAAAGTGGAGTCACAGGGAGACAGTGTGGTGAAGGCAGCACTTAGCATGCCTTCCTTCATTGGTCAGAGCACTGAGTATAGGAGTTGGGAAGTTATGTTACAACTGTGCAGGATATTTGTGAGGCTACATTTAGAATATGGCATACAATTCTGGTCACCTTTCTACAGGAAGGATATTGTTAAACTTGGAGTGCAGAAAAGATTTCCAAGGATGTTGCCTGGACTGGAAGGTTTGAGTTACAAGGAAAGGCTAGACAGTCTGGTACTATTTCCCTTGCAGTGGAGGCTGAGAGGTGACCTTAGGAGGTTTATAAAATCATGAGGGTGGGAAAGTCCAAAACTGGAGGGAAAAGACTTAAAGGCGAGAGGGGAATGATTCAACAAAAGAACCTGAGGGGTATCTTGTTCACACAGAGGGTGGAGCATGTATGGAATAAGCTGCCAGAGGAAGTGGTGGAGGCTAGTACAATTACAACATTTAAAAAGATACCTGGATGGGTAGATGAATCTGAAGTACTTAACAGGATGTGGGCCAAATGCTAGCAAATGGGACTCCGTCAGATTGGGATATTTGGTCAGTGTGGACGAGTTGGACTGAAGGGTCAGTCTCCGTGCTGTATAACTCGAACACTCTGGTCTAGGAGAATGTTTCAATGTTTTGAATAAAAACAACAATCAGCTGATGAATGCACATTTACCTGTGGCTTTCAAAAATGTATTTTATATGTATCTGAAGGAAAAAAAACAAAATAGAGGACCTCAAAAAAGCTAGCATGGGTTTGACAGGTTGAAAAGTCCTCTTCTGTAATACAAAATTTCTTAATTTTTTTTCTGTAAAGCTCAGCTTAGAGTTTTAGTGGAAGAAATGATCTCAAATTAAACATTTCACTAGAAAGAAAGGATAATTGCACAAAATAATCAAAAAATAACTATAGTCACCAATAAAAATAGCAAGGAATATCAAAGTATTGGACTGTTGATGGATACTGTAGTGATGAAATTTGTAAATCAGATATCAAAGAGAACATTAAAAGCAAAAATATGAGGTCCAACTCCAAGGGCCAGGAGATATTTGAGGGGAGAATTAAATACCTGCCATCTGTTTTATCATTTACAATTACTTAAAGATGCTAATGATTCCAGATGTGAACTTTGTTATTGATTTTACTTTTAAATGCTATAATGGTCTTAAGTGTTATAAAGCCATTAATGCTGATTGTGTTAAATTACATCAGATCTCTCAAACCTGAGCTTTGAATGAAAAAGGAGGTGCATTGTCAGAATTATTGACAACATATTTCATAGCTGTTCCACGTCTTAGTTACAGACTGGAGACAGGTTCATAAAATCTCGAATCAGACCCTTGGAATTATACGTCTGTTGTTTTGACAACACATGTAGGGAAAATTATGGAGGGCATAATAAGGGACATGATTTGTGATTGCCCAGAGAGGGCTTGCATCTATTAGAAAATTCTAATAGTTTCCAGATATGAAGATCTTACCTCAACAACCTCATTATAGCCCTTTGAGGAACTGATCAATTTAGCAGATGATTCACAGAAAACATCTGATAAATTGGTAGCAATTTGGAACAATTTCTCTACATGGATTAGAAATACGATATTATGCTGCATATAAAATCTCGCAGGCAAGCTGTCATCAACAAGCCATGAGCAGAGACTGAAGTTTATCATCTTAAATAGATTCACTATCAGCATTGTTGAACTATTTGCTAGTTTATAGACAACACAGAATTAGAATTGTGTAGGTTGCACAGAAACTAGGAGAACAGATCTCTGCGTGTTTAAGGGGCACATGCCCTTAACTTGGCTAAGTCATAGAGTCATAGAACTGAACAGCATGGAGATAGACAATTTGGTCCAAATCGTCCATGCTGACCATTTATCCTAAGCTAATCTAGCCCCATTTGCCACCACCTGGCCTAAATCCCTCTCAACCCTTCCTACGGCATGGAAACAGACCCTTTTGGTCCAACTCGTCTGTGCTGACCCAATATCCTAAATTAATCTAGCCTCATTTGGCCCCTATCCCCCTCAACTCTTCCTATTCATACACTCAGATGCTTTTTGAATGCTATATTTGTACCAGCCTCCACCACTTCCTCTGGCAACTCATTCCATACACGCACCTCTCTCTGCATGAAAAAGTTGCCCCTTCGATTCAAAAGGGATCCTTCTCCTCTCACCTTAAACTATGCCCTCTAGTTCTGGACTCCCCCACCCTGGGGAAAATACCTCGTCTATTTATCCTATCTATGCCCCTCATGATTTTATAAACCTCTATAAAGGTCACCCCTCAGCCTGACACTCCAGGGAAAACAGCCTCTCCCTATAGCTTAAATCCTCCACCCCGGCAACATCCTTGTAAATCTTTTCTGAACCCTTTCAAATTTCACAACATCCTTCCTAAAGCAGGTAGACCAGAACTGAATGCAGTACTCCAAACTTGAAAAGGGTACAATTATGGATCTAGGCATGTGTACATAACGCAAGAGCATCCATTAAATAATGGAGCATGAATTTATGAATAATTGAAGTTCACAAGTAGCGTGAAGCAGTCATTGTAAACAAAAATTACATTTGCTAGAACCAAACTACTAAACATAATAAAACAAGATGGAGGCTGCAGGAGAGCAATATTCAGGTTAATCTGTTCAGTTTTTCTTCTCACATATGCTAGGGAAAATTGAGGAGACTACATAATCAGTAACCATCACTTACTTATGGTTGCAAGTTGCTAGAAGAGATTCATTAGAGAAGAACAGGGAAAGTTTTATTTAGCATAGCGCAGTGCTTCTGAGAACCACTTCAGTCCTGACACGTGAGATCTCAAATTTAAAATGTGGTACTGCTGCCATGAGGGACAAGAACGTGAGGGATAGGAACGTGAGGGACAACTCTTCTCATCACCTCATGAAACTTAACACTGACTTCAATTATCATGAAAACTATTGAATGTGGCAAGATTAATTAGGGCTTCTTGTCATTCTCAGATTTCAATACTACTGACTAACTTTGTCCATCTCCTTAATCCAATCAGAACAAAATTCCTGTTCTCGATTCTATTCTTACTGAATTGCATTAGAAAATCATCCTCAAAAAGGTTTATATTACTATTACTGCATTGCCAGTTAAATCTACTGTCTCTCAAAAAAAACTTTCCTCATCATATTCCTATTTTGCATGTACATGTCACCCTTGAGAACAGCTTGGAAACACGGTGTCAGTTTTTAATGAACACACAAAAGACATCCAACTCTACCTTCTCTCCACCTTTCTCATTCCTTCTACTGTCCCTAAATTATCAACTGCTACTCTGAAACCCAGAATTGTATGAGCAGAGATTTCCTTCAAACAGTTTTAAGGCTAAGTCTCTGCCCTTTTGTTCCTGCCATAGAATCTATGCTCTAGGCATCATAACTGATTTAAGAGGTGTTTTGGGCTTTACATACATGTTGTCATTGAAGATCAACTTCCACTATCTATTGCACAAATCAGCACTGGACTAACTCATCTGTTGATAAAATCCTTATTCATGCCGTTAATATTTTTAGACTAATCCAATCATTCCGGTTTTGCCTCTCTTGCCTGATCCTTCACAAAATTAGGACAATAAAACTCTGCTGACTTTGCCTGAATGAGTCCAATGTGCAATTTCAAAATTTAGAGACAGTAGAGTGAGTGAGACAGTTGAAAATTGATTCAAAGGTAGAACAAAGTATTGCATCACACATATCAACACGATGGTCAAGAAAGCACAACAGTGTCTCAGGAGGCTATGGAAATGTGGTATGTCCACAAAGACTCTTGTCCTTTTTTACAGATCCACCATAGAAAGCATCTAACTGGATGCATCATAGCATGATACTGCAACCGCTCTTCCGAAGACCGCAAGAAGCTACAAAGTCATGAACACAGCTCAGTCCATCAAGCAAACCAGCCTTCGACCCAGTGACTCCAGCTATACTTCCCGCTGCCTCAGCGAAGCAATCAACATAATGAAAAGACTCCTGCCACCCCAGTTATACTCTTCCACATTCTTTCATTGGGCAGAAGATATAAAAGCTTGAATACCCATACAACAGATGTAAGAATAGCTTCTCCCCTCAGCAACACCCATCACACGCCATTATCAGACTTTTAAATGGACCTCTCAAAAAATGTTTCTCTCTCTCTCTGCATCTTCTCTGCTGCTGTAACACTATATTCTGCACTCTGTTCTGCTGCCTGATTGTGTTTTGTATGGTACAATCTGCCTGTAGAGCTTGCAAAACAACACATGACAATAAATCAAATTACCACCCTGGCCATAATTTCCAAGGTATGGGATGAGTCCTTATGTTTCAATTAAGAGATTACTGCAGAATGGCTTTCCAAATGAGGACTTTCAGTTGAATTACAGTGTCTGGCATCATTATCAAGGACTGCGGCTGAGGTGAAGCTTCAAGGAGAAGCAGAGGGCACCTCCATTTTGAGGCACTGTCATGAGGAAGCACAAGATAATTTCCTGCAACGGGCCCAGGCTAGCAGACCTCAGATATCAGAGGGGAAGCCTTTCTACCGGTAGCATGAGAGTTGCAGTACAGCAGTCACAGAACCTCTGGAAATGAAGGTCCCCATCCACGATAAGCCACTTGTAGTCACTTCCATGCAGCTGTCTGCCTCCTCCATATCACATGGGGACAATTGTATCACCATCTCAAATCTGGCAGCCTTGTGAAAATGGCTGCCTGTCGCTAGTCAGTGCGTAGACAACCCTCTGGAAAAATAGTCCAGCATCAGGATTATATTGGGAAGCAGTCCAACGTTAGTTCCCTTGCATTTATTCGCAACTCCACCCCTCAGTCTACTACCCAGAGTCCAAAGTCCTGACAAGCAAGTTTTGAGAAGATTTGTAGCCCAGGTCGAGGTTCTCGATGTAGGTTTGCTCGCTGAGCTGGAAGGTTCATTTTCACACATTTTGTCACCATACTAGGTAACACCTTCAGTGAGCCTCTGGACAAAGCACTGCTGATGTTTCCTGCTTTCTATTCATATGTTTGGGTTTCTTTGGGTTGGTGATTACCCAAAATTCACAACCAGGAGCCCTTCTCAGACCCATAGTCTCACTACGTGAAACACCAACCTACAGATTATCCAAGGAGGTACATCAAAGACTAAAACACTTTGTAGAAGACTCATGCCACTCCATCCAAGAATTCCTGAAGGCCAAAGACACTAAGATGGAATAGGATGAAATAATGGTCTCCTTTGATGCAACAGCCCTGTTCACATCAAATCAACATCAACCTGGCTAAGGAAACACTGCCTACACTATTAGAAGATGCAAAGACACCTACACCAGCACACCACTAACTTCATCAGCAAGGACAGTATCATCAAGCTAGTGGACCTATGCCTTACCACCCACTTCACCTTCAACATCAAAACCTACAGACAAACCAATGCAACAACCATGGGATCTCTGATAACAGGGTTCTTAGCAGAGACTTGAATAAACAGCTCTGCCAACCATCCAACCCAAACTTTGGTCCGCTACGTGGATGACACCTTTATCATCACTAAACGAAACAAATTAGAGGAAATCTTCAAGGCCATCAATAATACTTTTACTGGCATAAAATTCACTAAAGAGGAGGAAAACAACAAACTACCATTTGTAGATGTCATAGTAGAGCGAATAGCCAATGGCGAACTTCAAACCAGCATCTACAGGAAATCGACACATACGGACCAAATATTGAACTACAGAAGCAATCATCCCAATATCCACAAATGAAGCTGCATCAGAACATTATTTCAACAAGCCACCACACACTGCAACACAGAGGAACTACACAGAGCAGAGGAAAATTACCTATACAGTGCATTCAAAAAGAATGGGTACCCAATGAACAGTCTGCCGATTTCTCAGGAACAAACCCAAACAAGCAGACAAAACGCATCCAGAAACCCTCGTCATTCTTCCCTACATCAAAGACATCTCAGAAATGACTGCCAGACTACTCAGACTCCTTGGCATAATGGTAGCCCACAAACCCACCAATACACTATAACAGCAGCTTATGAACTTGAAAGACCCTCTACAGACAAGCAAAATTAAGGGCATTTACAAAATAATGTGCAACTGTAACAAACACTACATTGGAAAAAAAAAGGCTGAAAATTAGCCACCAGGATACCTGAACATTAACTAGCCACAAAATGACATGAACTTCTCTCACTAGTATCCTTACATACAGATAAGGAAGGACACCACTTCAACTGGGACAACACATCCATTCTAGAAGAAGCCAAACAGAGACATGCATGAGAATTCCTAGAGGAATGGCATTTCAACCAGAACTCTATCAACAAACACATCGACTTGGACCCCATTTACCACCTCCTGAGAAAATGAACAGGAAATGACATCACTATAGAAAATAACATCAACCCAAAGAAGCCCAAACACAACTAGAAAGTAGGAAGCGTCAGCAGTGCTTCGTCCAGAGGCTCACCGAAGATGTTACCTAGTATGGTAATGAAGCATCTAAAAAAAAAAACCCTTCCCGGTCAGTGAGCAATCCTGGCAAGCATTTTGGATGATTACACGGAGGGGCAGGACATAAGTTAGAAATAGGAGGGAGCTGCGGGTAGATACTTGGGGAAATGCCCAATTTGACAGTGTAGTGGGAAGAAAGAAAAACCATTGATGGTAGCTCCCTGACTATTAGAAAGGAATGAAACAAGCCAGAAAAATACCACTTATACATCACCCTAATACATACTAATCTAACCAATGCCTCAATTCTAAATTGAGACTAAAGGATGTGGCCCATCTAGTCTGCTCCATCATTCAATGGGATCTTGGCTGATCTAATGATCCTCAACTCCACTTTCCTGCCTCTCCCCATAATTCATAATTTCTTTAATTCAAAATCTCTCTTGCAACAGCATATGCACAAAATGATCAAGACGGTACAGCCTTCTGTAGGAGAAAATTCCACGTATACATTGTTAAGTTCAATGCACATACTGTACCTTTAAGATTGAGTGAATGCTGTTCTGAACAGAGAGCTAACAAGCATTGTCATGCAACTAACTAGCAGTCTCAATGCACTGGAAATTTGAAAAAAAAACATAACCTCTGACTGTGAAATAAATACCCGAGTTGGTTACTGTTTTGACAGCAATTCAAATTTTACCAGATTAAATTATGCCCTAGGATACTAAAACCCAATTGAGATTTTGCCAACATCAAACTAATGAGACAATCCAATGTTTGGGGTGCAAAAAACAGGCATTTTGAAAGTCAGACAGAGCAACTGCCATCGAGAAAGTAACTGCCATTCAAAAACACTATCAAAGGTACCTTTTTCATATGAAACATCTTCACAGTAAAAGACAGATGACAGCCCAGGGAGATTCTCAGCCAAAAGATGACAGCTGCTGAACGGTTTTGAAATTAAGTTGATGTAATTTAAATATTTTTTTAAAATTAGAACAGTATATTGTTGTAGAGTTGGAGGCAAATAATAAGCAGTTAAGAAAAAGGGGGGGTCAGAGTTAAGAATAGTTGTTAATGTTTACTTTTAGAATTAAGGAATACATTGAATTTATTTTCTTTTAATAGTGGAATTTAGGAGTTCTCTGTCACTCATTTTAATAGATGAGGCAAAGTGAGCTTTTCTGGGTGTTTGGTTAAATTAACAGAAGGGTTCACCGCCATGTCATAACACCAGTCAGAGTAGAAATACCTCATCTCTATACAAGCTGGGAGAATCCTTACTATGATATTATACCCTCTGGTCCTAGACACTTCCACACAGGGAAACAACCTCTCAGTCCAAGAAGCTTATATTTTTCAGTAAGTCATACTCCAATGACTAAAGCCTAAACTGATCAATCGCTCCTTAAAGATGATCTTTCCATATTCAGGGTCCATACTGAACATTCTCTGAACTGTCTCCAATGCCAATATTTCTTGCCTTAGATACAGGGATCAAACTGTTCATAGTAATCTAGTGCTTTATATGTATTTACAGTAATGGATAAAAGACAAAAATCTATTTTTCGTACAATATTCCTTTTGAAATAAAAGCCAATAATATGCTTGTCTTCCCTATTGCCCACTGAACCTGGATGCTAACTTTGACATTTATGCATAAGAACCCCCAAATTCCCCTGTACTGCAGTCTTTCCCCATTTAAATAATACTCAGCTCCTCTATCCTTCCCATCAAAGTGCTTAATCTCACTTTTTTTTTTATGTTGTCTTCTATCTGGCAAGCTTTTTCTCTCAGCATTCCTCACCAATTGTCTTTGTACTTATTTTTGTATCATCTGCAAACTTGGCAATACTATATTCACTTTCCTCTCCAAGTCAATGAATAGTGTATGTACCTGGAATGATGCAGCTAGCCCAACCCTTTAGTTTATTTTTACATGAACAAAAGAGAACAGATCTTAGAATAACATAACTATTTGAAAACCAAAATCAACTTTATGATAACTTATTGATGCTATTCCAAATATTTCCAACACCCCCTTGGCAAATAAATACCTGAGTTGGTTACTTGGGTATTCATAAACACCCCCTTGGCAAAAAAAAAAGGGGAAATCAAACACAGGTTCTTACAGAAGAGATGTCATAGAGAGATGATCAGCATGGAGCAGTTCCTTTGGGTCCAGCAGCTTCTCTGGGCTCACAACTAAAACCTGACAAACAGCTGTAAGCAAAACAGCTTGCTAAAACCAAAACAAACCAGAGAAAAGTGGAGGAGAAAGCAGAATTGGCCACTCCCCTTTAACTGAACAAGTGTTAAAAAAAAAACTCGAAAGCTTCAAGCAGATAAACCCAGGCCTATGCCTTTACAACCCCTCAAACAAAAAGTCACGGCTAACTTAATCTTGTTAAACGAGCAGCATCATCAGATTGTGGATCCAGCACTGAACTCTAAGCACTTCACTGGCTCTAGGTTGCCACCCTGAAAATGCCCCCTTTCCCGATTGTGTCTATTAGTTAGCCAGGTCTTCATTCGTGTTAATATACTACCCTAATACCACAGACCTTTGTCATATTAAGAAGCCTAATGTAGGTTTTCAAAGGTCTTTGGAAATCCAAATATATTACATTCAGTTTCCCCTTTATCCTACTTGCTAACTCTTCAACAAATCCTAAGTCATATAGTCATAGAGATGTACAGCATGGAAACAGACTCTTTGGTCCAACCCGTCCATGCCGACCAGATATCCCAACCCAATCTAGTCTCACCTACCAGCACCCGGCCCATATCCCTCCAAACGCTTCCTATTCATATACCCACCCAAATGCCTCTTAAATGTTGCAATTGTATTAGCTTCCACCACTTCCTCTGGCAGCTCATTCCATACACGTACCACCCTCTGCCTGAAAAAGTTGCCCCGTAGGTCTCTTTTATACCTCTCACCCTAAACCTATGCCCTCTAGTTCTGGACTGCACCAGGGAAAAGACTTTGCCTATTTATCCTATCCATGCCCCTCAATTTTGTAAACCTCTATAAGGTCACCCCTCAGCCTCCGATGCTCCAGGGAAAACAGCCCCAGCCTGTTTAGCCTCTCCCTATAGCTCAAATCCTCCAACCCTGGCAACATCCTTGTAAATTTTTTCTGAACCCTTTCAAGTTTCACAACATCTTTCCGACAGGAAGGAGACCAGAATTGCACACAATATTCCAACAGTGGCCTAACCAATGTCCTGTACAGCTGCAACATGACCTCCCATCTCCTGTACCCAATACTCTGACCAATAGAGGAAAGCATACCAAACGCCTTCTTCAATATCCTATCTACCTGCGACTCCACTTTCTAGGAGCTATGAACCAGCACTCCAAGGTCTCTTTGGTCAGCAACTCCCTAGGACCTTACCATTAAGTGTATAAGTCCTAAGATTTGCCCTCCCAAAATGCAGCATCTTGGATTTATCTGAATTAAACTCCATCTGCCACTTCTCAGCCCATTGGCCCATCTGGTCCAGATCCTGTTGTAATCTGAGGTAACCCTCTTCGCTGTCCAGTACACCTCCAATTTTGGTGTCATCTGCAAACTTACTAACTCTTATGCTCACATCCAAATCATTTATGTAAATGACAAAAAGTAGAGGACCCAGCACCGATCCTTGTGGCACTCCACTGGTCACAGGCCTCCAGTCTGAAAAGCAACCCTCCACCACCACCCTTTGTGCCAGTTCTGTATCCAAATAACTAGTTCTCCCTGTATTCCATGAGATCTAACCTTGCTAATCAGTCTCACATGGGGAACCTTGTCGAACACCTTACTGAAGTCCATATAGATCACATCTACCACTCTGCCATCAATCCTCTTTGTTACTTCTTCAAAAAACTCAATCAAGTTTGTAAGACATGATTTCCCATGCACAAAGCCATGTTGACTATCCCTAATCAGTCTCTGCCTTTCCAAATTCATGTACATCCTGTCCCTCAGGATTCCCTCCAACAACTTGCCCACCACCGAGGTCAGGCTCACTGGTCTATAGTTCCCTGGCTTGTCTTTACTGCCCTTCTTAAACAATGGCACCAAGTTTGCCAACCTCCAGTCTTCTGGCACCTCACCTGTGACTATCGATGATACAAATATCTCAGCAAGAGGCCCAGCAATCACTTCTCTAGCTTCCCACAAAGTTCTCGGGTACACTTGATCAGGTCCTGGGGATTTATCCACCTTCATGCGTCTCAAGACATCCAGCACATCCTCCTCTGTAATATGGACATTTTGCAAGATGTCACCATCTATTTCCCTACAGGTTATATCTTCCAAATCCTTTTCCACAGTAAATACTGATGCAAAATATTCATTTTGTATCTCCCCCATTTTCTGTGGCTCCACACAAAGGTCGCCTTGCTGATCTTTGAGGGGCCCTAATCTCTCCCTAGTTACCCTTTTGTCCATAATATATTTGTAAAAACCTTTTGGATTCTCCTTAATTCTATTTGCCAAAGCTATTTCATGTCCCCATTTTGCCCTCCTGTTTTCCCTCTTAAAGTATACTCCTACTTCCTTTATACTCTAATGATTCACTCAATCTATCCTATCTATAGCTGACATATGCTTCCTTCTTTTTCTTAACCAAACCCTCAATTTCTTTAGTCATCCAGCATTCCCTATACCAACCAGCCTTCCATTTCACCCTGACAGGAATATACTTTCTCTGGATTCTTGTTATCTCATTTCTGAAGGCTTCCCATTTTCCAGCCGTCCCTTTACCTGCAAACATCTGCCTCCAATCAGCTTTCAAAAGTTCTTGCCTAGTACCATCAAAATTGGCCTCTCTCAAATTTAGAACTTCAACTTTTAGATCTGGTCTATCCTTTTCTATCACTATTTTAAAACGAATCGAATTATGGTCGCTGGCCCCAAAGTGCTCCTCCACTGACATCTCAGTCACCTGCCCTGCCTTATTTTCCAAGAGTAGCTCAAGTTTTGCACCTTCTCTAGTAGGTACATCCGCATACTGAATCAGAAAATTGTCTTGTACCCACTTAAATTCCTCTCCATCTAAACCTTTAACACTATGGCAGTCCCAGTCGATGTTTGGAAAGTTAAAATCCCCTACCATAACCACCCTATTATTCTTACAGATAGCCGAGATCTCCTTACAAGTTTGTTTCTCAACTTCCCTCTGACTATTAGGGGGTCTATAATACAATCCCAATAAGGTGATCATCCCTTTCTTATTTCTCAGTTCCACCCAAATAACTTCCCTGGATGTATTTCCGGCAATATCCTCCCTCAGCACAGCTGTCATGCTATCCCTTATCAAAAATGCCACACCCCCTCCTCTCGCCTCCCTTTCTATCCTTCCTGTAGCATTTGTATCCTGGAACATTAAGCTGCCAGTCCTGCCCATCCCCGAGCCACATTTCTGTAATTGCTATGATATCCCAGTCCCATGTTCCTAACCATGCCCCGAGTTCATCTGCCTTCTCTGTTAGGCCCCTTGCATTGAAATAAATACAGTTTAATTTATTAGTCCTACCTTGTCCCTGCCTGTTTGACTCTCTTCTGTTCTCAACTGTACTAGTCCCAGATTGATCTCTTTCCTCACTATCTTCCTGGGTCCCACCCCACCCACCTTATTAGTTTAAATCCTCCTGAACAGTTCTAGCAAATTTCCCTGCCAGTATATTAGTCCCCTTCCAATTTCGGTGCAATCCTTCCTTCTTCTACAGGTCATTTCTACCCCAAAAGAGATTCCAATGACCCAAAAATGTGAATCCTTCTCCCATACACCAGCTCCTCAGCCATGCATTCATCTGCTCTATCCTCCTATTCCTGCCCTCACTAGCTCGTAGCACTGGGAGTAATCGAGATATCACTACTCGAGGACCTCCTTTTTAAATTCCTGCCTTACTCTCTGTAATCTTCCTTCAGAATCTCAACCTTTTCCCTTCCTATATCGTTGGTTCCAATGTGGACAATGACCTCTTGCTGGCCCCTCTCCCCCGTGAGAATGTTCTGCACCCTTGCTGAGGCATCCTTGATCCTGGCACCAAGGAAACAACACACCATTCTGCTTTTTCTCTGCTGGCCACAGAAACGTCTGTCTGTTCCTCAAACTACAGAATCCCCTAACACAATTGATCTCTTGGAAGCCAACGTATCCCTCTTTGCATTAGAGCCAGTCTCAATAGCAGAAATTTGGCTGTTCGTGCTACATTCCCCTGAGAATCCATCACCCCCTACATTTTCCAAAACAGCATACTTATTTGAAATGGGTATATCCACAAAAGACTCCTGCCCTAGGTGCCTACCTCTTACCCTTCCAGGAGTTGACCCATCTCTGTGACCGTATCTGAGACTTTCCCCCCTTCCTATAACTGCCATCCATCATATACTGTTGCTATTGCAAATTTCTAATCGCTTCTAACTGTCTCTCCAACCGATCCATTCAATCTGATCAGATTCGCATCCAACAGCATTTATCGCATTTATCCGCAGTAACCCTTAAACTCTCTTTAACTCCCACATCGGTCAAGAAATACATATCACTGCAAAGGCCATTTTTGCTCCTTCACAATCTACAGTCCCAGAAAATAACACCGTCTTATTCCTCTACAAAACACTGTACCCAGGTTAAATTAATAGTTTATGGCTTATATTTTAAGTTTAATCAAGAGACTTATCTCCAAAAACATAATCAAGAAAGAACCCACTGTACTCACTACTGCAGCCTTTCTATTGGACAGACTTAAAACAACGATTAACCTATCTGACTCTGTGTTGTGAACTTCGCCCAAACAGGTTCCTTCAAGAATAGTTGTGAATTTCACTGTTTGTTAATTTTCCCAGACTCACTCAGATATCCAGTGACACATGAATTCAAAAACAGCAAAGGCAGTAACTGTGCAGGTTTTCTCTCTCTCTCTCTTGCACTGTCCTCACCATGTGCTTCCTTTGTCTGTTCTTCCCACTTTGAAAACTGTTGTTTTGACTTTTGTTTTCCCCAAAGTTCCAAAACAACATAACAGCATAACAGCATATGAAACAGTAATTGCTGCTCCTGGAATTCAAGGAAATCACTTCCAGCACCTAAAATACCTCAAAAAAAGGAGTAGCTGTTACAGCCAGAAATGTTTCCCATCCTCCATTTAATTTATAAAAGAATGATTGCCCCTTCATGAAGCTATGTTGATTCTGTTTGATTATATTGCAAATTGCTAAATACACTATTACATCTATCATAAGGATTGACATTTTCCAAATAACAGATATTAGGCTAATCAGCCTCTAGTTACTAGCTTGTCTCCTTCCATTTACAATATTTGTTGCAATTGGCAAATTTTCCATTCTCTCGGACTTTCCCAGAAATATTAAAAGGAAAATTAATTAGTAAAAAGCCAATAAATCCTCTCAACCTGATGGGGTGCATCCGAGAATATTTAAGAAAAAGGTTGCTAAAGACAGAGTGGATGAACTAAATAAATTAGTGACACGCTTTGGGGGATATAATCTTATAGCCATCATGGAGACATTGTTACAAATAAATCAAAGCCACTGCCAATCTGATTTTCCCAATATTATGTGTTTAAAATCACCCAGGATTAATATTTTACCTTTGTATACACCCTAAATCCCCTGATTTATTCCCTTTCTTACTGTTAAGGGCCTATAGACTAATCCCATCAATCTTTTTCTCCTAGTTATTTTTGTTACCATCATATGAGTTCTATATCTTCCATATAATTTTTGGCATCTTACATATTTCATCCCATGCCAAAAGGTACCCCACCACCCTCTCCTTGCTGTCTATCCCTTAGAAAATAGTCAGACACATGTGAATTTAAGTTTTAAGCTTTGATTTGTTACCATGTCTCCATAATTACTAAGATTATACTCACTAACCAGTGTCACTGATTCATTTACTCGGTCTTGAATTCTGCGTGCATCCAACTAAAGAGCCATTAATTTGGTCTTTTTTCCAGTTGTTCCTTCTTGATCTTGTGTTTTTCTACCTTTGGACACTGTCTCTTCCTGTCCCATTCTATTTTCATTGTCATTCAATGAGTTTCCTGACAATACTGTCACATACTTTTGTGAGACGTAAATTTCCTTAAACATTCCCTTCCTCTAGTCAAAGTGCTTGCCACAGCCTTATGTGATTTGTCAGGAATTTTGTCCCAATATGGTTCAAGACAAGCCCATCCCACTGGAACATCTCCCTTCTACCCCAGTAATTATGCTAGTGCTCCATTAATTGAAACCCATTCCACCCATCCTCCTTGACTTTATTTACCCCTGCCAATTTGACCATGGCTCAGGTCGTAACACAAAGGATTATTTTGGAGATTCTGCATCATAATTGAGCTTGCAACTGTTCAAACTCTTTCAGCCAAAGCTCCTTTCTAACACTTTCAACATCATTTGTACCTCCTTTCCAGGCCTGGGAGATGTGCTTAACTTTAGCACTGGGATTTAGCATTCATGCAGCTGCAGAGAACACAACTACATTCCGATTTCTTCCACACCCTTAAATGGCTCTCTGTGTGCTGGTCACTTTGTCCATCCGCCTTGCAGTACACCCTCACAATCTCAAGTTGTAGGACAATTGCAAGGACTAAGTCTCGTCAAATGCAATCTCTGGGTTTTAATACCTGCCTCATCTACAGTCACACCCTCCTGCCCCCCATACTCAGAGGGGTGTCACCATGTCCTGCAAAGAATTTCACTTTTCACTTTCTTGAGGTGCATAATGTCTGCGGTTTGGAATCCAGTTCCTTGGAATATCAGAGTCCTACTCTAAAAATCTCCAATTAACTCCAATAAGTTCCTAGTTTATCAACTATAGGGTCAATCCTTTGCCAGAGGCTAGTTAGCTGTTTAAATATTTGAAAGTGACAGGTAGTCTTAAGTTTGATCCTGCTAGGTCTGGGGGAGGACAGCTACAGAGAATACTTTATAGCATTGTGAGATTTATCTTGTCAGAGCAAGATTTCCCTCCAAACCAAACCACGTTTCCCATATCAAGACACCTCCTTGGTCAGGCATCAGATTCAGATCCCACCCTCCCAAAGACAGGAACGAGGTCCTCTTTTCCTGATTGTAGGAATCAGGGAACCATCTCCTGCACTCCTACTGGCAGCTACTTGCTCCTTACGTAGGGTTATAACATGTTCCAAAGTGTCTCCTGCCAAAGCATATTAATTATACTGACTTCCATAAAATGGTCCTGGAAAAAAAAGATGGAGTCAAGGTTCCTGAGTACATTGGGAATGTTTTGGTTCTCTGACCAACTCTGCTCCTCCCTATCTACCCAGCCCACCTCTGTCAAAGTCAAGGCCCAGTTCAAGGAATAGGACTTGAACCTATAACCTTTTGATTCAGAGGAAAAGAGTATCATTGAGCCAAGCCTGATGAATTAGATCAAAGCAATCATCTGCTTTAACTTTTGACAGCATTAAAAGAAAAAATTGACTCAATGTTGTTTTCATATTGTAGCCTAACATATTGCCTATAAATCCTTGCAGAAGTATTAATGATTATGGGGTTATAGTCTTCACATGCCAACTCAGGATGTGCACTTTAAAAGTGATCATTTTAAGTAAGCATAATCGCCTGCTGGGTGTACTGTTCTTTTTTAAAAGATTTGCTTTATGTTCATTATTACAATTTAGAATGGTCTGCCAATTAGAAAGGCAAGAGAAAGACTGTACAGTCACAATGTAGCAGATAATAATTGCAGCAGAAACAACATTTTAAAAAATAATGTTATCAGCAGTAAGCTAGATATATCTACATAGATTATGTTGAAAGTTAGTCAGGGATTCATAGGAAGGCTGAAAACCAACAGCTCAGTTCTGAGGGTCAGATCAGTATAACGCGATGTAGGTTGTGTGAATTGTTTAACGTGGTGTATGTGTATATTGAACCTACATCAAAAGTCAGATCCTCCACCACCGTAGACCCATGGTAGCAGAATTTACTAATCAGCTCCAGTAGGGGGTTAGAAGTTCAACAATTTGTCCAAAACCATGGATTGATTGATGTTTATGGTCAGGGAGAGCAAGTTATCTTCTCATCGCTGATTTACTATTTCCACCTATGTTTGAGTGTATTTGACGTTGTAGCTTTATTATTTGTCTTGGGGTTAGCAAGTAATAAAATTCCATTTCAGTTCACTGTACTCAAGACTTGTAACAGGATATTTGTTTGATGCCAGCTCACCAGTGAACTACGTTTTAATTCAATTAGGGTACAACTGTATGTGAAGAAGAATTGAAGTCTTCATTGCAGTCAACCAAGTGAGCTGTAACAAGGGTAGTTGTTTGACTTCTCCTGACTTGGACATTACATTCTTTGATCATTTTGCTATCACATATCTCCTGCAGAACACAGCAGAGCTTCCAGCAGAGAGAAAGGTGCTGCATAAACATTGTAAGATAATATAAGAAAATGAGCAATCTTACACACTGAGCAATTAAGTAAATGAACATTAGGATGAATGCAAGGTGATGCATTTAGGCAGAAATAGTCAGGAGCTTCACTAACAGGTTATGAAATAAGTAACTTGAATAATGTGTATATAAAAAAGTCCTGGATACAGATAAACAAATAATTGAAAATATAACTAAGTCAGCAAAACAATTAAGAATGTTAAAATAGCACTTGATTTATTTTTAATGGGTACAGAATTCAGAAGTGGTGTTGTTATGTTAAACTTGTATTGGAGTGTTCAAGCCCCATTTTGAGTGCTGCATACAATTTGAAGTTCCTAATATTTTTAAAAACGTATTAAAGGTCTTGGGAAAGTGCAAAGTGATCACCATTATGACCTTTTAATGGAGGGAAAGATGAGAGAGTGAATGTTTGAGAATGTGATGCCATGCAGGCAAACTTGGTCCTGGATAGGTTGTAATATGTCTAACTCAGCTTTCTACTCTTTGGGTTTCTGGAAGCTGGTGTGAGAGATTAGATAGACAGCTTCCAACCTTCATGCTGCGTCATCAGCAGTCAAACTCATCGCCTCAGAAGACATAACTCAAAAAAACAAGTATGTTTATGTCCTGATAGACTGGATGATTTCATACGTCCTACCTCCACCTCATTCCAAGGCGTTATTCATTATTTGCCATCTGCTTGAAAATAAGGTATCTTCCAGACTTGCTGGAACCATTTCCCAGGTTTTGGCCTCATTAATAGCCTACTTCCAATATCTATTTAAACATATTACTCTTCCCTGCATCATTGTTTCTGTAACAATCCCTATGATCAAAACTCAATCTTTAAGTAGTGTCCAGGCCTGGCCTCAAACAATAAGCTTGTCTGGTCTGTTCTTTTCCTTTTACAACACACCGTTCCACAAATTCCATGAATCATCTTAAGCTCCAAATCAAAATTGAGAGAATCAAACTAAAATTAATGAAGAAATCAGTGAGGATTCTAACATTACAGACACTGCCCCAGACATTAGCATCAGTAGTTGTGTCCTGTCCCATCAGTAGGACGGCAGCAAGATGATACAATTTTGAAGGATTGGGCGACTCCTCAATATTGACTCTGGAACGTATAAAATATCCTGGCACCAGGTTAGACATCGGCAAGGAAAACCTATGCTGATAACCATCTCCCACACTCCTCCCCAATTCTGCTAATAAATCAGTACTCATGTTGAATGCATACTGAAGAAATATTGAGGGTCATCTGGTCTTCAATGCCCATCATTTAAAACAAAATCAATTTGTAACATCATTACTGACTAAAATGGCTGAGTCCTGAAGGACATAGCTAGTACACTGAATCTATAGCACACAGTAAGGAAACAGTTGAGTGCAGTGCCAAAGAGCTCAACACAATCTAGGACAAAGGAGCTCATTCCATTAGCACACAATCACTTCAAACACTTGTACCCTCCAACGCTGATGCACTGATTCACTATGTTAAAACACTGGACCTCCCCTCCTAATAGCACTGTGATGCACATTCATCATCTGCTTCAAAGCTGTAACACAGCCAGCAAGATCCACATCTAATGAAATAACAAAATTACTTGTTAGCATCAACTGACAAAAATCAGGCAAAGGGCAAGAATGACTCAAACAGACCTTGTGAAATGGAAGGAGTGGAAAGTTGGAACAAGACTGATGAAATTTGCAAATTAAGCCTCAGAGTAGAAATAAGGTCTAATGCAGTCATGAATGCATGGGAGAGAGAGATGGGGAAGTGGACCAAGAGTGCGACAAAGAATGCTCAGAATTCTATGAAAAGGCAGGTCCATATGGGTTCTCATTTGAAGATCTTTTATTGAAAGAAGTGAAAGATGTGAAAGGAGTTTTTACTGAAAGTTCACTTTGGCTGAAGAACACGTTCTGCATTAGTCCTCCATTGATGGAACAAATGCAGAATCTTCAGCCCATTGAAATGGGAGTCAGGGCTGCTGAGGGGCTCAACACTATGAAAACCAACTACGATGAGGACATGGCATTTTTGTGAAGCAGCACAGAGCATCACAAGAGATTAGATTGAGGTTAGAAGAGGCTGGACAAGGGAAAGAAAGAGAAATACTAAGAAAGGCAAAATAAGTTCCATGGGGCAATCAAAGGCCAAAGTGATTGTTCCATCAGGGCAATCCTGTTTGTCATTTTTAGAAATGGTGGAAAAGAATGTGAAAAGTAGTAGCGGGGAGGAAACAAACAAAAACACAAACCAAACACACAATACCGATAGGAGCTGATTGGAATTGATTAGATTAGATTCCCTACAATATGGAAACAAGCCCCTTTGGCCCAACAAGTCCACACTGACCCTCCAAAGAGTAACCCACCCAGACCCATTCCCCTACCCTATATTTACCCCATATTTACTAATGCACCTATCACAATGGGCAATTTAACATGACCAATTCACCGACCTGCACATCTTTGGATTGTGGGAGGAAACCGGAGCACCCGGAGGAAAGCTACGCAGACAAAGGGGAGATGGGCAAACTCCACAGACAGTCACCCGAGGCGGGAATCAAACCCGGGTGCCTGGCGCTGTAAGGCAGGAGTGCTAACCACTGAGCCACCAAGCCATACACCATACCATAATTGGTTCTTGTACTACTACTAGGAGTGATATGGGACTGCAGTAGTGCAGTGATTATTTTCTTGTATCTGAGCTAGAAGGACTTGGTTCAGTTACTGCCTGTTCTAGAAGTGTGTCACACCTAGTTGATTTAAAAAAAATAACTACAGAGAATGGAGATAAAGATCTGTTTTGGTGCAGCGGTGTCATCCCTACCTCTGGGAAACATGGTCTGAGTTCAAAGCACACCTGCTCCAGATTTGGAGGTGCTGGTGTTTGACTGGGGTGGACAAAGTTAAAAATCACAACACCAAGTTATAGTCCAACAGGTTTATTTGGAAGCACAAGCCTTCGGAGCATTAGTCCTTCATCAGGTGGCTGTGAAGTATAAGATCGCAAGAGAAAATTTATAGCAAAGGTTTACAATGTAATCCAACTGAAATGATATATTGAAAGAGACTTGGATTGTCTGTGAATTCTCTCATCTTTTAGAATGACCATGTTGGCTTCAGTTCTTTCATATGTAAACCCCTGAACATTTTTTAAAGTTATATTCTCAAGTGAACTTTAACAATAGATGCCATGTCAGCTCAGATAATGCATTAAAGGTGTGAGGTTAAAGTCTGTCTGTTCTCGAATGTTCATATTCTATTTCCAAAAAATTTTACATAGATTCATGCAGTTTTTGAGCAAAATAACATGTAATTCTGCAAGTACAAATTCACCCCACAAAATTGAGAGTGTGTGTGTGTGTGTGTGTATAGAAAGAAAAATCTGCGAGACAGCGCGAGTGTGTAAGTCTGTGAGTGGATGCATGCGTGGGGGAAAGAGTGTGGGAGGTATGTATGTCTGAGCATATGAGGGAGACCTTGTATTTGACAGAGGCTCTGCGAGAATGTATGGGTCTGTAAGAGTGTGCATGTGTGTGAGAGAGTGTGTAGTGCAGTGGGGTCACCTGTAGTGTGACATGAACCCAAAGTCCAGGTTGAGGCGAGAACCCTAGGACCTGATCAGGTGTACCCTAGAACCCTATGGGAAGCTGGGAAGTGATTGCTGGGCACCTTGCTGAGATATTTGTATCATCGATAGTCACAGGTGAGGTGCTAGAAGACTGGAGTATGGCTAATGTGATGCCACTGTATAATAAGGGTGGGAAGGACAAGCCAGGGAACTATAGACCAGTGAGCCTGATGTCAGTAGTGGGCAAGTTGTTGGAGGGAATCCTGAGGGACAGGATGTACACTTATTTGGAAAGGCAAGGACTGATTAGGGATAGTCAACATGGCTTTGTGCATGGCAAATCATATCTCACAAACTTGATTGAGTTTTTTGAAGAAGTAACAAAGAGGATTGATGAGGACAGAGTGGTGGACATGATCTATATGGACTTCAGTAAGGCTTTCGACAAGGTTCCCCATGAGAAACTGGTTAGCAAGGTTAGATCTCATGGAATACAGGAAGAACTACTCATTTGGATACAGAACTGGCTCAAAGGTAGAAGACAGAGGGTGGTGGTGTGGTGGTGGTGGAGTGCTACAAGGATCAGTGTTTTTTATCATTTACGTAAATGATTTGCATGTGAGCATAAAAGAGAAGGATAGTTAGTAAGTTTGCAGATGACACCAAAATTGGAGGTGTAGTGGACAGCGAAGAAAGTTACCTCAGATTACCAATACCGTACAACCCAGATGGCCTACCAATACCGTACAACCCAGATGGCCTCCTTCTTCAAACAGAAGCTCCTCAGATTACAACATGACCTTGAGGAGAAGGGCCAATGGGCTACAGATGTGGTAGATGGAGTTTAATTTAGATAAATGCGAGGTGCTGCATTTTGGGAAAGCAAATCTTAGCAGGACTTCTACACTTAATGGTAAGGTCCTAGGGAGTGTTGCTGAACAAAGAGACCTTGGAGTGCAAGTTCATAGCTCCTTGAAAGTGGAGTCGCAGGAAGATAGAATAGTGAAGAAGGTGTTTGGTATGCTTTCCTTTATTGGTCAGAGTATTGAGTACAAGAGTTGGGAGGTCATGTTGCGGCCGTACCGGATGTTGGTTAGGCCACTTTTGGAATACAGCATGCAATTTTATCAGAAGGCTGTTGTGAAACTTGAAAGGTTTCAGAAAAGATTTACAAGGATGTTGCCAGGGTTGGAGGATTTGAGCTACAGGGAGAGGTTGAATAGGCGAGAGCAGTTTTCCCTGGAGCATCGGAGACTGAGGGGTGACCTTATAGATGTTTATAAAATCATGAGGGGCATGGATAGAATAAATAGATAACGTATTTTCCCTGGGGTGGAAGAGTCCAGAATTACAGGGCATAGGTTTAGGGTGAGAGGAGAAAGATATAAAAAAAGAGACCTAATGGGCAACCCTTTCACGCAGAGGGTGGTACATGCATGGAATGAGCTACCAGAGGAAGTGGTAGAGGCTGGTACATTTGCAATATTTAAAAGACATCTGGATGGGTATATGAACAGGAGAGTTTGTAGGGATATGGGCCAGGTGCTGGCAGGTGAGACTAGACTGGTTTGGGATATCTGGTCGGCATGGACAGGTTGGACCAAAGGGTCTATTTCCATGCTGTACATTTCTGTGACTCTAAATGGAGATATGGTGAGGAAGAGCACCTCGCCTTAAACAACCAAACCTCAAACAGATCATTGTTCGCAGCAAACTGCCCAGCCTTCAGGATAACACCTTACGACCTGATCACAGCAGACCCTGTAAGACGGGTCAGAGTGTCGACACGGACACTGCCATTACATGTGGGACACCACCCACTATGTGTGCAGCAGGTACTCATGTGACTCAGCCAATGCTGTCTACCTCATATGTTGCAGGCAAGGATGCCCTGAGGCATGGTACATTGACAAGAGCAAGCAGAAGCTGCAGCAATGGATCAATGGACACCGCACAACAATCACCAGGCAGGGCTGCTCCCCTCAGTCGGAGAACACATCAGCAGTCCGGGACATTCGGCCTTGGACCTTCGGGTGACCACCCTCCAAGGCGGACTTCAGTACAGGCAACAATGCAAATTGGCTGAGCAGAGGCTGATAGCCAAGTTTGGTACCTGAGGGATGGCCTCAACTGGGACCTTGGGTTCATGTCACACCACAGTTGTCCCCACTGACACACACACACACACACACACACACACCTTTGCACTCACATCCTCCTCCCCACACACACAGGCTTGTGGGGTAAATTTGTACTTGCAGATTTACATTTGATTTTGCTCAGAAACTGTATGAATCAATGTAAGATTCTATTTCTAAAAATGGGATTTACAGAATCAGTTTGAACATTGGGGCACAGACGGACAGATTTTAACAATAGGTACCATGTCAGCTCAGGTAATGCATTGAAGGTGTGAGGTTAAAGTTCACTTGAGAATGTAACTTTTAAAACATAGTTCTAGGATTTACATATGAAAGAACTGAAACCAACATGGTCATTCTAAAAGATGAGATGCTTAAATAATCCAGGTTTTTTACAGTTGGATCACACTGTAAACTTGCACTATAAATTCTGTGCCTTAACGATCTTATACTCCACAACCACCTGATGAAGGATCAGCACTCTGAAAGCTAGTGATACCAAATAAACATGTTGGTCTGTAACCTGGTGTTGTGAGATTTTTAATTTGGGACACGTGCTTCAGCTGTGCATCGTAACATATCTGAACAGGTTGTTTGAAAATATTAGAATTAGAATTTGCTTTATTGTCACACATACTCATGAGGATAGAGAAAAGCTTACAAGTCACCACTTACAGCACCATCTCATGTACCAAGATACCTAGGTACAGATTCTCAAGCACAAATTCTTAAAGGAAAAAAAAGTTAGCAAAACAGAGAAATAACACTCAAAAATAACAGTTCTTCCAACCCAGATCATGCTAGGAGTCTGTGCTGGCTTGCAGCTGGACCTTGCATGCTGCCCAAGGATGGGAGGTAAAAAGAAAAAAAAACGCAGAGAGAGAAAAATAGACTTGCTGGGCTGAAGGGCCTGTTTCCACACTCTAAGGATGCTTTAAAAAAAAAAGAAACAGAGAACAAACAAGCTCTGGCTCAGGAGTCGTCCTCTTCTTGAAAAATGGAACTATCTACCGGGAATGGAGCAAGCTGTTTAGTTAGTTTCTAGGAAGTGGTTAATGTCCTTTCCATTCTTAAGTTTCAGCATTATTAACTTAATCACCAACTTGTACACAAAAACAACATACATAGATGAATATTATCAAATGAAACTCAAAGGATTAGTCCAAGTGACAACAGCTGATGCATTTTGGATGCCGATGTGATCTAGGGCAAGCATGTCTGCAATATGTTTTCGAAGATCAAGCAGCTTCAGCTCATTTTATAAACTGGAGGCTGAACTACAAACACTGATCTATCAGGAAGGGGGCAAGTTACCTGGAAGTTTGATCCAGAAGACACAGTCACACCACTTAGGATAGGATACTCCCATTTGTTAATAGCCAGGGTTAGCAGGGTGTGACTGCAAATGAGGCAGGTAAAAGGGACCCAGAGAGCAAGTGCGACACAGGTCAGTGAAGGATTATCTATCTCTACAATCAACCAGTAAGTTAGAGGCTCGTCAAGCCTGTTTGGATGAGTGAGGGTGGTGGATGGTCAAACTGAAAACATTCCAATGGGGGACAGCAACAAGGAATATAGTAGTGGTAGGGAAAGTATAGTGAGGAGGACTGACATTACCTGCAGCCAAGAATGTGAGTCCAGACAACTGTGTTGCCCACCTGGTACCAGGGATCAGGAAATCTGCTCAGGGCTCAAGAGTACTTTGCAGTGGGAGGGGGAAAATCCCAATGGTCACAATAATGCAGATACAGACAACATGCATTGAACAAGGAAAGGAGATTCTGCATAGAGTGCTTGAGAAGTTAGGCACTACATTATAATGCAAAACCTCAGGTTTTTATCTTTGAATTATTACTTTATCCCCAATGACAGCTTGCACATGCATCAAGTATTAGAGAGAGGAATGTATGCCTCAAAAGGTTAGTGTGGGAGAAGTGGGTTCAGATTCATGAAGTAATATTGGGCAAAGTTGTTGCTGTATCATTGAATCTATATTTGTTTCTACATCAAAACACAGTAAGGTACATAAATATGATCCAATATGCAGTGGCTGCCGGAGAGGCAAGAATAGAATCCTGAGTACTGAGGTGTATTAGATATTCAAGAAGATTGGAAGCTAGATAAATCAGAGGGGCTAGCAATGCTAAGCAAAGTTGGCATTGTTGCAAAAGTTAGAGATGAACTTTGTTGAGGAGAACAGGACATAAAATCATAGATGGAGATGAGGAAAAGTAGATAAAATAAGTGGGAGCAGTCGACAGGCCCTCGAAACGATAATGCAAGATGCAGAACACTAGTAGGATTGGATGCTTAAAATACAACAATGGCAATAATTATGGGTAATAGAATCATAGATATACAGCATGGAAAAAGACCCTTCAGTCCAGCTTCTAACCTAATCTGTTCCCATTTGCCAGCACTTGATCCACATCCATCTAAACTCTTCCTATTCATACACCCAGCCAGGCACCTCTTAAATGTTATAATTGTACCAACCTCCTCCACTTTCGCTAGCAGCACCTTCCATACACACACCACCATCACCCTAAACCTATGCCCTCTAATTCTGGACTCCCCCAACCCAGGGAAAAGACCTTGTCTATTTATCCTACCCATACCCTTCATGATTTGTACAAACCTCCTCAGCCTCTAAAACAGTCCCAGCCTATGCAACCTCTCAACCTATTCAACTTGGTAACATCCTTGTAAATCTTTCCTGAACCCTTTCAAGTTTCACAACATCCCATAGGAGGGAGACCAGAATTGCACACAATATTCCAAAAGTGGCCTAACCAATGTCCTGGACAACTGCAACATGACCTCGCAACACCTATACTCAATGCTCGGTCCAAAAAGGAAAACATACCAAATGTCGCCTTCACTATTCTATCTACCTGTGACTCTACTTTCAAGGAGCTATGAACCTGCACTCCAAGATCTCTTTATTCAAGAACACTCCCTAGGACCTTCCCATGAAGTACCTAAGTCCTAGGAAAAAGTGACGACTGCAGATACTGGAGATCAGAGTCAAAGAGTGTGGTGCTGGAAAAGCTGGTCAGGCAGCATCCGAAAAGCAGGAGAATCGACGTTTCGGGCATAAGCTCTTCATCAGGGATGAGGCTTGTTGACCAAAGGGGCTGAGAAGGAAGTGGAAAGGGGTGGGGCTGGGGGAAGGTAGCTAGTAATGAGATAGGTACGTGAAGGTGGGAGTGAAAGTGATAGGTCGGACAAGAAGGTGGAGCAGATAGGTGGGAAGGAAGATGGACAGTTAGGACCATTTGAGAGGGCGGTGCCAAGTTGGAAGGTAGGGACTGGGATAAGGTGGCGGTGTGCAAGGAGAAATGGGGAAACTGGTGAAATCCTCATCGATCCTGTGTGGTTGGCGGGTCCCAAGGCAAAGGATGAGGTGTTCTTCCTCCAGGCGTCAGGTGGTTAGGGTTTGGCGATGGAGGCGGCTCAGGACCTGCCTGTCCTTGGCAGAGAAGGAGGGGGAGTTTAAGTGTTCAGCCACAGGGCAGTGGGGTTGGTTAGTGCGGGTGCCCCAGAGGCATTCTCTGAAACAATCCACAAATTGGTGTCCTGTCTCCCCAATGTGCAGCAGACCATATCAGGTGCAACGGATACAGTAGATGACATTTGTGGAAGTACAGGTAAATTTCTGTTGGAAGCTCCTTTGGGGCCTTGTACGGCGGTGGTGAGTGTGGGCATCAGGCTTTGCATTTCTTGTGGTGGCAAGAGGGAAGGGTGTGTTGTGGGGGGGTGATGTCGACCTGACATGGGAGTCGCAGAGGGAATGGTCTCTCTGAAACGGAGATAGGGGTGGAGAGGAAAATATCTCTCTGGTGGTGGGTCTGTGTGTAGGTGCATCTAAGACTACTATTGTTAAACTTAAATAGGGGCAATCAGTAGAGAAACAGTGGCACTCATTTAAGGGGATAGTTCAGAATACTCAATTTGTAAATTTTTGCTACAATGATAAATTCCAAGGGAAGGATCTACTTTTTGTGCTGGCTAAAGTTAGGTACTTAAGTTTGATGCTTTACCTATGTATATATTGTGTAATGCAAAGATGATTGATCAGAATTTTAAAAACAGAAGAAGAGAACTAAAAGGTTAACCAGGAGAAAGGAATTAAAGTAAGTAGCTGACCAGAAATATAAAAACAAATAGCCAAAGTTTCCGCAGGTATTTAAAAGAGAAAAGACTAAGTGAGCAATAGTCCTTTAGACTGAGAATAACAACTAAAAAGGTGCATAGTAAAGGAAATGGTAACAAACATTTTACTGATATTTTCACTACAGAGGACACAATAAATCCCAGTAATAGTTGAAAAGTCTGAAAGTGAAAGAATATTTACTTCAAGTATGCACTTTGTTTACCTTATTATGAATGCTACATGCATTCAGAACTTGGCAAAAATGCAATCACCAGGAAAGCAGTACTAAACAAACTGAAAGAGCTGTAACTGAGGTTTCCCTGGGTGCTCATTCTAGGATCTAAAAACAAAAAAGAGTTAATGTTACTAGATGGATTGATGTTCATTTTCTAAAATTCATTAGCTCCTGTAACATTTCTATCAGACTGGAAAGTTGAACATATAACTTGGCTATTCAAAAAGGGAGGGAGGTTTAAAAGAGGAAACTATAGGCCAGTTAGCTTGACATCTGTCATGAGAAAGGGTTGGATTCAATCATTATGTAGGTTATAGGTACGTAACTAGAAAAACCTCAGGAAATCAGAAATTATCAGCATAATTTTGTGCAAGTGTAATCACTTTATCGAAATTCTGCAGGGGAATAGTACATCCAGTGGATAAAGCGAGCCTGTAGTGGTGTTATACATAGTATAAGGAGTTTCATGTTAGCATGGATAAAAGATTGACTGGTTGGCATATAAGAAACATGAATTTGTCTTTATCTGACTGGAAAACTCCACCTGTTACATCCTGCCAAGGGCCTCAATATTTGACATTTTATGTCAATGATATACATGAGATTCATAGGCAAGTAGATTTAGTAAGTGAGGGGAAGGTGATTTTTTGGTTAGTGGTCAACAAATGACTGCACAGGAGTGAAGGAAGCAGAGTTCAGTAACGTGCAAAGCTTGAAATTCAAGCAAGGCAATGTGCTGGGTTGAGAGGGCAGGATTCATTGAACTAGACACAGCATTAGGAAGATAGGAAGAACAAACTATATGCTACATTTGCTTGGATGAATTAAGATGACCCAAGTAGTCTCTCTCAGCTTTTGATTAGTTTTTTTGTTTTTTGATCTTAAATTATTAATTTGCCCACAGCTGACTTTGCACACACTGGTTTAAGGATATGATTTGAAAAATATGATTTATCAACTCTCTAGCTGTTTGGTAGAATTTTCATGCCTGAAGTATTTATTCATTAACTATAGTTGATTTTCAAATAAACAATGTCCAGGATTGTTGAAACCTCCTATGTTACAAAAGTAACTACACTTCAAAAATTCTAACTGGCTGTAACATGTCTTAGAACAAGTCATGTAAGGTTCCATATGAAAAATAGCTTATCCTTTTATAAAAGTTATGAACATATCCTCTGAATTTCAACAGCTAGTGCATACATTAACAGAAAGCAGTAATTTAACCAAAGATCCAAATCATTTCTTGAGCATGCCTTACAATTTTCTCTTATGTTCTCGCTTCTCCCATCAATCAGATCATGAATACAACTCATCTCTGAATGACGATATTTTCTCTTGACTTGCCTCTTTTTATCTCATGACATTGTTACATACATTTTTAATTCTTCTAATGCCCGAGTTGCCTTACTACAGCACATGATTTTCTTTATTACTCTGTTACGATCCCTGCTGAAACCACCTAATGATGTTACAATCTGATCAGGAACTACTACTATTTTCTTGTTTAAAGATGATTGAGATCACAGGTACTCAAGGAGAGAAGAAAGTCAGATGATTTCAAGAGTTTCAACAAGCAAATAGAATTTTACAGTATATTGTTGAAAAAAGTCAAACAAACAATATACGTTTTAATATCCAGAATAAGACGAAACAGACAAGTTCCTGGGCACTGATGGGATTAACCCAGAATACAGAGGGAGAAATTTGCTGGGGCCTTGTATGAAACCTTTGCATTCTCTTTAGTCACAGAAGAGATCCTAGAGAATTGGAGAATAGCCAATGTTATTCCTTTGTCCAACAATGTCAACAGAAACAATCCTGGAAATTACAGACCAGTGAGATTTATGTCAACGGTAGGGAAATTATTGGAGAAGACTTGTAGTGAGAGGATTTACTCATATTTGGGGGGGGGAAAAAAAATTTATTAGCAATAGACAGCATACTTTGTGCAGGGGAGGTCATGTCTCTCAAACTTGAGTTTTTAGAGGAAATGACAAAGATGTTTGATCAGGCAGGGTGGTGGATGTTGTTAATATGTATTTCAGCAAGGTCATTGACAAGGTCCCCGATGGCAAACCGATATACAAAGTGAAGTTCACATAGCATCTGTGGTGAGATGCTCAGATGGATACAGACCTGACTAGATCATAGAAGACAGTAGCAGTGGAAAGGTGTTTTTACGGCTAGAGATCTGCGACCAGTGTCATCCCAAAGGGATCAATGCTGGGACTCTTGCTTTTTGCAATAGAAATGATTTGCAGAAGGCATCTGGTCGAATTAATATGATTGCTGATGATGCAAAGATGGGAGAAGTTGCAGATAGTGAGCAGGATTACCAAAGGATAAGATGGAATTTAATCCAAACAAATGTGAGGTGGTGCGTTTTGGAATGTCTAATGCAGGAGAGGACAGAAGTAAATAGCAGAACCCTTATAAAGAGGGGCATACAGGTCCACAGGTACCTGAAAGTGACAACACAAGTAGATAAGATGATCAAGATAAGGGTTGGAGGGTTTGAGCCCAAGAGGCTGAAGTGGCTTGGGCGGTTTTCCCTGGAACGTCGGAGGCAGAGGGGTGACCTTATAGAGGTTTATAAATCATGAGGGGCATGGATAGGATAAATATATATGGTCTTTTCCCAGGTTCTGGGGAGTCCAGAACTGGAGGCCATAGGTTTAGGGTGAAAGGGGCAAGATTTAGAATGGACCTCAGGAGCAACATTTTTTTTTAACGCAAGGGTTGAGCATGTATGGAATGAGCTGCCAGAGGACCTGGAGAAGGCTAGTATAATTACAATATTCAAAAGGCATCTAGATGGGTATATGAATAAGGCGGCTTTAGAGCGAAATGGGCCATGTGCTGGCAAACAGGACTAGATTAATTTAGGATACCTGGTCAGCATGGAAGAAAGGAACCGAAGGGTCTGTTTCCTTACTGTACATCTCAATGACTGGCAATAAAAATCAGGGCTACTTAAGTCCAATGAATCAAAAAATAAAAAAGCTTTTAAATGGTGCATCGAAATTATTAATCCACTTTTTGCAATACAGAAGAAAAATAATCTCCTTTTTGTCATAGATGAAGAGTACAAGATCAGCAGCTCCACACATTAAATGTGAGGCGCAAGTTTTTTTTTTACACAGTAGTAAGTGCCTGTAAAGCACTGCCAAGAGGAAGTGGTAGAAGCAGATACAATGTTTAAAAGACATTTTGCCAGATACATGAATAGGCAGGCAATACAGGGATATAGATCAGAGAGACAGAAGGTTTTCAAATTAGAACTGCCTCTTGTCGGCATAGGCTTGGTTGGCCAAAGGGCCTGCTCCTTTACTGTACTGTTCTTTATTTTTTTAAAGTAAATATGAGTCAACAGGTAAATTGTAGCCCATTGACCACATTAAAATGGCTGGCATTTGTCGTACTGCAGGTTAAAACAGTCTTTTAAAGGGTTTTGAATTCTTCACTTTCAAAGATCTGGTTTCAGAAATACCTCTATTTCACCTCATTTGTTTTGGTGATCAGTTATGCAAGCATAAACCACAGAAAGTAATTGACTGGTGTGTAGACCTCACAGGAATTAGATAAGCCCCATTTGAGTGCACCTCTCAACACATTGTTAGAACCATAATCGCATACTAAATACTGAATGGGTAAAAATCCTCCAACAGTGAATCTTTAAAAAGGTTAAGTAGTAAACAAAAGACAATTACAAAGACTAAAACATTATTCTAAATAGTTTTTAGAATCTAAATCAAGCATTTCAGCACACATTATAAGCTAATACCATAACAGTCCAGTAGAGATGTAATTACATTAGACAGTTGAAAATACTAGTTTTCACATTAGAACAATTACAGATGACTGGGTCTTTAGATGTTAATTCTAGTTTTATCCTTCACAATACAAAGAACCAGACTTTGAAGCAGTGTTCAAGTAATTAGTTTAATCTTCAAATTTGCAAGATTTAATGTATTCATATCATATTCAGTACACATTACAGAAAAAATGCTTCTTTATAATCAATAGGTTAAGCTAGTTGCACAGAATGGATTCTTAACTCTGTTTAAGTAGAAGAGGAAAGTATGCCCCTCACTTCATGAAATGAGCATCAGTCACAATCATCAACACTCCTTAAGATTTGGCGAGAATTCTATATCTGTAAAACACGAGTTTAACAGCTTTCTATTCTGATATCATCATCAAGCACTGCAGCGCTGGTTCATGACAGTGGTCAGCAATAGATTGTCTGCAAGCGATGTTTTTAAAAAAAACTTTAAAATCTATTCACGGAACGTAATCATCACTGGCAAGGCCACTATTTATCTTCTATCCAAAATTGCTGAAATGAGTGGGTTTCTTGAACTGCCACAATCTGACTCCTTCTGGGCTATAGAGTTTGCCTGTAAGGAAATACTCGAGGAGAAAGTGAGGTCTGCAGATGCTGGAGATCAAAGTTGAAACTTTATTGCTGGAACAGCACAGCAGGTCAGGCAGCATCCAGGGAATAGGAGATTCGACGTTTCGGGCACATTCCTGAGGAAGGGCCTGTGCCCGAAACGTCGAATCTCCTGTTCCCTGGATGCTGCCTGACCTGCTGTGCTGTTCCAGCAATAAAGTTTCAACTGTAAGGAAATACTGTCAAAGAAACCTTGGTGAGTTATTCAGCATATCTTGCAGTTGGTACACACAACAGCACGATGTACCAGTGCTGAAGGGAACGAGTACTTAAGGTGATGAATGATATTCCAATCAAGAATCCAGTCTGCTTTATCCTGCTTGGTAAAACAAAAAAAAAGAGCGGCTGATTCTGGAGATCTGAAACAAGAACAAGAATTACTGGATAAACTCAGCAAGGCTGGCAAGATCTAGGGACAGAAAGCAGTGTCAACACTTCAGATTCAGTCACTGTTCTGAAGTCGGATCATTGGACTCCAAACATTAACTTTATTTTCTCTCTCCAGATGCTGACAGGCCTGAGTTTCTCTAATTTGTTTTTGTTATCGTGGATGGCGTTTGCTTTCTTGAGATTTGTTGAATTGGCAGGAAGTATTCAATTATAGAAACAGAAAATTGAATGAACAGTGGAATATTTGGCTCTCCAAGCCTGTTCCGTCATTTAATATGATTCAATATGTTTCCACTTTTTCCCCACCCTTGGATTTCTTTAGCCTGGAGAATAATATCTAAAGTCTTCTTGAATATTTTGGCCACAATGCTTTCTGTGACAGAGAATTCCACAGGCTCAGCATTAACACTCATTCTCCCGATCCAAAATGAACGGCTTCATGTTTTCCCTCAGCAAGCTCCACTTGGCCTTAACCAGAGCTCTGTCTGTCTCCTGACTTTCTGCAGTTTTTCTGCCTTTCAATAACACTCCTGTTCTCTTATCCTTCCAAATGGAATGACCTAGGATGGGGGAGACAAGAACCAGAGGGGCACAGGTTTAAGATGATAGGGGAAAGCTTTAAAAGGAACCCGAGGAGCAACTTGTTCACACACAGGGTGGTAAGTGTATGGAATGAGCTGCCAGAGGAAGTGGTGGAGGCTGGTACAATTACAGTGTTCAAAAAGCATCTCAATGGGTGTATGAATAGGAAGAGTTGAGGGGGATAGGGGCCAAATGAGACTAGATTAATTTAGGATATTGGGTTGGCACAGACGAGTTGGACAAAAGGGTCTGTTTCCATTCCGTACATTTCTATAACTCTAACCGGGTAAAGAAATTTCTCATCTGTCACAAATGACTGACCCCATATCCTTAGACTGTGACCCTGATTCTGGACTTACTGGTCATCATGATCATCCTCCCTGTATTTATCCTGTTTAGTCCTGCTAGAAATGTATAGTTTGATGAAATTCTCCCTCATTTTTCTAATTTTCAGTGAATATAGTGCTAACCAATCCAATCTCTTCATAGTCAGCCCTGCCATTATATTCCTGACTTGTGCATCTTAGTCTGGGCAAAGACTTGGAATCAGGAGCTGATTTCTTCATTTTTCTTTGAAGGCAAAACTTTTTCAAAGTTATATGCATTAGTTGCAGGTCCAGTGGTGACTCATCCATAACTGATAAGCTATCTCATAGCGCAAATAAAATAAAGATAAGTCATGCTTGTCTTAGACTGCTCTTTATCTGCAAGAGAAGATTGGTGGTGGTTTAACCGAGAGTCACCAAGCCTCAGGCAAGGGGAGAGGTTGAGAAGAATCCATCATGGTAACCTCAGCCAGTGCAGGAACCCAGCCAATGCTGTTGGCATCAGTTGTCCAGCCAACGGAGCTATGCAAGCAAAGCAGTAATCATCTCTGGAAACAATCTGATTTATCCAAGTCACCTCTTCTCTTTCCTGCTAGTTCTTCAGTCTTAAAAGGTGCCTTTGGCACTCCTAATGTAGTATGTCCAGCTGTCATGATCTGAGGCGTGTGCTTCCTACTGGCAGCTGTCAATGTGACAGAGGGACTTCTTCAGAGAGTCTTTTGTCCTCCGTTTTTAGATTACATTACAGTGTGGAAACAGGCCCTTCAGCCCATAAGTCCATACCGACCTGTCGAAGCGCAACCCACCCATACCCCTAACCTAACACTACGGGCAATTTAGTATGGCCAATTCACCTAATCTGCACATCTTTGGACTGTGGGAGGAAACCGGAGCACCCGGAGGAAACCTACGCAGACACGGGGAGAACGTGCAAACTCCACACAGTCAGTCGCCTGAGGCGGGAATTGAACCCGGGTCTCAGGCGCTGTGAGGCAGCAGTGCTAACCACTGTGCCACCGTGCCGCCTACCGTTCTTTTTACTCGTAGTCAGTTCTTGACATAACACTAAGGCAGGCTGCTGCTATCTATTAGGGCAAGTTGATCCACCCAATACAGTTGGTTTTGCAGGAGGATCGCCTTGGTGCTTACAACTTTGGCTGTTTCGAAGACTCCAATGTTTATGATTCAGTCCTGCCAGATCTGGAGGCTGCTGTGCAGTCAGCACAAATAGGAATGCTCCAAAAGGCATGCATAGCTGCAGTACAACTCAGCACTGGTGGTGAGGATACAGCTTTGTCCACCGAATTTGGCCCGTGTTAAGGCTGTGCTTAATTTGTTTGAAGCATCTGCCAAATGTGGTGCTTCCTTTAACCCTTTGTCCAATTTTTTTTAAATAATGGCATCAAACATGATGCTCCCCAAATCAGTAAAATGCTTGACAGCTTTCACTCAGCTCCCTTAAAATGACAATGCTTGGTGGCTGAGATTCTTCTTGAGCTGTAGGATGATACAGAACTTTAAATTTCCTTAATTTGCAAAGTTGTGCTTCAACCATGGATCAAGAAAGTTCAGTCATTAGCAAAAGGTTGTTCATTGATTAATTTTTCTTCAGCCTTTGAGAGATTCTGAAAATGCTGGAGGTCAGTCCAGAAGCTCCTTCAAATAGGTTGTTGCCTATTTGATTCCTGAAGAAGGGCCTGTGCCCGAAACGTAGATTCCTGAAGAAGGGCCTGTGCCCGAAACGTCGAATCTCCTGTTCCCTGGATGCTGCCTGACCTGCTGTGCTGTTCCAGCAATAAAGTTTCAACTTTGATCTCCAGCATCTGCAGACCTCACTTTCTCCTGTTGCCTACATCAGGCCTTCTGAAGAAATCGGTGAATAAAGTCAGAGTCATCACATAGCATTGCTTTGCACAACTGAATACATGAAACGCATTCATGAAGCCACTGTTGTGTTTGACCAATTTTCATGAAATTGTTTCACCGTGGCCAGAAACCTAGGTGGGATTCCAAATTTCAAGGATTTTACAAAGTCCATCTCCGTTCTCAGTATCAAATGCCTTATACGGATCTATGAAAGTGATGTATAGGTCTTTGCTCTACTTGTATTTGGCTTAGTGCAAATAGAATCACAATGTGGAAAGAGGCTATTCAGCCCATTAAATCTGCAGCAAGCTCCAAAGTGCATCCCACCCAGACCCAGCCCCCAATCCTATCACATGACTCCACGGGTGAAACAGTGGCACAGTCGTTAGCACTGCTGCCTCACAGCGCCAGAGACCCGGGCTCAATTCCCGCCTCAGGCGACTGACTGTGTGGAGTTTGCACATTCTCCCCGTGTCTGCGTGGGTTTCCTCCGGTTTCCTCCCACAGTCCAAAAAATGTGCAGGTTAGGTGAATTGGCCATGCTAAATTGCCTGTAGTGTTAGACGTAGGGGAATGGGTCTGGGTGGGTGCGCTTCGGCGGGTCGGTGTGGACTTGTTGGGCCGAAGGGCCGTTTCCACATTAAGTAATCTAATCTAATCTAATTTACCATGGCCAATCTACCTGGCATGTACATCCATGGACACTGAAGTGAAAATTAGCATGGCCAATCCACCTAACCTGCACATCTTTGGGCTGTGGGAGGAAACGGGACCACCCAATGGAATCTCATGGAGACACAGGAAGAACATATAAACTCCACACAGACAGCCGCCCAAGGCTGGATTCGAACCAGAGTCCCTGGCACTGTGAGGAAACAGTGCTAATCACTGTGCTAATGTGCCACGCTACCACCCTAAATGACATGGCTGTAACTGGGGTTTTTTTTTTTAAAATGAAAGGTTCAAGCCTTTCCAGAAGCATTGTAGCCAGGATATTCCTAGCAATAGTACAGAACCATCCCACATTTGACATGATAATAGAAAGATTGTTAATGAAGCAGCTAGAATGTTTGGGCTGAAAACAAAATTGCTGGAAATCACAGTGGGTCAGGCAGCATCCATGGTGGGAAAGTGAGCTAATGTTTCAAGTCTAGATCACTCAGAGTTGAAGAAGTGTGATGGAGAAGTTGGATTTCTGGGGGAGAAAGGGTGTTGATAGTTCAGATTAAGTGATCAAAATGTGAGAACAACAATAATAGTGTGTCTAACTGCCAAACTGTAAAGAACAGACAATCCCACTCGGGTGGGAGAAGAGGGGGGCGGGGTGAGGGGGGGGGGGAAAGAGAGCGAGAGTGAACGTAACAAGGAGAAAGTGAGATCTGCAGATGCTGGAGATCAGAGTCGAGAGTCTGTTGCTGGAAAAGCACAGGAGGTCAGGCAGCATTCCTGAAGGAGGGCTCTGGCCTGAAACATCGATTCTCCTGCTCCTCGGATGCTGCCTGACCTGCTGTGCTTTTCCAGCAACACACTGGGGAATGTAACAAGTAAAGCTAAAAGAAAAGAAACGGGTTCACAATTTGAAGGCACTGAGCCCAGAAGGTCGTAAACTACCTAGTTTGAAGATGGGATGTTGCTGCTCTGTTTGCACTGCGATTTACTGAAGCTTTGCAGCATGCAGAGGACAGACAAGTGGACATATAAGAAAGACGCGGTGTTAAAATGACCAGCTACTGGAAGGTTGGGGTCATGTCTGTGCACAGGCTGCAAGTTTTGGTTGATATTTAACTCCCCATTCCAGAATGAATTCTTGTAATATATTAGCCATTAATGTGTTTCATTATTGTACAATTTTTCCTTGCTCAACAAAAATGAAGACTGTTTATTTTCATCTGCATCTGTGGAGTATAGTCTGATTATAATAAATTAAGTCTTCAATTAACTTGTAAAACAAAGAGTTAAAATTAGACCTGTTGCTGCAATATGTGGCTTTTCAAGTGTGACACTTGCAAACAGTTTCACCAATTTTAATGAATTATTTTGCAAATATAACCAGGTGAATCGATAAAAAGAAACCAATGTATTCGGATTTTCAAGTAGTATTTGATCAAGGAGGTAATTATATAAAATTAATTACCCCTAATCACAAGTGCTAATGAAATTATTTGGGGCTTGGTTAATGAATAAAGAACAGTAGGAATAAACAGGTCACCTTGCAGGTTGGCAGTCTGCAATGAACAAGGATTGAGTTTTGGGACTGAGCTGTTCAAAACTTCATCGAATGGCTTTGAAAAGTGGACCCAAAGCTCTTGTGGTACAATGGTGGTGCCCCTACCTCTGAACTAGGAAGCCCAGCTTAATAAAATCAGGAGTAGGACAGTCAGCCCCTCAGTAAGATGATGGTTGATCTGACATTCTTCATATTCACTTTCCTGCCCTTTATTTCTGGATTTCCTGATGATCAAAAATTCATCGACCTCAGCCTTTTTTATACGTATGCCCCTATAGCACTCTGTGGCAAGGAGTTACAAAAAGACTCTCCACTCTAAGTCCTCCTCATCTCAGTCTTAAATTGGTACCTCTTAATTCTGAGACGTCCTCTAATCATAGCCTCGTCCATGAGACGAATCGTTCTTTCAGCACTTACAACACTCCTGTTAAGTCCCTCAAGAATCCCGTATGTTTCAATGAGATGATCTCTCATTCTTCTCAATCCCTGTGAGTAGAGTCCCAACTTGTTTCACTTTTATCATAAAACAATCTCTTGATACAAGGAATCATCATTGCGAACCTTCTCCGAATTGCCTACAATGAAGTGATAGCTTTCCTTAAATAAGGGGACCAAAACTACTCAATACTCCAGATGCGGTCTCACCAGCACTTTGCACATTTGCAGGAAGACTTCCCTACTCTTGTACTACAACCCCTATAATTATTTTCTATTAGCCTTATTGATTACTTGCTGCATCTATGTGCTAAGCATTGTGAAGTTATTTGAAGTATTCACAATACCAGAGTTTGTAAAACACCCAGGTAAAGAAATGGCCAATGGTTGCTAGTAATTTTAAGCAACCTCAATTTTTAGTTCAGAAGAAGCAGGCTTCAATTCAGAAGAAAAAAAGTTTCACTATAACAGAAGGCCAGGATTTTTTAAAATTATAGAATCCCTACAATGTGGAAACAGGCTATTAGGCCCAACTGGTCTACACCGAGCCTCCAAAGAGTATTCCCCAGATCTATCCCCCTACTCGAAAACCCTGCATTTCCCATGGCTAACCACATAGCCTGCACATCCCTGAACACTGAACAATTTAGCATGCCCAATCCACACAACTTCTTGGGAGGGCAGGAGGAAACCAGAGCACCAGGCAGAAACTCACACAGATATAGGGAGAAAGTGCAAACTCCACACAGTCGCCCAAAGAGAGAATTGAACCTGGGTCCCTGGTGCTGTGACGCAGCAGTTCTAACCACTAAGCCACTGTGCCCAATCATGCAGAAACTTCCAGGTTGTAAGAATTTGTAGAAGTTCTCTAGTTCATAGAACTGAAAAGAGATCCAGGTCCTTCAAACAAGAAAGGAGGCTTGAGGTCATCAAAAAGGAATGATTTGGAGATGCCGGTGTTGGTCTGGGGTGTACAAAGTTAAAAATCACACACCCGGTTATAGTCCAACAGGTTTAATTGGAAGCACAGCTGCTTTCGGAGCGACGCTCCTTCAGGTGACAATCACCTGATGAAGGAGCGTCGCTCCGAAAGCTAGTGTGCTTCCAATTAAACCTGTTGGACTATAAACTGGTGTTGTGTGATTTTTAACATCAAAAAGGAAATAATCAATTTATATGAGAAATTAAAGAAATAAGCTAAGAGCAATAATTCACCAGGACGGAGTATCTGTGAAGGGCATTGCTAGGGAGTGTTATGAAACAGAGACAAACAGCCAAATAAAATCAGCCTCCCTACCTATATATTCACAACACAGAAGAACTAAAGCCTTCAAAGACCTCAAAATTGACCCCAATGTTTTCATTCAGGCTTTTGGTTTTTAATCAATTCCAGACACCAAGTTTGGTAGCTTAAACAAATGACTTGACATATTAACAATACAGTAACTGTAGCAAGTCAAATTAAACAAAGTAATTTAATTGATGTCTCTGATTTAAATCCAATAACGTGTTTTCAGCCATGTTCACACAAAAGACAGACAGACAAATAGAGTTAAGGGATAAACATAAGAAAATAACAAAACTAACCAGATTACTTGTTTTTTTTATGATGCATTGCTGCACAAACATTTATCAATGTGTCTTGGTTGATTTTCTGAAGATGTCGATCAGTGCCACCTTTTCAGTTCACTTTGAGGAGGATCCAATAACTTACAACTTAATTTCTATTCTGAATTTCCATTAGTTGATAATGAGATGTTAGGTAGGGACCTTGCGAATCTTCATGCCATAGCATCAACAGCCAAGCTCTCAGAAACCCCCAGGTCAAAACAGTCACAAAAACTCTATCCCTCCCCATTTGACTATCACGTTTCCTCCCACATTTGCAGGCACCAATTCCAAAATGCTGACCTCATTAATGGTCAAATATCTGGTTAAACATGCTTTGACATGAAAGAAAAAGTATCTGTAGAATCCTTTGATTTAGAACCAACCTGCAATTTGCAGGCTTTGCCTCACAGTTTATTTGTTCCTTGTTTTTTTAAAAACAAAAGATTATGCTCACTATCCAAAAGTCACCTTCAGCTCAGTTCAGAACTCCAAATCAAAATTTATTTTAAAAATAATAAATAACCAAACTAACAGGAGACAATGAAGTCTTTTTGACAATGTTAAGATCTTCCTAAAAGTTCAGATATATATAGCTTTGTTTTTCTTCCCCTTTGAGTAATAAACTTGTGCTCGTTTAAAGACCCCATTGACCATATTCTCACGGAGCTATCAGTGACCATATCAACCACCACAGAAACAAACAGAAAATTTAATTCACGATCTATCAAACCAAGTTTCACTTTCGGATCGGACTTCAGTATTACAATCAGCTGATTCATAAGTAAAGTAGTTTTATTGCAACTGCCTTCGTGAAACAAATGACATAAACAAGATACATAGGTAAATTTAAAATTAGGGAACAATTCTCATAAGGTCCAAGTTAAGAGCCTGGACATTGATCTTACTGGCCATCTGTTTCCATTCCCTTCTGAGCTGGTTGTTTAGGATTCACTCTGGACCTTGGAGAAGTGTGTCTCACTCCTCCCGTTCACCGGCAAGATCTCCAACATCACAGTTTCACTGGAACACCCCTTTTGCCCTCAAATTCACATTGAACTAATTTAATTTGCATCAATCTCTTTGCGCAGCTTACTCTTAAGATACAACCCATCTTTAGGAAGAGGAAGCTGACAGTACCAAATGACAAGCAATGCTGCCAAATTCCTGCTGTGCAGAGGCCGCAGGGTGCTTGAAGACACAGACAGTGCGAGAGCTATTCGGTCCCAAACTACACTGAGGCAGGTGTGCTGGATACACAAAAATTGCTGATCCCTACAGTGATTGGCACAAAAATGGGCAGGTGGCAAATTGTGAGCCCCATGCCCAAATAGTAGGCAAGCCAATTTTTAAACAAGTTATTCTTTATTGATGCCTTCATTAGACATTCTGAAATGGCTTTCTAAGTAGTCTTGTTTTCAGCAGCAGAGTCATAAGTGAAATTGCATTACTCGTTTAAAATTAAATGTAGAAAAATATTCATTCTAGTTATCTTTATAAACTGGTTATTAGTTTATATAAATCCAAAGTATCTTCTGATAAAAAAATGTAGATAGAAAGTGATAATATCAGCTTCAGACGGCCATGTCTTAGGATTAGGGAAAACCTAGAGCATCACCTTTACTAACCTATTTTGGTTTGGACATAAAATTGTCAGTAAATTTCTAGATAGATAATTTTTGTCCAATCATCATGAAAACTAATAGAACAGTAAATATAAACGCAGTCTTGACAAAAATCTACAACTTATCTTAAATTTGAAGAGATTATTTGAAGGTTTACAAAATAAAAAAAGGATCTGATGCATTATTTCACCATGATCAAATCAAAGTGCTAAAGCAACTTCTCTGATATCTAGTACGTTTATTGATTTTCTGGTCTGTTAAATGTTTTTGCCTTCATCTTCTATGATGATGACACAATGATGTACAAACAATTTAGGAACTGACTGCAATTGTTGCTGATTTACAGCATTTCTACTTTGTTTTCATTTCCACTATTAGGTACACAACATATGATAAATTGGTTTCCACTGAATCCCATAATCTTTGATCAAGGAACTTCATGACCAAAATCAAGAATTCCCACAGATTAAATTTATTCCAAAACATACATGCCTTGGTTTAAAGTATTAACGTGATCCTCAAACTGCAACCACATTCTAAGTATCTATGTTGGCCTCACAGTATCATTAAAAATATAAACACCAATTCAGTGCTATAGAAATTGGAACAGAAACCAAGTTACTGCTGCTATGCTGCTCTTGGTGAGTCTAAAGCATCTACTTATCTTTGGAAGATCAGTCCAAAAAGATATCTTTAATATGAGACATGGGAAAATAAATAGGCTTAGGTGATTTCACTGTAGACACTTTGAAGATTATGCATTTTCTTTTCCTCTCAGGCACTTGGATCCCTCCTGAGCCCAAGTGACATTTCCTCCCGCAAATTATGGTACACTATGGACTTTAATAACACAAGACTGAAAGTTCTTAGCAGTTCAATAACTTCTAATTGATTGTATGCTGATAGGGTCTCTCAATAGTCCATCCCCTGTGGAAGCTTAGATTAGTTAACAGGAAGAGTACTGTCATCAGCCCATCAATGTAGAAAATTGAAGTAAACATTCTGAATGCTGGAGATCTAAAGTAAAAGCAGAATGCATTGGAGTAACTGATATGTCAGGAGACATCTGTGAAGAAGGAAACAGCATTAAGGATTCAGTTGTAATGCAATTGTGCTTTGGAGCAGAGGCAGAAGGAAAAATACTAGATGGAGGGATGAGGAGCAAATGGAATGATGATAAAATGGTACCAGAACAAAAAGCAAAGGTGTACAAATAGTTGTAAAAGGGGATATAGAAAAGGAGGTGTTAATACCAAGTATTAATATCACAAAATAGATTAGCTACTGACAGCAAATGTATTCAAATAGGACACTGAGGGTGGGTAATCAAAGTGGAGGATAAGGTTAATAATCTGAATTGGTGAACTGAATGTTAACACCTGAAGGCTGTAAAATGCACAAGTGGAAAATCAGGTGCATTCCCTCCAGCCTATATTGGGCTTTGCTTTGGAAAATTGCTCCAGAATTCTGTCCATAGAAGACAGGACAAATATAACCAAGAAAATCATGGAATATCCTGGTCAGTTTGAGTTCTGACAGCACCATTCAGCAGCTCTTTGGATAACAGCCTCGGTCCGAAGTGCAGAAATTAGAGGGAAAGTAAGACTGATTGCCCAAGACATCAAAGCAGATTTTGAACTGGTATGGCATCAATGAGCCCAGACAAAAATGAAATTAATGGTAATTGGAGGGATACTCTGTTGGTTGTAGTCACATGCAGCACAGATGGGTATATGAATAGGAAGGGTTTGGAGGGATATGGGCTGGGTGCTGGCAGGTGGGACTAGATTGGGTTGGGATATCTGGTTGGCATAGATAGGTTGGACCGAAGGGTCTGTTTCCATGCTGTACTTCATGGCTGTGGTTCACGAAGGTCAAATAGCACCATTCTAGGACACCCACTACAGGAGTTCCTCATTGTAGTGACCCAGATCAAACAATCTTCAACTGCTTCAGTTTCTTTTCCTTCATCATAAATATCAGAGGGGAGGATATTCACTGATGACTGCACGATATCCATTTGCAATTGCCCAGATACTGCTGAAGAAGCTTGTGTCCATGTGCAACAAGACTTGGATAATGCTCGTGACAATGAGGCCCAGGTTCAAGTCACACCTACTCTAGAGGTGTGCAATCTCTATCAACTGGTTGATTAGAAAAATAGGTTAAAAATACCTGGATAACATGAAGGATTGGTCTAACAACTGGCAAGTTACAATCACTCCATACAACTGCCAGGCAATGACAATCACAGAGAATTTAACTATAGCTAAATGATATTCAGTGGCATTACCATTGCTACAACTGTCATAAATCAATATTAGGTGAAGAAACGTCAGAAAACAAACCTTCCAGCTCAGCAAACTAGCTACATACTTATAAATCAATATCTCGGGGCCACCATTGACCAGAATTTGAAATTGACTTGCCACATTCACATTATGGCTACAAAAGTAGTAGATCAGAGAACAACCAGCAGCAAGATATTCACCACCTGCTCATCAATACCTGCCCATGGTTTGTGTTGGAATACTTTCCATTTGCATGGGTAGGTTCAGTTCCAACATCACAAGCTCAGCACTATCCAGGACAAAGCAGTCTGCATGATTTGCACCTCTTCCACCACTTTCAGTATTGAAGACAGTGATAATGTATACCACTGCAAAATGCACTACAGTAATTCACTAAAGCTGCTCCAACTGCACCCTCAAAACCCACAACTTTTACTCCCTTGATCCGTACCATTGGGATGGTGTCCACCTGAACCAATCTGGAACCAGTGTTCGAGCGAAAAGGATAAATGGGGTGGTCAGTATGACTTTAAACTGCTGAGTCAGGGATGGGGGGGGGGGGAAGAGAAGCGAAAACGACGGAGTGTGGAGTTAAATGGACAGACGAGCAGCAGCACAGCATGTGCGCTGGTGGGTTTAAGCTCAAGGCAGACTAAAAATGCAGCAAAAAGGAAGGATAACTTAAGACATCTTATGATTTCCAATATCCCTAATAATGATAAGAAAGTTAGCATTAAGGCACTTTACCTGAATGCTCGTAGTATTTATAACAAAGTAGGCGAATTAACAGCACAAATCATCATGAATGATTATGATGTGGTAGGCATCACAGTGATGTAGTTGCAGGGGTTTCAGGACTGGCAGTTAAACATCCAAGGATTTATAACTTATCGAAAAGACAGGGAGGTGGGCAGAAGGAGCAGGGTTGCCTTGTTAGTTAAGAATGAATTTAAATCTATGGCACTGAATGACATAGGATCAGATGATGTGGAGTCTGATTGGGTGGAGTTGAGGAACCACAAAAGCAAAAAAACCATAATGAGAGTTATGTACAGCCCTCCTAACAGTGGTCAGGATCAGTGGCATACCAGGAAATAAATAGGGTATGTCAGGAAGACAAGGTCACAGTGATCATGGGGGACTTCGATATGCAGGTGGACTGGGTGAATAATGTTGCTGGTGGATCCAAAGAAAGGGAATTCATAGAATGCTTACAGGATGGCTTTTTGGAACAGCTTGAGATGGAGCACACAAGGGAGCAGACTATTTTGGACTTAGTGCTATGTAATGAGCCAGACTTTATAAAAGATCTTGAAGGAAGGGACCACTTAAGAGGCAGTGATCATAATACAGTAGATTTCAGTCTGCAGTTTGAAAGAGAGAAGGCAAAATTGGATGTAATGGTCTTACAGTTGAATAAGGGTAATTACAGGAGTATGAGAGAGGAACTGACGAAAATTGACTGGAAGTAAAGCCTATTGGGGAAGACAGTAAAACAACAATGGGGTAAAAACAATGACTGCAGATGCTGGAAACCACCCTTAACAATTTCTCCTTTGAACACCCTTAACAATTTCTCCTTTGAATCCTCCCACTTCATCCAGACCAAAGGGGTAGCCATGGGCACACATATGGGCCCCAGCTATGCCTGTCTCTTTGTTGGCTACGTAGAACAGTTGATCTTCCGTAATTACACCGGCACCACTCCCCACCTCTTCCTCTGCTACATTGATGACTGCATTAGCGCCACCTCGTGCTCCCGCGAGGAGGTTGAGCAATTCATCAACTTCACCAACACATTCCACCCTGACCTTAAATTTACCTGGACCATCTCTGACACCTCCCTCCCCTTCCTGGACCTCTCCATCTCCATCAGTGACGACCGACTTGACACTGACATTTTTTACAAACCCACCGACTCCCACAGCTACCTAGATTACACCTCTTCCCACCCTATCTCTTGCAAAAATGCCATCCCGTATTCCCAATTCCTCCGCCTCCACCGTATCTGCTCCCAGGAGGACCAGTTCCAGCATAAAACACACCAGATGGCCTCCTCCTTTAGAGACCGCAATTTCCCTTCCCACGTGGTTAAAGATGCCCTCCAACACATCTCATCCACATCCCGCACCTCCGCCCTCAGACCCCACCCCTCCAACCGTAACAAGGACAGAACGCCCCTGGTGCTCACCTTCCACCCTACAAACCTCCGCATAAACCAAATCATCCGCCGACATTTCCTCCACCTCCAGGGATATATTTCCCTCCCCACCCCTTTCCGCCTTCCGCAAAGACCGTTCCCTCCGTGACTACCTGGTCAGGTCCACGCCCCCCTACGACCCACCCTACCATCCTGGCACTTTCCCCTGCCATCGCAGGAACTGTAAAACCTGCGCCCACACCTCCTCCCTCACCTCTATACAAGGCCCTAAAGGAGCCTTCCACATCCAAAGTTTTACCTGCACATCCACTAATATCATTTATTGTATCCGTTGCTCCAGATGCGGTCTCCTCTACATTGGGGAGACTGGGCGCCTCCTAGCAGAGCGCTTTAGGGAACATCTCCGAGACACCTGCACCAATCAACCAAACCGCCCCATGGCCCAACATTTCAACTCCCCCTCCCACTCTGCCGAGGACATGGAGGTCCTGGGCCTCCTTCACCGCCGCTCCCTCACCACCAGACGCCTGGAGGAAGAACGCCTCATCTTCCGCCTCGGAACACTTCAACCCCAGGGCATCAATGTGAACTTCAACAGCTTCCTCATTTCCCCTTCCCCCACCTCATCCTAGTTTCAAACTTCCAGCTCCAGACTGTCCCCTTGACCTGTCCGGACTTGTCCGACCTGCCTAGCTCCTTTTCCACCTATTCACTCCACCCTCTCCTCCCTGACCCATCACCTTCATCCCCTCCCCCACTCACCTATTGTACTCTATGCTACTTTCTCCCCACCCCCCTCTAGCTTATCTCTCCACGCTTCAGGTTCTCTGCCTTTATTCCTGAAGGGCTTTTGCCCGAAACGTCGATTTTGCTGCTCGTCGGATGCTGCCTGAATTGCTGTGCTCTTCCAGCACCACTGACCCAGTAGAACAACAATGGCAGGAGTTTCTGGGTGTAAATGAGGACAGAGTACAGAGATTCATCCCAAAGATGGATAGATTATCCAGGTGTGTGTGTTGGGGTGGTGGGGGCAGGGGCAGGGGGGAAAAGCAGGATTAGACAGCCATGGCTGAGTGAGGAAGTCATGGAATGTATCAAAGAAAAAGACAGAGACTATAAAGAGGCCAACAGCACTGGGAAATCAGAAGATTGGGAAGGCTACAAAAACAAACCGAGGATACCAAAGAGAAACAAGGAAGGTGAGGATCAAATATGAAGATAGGCTAGTCAGTAATATTAGAAATGATAGTAAAAGTTTCTTTCAATACATAAACAAACGAGTGGCAAAAGTCGACATTGGGCCGCTCCAAATTGATGCTGAAGGCTAGTGATGGGAGATAATGAAATAGCTGAAGAATTTAAGTACAGGTACACAATCCTTTATCCAAAACACTCAGGACTAGCTCGTTCTTGGACTTCGGAATTTTTCAAATTTCAGAATATGTGACAGTTCAGTGGTAAACTTTAAAAAAAAACCTTACTGGACAGCAAACTCACCGAGTAACCAGCTCAGAGACAGAATGGAGACCTGCCAGTGCTTGGCCACGCACCACCCATGTCGCATCTGAGTGACATGCATCAAGTGGGAGTGGTGTTGGGTTCACTGTTTGCACAGCCAACAACCTTGTTAATGAGACAAAAATCTTCATATTTTGGAACTTTTGAATTTCGGATAAAGGGTTGTCTACCTGTACTTTGCGTCAGTATTCACAGTGGAAGACATGAGCAATATCCCAACAATTAAGGAGAGTCTGGGGCAGAGTTGAGTATGGTAGCCATTACAAAAGAGGAAGTGCTAGAAAAGCCAAAGGGTCTAAAAATGGATAAATCTCAGCCTGGATGGGCTACATCCTAGAGTTCTGAGGAAGGTGGCTGAGGAAATAGCAAAGGCATTGGTTGTGATCTTTCAAAAGTCACTGGATTCAGAGAAATTCCCAGATAATTGGAAAATTGCTGTTGTAACCCCCTTGTTGAAGAAACGTTCAAGATAAAAGATGGAAAATTATAGGCTGATTAGCCCAACCTCGGTTGTAGGTAAAATTCTAGAATCCATCATTAAGGATGTGACTTCTAAGTTTGTGGAAATGCAGGGTCAGATTAGAACAGGTCAGCATGGATTTAGTAAGGGGACATGTCCTGCAGGGTTTAGTTTTGGGGATGTGGCTGTTCACTTTATATATTAGTGATCTGTGCGAAGGGACTGGGGGCATTCTGGAGAAGTTTGCTGATGCTGCGAAATTATGTGGACAGGTAAGTAGTACTGAGGAGGTGGGGAGGCGAAAGATTGAGACAGTTTAGGCAAGTGGTCCAGGAAACGGCTGATGAAATTCAACGTGAGCAAATGCGAGGTCTTGCACTTCGGAAAAAAGAACACAGGCATGAACTATTTTCTAAACAGTGAGAAAACTCAAAGCCGACGTACAAAGGGATCGGAGAGTGCTCGTCTAGGATTCTCTAAAAGGTTAACTTGCAGTTTGAGACTGTGATTAAGAAAATGAATGTAATGTCGTCATTTTTCTCAAGAGGGTTGGAACATAAAAGCAGCGATGTGCTTCTGAGAGTTTATAAAGCTCTAGTTCGGCCTCATTTATAACACTATCCAATTTTGGGCCCCACATCTCGAAGGGCATACTGGCACTGGAGCGTGTCCAGAGGAGATTCACAGGGATGCTCTCTGGAATGGTAGGCCTAACATACCATGAACGGCTGAGGATCCTGGGATCGTATTCATTAGAGTTTAGAAGGTTGAGAGGATATCTAATAAAAACTTGCAAGATAATGCATGGCTTATTAAAAGGGTGGATGCTGGGAATTTGTTTCCATTAGATGGGGAGACTCGGACCCATGGGCACAGCGTTAGAATTAGAGGGGGTCAATTTAGAATGGAAATGAGGACATTTCTTTAGCCAGAGTGGTGGGACTGTGGAATTCATTGCCACAAAATGTAGTGGATGCCGGGATGTTAAATGTCTTCAAGGCAGAGATTGATAAATTCTTGATCTCACAAGGAATTAAGGGCTACAAAGAGAATGCGTAAGTAGAGTTGAAATGCCCATCAGCCATGATTAAATGGCAGAGTGGACTCAATGGGCCGAATGACCTTCCTTCCACTCCTATGTCTTATGATCTTATGATATAATCAGGAATAAAAGAATGACTAGAGTAAGATTAGTGTCTAGATTGGAATGGTGCTGGAAAAGCACAGCAGGCCAGACAGCATCCGAGGAGCAGAACAAATCGACGTTACGGGCAAAAGCCCTTCATCAGGAATGAAGGCAGGGAGCCTCCAGGATGGAGAGATACATGGGAGGGGGTGAGGCTGGGAAGAAGGTAGCTAAGAGTATAATAGGTGGATGGAGGTGGGGATGAAGGTGATAGGTCAGAGAGGAGAATGGAGCGGATAGGTGGGTAGGAAGATTGGCAGGTAGGACAGGTTATGAAGATGGTGCTGAGCTGGAAGCTTGGAACTGGGGTAAGGTGGGGGGGGGGGGGGGGGGGGGAAGAGGGGAAATAAGGAAACTGGTGAAGTCCATATTGATGCTCTAGAATTGAAGTGTTCCAAGGCAGAAGATGAGGCATTCTTCCTCCAGGCTTTGGGTGTTGAGGGAGCAGCAGTGGAGGCGGCCCAGGACCTGCATATCCTTGGCAGAGTTGAAGTGTTGGGCCATGGGGCAGTGAGATGTCCCAGAGATGTTCCCTGAAGCGATGTGGGGGAAGACGTCCAATCTCCCCAATGTAGAGAAGACTGCATCGGGAGCAACGGATACAATAAATGACGACATTGGTGGATGTGCAAGTGAAACTTTAATGGATGTTGAAGGCTCCTTTGGCACCTTGGATGAAGGTTGGGGGCGGGGGGGGGGGGGGGGGGGTGGTGTGTGCAGGTGCGTTGTAGATCTAACCAGGTAGTTATGGAAGGAACGGTCTTTGCAGAAAGCGGAAAGGGGTGGGGAGGGAAATATCTCTGGTGTTGGGGTCTGTTTAGAGGTGGCGGAAATGTCAACAGATGATGCGGTTTATGTGAAGGTTGGTGGGGTGGAAGGTGAGGATCAGGGGGGTTCAGTCCTTGTTACGATTGGAGGGATGGGGTTTGAGGGCGGAGGTGCGAGATGTGGATGAGATGCATGGGAGGGCATCTTCAACCACTGGGAAGGGAAGTTACAGTCTTTAAAGGAGGCCATCTGGTGTGTTCTGTGGTGAAGCTGGTCCTCCTTGGGAGCAGATACGGTGGAGGCGGAGGAATTGGGAATACGGGATAGCATTTTTGCAGGAGTTAGAGTGGGAAGAGGTGTAATCCAGATAGCTGTGGGAGTCGGTGGGTTTGTAAAAAATATCAGTGTTAAGTTGGTTGTCATTTATGGAGATGGAGGGGTCCAGGAAGGGGAGGGAAGTGTCAGAGATAGTCCAGGTGAATTTAAGGTCGGGGTGAAATGTGTTGGCGAAGTTGATGAACTGCTCAACCTCCGCTATTGTTTAGCTATTGTAGAACACAGGACATCTTCATTTATCAGTTAATTAAGAGATGTTGGATTGCCCCCAGTTATTTGACATACCAATTGCAAAGCTACCTTCATCTGTGACTGACAGCAGAATAAATCATATAATGTTCCAATTTTTTATCCAAAACCCAAGGATCTAGTTTTTTTAAATAGAAACTTACTAAATCTGAAATAGTTACTAATTATATTTTCATCTAAGAAATTATATGGAGTCAATCCGAAAGGGACTATAATCTCAACATTGCTAAAGCCAAGGTAAATATTGCATAACAATAGTGATGGTCATCTGAAAAGTGAATACGTTGAAACATATTCAACTGCTTCATCAAGGGCATTCCCTCCATTATAAGGCCAGAGGTGGGTAAATGTTTGTGGATAGTTACACAATAGTCAGCAACATTCACATTTCCAGAGCCTTATTCTAGACCTGGTAACATATAAGATCATCAGGTGAAGCAAACTGGTTTGTTATCCCTGGACTATAATCACACTCACATTTGTTTCAATTATAAACTTACATACATACGCAACACGTTCTTTAGAGGGGACATATTTCATTCTTTTTCCTAAACTTTTTTTTGTTTCACTTGTTGCTGTCATTGGTTCTCATAATTGAGAACAATGGACATTCAGCCCTCCTAATTAAACCATGTGATTTAAATCAAAGTGTTAGGATACAAAATGATTTGAAATGCAATTCGCTAAAACAGAAGAGTTCTGCATGTTACAAGAAAAGAGAGTATATATACACACTAGTTGTGTAATACCCACTGTTTAATATCTTTGCCAGCAACAAAACTCAAAAGGTTCTAGTTGGACCTTCCACAGACCAGTCCAAATGTCATACGTTGCATGCAGCATTCTAAAGGGTTTTCTCCTCCAACACGTTTTGTCAATGCAATTTGGTTGTCACAAGATTGGCAAACAATTTATTTTTTAAAACCCAAACTCCCGTTGGCTATTTCATGATTCATCGCTAAAATTAAATCCACTCTAAGTCAAGTAGAGAGTGGTTGGATGATGGGAAATATTTTTCCTGACCTTATTGTTGATGTTTGAGGATGTTTCCAGAAATTATTGTAGGAGAAAAGATTTGGATTTCAAGATTCTCCTCATTCTGGACAATGCACCAAACCATCCTCCCACCATTGGCAAGTTTTCAGAAAACAACATGCCATTTCGACCTCCAAACACAACCTCTTTCATTCAGGGTGCAATAGCAGCTTTCAAAGTTTATTATTTAAGGTGCACATTCAGGAAGCTGAATGCAACTGAGGGGAATAATGAGGACAGTGTTCTTCGATTTTGGAAGAGCTTTAATTTTAAGAATGCTATTGACAGTGGGAAATCAGAAGATTGGGAGGGATACAAAAGCAAACAGAGGATAACAAAAAGTGTAATAAGAAAGGAGAGGATCAAATATGAAGGTAGGCTAGCCAGTAATATTAGAAATAATAGTAAAAGTTTCTTTCAGTACATAAGAAACAAACGACAGGCAAAAGTAGACATTGGGCCACTTCAAACTGTTGCAGGAAGCCTAGTGATGGGAGATAAGGAAATAGCAGGAGAACTTAACAAGTACTTTGCGTCAGTCTTCACAGTGGAAGACATGAGTAATATCCCAAAAATTAAAGGGTGTCACGGGGCTGAGTTGAGTATGGTTGCCATTACGAAAGAGATAGTGCTAGAAAAGTTAAAAAATCTTAAAATTGATAAATCTCCTGGCCCCGATGGGATACACCCTAGAGTTCTGAGAGAGGTGGCTGAGGAAATAGCAGAGGCATTGGTTGAGATCTTTCAAGAGTCACTGGAGTCAGGAAGGGTCCCGGATGATTGGAAGATGGCTGTTGTAACCCCCTTGTTCAAGAAAGGATCAAGGCAAAAGATGGAAAATTATAGGCCAATCAGCTTAACCTCGGTTGTTGGTAAAATTCTAGAATCCATCATTAAGGATGAGGTTTCTAAATTCTTGGAAGAGCAGAGTCTGATTAGAACAAGTCAACATGGATTTAGTAAAGGGAGGTCATGCCTGACAAACCTGTTGGAATTTTTTGAAGAGGTAACAAGTAGGTTAGACCAGGGAAACCCAGTGGATGTGGTCTATCTAGACTTTCAAAAGGCCTTTGATAAGGTGCCACACGGGAGGCTGCTGAGCAAGGTGAGGGCCCATGGTGTTCGAGGTGAGCTGCTGGGATGGATTGAGGATTGGCTGTCTAACAGAAGGCAGAGAGTTGGGATAAAAGGTTCTTTTTCAGAATGGCAGCCGGTGACGAGCGGTGTCCCGCAGGGTTCGGTGCTGGGGCCACAGCTGTTCGCATTATATATTAACGGTTTGGATGAGGGAACCGGGGGCATTCTAGCGAAGTTTGCCGATGATACGAAGTTAGGTGGACAGGCAGGTAGTACTGAGGAAGTGGGGAGGCTGCAGAAGGATCTTGACAGGTTGGGAGAGTGGTCCAGGAAATGGCTGATGGAATTTAACGTGAGCAAGTGCGAGGTCTTGCACTTTGGCAAAAAGAATAAAAGCATAGACTACTTTCTAAATGGTGAGAAAATTAATAAAGCCAAAGCACAAAGGGATCTGGGAGTGCGAGTCCAGGATTCTCTAAAGGTAAACATGCAGGTTGAGTCAGTGATTAAGAAAGCGAATGCAATGTTGTCTCTTATCTCAAGAGGGTTGGAATATAAAAGCAGAGATGTACTACTAAGACTTTATAAAGCTCTGGTTAGGCCCCATTTGGAGTACTGTGTCCAGTTTTGGTCCCCACACCTCAGGAAGGACATACTGGCACTGGAACGTGTCCAGCGGAGATTCACACGGATGATCCCTGGAATGACAGGTCTAACATATGAGGAACGGCTGAGGATACTGGGATTGTATTCGTTGGAGTTTAGAAGATTAAGGGGAGACTTAATAGAGACGTACAAAATAATACATGGCTTGGAAAAGGTGGATGCTAGGAAATTGTTTCAGTTAAACGAGGAGACTAGGACCCGTGGACACAGCCTTAGAATTAGAGGGGGTCATTTCAGAACAGAAATGCGGAGGCATTTCTTCAGCCAGAGAGTGGTGGGCCTGTGGAATTCATTGCCACGGAGTGCAGTGGAAGCCGGGACGCTAAATGTCTTCAAGGCAGAGATTGATAGATTCTTGTTGTCTCGAGGAATTAAGGGCTACGGGGAGAACGCTGGTAAGTGGAGCTGAAATGCGCATCAGCCATGATTGAATGGCGGAGTGGACTTGATGGGCCGAATGGCCTTACTTCCACTCCTATGTCTTATGGTCTTATGGACAGATTGCTTTTCCCAGATATTCAAGATTTTACAGGCATTGAACCATCAGAAGAGCTTCCAGCAATCAAAGAAAATTGTGTTGCTCTTGCGAAGCAATTGGATTTGAAGAAGCGAAGACTGATCTATAACAAGTTGTTGCTGCAGGGAAAACAAACTTGAGATGAAGACTATGATGTCCGGAATGCAGCAACATGAGAATTTTCCACTTCTCTTTTGTCTTCTATCCTGAGGAAAGTTGAGAAGCAGTTGCAGCTCTTAGAAGACAATGACTACAATGCAGAACGTACCAGAAGAGAGGTTGTGGCATAAAATTTTATCTGGCACCCTATGAACAGCTTCTTCACAAAAGAAGAAAGATGACAAAGCAGCAAAACCTAGATTTTTTTTTTTAAAAATCAACCCCGAAGAAACAGGAAAAGGATAATGAACGACACCGTAATCCATTTCTAGACCAAATATTCTCTTTCATTGTAACCTTGAGCCCAGAACTGCACCTGAAAGTAATGATGGTGCTGATGTTTCAATACAGATTTGTACTGTAACTCAGCAAACTCAGATACAATAAATTTAACATCTGAGAGGTATTATTTCATTAAAATATGATTCTACCATTTACTTAGACTGCATTAGGTGTCTAAGTGTGTTAGGTTAACTTTAAGTTTGTTCAGATATTTACTGATATTTTTCGTGGTTCACACTCAACTCAGTTTTCCCCATAGGCCCTGTTATTTCTATTGAGTGTATTTCTGTAGCGAGGTCACACAAGAACACAACTATCATGTTATAACAGAACAGACTTTATAGCTGAAATTATTCCCAAACCTACGTACTGGAGAGAGTTTGCATCTAATAGTGCACTGCACCTAGAAGAATAAAGAACAAAGAAAATTTACAGCCCAGGAACATGCCCTTCGGCCCTCCAAGCCTGAGCCAATCCAAATCTACTGTCTAAACCTGTCACTCAATTCCTAAGCATCTGTATCCCTCTGCTCCCCAACTACTCATGCATCTGTCCAGACGCATCTTAAATGAATCTACCGTGCCTGCCTCTACCACCTCTGCTGGTAACACGTTCCAGATGCCCACCACCCTCTGTGTGAAGTGCTTGCCGCGTGTATACCCCTTAAACTATTCACCTCTCACCTTGAAAGCATGACCTCTCGTTATTGAATCCTTCACCCTAGGAAAAAGCTTGTCCCATCCATCCTATCTATACCCTTCATAATGTTGTAAACCCCAATCAGGTCCCCCCTCAATCTCCTTTTTCCTAAACAAAAAACAAACCTAACCTACTCAACCTTTCTTCATAGCTAGCACCTTCCATACCAGGCAACATCCTCATAAACCTTCTCTGCACCCTCTCCAAAGTGTCCACATGCTTTTGATAATGTAGCGACCAGAACTGTACACAGTATTCTAAATGTGGCCGAACCAATGTCGTGTACAATTTTAACATGACTTGCCAGCTCTTATACTCTATACCCCATCCAATAAAGGCAAGCATACTATATGCCTTCTTGACCACTCTATCCCACCTGTGCAGCAACCTTCAGGGTACAATGGACCTTCACTCCCAGATCTCTCTGCTCATCAACTTTTCCCAAGGCTCTTCCGTTCATTGTATAATTTGATCTAAAATTAGTCTTGCCTAAATGCGTCACCTCACATTTGTCTGGATTGAAAACCATCTGCCATTTTTCCGCCCAACTCTCCAGTCTCTCTATATCCTCCTGTATTCTTCGACAGTCCCTTATGCTTTCTGCTACTCCACCAATCTTCATGTCATCTGCAAACTTGCTGATCATACCTACAGTGCCCTCTTCCAGATCATTTATGTTATTACAAACAACAATGGCCCCAACACTGACCCCTGTGGAACACCACTGGTCACCTTTCTCCATTTTGAGAAAATCCCTTCAACTACTAGTCTCTGTCTTGTTGCTCAACCAATTCTTTATCCACCTAGATAGAACACCGTGCACACCATGTGTCATCACTTTCTTTATAGTTTACAAAGGGGAAGCTTATCAAATGCCTAACTAAAGTCCATGTATATGGCATCAACAGCCCTTCCTTCATCCATCAACTTGGTCACTTCCTCAAAAGAACTCTATTAAGTTGGTAAGGCACGATCTCCCCCGCACAAAACCATGTTGCCTATCACCGATAAGCCCATTTTTTTCTAAATATAAATAGATCCTATCCCTCCGTATCCTCTCCAGCAACTTTCCCACCTGATGCACTAAATGCTGCTGCAATCTCCTCTAAGAATTGGGCATGGTTGTCATGACATTGTCATGATAACAGGGATTAATTGCAACTATTATGCACAAACATTACACTGTTCAAGCACACATTTATCTGGGTTAATATTAAGCAGGTAATTTAAGGCAGAGCAACATGATTACAGCAGTGCCATGCTTCAGTTAACTCAAGGTGACACCTCAATAGTAAGAGATCTATGTATCCTCTTGACACGTGCTACGATGCAGTGGTGAGATCATTGGCATGTCTCTTAAAAGCACATTAACATACTGACTGCAACATGCAACACAAATAGACTATACTTGGAATTTAAAGCAACCCTGAGGAGAACTAAATCCCTGAGAATAGGAAAGGGAAACAAGTTATGGAATGTGTCTGTAGCCTTCCTCACTCTCCCCAACTATGTCAGAATGTAATTAAACTCAAGGGGAGGCAGGGAGGAAGAAAGGGAATAGGAAGAAAGCCAAGGATAGCCTTTCCATCTGAAACAATTTGAGGTCCTTACCTGATAGGAGGCCACTTACAGACATTAACCATCAATACAATGGGCCATACCAAGTTGGTGATTCCTCAGTAAATGCTGGGTACGTTCAGGCAGGAAATCCTTTGGGCATTCATTGGTCTATGAATGGCCATCATCCCACAAAAGATCCCACATTGCCTTCCACAACAATTACTTCTCCTGCCCTGCCTGACTGGCTCAATACCCCACCCCCAGGAGCTCTGCCACCTTTTTAATTCTCTCTCATAGGATTTAGGTATCATTGGTAAGGTCAGCATTTGCTCCCCAACCCGAATTGCCTTTGAATTGCAGGAGCTTGCTGGGCTATTTCAGAAGGCAATCAACCAACCAACCATATTGCTGTAGGCCTAAAACAGTTAAGGATAGCAGATTTCCTTCCCTCAAAGGATTTTACTAAAGCGGTTTGGTTTTCATGGCTACCAACAGTTGTTTCGGATTATCATTAGTGAGACTAGTTTTCAATTCCATATTCAGTAATTGAATTTAAATTTTACCACCTGCCAGGGTGGGACTAATCCATGTCTCAATGGCATTAAACTGGGCCTGTGCCTCAATAGTCCAGCGATATCACCAAGATAACATGGGACACAGGACTGTCCTTTGTATGATTGGCAGTTCTTAGTGGCAGGACCTTTACCCTTAAAAAAGGGCAAGGCGGCACAACGACAGGCATGAAGGTCACTGAATCACAGTGTTTCCGACAGTGGCTGCGGCAGGACAGCCTCTGACCTTATGGCTATTAAAGCTGTTCCCAACTGACTGAATATCCTTTTACAATAACTGCCTTCAAAAATCTAAAGTACATTCCAGTTTATCATCTGTACATTTTAACTTTATTTTAAAGCCACCTATAACTATAGCAATTCTGCACAGCTTTCAATTCCAAAATTTTTAAAGATCTTAACCAAATAATTAAGAAAGTTATTATGGAATAGGATTAAAAGTACAGAGTTACTTGGCAGTGACATTAAGATGGCAGTATACTGAAAATATCTTCGACTAACTGAAGTAAAATCTATAATGCATTTTCAATCCACCAACTTAAGGTTCCTCAGAACTTTGAATTCAGCTGACAAACTAAGCTTCCGCTGAAGTGGTCCTTGACTTCAATTCATTATCAACAATTCATTAGATTTTCTTAAAGAAATTGTTGTATTAATCCTCATTTTATAATATTTGTATATGGAGTTCAGTGAGTCAAGAAATTACCCGATTGTCCCATTTCTAGCTGGCAATCATGGATCTAAATTGTGCTGTGTGGTATTGTACTGCAATCAAGAAAATGACAGCATCTCACTGCAGCTATGCTTGCTATTCTTTTCTGCTGTCAGTCACTGAAGCAAAGTGCTCTATTTAAGTCGGCAACATTAGTGTTGCCATAAAATGTAATTTTACACAACACTGCCTGTCTGATACAACAGCAGTGCTTCTGAAAATACAGAAGACTCCACTCCTATCAGGATGCGATTAATCCAGTTACAAGTCATGAAGTATCAATTTTCTTTTTGTTCCTAAAAGAGGACGATGATCACTGCAAAAGCAATTGGTCATCAGTTTCTGTGACTGAGTTAATGATGACCACGTTTGTCGCCCGAAACCTGAAGCTCCAAAGCGGACTTCAATTCTCAAAAACCACCAGTTGCATAAATTATATTTTCATCTCTAATTCACAGATTTAATATCATAGCATTCAGCTTATTCTCTGGAGAAGAAGCTCTCCTCATATGTAAATATACCAGCACTTAAAAGAGGAGAACATACATCTTGAAATAGAGCCTCGAATACTCTTCCACAGTAACAAATAAATTGTCAATGATGAGCAATTTCAAGCTATATAGAAGACAGGCACTATAGTAGGATATGCAGATTTATAGCATCACATTAACTCCCAATGCGGCCAATCGCTTCTACCATACTCTTAGAAATATCAATACTTTATAGCTAGGCAATTAGTTGCAACACCTAAAATATTGGAGGGGAAGAAAGGAAAGGAATCTCTGCAGATTACTCAATCTTGTTGTGGTTCTGTTCGCCAAGCTGGAAATGTTTGTTGCAAACGTTTCGTCCCCTGTCTAAGTGACATCCTCAGTGCTTGGGAGCCTCCTGTGAAGCGCTTCTGTGGTGTTTCCTCCGGCATTTATAGTGGCCTGTCCCTGCCGCTTCCGGTTGTCAGTTTCAGCTGTCCGCTGTAGTGGCCGGTATATTGGGTCCAGGTCGATGTGTTTGTTGATGGAGTTTGTGGATGAGTGCCATGCTTCTAGGAATTCCCTGGCTGTTCTTTGTTTCGCTTGCCCTATAATGGTAGTGTTGTCCCAGTCGAATTCATGTTGCTTGTCGTCTGTGTGTGTGGCTACTAAGGATAGCTGGTCGTGGCATTTCGTGGCTAGTTGATGTTTGTGGATGCGGATCGTTAGCTGTCTTCCTGTTTGTCCTATGTAGCGTTTTGTGCAGTCCTTGCATGGGATTTTGTACACTACATTAGTTTTGGTCATGCTGGGCATCGGGTCCTTCGTTCTGGTGAGTTGTTGTCGGAGAGTGGCTGTTGGTTTGTGTGCTGTTAGAAGTCCTAGTGGTCGCAGTAGTCTGGCTGGCAGTTCTGAAATGCTCCTGATGTATGGTAGTGTGGCTAGTCCTTTGGGTTGCAGCATGTCCTCGTTCCATTGTCTTTCCATTAGGCATCTGTTGATGAAATTGCGAGGATATCAGTTTTTGGCGAATACCTTGTATAGGTGTTCCTCTTCCTCTTTTTGCAGTTCTGGTGTGCTGCAGTGTGTTGTGGCCCTTTTGAACAGTGTCTTGATGCAACTTCGTTTGTGTGTGTTGGGGTGGTTGCTTTCATAGTTCAGGACTTGGTCTGTGTGTGGCTTTCCTGTATACCTTTGTGGTGAATTCTCCGTTCTGTGTTCTTTGTACCATCACGTCTAGGAATGGGAGTTGGTTATCCTTTTCTTCTTCTCTCGTGAATCGGATTCCTGTGAGTGTGGCGTTGATGATCCAGTGTGTTTTCTCTATTTCTTTGTTTTTAATGATTACAAAGGTGTCATCAACATATCTGACCCAGAGTTTGGGTTGAATTTGTGGTAAGACTGTTTGTTCCAACCTTTGCATTACTGCTTCTGCTAGGAGTCCAGAGATCGGTGAGCCCATGGGTGTTCCGTTGATTTGTTCGTATATCTGGTTGTTGAATGTGAAGTGTGTTGTGAGGCACAAGTCCAGTAGTTTAAGTATGCAGTCTTTGTTGATAGGTTCAACGTCCTGTTGTCTGTTCTGTATGTCCAGCAGGTTGGCTATTGAAGCGCTTCACAGAAGGCTCCCAAGCACTGAGGATGTCACTTAGACAGGGGACGAAACGTTTGCAACAAAAATTTCCAGCTCGGCGAACAGAACCACAACAACGAGCACCCAAGCTACAAATCTTCTCCCAAACTTTACTCAATCTTATTTGCATTTATCAGCATACGTTAAGATTTGATTACCACCACGTGTATATTTAGTTTGCCTCTCTATCTTAGAGAGGCTCAATACAGAACTGTAAATGACTTAGAAAATAAAAGATGAAACACATTCTTCAAGGAGCTTCATAAAGTTATGGAAGATAAATCTGATTGGTGTTTACATTTCTAAAAATGATTTTGGTAGACCATTTATTGAAATTAATAAATTCAATTTCTAAAGCAGTAAAGCAAAGCAATTCTGATGCTATCATTTCCTAAGGTAGCATTTAAGGGGTCATACAATTTGACCTCTTCAGTGCAGCCTTATAAGATAGGAGAAAAGATATTCCCAGAAGCTGCAAAGATTTTATTACACTCTTCCTCTAAATGAAGTTGACCGTATGGCTTTTGATAGGAGATCATCCGCAAAACTGGTTCCAAAATTTCTTCAGGATTATGGCTCTCCATTCAGATGATCTTTTGTATTTTTTTTGAAAGAGAAACAAATTTGGCTCCCCTACAATTTAGAGAATTAAAATATAGTGAGCTGTGTGAGTGTTTTAAATGTCAGCAATGTCAATAAGACATGAAAGAAATCAATCTTTTTTCCCCCCCAAGTAAAAAAGACAAGTTTGCCTAATTTTCAAATGCAGTTTGCTGAAGTAAAATATGGTCAGCACAATGGTGCAAGTTGACTACAATTTCAACTGAGCTTAGACATTGTCCTCCTATAATCTCTCAGTTGCAGGATGTGGACACTAAAATGAACACTAATAAACAGTAAATGGTCCTTGCCCCAGCATGATATCATAAACAAAGAGGTCTCAACACTTATGTTCGAAAATATGCTAACAGTTCACCATCTACTCGAAACGATGACCAAGGTTATCAGATGCACTGCAGAGACATACCAAAGAACCTTAATCAGTAACTTCCAAAGCTATGATCATTTCCATCAAGAAGAACAAGGGCTGTGAATAAATGAACGCAAGTTCCACTCCAAGCCACTCTCCATCCGGGCATAGTAAATCATTATATCAAACCCTGGAAATTCCTTTCTAATGGCATTGCAAGTCTGCCTACAGCACATGGACTGCAGCAGTTTACAGCAGCTCACCACCAAAATCTTAAGGGCAACTAGCGATGGGCAATAATGTTGGCCAGCTAGTGATACCCAAGTCCCATGAGTGAATTAAAAAAACCAATAAGACTCTTTTAGTTAAAGTCTCCACACAAAACTGTCCTTTGGTTTGCAAAAGCACATGTGCAACATTGTTCACAGCAGTGTGGTGATAAGTGGTCCCCTACAATCAACATTGTGAGCAACTGTAATGAGCACTAGCAAAGAGAAATTGGAATGGAGCCCTTCAAAACAAAGCAAGAAAAAGCATGGTGAACAATAAGAGATACTGATCAAGTTACTTGGACACATACCAAGAGATGGTCCAACCCCTTAGTCAAGGGATCACTTGATTCTGCTAGTATGGTGTGACAGAGGGAGGCAAACAGGGAACTCCAAAAAGCTTGAGCTTCAATTGCCCAACAGGTTCGAGAGGTTCTCAACTTGTCTGGATGAGAATGAGGGCCAGAAGGTGGATGAGCTCACAGACCACAGTACAGGAGGCGATGAAGAGACAGGACATTTAAAGGGATCATTCAAAATACATTAATTTCTGCCAAAACAATAAATTACAAAAGGAGGATCTACCATCAGCAGTTAATGAAAGTTGGAGAAAGCACTAAATTTCAAACCATATCACTGTGCAAAGATGAGTGGCAGATCAAGTAGTTGGTCAGAATATAAATAATGGAAAAGAATGACTAGTTAGGGCAGCACAGAGGCTAGCATGGCTGCCTCATAGCGCCAGGGATCCGGGTTCTATTCCGGCTTTGGGCAACTGTCTCTGTGGAGTTTGCATATTTTAATGTCTGCATGGCCTTGCTCCAGTTTCCTCCCACAATCCAAAGATTTGCAGGTCAGGTGAATTAGCCATACTAAATTGCTCAGTGTTCAGGGATGTGTAGGTTAGGTGCATTAGTCAGGGTAAATGTAAAATAATGGGTAGAGGAAATGGGTCTGGGTGGGTCACTCTTCAGAGGTCGGTGTGGACTTGTTGGACCTAATGGTCTGCTTCCACACTGTAGGGACTCCATGATTCTATGAAAAGATAAATCAAGTGGTTAAAATTAGTGCACGAGAGGAAGCTAGCTAGAAATGTGAAAATAGATAGCAAGAGTTCCTACTGGTATCTTAAAAAGCATAAAGGTGAATAAAGTAAGCGTGGATACTCTCTCTTCTGAAAGAGGATGAGGGTGAAGGCCTTACCATAATACAGTCAGAGTCATAGAGATGTACAGCATGGAAACAGACCCTTCGGTCCAACCAGTCCATGCTGACCAGTTATCCCAACCCAATCTGTCCCACCTGCCAGCACCCGGCCCATATCCCTCCAAACCCTTTCTATTCATATACCCATCCAAATGCCTCTTAAATGTTGCAATTGTACCAGCCTCCACCACATCCTCTGGCAGCTCATTGCATACACGTACCACCCTCTGCGTGAAAAAGTTGCCCCTTAGGTCTCTTTTATATCTTTCCCTTCTCACCCTAGACCTATGCCCTCTAGTTCTGGACTCCCTGACACCAGGGAAAAGACTTTGTCTATTTATCCTATCTATGTCCCTCAATTTTGTAAACCTCTATAAAGGTCACCCCTTCACCTCCGATGCTCCAGGGAAACAGCCCTAGCCTATACAATCTCTCCCTTTAGCTCAAAGCCTCCAACCCTGGCAACATCTTTGTAAATCTTTTCTGAACCCTTTCAAATTTCACAACATCTTTCCGATAGGAAGGAGACCAGAACTGCATGCAATATTCCAACAGCGGCCTCACCAATGTCCTGTACAGCTGCAACATGACCTCCCAACTCCTGTACTCAATCCTCTGACCAATAAAGGAAAGCATACCAAACACCTTCTTCACTATTCTATCTATCTGTGACTCCACTTTCAAGGAGCTATGAACCTGCACTCCAAGGTCTCTTTGTTCAGCAACACTCCCTAGGACCTTACCATTAAGTGTATAACTTCAAACTGGTTTTCATTGTCCTTTTAACTTGATCTAGAATAAGTCTCCAGCTGAGTGCAGGACATTAACACTCCATGTTGGAAGTGATTATAGCAAGTAAATTAACTGAATTGAATGGTTAAGTTTAGTTATCTCCAACCAAAAACATATTTAGTGATCGCATCCTATTTCCGTAGCTTCGCAATAAAAATTGGGATGAGAACCTTGTGCTAGCTTTAGTCTTTACAATTCATCCTGGAAGTTCTTCCAGAATGAGACACGATGGGACCAATTGTCGTCCCGTTCTCCACTCTCCACCCCCACCTCAGTTGAAGCAAAAACACTCAGACAGTGCAGTTTTACCTCTGTCATCATTATTCCAGGCCTTGGAGGGAGACAGAATGATCACTCGTGTGCACAAAGACATGAGTTCACGGTCTTCTCTGGAACTGCGGTTTCACAAATGAACTATATAATCATCTTACAGGGAGGAGCATTCAGATATAGCAACATACATATTGATTGGGTGACCGTTACAATCAGCGAGTGTCAATAACAAAGATTAAGACATCTGCTGTTACACCACGAATAACTGGCTTCACATAATGGATACTTTTCACCTTGTTAACTGATGTTACACACAATCATATCTCATCTTGTTGAATTACTCTACATGATGAATGCTTTTCCACCTTTTTACCCCATTACTCTTGCCTCCAGCACCCCATTGTTAACCATATGTTCTTATCTGATTGGAGTCATGCTCAGCTGAACCTCCTGTTTCTCAAAACTTAACTCTTACCCTACCTGCTTATACCCTATACACATTCTCACAATGTGCTTGTGAACTATTTATTTCTTCTCCACCACACCTTCCCACTATCCCAAAACCTCAAGTTCATGTGAATGTTTTCCTAATTTCCTCCATTCACTTATTCCAACAACTATGATGCACTCTTTTCCAAACTATCTATTCCTTCTTGTTGGAAAGAAACTGACACTACGTAGATTTTAATTGTTTAGCAGTAGCGATTATCTGTTAGAGACCGATGGAAGTGAATTTAAAAACTACAGCCTAGATATTCTAATACACCATGAATAAAGTAAAGGCTTATGCACAACAATGAGAACTTGATTACAATTGCAACACAGTAGAGATCGGGGAGGTCACATTGGAAACAAAACTAGAGGGAGCAACCAATCTCCCTCGTCCATTCTAAAAGATGAAAGACAATCTAAGTTTGTTAAATATATTTCAGCGGCATGACACTGTAACCTTTTGCTACAAATTCTGTGTCTTATGGCCCTGCTTCACAATCACCTGAAGTAGCGATTCGAAATCTAGTGCTTCTAAATAAACCTGTTAGACTATAATCTGGGTGTTGTGATTTTTTAACTTTGCTTATGAAAAGACAATGGTGAGCCATCACCTTAAATCATTGTACTCTGTGGTGTAGGTGGAATAATATTTGCAGTACAAAGAACCCCCAAACCTCTACTGCAACCTTCCACAGCACCCTTGAATATTTTTCCATCACTTGTTCCTTGTATTCTAGCAGCTTCCCAGACCAGCACAGTGGGTGCAACACTTTTCATTACTTTTTCCCTTCCAACCAATCAGGACCCAACACTCCTTTAGTTGCCATCCATCTGATATATAAAGGACATTTCTTTCAGGTTATCAATAAAGAACTTAGACTTCCAGTCTCTACATTGAGTTGGACAACACTAAACCCATATCCACAGTTTTTTTAGGATCATAGGTGCTGGTAATGCTTCTATTGCTGCCACTACTTCATCCCTTTACTTGTACTATTTCTAATACCTTTGGCCCATTTATCATCATCCATTTTGACATTAAAATCACCTCTATGCTCCACTTATCACACATTTTCCCTGTCAGGCACCAGATACACATTATGCAAGATGGCAGGACATAAATGTCACAGCTGTACTAGCTTTCGCCTGTGAGGGGCAGGATTCTTTCTCCATAGAGGGAAAGGAGTCTAATGTTGGGCACTACTCTATTCATTGTAGCATTTTCTGCCTGGTCATGGGCCATTTCGTTCTGGAATAAGAGGAAGGGCTTCAGTGAGATGAATATGGATGGTACAACTCTTAGTTGCCGGTACAAGTATTCATAAAGGTAGCGAGGTGTTCCAGGCAAGCTGTTGGGAGCAAGAGATGCCTTGCAGGGTTAGTGGTGGGGGACAGTTGGGAAAGAACAAGAGAGTGAAGATATTGTTTGTAATAGAAAGAGTGGTGAAGCATAAATCTTGTTGGAAAATATGTTGCTGAGGCAGAAATAGAGTGAGTGTGACACAGAAGAGAGGCACTCGCCCTAGTGAACAGAAAAAAAGATCATTGACGTTCTTTCAGCACAGCTGGCCATTTCTCTATGATGTGTAATTCCAGGTCGGTGTGTGTAACTTCAGGAGGTGTCAAATCCTCGGGGGTGGGGGGGTTGGAAAATCATGGCACCATTTTCTCCTTCTTTGGCATATTCAGAATGACTGTCACCGAGCACTCCAGTTTTGAAATGGCCATCTGGAGTCTTTTCAAGATGGCACAGGCTCTGGGGTGTCAATCTTTCAGTGGATATCTGAAAAGTTCCTCTGCAAATGGGGAGTGGTAGAATGGGCTAGCAACATTTGAGAGGGGTTTCATAGATGCACAGTCAGTACAGTAGTTGATGAAGCAAGCTTGGTAAAGTAAGTGGAAGGCTTTGCAGTGTGAAACCTTCCCAGAAGCTCAACACTGACATTCACAAGGAGGTTCAACTTTGTGTGACAGGCAAAATGTTCCTAAATGTTTCCATTAAAACAGCTATAAATAGCATGGCCTCTGAATACTGAGAAATTTTATATGTTAAATTTATTTTTATTTATAATTACAAATATCTAGATCACAGAAAATAAACAGCATAAAGATGATAATAATCTATCACAATTCTTGACATCTCCTGGGATTATTTGCAGTTGAATACTTTTCATTGACCGAGATCAGATAACACACCACCATTGAAGAAATCAGTCTGGTCTGTTCATCTTATTTATATACTGTCCTTTTAACTAAGCCATTGGGAAGCTATAACAGAATTCCTAATTTTGAAGGCAGCTCTTTAAACTGTAATCTTTCTTCTGTCTAACATGACAAAGCACTGCAGAGCAGTAAATCAGACTCTGCTGAGGCATCACTTTCACAGAGAGCTCCCGATTACCATGTTGTCTTGAGCTTACCAAGGAGAAGCAAAGTACTCTTGAACAGGGAGAAGCACAAAAACCAAACTGGAATTTCCTGGTTTCTATTCACAACAAAATTGTTTTCTGCACTAAAAACCTACATTGCAATTTCTTGTAGTTCAACTAAATGTGCCATAAGACAAAGCAAAAAGTATAGGTGCAGTAACACAAGTCAAAGAGACAAGGAGTCCCGTCTTCGGTCATGATGCCTGCACAAATGCAAGAAATTAATGGATGATATCCTTTGCACTGACGTGCAGAGCAATACATCAGCAAATTAATTGAAACATCTTTCACATAACAATATCTTAGCAAAACATCATAGAAAATCTTTTGTGAAAGAAATTCCTTGGTTAAAAAATTTCACATCACTAGGACAATTGGAACTTTCCACAAAATGTTAGAAGCTAGATAATTACTCATCATACACACCTACTAATTATATATTTTTAAACAATCAACCTATTCAGGAGTGTAACAACATCTCTGAAGCATGTCAGTCTTAAGCTGGGCCTCTTAGTCCAGAGGCAGGACGCTACCTCTTTGCCACAAGAGCCCTCGTAAATTACATACAGACTCTACAGGAAACCAGTAAATAGATCTTGAGAAAGTACAGTGCATCAACATGTTTTGATGTGCAACAGGAGTGTAAAGAGACAACCACATTGAAGTAACCGCATTCAGTATGCCAGGAGATAGAAACATTTTATACGCCTCACTTTTAATTTGTATTTTCAGATAATTAAATAAAGGTGATAACTTCATTAACACAACTCCATACAACCCTGTCACGGTGGACGCTGCAAAACGTGTCAGATTGTGGACATAGATACCACTATTACGCATGGGAACACCTCCCACCGTGTACATGGCAGGTACTCATGTGACTCAGCCAACATTGTCTATCATATATGTTGCAGGCAGGAATGCCCAGAGGCATGGTACATTGGGGAAACTGAGCAAAAGCTACGACAACGGATCAATGGGCACCGCACAACAATCAACAGACAGGAGGGTTCCCTCCCAGTTGGGGAGCACTTCAGTGGTCCAGGACATTCAGCCTCGGACCTTCGGGTGACCATCCTCCAAGGTGGACTTCGGGACAGGTAGCAGAGGAAAGTGGCTGAGCAGAGGCTAATAGCTAAGTTCGGTACCCATAGGGAGGGCCTCAACCGGGACCTTGGGTTCATGTCACATTAAGGTGATCACCATTGCAGCGCACGTGCGCGCACACTCTTTCTCACACTCAACCCCCACCCCAGACAGACACACACACAGACAGACAAAGACCCACATGCACACATATATATTGTGCGTGGTGAATGTTTTTGGTACTTTCAGAGTTACATTGCACTTTGCTCAAAAGCCACAGATTCATGTAGAACTCGGAGCTCAAAAACTGCATGAATTTATGTAAAACTGTTATTTCACTTTTTAGATTGGAATCAATTTAAACATCAGGTCATAGACAGAGAACACAGGGGGCTAACACCTTCAACATATTGTCTAGCTATCACCATTGTTAACAGCTAACCCAAGAATGCAACTTTAAAAAGGGTTTTGTGATTTACACATGAAAGAAGTGAAACTATCACTGTATTCTAACAGATGAAAGGCTTAACAGACAATCAATGTTTCAATGTACAATTTCAGTTACATTACACTGCAAATTTTTGCTATAAATTCTGTGTTACGATCGAGCCCTCCACAACCACCTGATGAAGGAGCATCGCTCCAAAAGCTAGTGTGCTTCCAATTAAACCTGTTGGACTATAACCTGGTGTTGTATGATTTTTAACTTCATTAACACAGACGCTAAATAAAAGATACCTGTAATTTTAAAAACAAATATTTTTAGAAATGTGTTTTATCATTTTATGGACAAATTGAACAGTTCAAAATATAATGAGATTTTCATAGCTGTTACAAGTCTAAAATCACTGAGTGGAAGTTATTTTAAAATCTTTTACTTTTCATTTATGATATTCTGGGGTAGGGAGTTGGGATTGTGATTCTAAAGAACACATTTTTTGGAAAAACTGAAGGTAACTTCTAGATTTCTACTTCTGTACTTGCATGGGCTCCAAACCTTCCTATCTGTTAGTGTGGGATAATGACAGTAAATGCTGACAATTTTGCCATTACCTCAGCAAAACTTAGGTCAATGGAACAAAATATGATACCAGAAAGCAAGGTCACTATGATGAAATGTTTGAATAAGTCATAGAGGACAAAATGGGGTAGTTATACCACCTGCTTGAATTGGTAACTGCATTTTTGTTCATGATGGCACACAATCAATTCTGCCAGATTTGTAAAGGTTCAAGCACTGGAGCAGGCACTTTGTCACAATGATTGAAGAAACAACAGAAAACCATTTATTTGACGATGTGCAACATCTCCAAGAATTTGTTTCCAGACTATCCTTCTGGTTGATATAGATAACAGAAGATAGTTTAAGGAAGAAAATAAAAAATAACATTAAAAAGGCAGCACAGTTTGACTTTGCTCAGCAGTAACCACATTACAGAATTAATGACCGTACACAAAAAAACCAGAAAATTTCTAACATTCAATTTTACATAAACATTAGGTAATGAGATATGATACTACATGCAAATAGGTTCAGGTCTGCTGTAGATCAATTGACAATTAACCAACATTAAAAATTCAGAAATCTAAAAAGGGGAATTAGAACATTTATTTCACTGAAACAATTGTGCCGAATTTTGCATTCAAAATAATGATGTTAGCAGTGCTCACCGTGTAGTTTACTGAATAACAACTTTGCAGCATACACGTGCACAGTTAAACATAAAAATCTGTAAATTACTGGGACTACCTTACTCATTTACAGATTACACCAAAACACTGCACCACAAGATTCCATACGGAATTAAATGGAAGGACGAAAGCGGTGTTATTTACCCACTGATCATACATTACATATGCTAGAGAGAGAATAGGGTGAGTCTACAAAGATTTAAGTAACCTTGTAACAATGTAATTATAACGCTGGACTGTTGATAAATCACCTGTCTAATGCTGAAAATTTTAAATTTTACCAACTACAAGCATAGTCAATGCAAGACCAACATACCAAAAAGCTCTCCACATTTCCATGCGTACAAATTGATACCATTATGAAAATATCATAAAACTAGACAAACTTAGACTAAGTAATTCATTTTAATTTAGAGCTTTATGTCACTGAAAAATGCCTGACAAGTACAATTCTTTAGTCACCATAATCATCTTTCCCAAATACGGAAAGAATAGAGTGTCCAACTACAATTATACAGTTCAAGAAATAATGAAATATACATTTCAAAAGGGTTGAATATGTCAATTTAAAACATTTTGATGTAACCTGCCATATTCTGAACACAAGTTATGGTTGAAACTTTTAGTTTATTTCTAAAATTAAAAGAAATACCATATGGTCCTGTTTCCCTTCACTCATTCGAGGCCAGATGAAGTGAGAGACAGAATAGTGAACTTAGCACTCTTACGACAGTACCAAATGCCTATAAAAACCAAAGCCGCAGATGGGTTGCAGAATTCAGTCCAATGATCGTCAAAATGTCAATTGCCTGGTGGAACAATGTGAGAACTACACAATTTCATTTCCCTATTGCCCCCAAACCATGCCTCTGTCCCTTTATTTTATAAGTCGAGCAAAGTTGATTGTAGTTGTTAAACAAAATAAAATATCCCTCCACTTATGATTTCTTGACTATACTCTCACATCAGTGAGTTGATACAGAAATCAGTTTCTAAAAGAATTTGTTTATTACACAAATTTAATATTTATTTTTACTGACACATTTTTCATATATGGCAGTAGTTGCTCCACTTACAGTCAGAGCTATTCAACATGGAAACAGACCCTTCACTCCACCTTGTCCATACAGACCTTGGCTTTTCACTCTATCCATACTCCTCATGATTTTATGTACAGCCCTCAGCCTCCGACACTCTAGGGAAAACAGCCCCAGCCTATTCAGCCTCTCCTTATAGCTCAAATCCTCCAACCCTGACAACACCCTTGCAAGTCTTTTCTGAACCCTTTCAAGTTTCACAACATCTTTCTGATAGGAAGGAGATCAGAATTGCATACAATATTCCAAAAGTGGCCTAACCAAACCTGTACAGCTGCAACATGACCTCCAAACTCCTGTACTCAATACTCCGACCAATAAAACCTTCTTCACTATTCGGTCTACCTGCAACTCCACTTTCAAGGAGCTATAAAGCTGTATTCCAAGGTCTCATTGTTCAACAACACTCCCCAGGATCTTACCATTAAAGTGCGCAAGTCCTGCCCTGATTTGTCTTTCCAAAATTCAGCATCTCACATTTATCCAAATTAAACTCCATGTGCCATTCCTCAGCCCATTCACCCATCTGATCAAGATCCCATTGTACTCTGAGGTAACCATCTTGGTTGTCCACTACACCTCCAATTTTGGTGTCATCTGCAAATTTACTAATCATACCTATGTTCACATTCAAATCATTTATATAAATAACAAAAAGCAGTGGACCTCACACCGATCATTGTGGCACATCACTGGTCACAGGCCTCCAGTTTGAAAAGTGACCCTCCACCACCCTCTGTCTCCTATTTTCAAGCCAGTTCTGTTTCCAAATGGCTAGCGCTGCCTGCATTCCATGTGATCTAACCTTGCTAACCAGTCTACCACGTGGAACCTTGTTGAATGCCTTATTGAAGTCCATATAGCTTAAGTCCCCTGCTGTGCCTTCATTAATCCTCTTTGTTCTTCAAAAAACTCAAGAAGGGGGTGGGTGGGGGAGTTCATTCATGAAGCAGCTGACGATGGTTCAGCCAAAGACACTACTCAAACATCTAAGGAAATGCTCTGGAGCTGAGATGATTGTTCTTGTACAATCACAACCACCCTTTGTGCTCAGTATGACTCCAACCAGTGGAGAGTTTCCCCCAATTCTTATTGAGTACAGTTTTGTAAGGGCTCCTTTATGCTGCATATCAAATGCTATGTCAATGTCAAGGACAGTCAGAGATATTGTTAACCAAATAAGTGCTTAGTTATACTGTCTTTAATATCTGCAATGTGACCTTCAGCAGTGATTTTGTCCTGGACTTTTTTTTAAAATGAAGAGGTTTTTAGCCATAGACACCCAGCTGTCTCCTTCAAGTTAATAAGGTAAACGATTTGAGAGACCTTGAACATAGAACATTACAGCGCAGTACAGACCCATCGGCCCTTGATGTTGCGCCGACCTGTCATACCAATCTGAAGCCCATCTAACCTACGCTATTACATGCAAGTCCATACGCTTGTCCAATGACGACTTAAATGTACTTAAAGTTGGCGAATCTACTACCGTTGCAGGCAAAGCATTCCATACCCTTACTACTCTGAGTAAAGAAACTACCTCTGACATCTATCCTATATCTATCACCCCTCAATTTAAAGCTATGCCCCCTCGTGCTTGCCGTCACCATACTTGGAAAAAGGCTCTCCCTGTCCACCCTATCCAACCCTCTGATTATCTTATATGTCTCTATTAAGTCACCTCTCAACCTTCTAACGAAAACAGCTTCAAGTCCCTCAGCCTTTCCTCGTAAGACCTTCCCTCCATACCAGGCAACATCCTAATAAATCTCCTCTGTATTCTTTCCACATCCTTCTTATAATGCGGTGACCAGAACTGTACACAATACTCCAAGTACAGCCACACCAGAGTTTTGTACAGCTGCAGCATTACCTCACGGTCCCGGAACTTGATCCCTCTATTAATAAAAGCTAAAACACTGTATGCCTTCTTAACAACCCTGTCAACCTGGGTGGCAACTTTCAAGGATCTGTGTACATGGACACAGATCTCTCTGCTCATCTACACTACCAAGAATCTTACCATTAGCCCAGTACTTTGCATTCCGGTTACTCCGACCAAAGTGAACCACCTCACACCTGTCTGCATTAAACTCCATTTGCCACCTCTCAGCCCAGCTTTGCAGCTCATCTATGTCTGTCTGTAACCTACAACATCCTTCGTCACTATCTACAACTCCACCGACCTTAATGTCGTCTACAAATTTAACTAACTCACCCTTCTGCACCCTCATCCAGGTAGTTTATAAAAGTGACGAATAGCAGTGGACCCACGACTGACCCTTGCGGTACACCACTAGTAACTGGACTCCAGGATGAACTTTTCCCATCAACCACCACCCTCTGTCTTCTTTCAGCAAGCCAATTACTGATCCAAACTGCTATATCTCCCACAATCCCATTCCTCTGCATTTTGTACAATAGCCTACTGTGGGGAACCTTATCAAATGCCTTGCAGACATCCATCTACACCACATCAACCGGTTTACTCTCATCTACCCGTTTGGTCACCTTCTCAAAAGAACTCAGTAAGGTTTGAGAAGCACGACCTAACCTTCACAAAACCATGCTGACTATCCCTAATCAAATTATTTTCTAGATGATTATAAATCCTCTCTTATAACCTTTTCCAACACTTTACCAACAACTGAAGCAAGACTCACTTGTCTATAATTACCAGGGTTGCCTCTACTTCCCTTCTTGAACAGGGGAACCACATTTGTTATCCTCCAGTCTTCTGGCACTATTCCTGTAGACAATGGTGATTTAAAGATCAATGCCAAAGGGTTGGCGATCTCCTCCCTGGCTTCCCAGAGGATCCAAGGATAAATCCCATCTGGCCCAGGGGATTTATCTATTTTCACACTCTGGAGGATTTCTAATACCTCTTCCTTGTGAACCTCAATCCCACCTTTTCTAGTAGCCTGTATCTCAGTATTCTCCTCGACAACATTGTCATTTTCTAGAGTGAATACAGTCGAAAAATATTCATTTAGTGCTTCCCCTATCTCCTCTGACTCCACACACAACTTCCCACTACTATCCTTGATTGGCCCTAATCTTACTCTGGTCATTCTTTTATTCCTTAAATATCTATAGAAAGTCTTAGGGTTTACCCTGACCCTACCCGCCAACAACTTCTCATGTTTCCTCCTGGCTCTTCTGAGCTCTCTCTTTAGGTCTTTCCTGGCTACCTTGTATCCCTCAAGCACCCTAACAGCCTTCACATCTCATCCTCACATAAACCACCTTCTTCCCCTTGACCAGAGATTCCACTTCCTTCGTAAACCACGGCTCCTGCGTTCTACAGCTTCCCTCCTGCCTGACAGGTACATACTCATCTAGGATACACAGGAGCTTTTCCTTGAATAAGCTCCACATTTCTAATGTGCCCATCCCCTGCAGTTTCCTTCCCCATCATATGCTTCCTAAATCTTGCCGAATCACACCATAATTGCCTTACCCCCAGCTGTAATTCTTGCCCAGTAGTATACATTGATCCCTTCCTATCACTAAAGTAAACATAACAGAATTGTGATCGCTATCACCAAAGTGCTCACCTACTTCCAAGTCTAACACCTGACCGGGCTCATTACCCAGTACCAAATCTAATGTGGCTTCACCCAGTGGTGGCCTGTCTACATACAGGGTCAGGAAGCCCTCCTGCACACACTGGAAAAAAACTGACTCATCTATAGTACTCGTACTGGAGTGATCCCAGTCAATATTTGGAACGTTGAAGACAACTACCCTGTCTCTCTCACTCCTATCGAGAATCATATTTGCTATCCTTTCCTCTACATCTCTGGAACTATTCAGAAGCCGAGAGAAAACTCCCAACAGGGTGACCTCTCCTTTCCGGTTTCTAACCTCAGCCCATACTACCTCAGTTGACGAGTCCCCAAACATCCTTTCTGCAACTGTAATACTGTCCTTGACCAACAATGCCACACCTCCCCCTCTTTTACCATCTTCTGTTCTTACTGAAACATCTAAATCCTGGAACCTGCAACAACCATTCCTGTCCCTGCTCTATCCATGTCTCCAAAATGGCCACAACATCGAAGTCCCAGGTACCAACCCATGCTGCAAGTTCACCCACCTTATTCCGGATGCTTCTGGCATTGAAGCAGGCACTTCAAACCAACCTCTTGCTTGCTGGTGCTATCTTGCTTCCCTGAAACTTGATTTTGGACCTCCCTACTCTCAACCTTTTCTATACTAACTACAATTTTGGTCCCCATCCCCCTGCTGGATTAGTTTAAACCCACCCCAATAGCCTTAGCAATTATCCCCCCCAGTTTATTTTTTGGTTAGGAGGAGGAGGATGGGTGGTTGACAAGACCAGAGTAGTGTTTCGGATAACGCAACCACACAAATATATGACTTCCCAGAAGTCCTTTGCTCCTCCCTCGCACCTCTTGGCAAATAGGTTTTTTAAAATGAAGTTGGAACAAGAGAAACACTTTTCAGCATGCTTTTACCACTACTTGTGTGAAAAGTTGGAGTCAAACTCCCACAGAACCAATGTTTTTTAGTTTAGCTTTCAGCAGTAGATGGAAATTTCAAGCTGGATGAGGAAGCTGTTATTCTCCTCTCTGTTACAGCCAAAAGCTGAAGTTCTCGCTGATGCGAGAATTACACAACACAAATCAGTTTTACTGACTTTGCGTCTGCCAAACATGTGTTAATTTGATGTTACTATATTGGAACGGTTCCTGTTTAGCAGGTAAATAATCAAAAATTCTGTTAAGTTTTTCAAGAGAGTTAAACTTAGACAAATCCTTCTTTCTTTTGTTTCTATTTTAACTGTAGAGTAAGAATATTGTGTGTTTGCTTAAAATAGAGTGGTAGAACTAATCGAATTCCATTTGCAACACGGCACCTTACTCTTGCTTTTAAGAAAGAAAATGTTAGGGTCTAGGCCATCGCCTTGATATATTTGAATGGGTTTAGTCCGGTCCAGAACAGCAAACAAAACAACTCAAATTATAAAATATAAAGTAAGACAAAGGAATTTATCTGAACTCAATCAGGTTTAATGACATCCAGAATTTCTTTTCACACAAATAGTGGTAAAAAGCATGCTGAACTTTCCAGTGGACAGGATACCATCCGTCTGTGACAGCATTTTAACCTCATCAGTAATCCTCTTATTATGTGGAGATGTCAGAGTTGGACTGGGGTGGACAAGGTCAAAAATCTAACGACATTGGGTTCAGTTCAACAGATTTATTTGAAATTGCAAGCATAAACCTGTTGGACTATAACCTGGTGAGGCTTGATTTTTGACCTCTTTGGAGATTCCCAATCACAAAGAAGGTAACGGGATATTTGAACTCTTGGAGAGATAATTTACTTTAGCCAGTCATGTTCTTATAAGTTAGAAATCAACAAGTGAGGAGCGAGAATTATATTGTACATGTGGAAATTGGTAAGTACTAGTGATGAATAATGGTTAAATTTGTAGCCCACAGCTTAGTTCCACCAACTGGAATCCATCAATTTGTGACAACCTTAATTCAGCAAAGTGCTTTTTATAAGGTACCGTACAGTTATTTGCTGCAGATTTATAAAGTATTGGGTTACACTGTGCCAAAAACATTCACTTTGCGAGTAATTTGCCATGATCTAAGCAAACGTGCTCTACATCACTCACAAAAATAAAACACATTTAAATGCAATAAAAGGAACATTGTGTGAACTCACCTAACTCTCAATTTACATACCCAAAGCCAAATAAACTAAGTGTCAAATAGGCTCTCTCGTGATGTTAGGGGATCTACAAATTATGTTGGTGATTCAGTGCAACAGAATAAAAGAGCAAGTTTCCCAATAGTTGTATTTAACTATTATATTAAAATGTTGGAGGTGCCAGTGTTGGACTGGGATGCACAAAGTTAAAGTCTCAACACCAGCTTATAGTCCATCAGGTTTATTTGGAAGCACTAACTTTCGGAGCACTGCTCCTACAACCACCTGATGAAGGAGGAATGCTGCAAATGCTAGTGCCTTCCAAATACACCTGTTGGACTTTAACCTGGTGTTCGGAGACTTTTAACAGTGTATTAAGTGTTGGTATCATTTTCGAATAACAGGGCAAGTGCTCTACAGCTGAAAATGTGTTGCTGGAAAAGCGCAGCAGGTCAGGCAGCATCCAAGGAACAGGAGAATCGACGTTTCGGGCATAAGCCCTTCTTCAGGAATGAGGAAGGTGTGCCCAGCAGGCTAAGATAAAAGGTAGGGGCGTTGGAAATGAGATAGGTGGAAGGAGATCAAGGTGAGGGTGATAGGCCGGAGTGGGGTGGGGGCGGAGAGGTCAGGAAGAAGATTGCAGGTTAGGATGGCGGTGCTGAGTTCGAGGGATTTGACTGAGACAAGGTGGGGGGGGGGGAAAAACGAGGAAACTGGAGAAATCGGAGTTCACCCCTTATGGTTGGAGGGTTCGTAGGCGGAAGATGAGGCGCTCTTCCTCCAACCGCCGTGTTGCTCTGGTCTGGCGATGGAGTCGTCCAAGGACCTGCATGTCCTTGGCGGAGTGGGAGGGGGAGTTGAAGTGTTGAGCCACGGGGTGGTTGGGTTGGTTGGTCCGGGTGTCCCAGAGGTGTTCTCTGAAACGTTCCGCAAGTAGGCATCCTGTCTCCCCAATATAGAGGAGGCCACATCGGGTGCAGCGGATGCAATAGATGATGTGTATGGAGGTGCAGGTGAATTTGTGGCGGATATGGAAGGATCCCTTGGAAGGGAGTAAATAGGGGGATGTTTGGGCCTGATGAGGGAGTGGTCTTTTCAGAACGCTGATAGAGGAGGGGAGGGAAATATATCCCTGGTGGTGGGGTCCGTTTGGAGGTGGCGGAAATGACGGCAGATGATACGCTGTACATTTGGAATGTGCAGCCCTCCCATCCCTCCGTTCCAACCCCAACCTCACCATCAAACCAGCAGACAAGGGAGGCGCGGTAGTAGTTTGGCGCACCGACCTTTACACCACTGAGGCTAAACGCCAGCTCACGGACACCTCCTCCTACTGCCCCCTGGACCATGACCCCACCTCCCACCACCAAACCATCATCTCCCAGACGATTCATAACCTCATCACCTCAGGGGATCTCCCATCCACCGCCTCCAACCTCAGTCCCACAACCCCGCACCGCCCGTTTCTACCTCCTGCCCAAAATCCACAAACCTGACTGCCCCGGCCGACCCATTGTCTCCGCCTGCTCCTGCCCCACCGAATTCCCCTCTGCAGTCCTCAACAGGATCCTGTTCCCGAGTCCAACAATTCCCCACCTACGTTCAGGACACCACCCACGCTCTCCACCTCCTCCCATGATTTTCACTTCCCTGGTCCCCAACGCCTTATCTTCACCATGGACATCCAGTCCCTGTACACCTCCATCTCCCATCACGAAGGACTCAAAGCCCTCCGCTTCTTCCTTTCCCGCCATACCGACCAGTACCCTTCCACTGACACCCTCCTTCGATTGACTGAACTGGTCCTCCCCCTGAACAACAACTCTTTCCAATCATCCCACTTCCTCCAAACCAAAGGAGTAGCCATGGGCACCCGCATGGGCCCCAGCTATGCCTGCCTCTTCGTAGGATATGTGGAACAGTCCATCTTCTGCAGCTACACTGGCACCACACCCCACCTTTTCCTCCACTACATCAATTACTGTATCGGCGCTGCCTCGTGCTCCCACGAGGAGGTTGAACAGTTCATCCACTTTACCAACACCTTCCACGCCAACCTCAAATTCACCTGGACCGTCTCAGACTCCTCCCTCCCCTTCCTACTCCTTTCCATTTTTATCTCGGGCGACCGAATCAACACGGACATTTACTATAAACCGACTGACTTCCACAGCTACCTAGACTACACCTCCTCCCACCCTGCCCCCTGTAAAAATGCCATCCCATTTTCCCAATTCCTTCGTCTCCGCCGCATCTGCTCCCAGGAGGACCAGTTCCAAATCTGTACAACCCAGATGGCCGCCTTCTTCAAGGACCGCAATTTCCCCCCAGACGTGGTCGACGATGCCCTCCACCACATCTCTTCCACTTCCCGCTCCTCCGCCCTTGAGCCCCACCCCTCCAACCGCCACCAGGACAGAACCCCACTGGTCCTCACCTCCCACCCTACCAACCTCCATGTACAGTGTATCATCCGCCGTCATTTCCGCCACCTCCAAACGGACCCCTGCACCAGGGATATATTTCCCTCCCCTCCCCTATCAGCGTTCTGAAAAGACCACTCCCTCCGTGACTCCCTCGTCAGGTCCACACCCCCCACCAACCCAACCTCCACTACTGGCACCTTCCCTTGCAACTGCAAGAAATGCAAAACTTGCACCCACACCTCCCCCCTTACTTCCCTCCAAGGCCCCAAGGGATACTTCCATATCCGCCACAAATTCACCTGCACCTCCACACACATCATTTATTGCATCCGCTGCACCGATGTGGCCTCCTCTATATTGGGGAGACAGGCCGCCTACTTGCGGAACGTTTCAGAGAACGCCTCTGGGACACCCGGACCAACCAACCCAACCACCCCATGGCTCAACACTTCAACTCCCCCTCCCACTCCACCAAGGACATGCAGGTCCTTGGACTCCTCCATCGCCAGACCATAGCAACACAATGGCTGGAGGAAGAGCACCTCATCTTCTGCCTGGGAACCCTCCAACCACAAGGGATGAACTCAGATTTCTCCAGTTTCCTCATTTCCCCTCCCCCCATCTTGTCTCAGTCAAATCCCTCGAACTCAGCACTGCCTTCCTAACCTGCAATCTTCTTCTTGACCTCTCCACCCCCATCCCACTTCGGCCTATCACCCTCACCTTTACCTCCTTCCACCTATCGCATTTCCAACACCCCTCCCCCAAGTCCCTCCTCCCTACCTTTTATCTTAGCCTGCTGGACACACTTTCCTCATTCCTGTTCCTTGGATGCTGCCTGACATGCTGCGCTTTTCCAGAAACACATTTTCAGCTCTGATCTCCAGCATCTGCAGTCCTCACTTTCTCCTCCAAGTGCTCTAGAGGCCTAGGTTAATGTTCAAGGTCACTGTTTAATTACCCTACAACAGCTCGTGGAATTTCATCTTTTTTTTAAAAACAAAAAAAAAAATTGAAAGCCAATCTGAAACTCTTTTCTACAAACCTAAAATAATCTACATGGGTTAATGGCCAATTAAATCCAATAAGTAGAATGAGGTCATGAGTAAATAAAGGGGCTTGTCGGAGACAGACCTGAGGCTGATGTGCTCCTAACAGTTTTGATAAGGGGATAAAAAGTGGACTATTGGATTTTAACTTTCATTATCTGCTTTTTATACTTGTGATTTTAAATGGAATAAAGTTGGCTCAATAAGAAACATAAATCTAAATAGCTGCAGTGGTTACCTTACCACAGATTGAGACAAGCTTTGAGATCCTTGTGTGGAATAAATAGTGTGTAATGAAATTACCAACATTGACTCCTTAGGCCATTTCAGAGGCCAGTTCAGAGTCAGAGTCAATCACATTGCTGTAGGTCTAGAGTCACATGTCAACCAAATGAGGTAAAAATGACAGATTTTCTTCCATAAAAGGACCATTGTGATTCAGGTGGATCTATATAAGAATTGACAATTGTTAAACAGTGGGCGGCATGGTGGCTCAGTGGTTAGTACTGCTGCCTCACAGCACCAGCGTCCCAGGTTCAAATCCAGCCTCGGGCAACTGTGTGGAGTTTGCACGTTCTCCCAGTGCCTGCATGGGTTTCCTCTGGGTGCTCCGGTTTTCTCCCACAGTCCAAAGATGTGCAGGTCAGGTGAATTGGCCATGGTAAATTGCCTGTAGTGTTAGGTGTATTAGTCAGAGGGAAACGGGACTGGGTAGGTTACTCTTCGAAGGGTTGGTGTGGACTTGTTGGGCCAAAGGGCCTGTTTCCACACTGTAGGGAATCTAATCTAATTCCAGCATATTATTGAACTCAATTTACATTATCTGTCATGGTGGGATTTGAACACCAACAATACATTTGCCTTTAGATTACCAGCCTAAATGACAATACCACTATGCCACCACTTTCACTTGAATTCCTCTTCCTCACCTGATCTCAACAGAGTCTCTGCAATGATTATAAGTGGTTGCAATAGTGCAAGGCATTCATATTATTTACTCCACAAGACTTCTGGTTTAAAAAAAAAGTGGATAATCCTAATCTGCACTCGACTCCAGCCAGCTTGAGTAAATTTAATGCAATATAACTGTCGATGGTTATGAAGAAACTGATCTATTCGCTAAAGTCCTTTAGAGAAGGAAATCTGCCATCCTTACCTGGTCAGTGCTATGTACGACACCAGAAAATCCTCTGAAGTGCCTTAGTAAGTCATTCAGTTGAAGGACAACTTGAATGGCCAAGAAATGCTGGTCTTGCCAGCAATACACATTTAATAAAATAAAATTAGAAAAGAAAATACACACAAGATTACTTGTGGACTTCCAATAAGATGGCAAATGAACATTAAAGGTCTAAATGTTTTTCCAATTTCATCTAAAAGCATGTTGTATCAGCAAGACCTAGATTTTTACCAAATGCTTTCATGAATTGCTCTGGCTTTTTTCTTTTGAGTTGGGTATCTTGCAGTGTACCCCATCAGTTAGACAGTTTCCTTTGTCCTTTTTCCTAGTTCAGGAAAAGTTCAAGATAATATTGACACATTGAAGGCAACAATGCAGTATTTCCTCACCAATACGATTTAAATATTAAGAAAGAGTGCAAAGATTGAGGACAGTGGTGAATTAGAGTCAAATCAAGAGCAGAAAGAAAAAGAGAGAAGAGAAAGCTTAGATGAAGGGGTGGGGTGGGGGGGGAAAGAAATGGAGGTTAAGAAAAGCAAATGTAGAAAAAAAAAGTGATTTTTTAACTTTTAATTTATTCCCTTTCGGAATGAGACTCTACATTTGAAATTCTTTTCTTTCCGTGTTAGAGAGGAGTTGGTTCTCTCTGAAGTACTAAATCTTCCCATTAAAGTATTGTAACCAACTTTGTGGTATCTTAAATGGGACAGTTAACATGCAAATGCAGAACTCAATCGCAAGTTTATGAATGTAATGTCATCGTTGCATGAAAAAAACACAAAGAATCTAGCAATGTATGAAAAGTCACAATTTACAAGGTACCCCTTGCTTAATAAAAGCTGAACAATTTTAACATTGATAATTGCAACTCATCATGATTTTACTACTAATTAGACAGAATTTTCTGATCCACAGAATTTTAATCTAGCAGAGAACGGTAATTTAACTCAATGAATTCTTATATTAAGTGTTTTAGAATTTAGTTATTTTCTAGAAAACAAACAATTAGGATCTGTGCATTGGTGTCTGGTCCTATTTCTCACACTTGGCAATTATCCAAACTTTTGGACTTGCCAAATTGCACGTGTGACCTTTTGCAAAAAAACTAATTTGGCTGTTATTGTAAGAAAAATAGGGTGCCCTTGCAGCAAAAAGCTTTTAGTTTCAGGTAGGAAGGGGCATGGGAAGGGATCAGCCTGAAAAAGAGTTTCAGACAGGTAGCAAACTTTTTTTTAACCTACCAGTGTTTAACAGTTGATGCAGTTACTGAGACATGCCAAGGAGGTTTTCCTATTGAGTCTATATTCCACCCATTATGTTGCAAGCTTGTCGAGATCCACAAAATGTTTATCAAGAAGGTCACTGTTCATAATGGATCCTTTCAGGTGACAGCTTGAATAGGAGGACAAGATAAATAGACCAAAATGTTACTTTATTTCTTGCACAATCTTATATTCTCATGTAACAACTCAGGATTTATGCCAAATAAGTCACTTAACAGCATACCAAAAGTATAAAACAGCTCACAGATGCCTTGTTTACTAGGGCAAACTCATTCATTAATTTCCCTTTGGAAAGCAGCCATCAGCACAATGGGACAATTTTTTTTCCTATCTGACAAGTTCATTATTATTATTGACAGCATGCACGTGATTATACAGACCCCAATTTTCAATCCAATAGTTTTAATCAACAGTAGGGAATTTAATTTGGTTAAGAGACAGCTGGTCTGCAACTGTACACAAAAAGTAGACTTGTGAATGCCTGTTAGCTTGGCAATCATTCTGCCTTCATTTTACATTAATCAATGGAGTAACAATTATTTGAAGGCCTATTAAATCTAGAAGAATGGTTCTTTAGAGTCCAGGGATATTCTCTTCAGCCCTGGTCTTCACTCATTGGCATTGTTGCAATAAAGGACTTAATGATGATCTAACAAAGATGCTCCATCACAAACGCAATGATGGTATTAACTAATGCAAGGGTGAAATCTTGTAGAGATGACAGGGGTCTCACCCACCAACTGGTGAGCTAGCAAATGCTCTACTTAGTCTCTTTTCAGAAAAACCTGCCACATTATGTGCTCACCACATTGGATGCCACTCACACATCCAATAGGCCAGCAGCAGGTCTTTCTCCATGACCCTTGATCCTCACGTGTGGAAGTTCAGTCTAGCAAGAGTTGCCAATCATAGACTTTTGTACTCAGCAGTGTCAGCAAGGATGCTGCCAGCATGGTGTCCAAGGTCTTGGACCGTGGAAGACCTAGGCACAGATGAGTGACAGTGGGAGGGGATGTGAGATGAAGGAATTGACAGAAAGATGCAGGAGTGGCCCTCAGCAGACTTCCATGGCTGTCAATGAGTTTATGATCCAGCTGATGTAACTATTAGACAAGTGAGAGCCCAGAACAAAATCTGGCCTGACAGATCAAATTTTGCTTTTTCTAATTTAATGTGGCCGTCTTTCACTAAAACATCAGTGTGCAAGTCATCAATAACTTGAACGTTTATTACACAAAAGAAATAAAGTTTAAAAAAGGCTGTCCAAATATAACACTTTAAAAGATTTCACATTAAAAAATATCCTAAATATCCACCCACCAAATCAATTTACAAGTGCTCAAGAACCACAAAAAGTTTCCTTCGAATCAAACCTGGTGCTGTTTCTTTCAGTTCTGGTCCTGAGAGCTGTGAAGCCTTTTTCGTGAATCATCAGACAACTGAGATCTTAGACATTCTCAGCTTTGAATAACCAATGCAGATTTTACTCTTGGTCTGAACACTTTATAAACTAAAATCTCTTCCACTGAACTAATTTTCTCCTAACTTTTGTGAGTAACCTCCATTATAGGAGAAACTATATACACAACTGGCATCAGTTACTTCCCCTTCATGCTGCTCAAAAGCTCTACAATCCCTTTTTTTAAAGCTAATAATTATTAGCCAGCTAATGCCTCTCATTGTTTTTGTTTAGATTAGATCAGATTAGATCACTTACAGTGTGGAAACAGGCCCTTCGGCCCAACAAGTCCACACCGACCCGCCGAAGCGAAACCCACCCATACCCCTACATTTACCCCCTACCTAACACTATGGGCAATTTAGCATGGCCAATTCACCTGACCTGCACATCTTTGGACTGTGGGAGGAAACCGGAGCACCTGGAGGAAACCCACGCAGACACGGGGAGAACGTGCAAACTCCACACAGTCAGTCAGTCAGTCAGTCAGTCGCCTGAGGCGGGAATTGAACCCGGGTCTCTGGCGCTGTGAGGCAGCAGTGCTAACCACTGTGCCACCGTGCCGCCCCTGTCATAAATCCCTACGATAAATAGATTTCCATTAATACTCCTGGAGGCATGAACTGCTATAAAATCCTTGTTCTGAAAATAATGACCTAGAGTCAGACTAAACCCACTTGGCACTAATTTAAGATCTAAAAATGCTAAAACAAAATTATATGAATGTGTTTTATAGAATGTGAAATTTATGTATAAAATAAATAAATCACATACCGTTTATAACCATGGCCTTAATCATAATGTAGTGGGGAGTGGGTTGCAGATGGTAAGGTCATCACCTGTCACCATGAGACACCTTTACTAAATTTACCACAAGGATGTGCCTCAAACTTCATCCAAAAGATTCCAGTTTTGACGGAGGGGTTACTATATAGCCCAGGGATTCAAACCTCATTGCCCCAAGATAAAGTCAGCATAGCCCTACCATACCATAGGGTATGGTAGGGCTGAAGAAGGGCTTATGCCTGAAACGTCGATTCTCCTGTTCCCTGGATGCTGCCTGACCTGCTGCGCTTTTCCAGCAACACATTTCCAGCTCTGATCTCCAGCATCTGCAGACCTCACTTTCTCCCCATACCATAGGGCTACTCAGAGATAAACAATGTTTGTTTAAACTCAGGATCACTACACTTCAGATGAAAGCAGAGGTTGAGAAGGAGAGTCGTTCATGGCAACCTCAGCCAGTGTGGGAACTGAACCCATGCTGCTGGTGTCACTCAGCATCGCAACCAGCCAACTGAATTGATGACTGGCCTGGAAAATGTGCAATGTCATTACTATTCTAATGAATGTTATAGATGATTCAACACTGTTGCTGTGCTTATGGCTAACAGTTGATTGGATGTTAAGTTGGTCAATCAAGGCAAAGACAAATGCTAACCAGCCAACCACAGAATACTGATGAAATAAACAGCAAATCAAACTGGGACTGACTGGCTTTGGCAAATGCAGAGGGATTTTCAAAGTTCTGGGACAAATTGCGGTTTTCTACTATAGTTTTCTGTAGGGTTGAAGAACTGTTGAATGTTATGCAAAAAGAATCCCAATCAGTAAGAAATAAGTAAATTCATTCTGGGGGTCAAAAAGTTTTTGCACTCAACAACGACTTCAAAATTAGATAGACAGTCATGGTTATGAATTATTTATTATCCAAGGATTACATGAAGGCTTGGCATCCATCATTTGAAACCTTTATTCAGCTAGCAAATTGTAATTTTTCTTTTTTGTTTCTCTCAAACATGTTAGTCTGAGTGACCGTGGGGGATATGATGAAAGATTTTATTTAAATCGTAGGTATCAGATTAGCTTGTTGTTTAGCTTTGTGCAGGTACAGTTACTGTATTATTAATAAGTTGTTATTTTTGTTTAAGTTATCAACTTGATATCCAAGATCTGTTATTTATAAAAGTCTGGTCAAAACAGTTGGCAGAATTGAGTTATTGAAAATTTTAATTTCACTATATTGCAAATCCAGGGAAAGGAAGGCTGATTTGATTTGGCTTGCTACCCCTGGTCAAAATACGATAATGTTAACATTTTCAGAGACTTCTGGCTTACATTGTAATATTTTCACAGATTACTGGCTTATATTGTGACATTTGCACAACTGCCAGAACTTAAAAGATATTCCTGATGTATTTTAGCTACATGTAAGAAGAGTGAACAGATAGTTTAAAGTGTTTAATCAAAGAGATCTTCAATTAAATATATGCTATATCTAAAACTAATAATCTGTTTGTTCACAGTAAATTAGATCAGAAACCTAGCCTATTATCTCTGCCACACTTCTATCATGAATGCCAAACTAAGATGAAATAATATAGTGGAAAAATAGTGAATTGAAAGCACAGGCAAATTTAAAACATTAAAATTAATTATTGCACACCTATCATGTATTCTCCTTATGCAGTGCACATTTACTGTTACCTATCCAAGTGTTAAGTGCTGGAGAATGAAAAAAGATTAATATTTCATGCTCATACCTGTTTTCTGAATGAATCTAGTCCAATAACTCCTTGGGCCAGGTTACAAGGCAAGTCTTCAAATCACTGGCATTACACCCAATTCTGCAATGACTACCTCATTCTACACACCTGAGTCTTCACAACTGACAAAGTGCCAAAATAGAATGGGGATAGCATCACACAAAGCTCTACAATCTTCATTGCCTCCAACCACTGCTTTGCTGCTCACCACTCCCCAAGAAGTGATCTGCAATGTTACAAGTCTGCAAGGTTCAACTGCCATGCATGCTTTTCTCTCAATTTTAAATGGACAACAGAAATGCCAAGTACTCAAGTTCTGCAGCCATAGCATTAATTTTTGATGGATCAGAAATTATTCATGATTCAAACAATAAAATATTCTAACAGATTTGTACTGATTATGCAAATTATTGTGATAATTGGTCAAGAGACAATTGGGCCAGTTTTATTCCACTTCAGTTGCGACACAGTTGTTAGCCATCTTGCCTCAATGTTCAGGTTCATAACTTCAACTTATGAATCAAAGCACCCTCTCCAAAGCATCCACATCCTTTTGGTAATGTGGCAACCAGAACTGTATGCAGTATTCCATGTGTATTCCAAACCTGTAATAAGTAATCTAAAACTTTACAAACTAATTAGGGTAGAGAGATCATACGTTATAAGGTGATGTTGTCAAAACAGGACAGTAAGGAAGACTTTACAAATATAGAACAGTATACAAGTTCCATGTAGTGCAACATGAACCCATGATCATGGTTGAGGCCAGCTTCACGGACACGGAACTTGGCTATCAGTTTCGGTTTGACGATTCTGATTGTTGTGGATCTTGAAGGCCACCTTGGATGATGTTTACCTGAAGATTAGAGGCTGCATGTCCTTGACCTGAACTGTTCCAACTGGGAAGGAACATCTCTGTCTGGCAATTGCTGCAGGTGTTTATTCTTCCATCATTGTAGCGTCTGTACTGTCTTGCCAATATACCATGCCTTGGGGTTAGAGAAGTGCAGCATCATGAGGTTATCCATGAGCTTGCAGTAAAATGAAGGACTGAGCTGCCAGTCCTTGGAGATGCGCTTGTCCAAGTATGATACTGATTCTGAAGAGTAGTCCATGATGAGTCTGATGGTAGGATGAAACTTGTTAATATAGTTGTGTATTCATTTCAATGATTCCTCACCATGACTCCAAGGAAGAAAATTTCAATGTATCTGGTGTAGAACATCAGTTGGAGGTCTTGTGCAGCAGAGGAGTCTTGCTTGAACTTGTGTATGAAAAATATTGGCAGATTTAGATCCCATGGCTGTTCTGTGCCTGAATGAAGAGCTGGTTGATGAAGGTGAAGATGTTATAGTGAAGGTGAAGAGGTTATGGTCAAGGATGAAGCTGATAAGTTGTAGTGTTGTGTCTAGAGATTGGTGGTTGTTGGTATTGAGTACCAAGGCTGTTGCAATGATGTTATCCTGGAGGATGCTGGTGTAGAGTGCAGAAATGTCCATTATGACTAGGTATTCAGAGTGGTTAGGCAGAAGAAAAAAAAATCACTTCAAATGACAACCATTTAAGTTTAAATTCATATGAATTATTCCAGTCTATAGAAACTTGAAAGATGACCAGCAATACACCCACTTTTTCTTCAGGCTCTTCAAGTACACTGGGATACAGATTATCAGATCCTGGGAATTTAATGGCCTTTTTTCCTATCAAGTTTCCTCATGAATACTGATTTTCTTCAGTTCCTCCATCTCACTAGATCCTGTGTATTCCAACATTTTTGGAGTGTTATTTGTGACACCCTTTGTAAAGATTGAACCAAAAGGTGCGTTTGGTCTGCTATCCTTTTGCTCCACTTTATAACTTGCCCTATTTCTGATTGCAAGGGGCCTACATTTGTCTTTACTAATCTTTTCACATAGCTAAGGACATGCGTGATTGAAAGAAAAATTAAAACAGTATATGCTCCAACTTGAAATATTTTATGTTTCTAAATGAAATAATGATAAAATTTTCATTTTAAAAGTTAAGATGGACGTAATTTGCCCCCCACATTACCCCTTTTCTCATCAGCAATCTTGCATTCCTGAATTCCTGCTCCTTGATCTTCCTGGTCAATGCAGAGTCTCCCCATTTGTCAAGTCTACTTTGCAACCTCTCCCTTCACCCAAATCTCAGGGTTGTGGCCTCTTCCCAACTACATGAGCACCGAGTTGCAGCCTCTAACACCTTCCCAACCAACCCTCACTGCTTCTCTCCCGGACTTGTTCTTGCTCAAGATCAATATTCAATCCAAAAGTTGGAAATGTTGGGGAAATGCTTAGTTAACGAAGTGGAGGTTTGTAGGCTTGCTACTTTTAAAAGGTTCTGTCTTTTCTCTCCTCCTTGTCAGACTGAGTTACTTTTTCCTTTTGAATGAAACTGACTGGTGAAAACCTGGTTGCTGAGAGCTATGTCAAAATCACTGTGCAGTGTATAATGAATGTAATGACAGGTGCATATCACATTCTCAGTGAAGCTTTTAATGAAGTACATGCATACAATGTTGGAAAAGGTAGATGAATTTCAAATGGAAACTCAAATATAAAGGAAGGGAGTGTAACTCTTGACTTATTGAAAGTAAAGCCTTTTAACACTGAAGGATAGTTACTGTAAATGTTAGACATAATTCTAAATATCAACAATACCAGCATTTATAAAGTATTATTGCAATAAAAATGTTCCAAGGTGATGGCAGAGGAGTTATCAAAAAATTTGGCATAGGTACATAATGAAATATTCGAGTGTATGATGAAAGCTTGTTCAAGGAGACAGATTTTCACGAGTGACTGAAGATCAGAAACATTTAGGAATGGAATTCTAGAATTTGGATTTCAGGCACCTGACAGCAGAGCTGTCGATGGAGGAGTTATGGGGTGGGGGGATATGCAAGTGTGTAGATTCGGTAACCAAACCCTCAAAGGGTCATTGACCAAAGCAGGTCACAAAGATTAGATTACATTAGATTACATTAGATTACATTAGATTACATTAGATTACATTAGATTACATTAGATTACATTAGATTACATTAGATTACATTAGATTACATTAGAGTGTGGAAACAGGCCCTTTGGCCCAACAAGTCCACACCGACCCGCCGAAGCGAAACCCACCCATGCCCCTACATTTACCCCTTACCTAACACTACGGGCAATTTAGCATGGCCAATTCACCTGACCCTGCACATCTTTTGGACTGTGGGAGGAAACCGGAGCACCCGGAGGAAACCCACGCAGACATGGGGAGAACGTGCAAATTCCACACAGTCAGTCGCCTGAGGCGGGAATTGAACCCGGGTCTCGGGCGCTGTGAGGCAGCAGTGCTAACCACTGTGCCACCATGCCACCCACGGTGGAGGAGTATGTTCATAGGAGAGGTCTGATCTAAAAAGGAGTTTACTTTAAAATGTTATAATTTTGAATTTTAATTCTCATCACTTTGGGAGCCAAGGTAGCTCAGCAAGTACAAGGTAAAGGATTGACAGGACCTGACATAAGATAGACTACTGTTAGGATTTTCCTCTGATGTTAATACCAGACAAGTCAGATTCCAACCTGATTGATACATCAAGTTTCACTTTTACAGCAGTTATATGGATACATACGAGTCTGCAGATGTTCTGTAATAGAAAAACAAATTGAACTACACAAAAAAAACAACACAAAGCTAAACACCTGTACAGTCCGTTCTCTTATGATCTTGATTCGTAATGAATCACACAACAGCTGCGCGATTTAAACTAATGGGGTAGGAATTGTGTTGTGTTATACCCAATATAGGTAAGGAAAGTTCATGTCTGTAAATAATAGTTTAAAGTTTTCAATTATGTTAAAGCCAATTTGCATTGAAGAAATTGTTCATAGAAAAAAAAGTTTAAAAGATTTTAAACATTAATAATAAAAATCTTAAAATCAAAGCTTCAAACTGTTTCCCACATCAGGCACTACAGAGACTTATTCCCAGACCAAGAAAACCAAAAGATAGTTGCCATGGTCCTACTGATCTTTCATTATAGAGACACTGTAGTGGTCACCACACCTTGGGCAAGGGAGGTTTACCTCAGCCATTGTGGGAATTGAACTCATGCAGTGATGTCACTCTACAGTGAAAACCAATCGTCCGGCCATCTGAGCTAAGTATTAGAATGGCTGGCTCATATCATCTAGCCAGGTACAATTAGTTCATGAAGACTTCTCTGCATCAAGTACATGGGAATAGGCAGTTATGAATTCTTATTCATTGCTCTGTTCATCTCTTAATTGCCCTATGTTGCTGTTCTTTGCCATTTTCCCACCCTTCATGATTTTTGAGAGCTAGGCCTTCTAACTTGATTGATAAAGGAGATAAGGATATTAATTGATACTTTCCAACAGGGAGATGAAGAAAATACCCACATATACTGTACTGAACCAACCTACCCAAGAACCACAACTTTCATCATAAAATGATGAAAAAGCTTCCATGATGCACAGGACTTACTCTGTTCAATCCACCCTGTGAGAGCAACTTTTAGCTATGCAATTCAGAATTCATTACAGCTGCAAACTTCATCAGAATTCTGAAAAGTCTTTCACTTCAGAAAGTGAATCCCAAAACAAACTAGGCCTGAACCATCTGTAAAGATTGATCTCATTTTCATCTTCAAATACAAGGCTTATCCTTCCTTTAAACCTTTGTATCTATATTTTAACCTAGTAACTTTATCACTTCCTATTGAGCAATAATTGTCTAATAAACAAACCTATATTAAAATATAGGTTATTATGCTGGTTTTCTTACTAGAGCTGTATTCAAGGTTATACAAATTTGTAATTCATTGACTTTTGGAGGACATCCCTGTCTATGGTGTCAGATATCTGAATACATCTGCAAAGAGTATTTTTCCATGACAAGCTGCCACTTTGTGAAGCAGCTGTGTTAATTTGCATTCGGCAACTCCATTAGAACTTCTGTCAGTAAGTCACTGACTTGGAGGCCTTTATTTTTCCCTGAAATAGTTTACTTTTAATCCCCAAGGATTGACAATGCTGGTTAACTACCAATAGATGGGCTTGTAGTTAAGCAGTTTCTGTTACGTAGTTAGACTTCGCAGCAAGAGAGCAAGTATGTAATAGTGTATGTGTGTACATGTGAGAGAGAGCATATAGTGTAGTGGGTCGCCTGTGGTGTGACATGAACCCAAGGTCCCGGTTTAGGCCATTCTTATGGGTATCAAACATGGCTATCAGCCTCTGCTCAGCCACTGCGTTATTGAGTATCACAAAGCTCGCCTTAGAGGATGGTCATCTGACGATCAGAGGTCAAATGTCACTGACTGCTGAAGTATTCACCGACCATGAGGGAATATCTCGGTTTGGAAATTGTTGCGCGGTGTCCATTCATCCGTTGTCGTCTGCTCTCACTGATGTACCATGCCTCGGGGCATCCTTGCCTGCAGTGTATGAGATAGACAGCATTGAGTCACATGAATACCTGCCACGTACATGGTGGGTGATGTCTCCATGTGTAAAAGTGGTATTTGTGTCAACATTCTGACATGTCTCGCAGTGGTTGCCATGACAGTGTTGTACGGTGTTGTGGTCAATGTTGTCCTGAAAGCTGGGCAGTTTGCCCAGTTCAAATGGTCTGTCTAAGATTTGGCAGTTGTTTAAAGATGAAAAGTGGAGGCATAGGGAAGATCTTGGGAAGGTGCTCATCCTCAATGTGTTGCAGGCTGCAAAGAACATGGCGTAATATCTCCAGTCCCAGGAAGTACTGTGCAACAAAGGGTATCCTATCGGATGCATCTCATGTCTGTCTCCTGAGGTGGTAATTACGGTTTCTCGCTGTGGCATGTTGGGACTGGCAATCAACGAGTTCAGCATCATACCTTATTCTTAAGAGGGTGTCCTTCAGCACCTTCAGGTGTCAGTTAAATTCCTCCTTATCTGATCCTGTGTATGAGTAGGGCTTGTCCGTAGGGGATAGCTATTTTAACATGTTTTGGGTTGAAGTTAGAGAAGTTCAGCACCATGGAGGTTATTCATGGTTTTGCGGAAGAGTGAGGTACTGAGGTGCCGGTCCTTGATCGAGATGTTGTCCAAGAACAAGACAGATAAGGAGTAGTCCATGGAATGTCTGATGGTGGGATGAAACCGGTTGATATCACTGTGTAGTTGTTTCAATTATTCCTGGCCATGGGTCCAAAAGGAAGAAAATGTCAGTATTTCTGGTGGATAGTGCTGGTTGGAGGTCCTATGCAGCAAAGAATTCTTGTTCAAACTTGTGCATGAAAATGTTGGCATAATGAGGTGCTAATTTTGTCCCCATGGCTGCTCCATTTGTGTGGATGAAGAACTAGTTGTCAAAGATGAAAACACGATCTGCAAGCAGCCAGTCCATGTAACATTTTATAAATTCCTACTTTGGAAAATAGAACCAGTCTGACTCAAGATTTGGATACAGGCAGACTCTAACCTCACACCTTTAATGTATTGTCGGAGATGAGAGGTCACTTTTTTTTAAATATATAAAACCTTAAGTTATCTTGAGAATATGATGTAAAAGAAGTTGTAAGATTTACAGGTTAATGAACTGAAACCTGTAACCCATTCTAAAAGAAAAAAGACTTAACAGCAATCCAGATTTGTTCAACATAATGGTTCAGTTGCATGACACTAATCTTTTACTATAAAATCTGCGTTTTATGGTCCTGCTCCACAGCTACCTGATGAAGGAGCAGTGCTCCAAAAGCTAGTGCTTCCAAATAAACCTGTTGGACTACAACCTGTTGTGTGATTTTTAATTTTAACTTCTGGTTAACTATACCATGAAGTCCCAGTAACCTGATGGACACCTGATGACCACACTCCCCCATACAAGGATCACACCCCTCTCACCACATGGAAACAAGCTTCCCACTCCCACTGACTGTTAACAAAGCCAATCCCTAACCCCAACAAACAAACAACATTCTTGGTACAACAAGCAATGAACAAAGTTGTTAACGACAAAAATAAACAGCCCAATACCAAAATTATGTACACTGTACCAACAAGACACCAGATAGCTCAGCCTATGATTAGCTCCAATATCCTCCTCACGGCTTACTGGACCATTTCATCTGTTTTCTATAGAATCTCTACACTGCTGATAGAGACCATTTAGCCCATCAAGTCTGCACTGACCCTCTGAACAGCATCCCATTCAAATCCACACCTGATCCTATCCCTGTAACTCAACATTTACCGTGACTCATCCACCTAATTGACCCATCCTTAGACACTATGCGTTAATTTAGTGTGGCCAATCCACCAAGGCGGCACACCTTGGGGACTGTGGGAGGAAACCAAAACACCTGGCAAAAACCCACACAGACACCAAGAGAATGTACAAACTCCACAGTCATTTGCAATCAAACTTACCTTCTGGTATTGACCCTTTTATGAATGGGAACAGCTTCTTGGTATCTACTCTGTATAGATTCCTCAAGATTTGAAACTATCAAACCTCACCATCTTCTCAACTCTAAGGGGAACAGTTTCGACTTCTTCAATCTATCTCATAATTGAGGTTTCTCATCCTAGAATCATTTTGATATTGATACCACGAATGACTGTGATTGGCACTTCCAAGTAGTTTAAAAGATAATAACCTACTCCTGTGCCTATTGAAGTCTCTTGAGCCTGCTCTGCCAATCAACAGAACAATGGCAGATCTGACACTCTATAGATCCATTTTCTTGCCCCTTCCCAATAACACTATTTCCTACTGATCAATAATCTACCCCAGCCTGAAGTAGACAGACTCTTACCTCCTGCAAAGACTTTCAACAACTCTCAAATCTCAGGAAATTCCTCCTCATCTCAGCCTTAAATTGGCTCCCTTTTATTCTGAGGCTGTGCTAACTGCTCCTAACATGTTCATGGTTGGGAAATCTCCTCTCAGCATTTCCCTTGTCGGATTCTTAAGGACTTGACATGTCTCAATTAGATAATCTTTCATTCTTTTAAATTCCAAGGAGTACAGTCCCAACCTATTTAAACTTTACATATAGTGCAATCCCTCCATACACGGATCATCCGAGCTGACTGAATTCTTCCCTGGGATGAGGGCTTTGTCTTATGATGTAAAGGTGAGCATATTGGGCCTTTATTTCTTGGTGTTTAAATTAATGAGAAGTGATCTCACAGAAATATGCAAGATTCTAAAGATGCTTGATATGGTAGATGTTAAAGGCTCATTTCCACTGGTTGGGGAATCTAAAGCGTGGATGACAGTCTTAGGATAAGGGGTGTCATTTACCGTTGAGATTGAGAAATTTCTTGACTCAAAAAAGGAGAGTGGACATATGCAATAATCTTTTCGAAGATCGCCGATTTTTTAACATTGGGCAATGAACATTCAATACATCTTATGTAGGAAAGTAGCTTTAAAACTGCAAATAAAGCACATGAAATATTATTGCATGTATGAAATTGTTCATGCTACCTTATTTTCGGTGTTATATATTTTAATTGAAATATAAGCATAAAATAGACACAATGACAATACCATGTCCAAATGGAATACCTTGCGTATTTACTTAACGCTTAGACTGTTCCATTGAAAAGAACAAGCACATAACACAAAGATCACGACAGAGGGTGAAATAAAGCATGGATGGCACAGACCAAATGTTACAGGACTAGCTAGTGAAACAGTGGAAGAAACACATGAAGTTGCAACAGTGAAATATGAGGGTCAAAGATTAAAAAAAACATCCATTCTAACCACTGTGGGCTTACATAGGAACAGTAGTAGGCCATTCACGCTCTTCAGCTGTTCTACTATTTGGATGACCCTTGTATTGAAGAATCACTGCATTCGAAACATTAACTCTACTTTCTTCCCCAGATGCTGCCAGACCTGTGTTTACCAGCAATTTCTGTTTTTATTTCAGATCTCCAGTATATACAGTCTTTGTTATTTTCTGAAAACCAGCAATTCCTGGTGAGCAAAATATTTAGATGAGTGAACTTTGTGGACTGGTGCAATTTAACTGTGGTTCCCTATTTTATTCCATTCACTCCTAAAACTATGATTATTGTGTGTGCAGGGGTTAGGGATTTAATGAAAGTGTTATATGCCAGTTTATCTGTTGTTAGTGTCTAATTGCATTTAATAAATAGCAATTATTGTCCAGTATGGTAATAGAGTCTATTTTCTATCAACTCAGGACAGAAAATCAGATAAATAAAGGTAATTCTTGAACTTATTTTAAAATCTAGCTTGTATGATGAATCGATGTACAGTAAGAAATTTCACTAAAAATGCAGAAGGATAAGCACTCAACACTAGAGAGAGAAAAAAAGTGAACAAACTGGACTTTGAAGCCATTGTATAATACAATGAGAGATGGAAGATGTATTTAATTTCAATATTTAATGTAATGCCTCATTACGAAGATACAGTTATCACCCTGATTAAAGTTGTCTACTGCTGTCAAGATTCATGTATATTATGACTCTCTGCTACTTGATTATTACACCCACTACCTACCACTTTAAACACAATTTTCACATCCAGATATAACCCTCAAGCTGAATTTCATATCCAACCTCAAAGAAGGACAGGTTGGATCAGATATAGCCCTGTCTTCAATATGCATTTTTTAAAAATGGCTCAGGGATCATTCTAATCCCAAAGCCCTAGCCCTGGAATGAGATTTGAACCTACGCTTTTACAGAGGGGAAAGCATTGGTTGAATAACAGGAATCATACCTTCAGGTACTGCTACTGAGCATGTGGAGAAAGGAATTATGTCTCTGATGTCAGATCACATGAAACTGGATCCTGGCACTGTAGAGCTCCAGGCAAGACCATCCTCTGTACATAGTTATAAAATAAAGCCTGTTGCTGTTAACTGAAGAGTGCAAATCACATTACAACAATGTTACCTGTAATAATAACTTTCAAGCTCCTCAGATAAATAGTTCACCAGAATTAAATGGGCAGGAAAAATATCCACTGAGCTCAAATTTATAGACACAGATGATTAAAATCATTACAACTGGATAGGAAGACATCACTAAGTGAACAAAGAAAAACATAGCACAGAAGCAGGCCCTTTGGCCCTCCAAGCCTGCTCTGACATTTTGCCCTTCCATACTAAAGCCATCTTCACTTTCAGGATTCATATCTTTCTCTTCCTTTCCTATTTTTGTTTTTCTTGAATGCTACCATTGTGTCTGCTTCCACAACCTCCTCTGGCAGTATGTTCCAGGCACTCACCACCCTTTATGCGAAAAGTTTGCCTCACACATCTTTTTAACATCCCCTTTGACCTTGAACCCCCCATCCCCTAGTAATTACCCCTCCACCCTCAGAAAAAGCCTCATGCCTTCCACTCTATCCATGCAATTCACAATCTTATAAACTTCTATCAAGTCACCCTTCAACCTCCTGTGTCCTATTGAAAACAAACGGCACGGTGGCACAGTGGTTAGCACTGCTGCCTCACAGCACCAGAGACCCGGGTTCAATTCCCACGTCAGGCGACTGACTGTGTGGAGTTTGCACATTCTCCCTGTGTCTGCGTGGGTTTCCTCCGGGTACTCCGGTTTCCTCCCACAGTTCAAAGATGTGCAGGTCAGGTGAATTGGCCATGCTAAATTGCCCGTAGTCGTAGGTAAGAGGTAAATGTAGGGGAATGGGTCTGGGTGGGTTGCGCTTCGGCGGGTCGGTGTGGACTTGTTGGGCCGAAGGGCCTGTTTCCACACTGTAATCTAATCTAATCTAATCTAATCTAAACCCTGCCTATCCAACCTTTCTTCATAGCTAAAATTCCCCCATACCAGACAACATCCTGGTAAACCTTTCCTGTAACCTCTCCAAAGCATCCACATACTTCTGGTAGTGTGGTGACCAGAACTGTATGCAATATTCCAAGTGTAGCCTAATTAAAATTCTATAAAGCTGCAACATAACTTGCCTATCCTTATACAGGTAGTTCTTCGACAACAAGATGACTGCATTCTTATGCAACCCTATGTTAGAGAAAAATTGTGCTTTATAAACAGCAACTGAAGTGTTGGCAATGTAATCACATTATAGTCAACGCACATTTTAAAAGTTCACACTTTAGAAACAGTGACCTCCAACTCAGCAATTGTGTTATAGTGAAGTTGCGTTAACAAAATGCGCATTATTAGTAGAACAATCTGTACTCAATGCCCTTTCTAATGAAGGCAAGCATGCCATAAGGGCAGCTGCTCATCCCAAACTGCCCTCAGAAAGGTGGCACTAAGCCAATAGGTATACTATAGGGCTGTTGTCGGCTGCAAAGGGACTTAGATATGATGCAGAGCCAGGCGGAGGAGTGGCAGATGGAGTTCAACCCTGTCAAGTGTGAGGTTGTCCATTTTGGAAGGACAAATAAGAATGCGGAATACTGGGTTAATGGTAGGGTTCTTAGTAAGGTGGAGGAGCAGAGGGATCTTGGGGTCTATGTTCATAGATCTTTGAAAGTTGCCACTCAGGTGGATAGAGCTTGTAAGGCGGCCTATGGTGTATTAGCGTTCATTAGCAGAGGGATTGAATTCAAGAGTCGCGAAGTGATGTTGCAGCTGTACAGGACCTTGGTTAGGCCACATTTGGAGTACTGTGTGCAGTTCTGGTCGCCTCACTTTAGGAAAGACGTGGAAGCTTTGGAGAGGGTGCAGAGAAGATTTACCAGGATATTGCCTGGAATGGAGAATAGGTCGTACGAGGATGTTGAGAGTGCTAGGCCTTTTCTCGTTGGAACGGCGAAGGATGAGGGGTGACTTGATAGAGGTTTATAAGATGATCAGAGGAATAGATAGAGTAGAGAGTCAGAAACTTTTTCCTCGGGTACAACAGAGTGTTACAAGGGGACATAAATTTAAGGTGAAGGGTGGACGGTATAGGGAGGGATGTCAGGGGTAGGTTCTTTACCCAGAGAGTTGTGGGGGCATGGAATGCGCTGCCTGTGGAGTGGCAGAGTCAGAATCATTGGCGACCTTTAAGCGGCAATTGGATAGGTACATGGATGGGTGCTTAAGCTAGGACAAATGTTCGGCACAACATGGTGGGCCAAAGGGCCTGTTCTGTGCTGTATTGTTCTATGTTCTATAGTGCTGTTAGGAGAAAGTGAGGACTGCAGATGCTGGAGATCAGAGTAGAGTGTGTTGCTGGGAAAGCACAGCAGGTCAGGCAGCAGAGGAGGAGAAATCAACATTTCGGGCATAAGCCCTTCATCGGGAATGGGGTTTGTGGGCTGGGACTGAGAGATAATTGGAAGTGGGGTGGGATTCGGGAAGATTGCAATTGAGAAAGTGGTAGATGGATGAAGGCGAGGGAAAAGGTGATAGGTGAGGGTGGAGTGATGGACAGATCCAGAGATTTGGGACTGGGATAATGTAGGGGAGGGGAAATTAGGAAGCTATTGAAATCCACATTTATCCCGAGGCTGAATAAGAGGCGTTCTTCCTCCAGGCACTGGGTGGTAACTACAGACATCTACTACAAGCACACAAACTCCCACAGCTACCTAGACTACACCACCTCCCACCCTACCTCCTGTAAAAATGCCATCCCTTGCTCCCAATTCCTCTGCCTCCACTGCATCTGTTCCCAGGATGACCAATTCCACCTCAAAGTGCCAGATGGCCTCCTCCTTCCATAATCGCAACTTCTCTTCCCACGTGCTTGACGATGTCCTCCAATGCATCCATTTCCTTGAACCCCATCCCTCCCTACGCAACAACAGAACCCCCCGGTCCTCCCCTTCCACCCCACCAACCTTCGGATACATCGCATCATCCTCTGCCACCCCCAAACAGACCCCATCTTGGGACCCTACTACCACATGGGAGAAATGTGGATTTCAACAGCTTCCTCATTTTTCCCCTCCCCCCACATTATCCCAGTCCCAAGCTTCCAACTTGGCACTGCCCTCTGGACCTGTCCATCACTTCCCCCCTCTGACCTATCAACTTTTCCCTCACCTTCTTCCATCTATCATTTTCAAAGATATATTTCCATCCCTACCCCTATCAGCATTCTGGAGACCATTCCCTCCGTGACTCCCTAGTCAGGTCCACACTCCCCACCAGCCCACACCCCATTCCTGGCACCTACCCATGCCACCACAAGTGCAAAACCTGTGCCGATACCACTTTCCTCCTCTGTCCAAGGCCCCAAGGGTTCCTTCCACATCCATCAGAAATTTACCTGTACTTCTACCAATGTCATCTACTGCATCAGTTCCACTGGTGTGGTCTCCTCTACATCAGGAAGACAGGATGCCTTCTTGCAGATCGTTTCAGACAACATCTCTAGGACAGCTGCACTCACCAACCCCACTAGCTGAAGTGGCTGAACACTTCAACTCCCCCTGCCACTTAGTCAAGGACATGCAAGTCCTGGGCCTACTCCACCGCCAAACTGTTACTACCTGACCCCTAGGAGGAGGAAAGCCTCATATTCTGCCTTGGGATCATGCAACCACATGGGAGAAATGTGGATTTCAACAGCTTCCTTATTTCCCCGCCCAAGCCTCCAACTCAGCACCGCCCTCCAGACCTGTCCATCACTCTCCTCCCACCCCATCAATGTCTCCCTCACCTTCATCCATGTATCGCTTTCTCAGCTATCTTCCCCCAACACCCCCCTCACCAAACTCACCCCCCTCCCATTCATCTCTCAGCCCCATCCCACAAGCCTCATTCTTCATAAAGGGCTTATGCGCGAAACATCGAGTCTCCTGCTCCTCAGATGCTGCCTGACCTGCTATGCTTTCCTAGCAACACACTCTCAACTATAGTGCTGTTAGGTAAGGAGTTCCAAGATTTTGACCCAGTAATAGCAATATAGCTTCAAGATATGAAGGCATGCTCTTTTGAGGTGAACCTACAGGTGATAGTTGCCTGGTGTTTTCTGCCTCGGCCTTTAGTTATTGAGTTTGTCTTTGGAAGGAACTGTCAAAGGAGTCTGGGTGAGCTCTTGCAGTGAACTTTGTGCATGGTACACACTGCTGCTCGTGCTCCAGTGAAGCAGGGAATGAATGTTGGGGTAATGGATGGGATGCCAATCAAGCATATTGCTTTGTTCGAGATGTTTGAAGAAGTTGAACGAGTTCAGTACATACAAATAAGTGTAGAGTATTCCATCACTCCCCTGACTTAACCCCACCATCTACAAAGGTATATGGGAGATAGAAGGTAGTACAAGGTGAATAACAGAGCACTGCAACATAGTCACAATTTGGGATGTGAAGGCTTGTGTGTGCGCATGCTCATGTATTTGTGGAGTAGAATCCCTCTACAGGGAGGACTTGTAGATCTATCTGTAGCACTGACATACTAGCCTGCCACTAGGTACTCGCTCTAAAAGGAACTGATCTGACTCTTCTTGAGCCCAACTGGTTGGCCTCTTCACAATGTTGGCTGGATATGCCTCAGCCAAAATAGTCACAGCCAGAAACAGTCCAGGAAACCAGCACACCAGCTGGTTCAGTACCTTTGGGTGCATCTACTCCGTTTCTTACATAGGTGAGACACTAATTAAACATACCACTTTGTCCAAAGCTCCTCTACAATCTGACAACCAGTTTTGGTTCTTTATCATAGGAGTTTTCATCTGCACACTGGTCCTTGGTAATATCATTAAGAAACAAAAGCACCAGCTTTTCCACAAACACTACTCAGCTATACATCACAGCTGTTTTCGACTGTTTCAAATATACTCCTGACCAGCCTCACCCATTCTACGCTCTGTAAACTGGATATTATTCAAAAGTCTGTTGGTCATGCAAGCACACAAAGTTCCTTTCATACAATCATGTGCTCACCAACTTACTTTGACTTAGTTGTAAAACCGAGCTGTTGCTAAAACGTCACAGTTGTTTCCAAAAAAAAAACCTCAATAGTCTTGCCACTCCTTATCCCTGAAACCTTTCTAGCTTCAAAATCCTTCAACATATATTTGTGTTGCTATTATTCTAACTCATAACTCATTAGGAATATTTGAATTGTGATGCCTTGTGCATCACAATTTATGAGACAGGTTAGATAGACCAGTATGTTTCGGTTGTGGACATGTTTATATTTTCCTGTGCGCTTCATCAACACAATCAAAGTGTAACCAAGGGAACTAGAGATACTGCAATTCAATAACTGGGAAAGCAACCCAAGGACCTTTTGTCAATTATGTACTTTTTTTCCTGGTTGATGGCCAAGCTAATGCTGAACAGCAAAATAAAAGGGTGTTACATAAAAGATGAGCAATACATCTTAGCTAATGGAAAAATACAATCAGCACAGTAAAGTATGCAACCAAAATCTGCATAGAATAGTGAGGCTATGGCAAATAGCTATGTTTTAAAGCAATAAATCAGTTTGACTAATTCAAATTGCTGGCACAGTGCAGAAAACTGCTATATCATACAGTTATAATGAAAGATACAAAGAAGTCCAAAATTCAAGAATTTTACAACATGCAAAAGAGTCATTTTGCTCAACTGACCCTTGCCAGGTTTTGCCATTCATGTAAGCAAATGGTTTTATGTACATCTAACAAATTTGATGCTGACTGATTCTGTCTCCACCATTAACCCTGAAAGTGAATTTCACAGCCTTAAAACTCACTGAATGGATCTCTTTTACCCTCCATTTAAAATGTTATTTGTACCTATTTAAGCATAAGTTGCGGTCCTGCTTCCCAAACCACCCCCCCACCCCCCACACACACAGTCAAAGCAAAATGCTCAGAGACCACATCGTTTTATCTCCATCTTTATTCCGGGCCCTGGAAGGAGAGAAACAATTGACCATGTGCACAGACATATGGTTCACTGTCTTTTCTCGAACAGCAGTTTCTTAATGAACTATATAGTCATTTAAAGGGGAGGAGCATCCAGAGAAGGCAACGTACATGCTGATTGCACCAGTAACCCAGAGAATGTCAATAGTAAAAGGTTAAGCCATCTGATGTTACACACTGAATGTTCTTAACTTTAACTGGCTTCATGTAATGAATACTATTCACCTCATTAACTGACTTTACATACTGAATGCTTCCAATATTGTTAAATAGCTCTGCATAATTAATGCTTTTCCACCTTGTTAACCCATTACCCTTGCCTGCGGCACCCCATTGTTAACTATAAGTCATTATCTGATCTGAGTCATGCTCAGCTGAACCCTTTGTTTCACAAAACTCAATGTAACTCTCTCCCTACCTGCTCATACTAGATACACATTTCCATTTCAAAATCAAAGTTGTGGATTCAAGCTCACTCCAGGAGAATTTCACAAAATATCTAGGTTAATATTCAAATGCAGTATTTGGATGAGGGCTACAATCGCAGAGATATTGTTTTCAGATGAGACCTGTGGATGGAAAAGCCATCATTTTGAATAATAAAAAAAAGTTTTCCCTACTGCTCTGGCCAATATTTGTTCCTCAAATCAACTTCACAAATAAATTCCAACATTACAACAGTGATATTTCAAACACTTCAAAGCATTACATTAGCTGATAGAAGTGGTTAGCACATGCCACAATCATGGACGATTTAATAAATTCCCACTTCTTTCGATCTGCTACCTCATTCTTGACCTCCCCACTATAGGAGTTCATCTGCTTTTATCTATTCCCTTCCACAATTTTAAATAGTCCCATTTCCTCAGTTTTCATAATTCTACAGGAAAGACAGAACTTTAAAAAGGTAGGGGTAGGGTGGGGTGTTTAACACTGGAGAACAAGGATGGGAAGCAGAGGCTCTGGGGAGACAGCCCAAGAGGCATTGATGAGAGGGAGTGATAAAAGACCCAGGAACAATACCAGATGGCAAGGATGGCTGCTGAGGGGGAGTATGGGATAACCGTTTGAGGGGAAGAAAAGAAACGTTGCAAAAAAGGTAATGTGTGCAAGAAGAAGTGTGACAAACAAAAAGTGAAATTCTGAACTTTAAATTTATACGTTAATATTGCAAATAAAATTGTCAATATTGACTCAAAGTTGTTTCACTTTAAGGGGGGCATCCAGTAAAACATTTTTTTAACAGTCTCATCAACATGTTTGTGATACGTTGGATAATCAACAAAACTGTACTTCCAAATTGCTCTCTCTCAACAAGCCTGCCATTTAGATTGTAAAACAGATTAACAATATGCTTTACTTCTTACTCAGATTAAAAATATCTGACACTCCAACCTTCTTCCCTTCTCCCTAGTCCTTGAACACGTTGATACTTTGAGAAAACCTATGATTTCCATCCCTCCCTCGAGCTTTCCAACACTGATCAAAGCTGTTCTGATACCGTTGCAAAGTCACAAACGACATCCTATGCAACTGCAACAACAGCCATCTTTGCAACCAGTCTATGAGACAACTGGCTCCCCTACCCCCTTCAACACTTCAAAATCCAGTTGGATGGCACGGTTCTTGTTTTGACCCATTCTCAGCTATCATAATTACTTACAATAGCTCTCCTCCATTTCCAAATTTCATTCTCTAGCAACCAACCTCAGTCCTCACCTTGACAATTTATTCACAACCTTGGCATCATATTTGACTCCTGCAAACAGATATTCCTACCATCACTAAAACCATCTTTTCCACCTGTGACATCATCTAATTTTGAACCTTCTTGAGCCCATTTGTTAAGTTAGATTTGGCTATTACAGTAATTAGATTAGATTAGATTACCTACAATGTGGAAACAGGCCCTTCGGCCCAACAAGTCCACACCGCACCGCCGAAGCGCAACCCACCCCTACATTTACCCCTTACCTAACACTACGGGCAATTTAGCATGGCCAATTCACCTGACCTGCAGGTCTTTGGACTGTGGGAGGAAACCGGAGCACCCGGAGGAAACCCACGCAGACACAGGGAGAACGTGCAAACTCCACACAGTCAGTCGCCTGAGGCGGGTATTGAACCCGGGTCTCTGGTGCTGTGAGGCAGCAGTGCTAACCACTGTGCCACCGTGCCGCCCACTAATTCTGGACTGGTTTTCAATATTCGCTCTCTGCAAACTTAAGGTCACTCAAAGCTCTGCTGCTTGTTCTTCACTCACATTAAGTCCCCTTCATCCATGACCCCTTTCACGTTGCTGGACTGAGAGCCAATGAATGCACAATGTCTTGAGCTTAAGATACGCATCTTTGTTTTCAATTCATTTCACAGCCTCATACCTCATCTTTGGAATCTCCTCAGCCTGACAATGCTTCAAGGTCATTAACCAAACTGTGGCCTTTTGAGTGATTATCTGCATTTAAAATCTACCACCAGTGGGCTTTGCCTTCTGATGTCTCGGACCCATTCTCTGTAATTCTCACCTTATATCTCTGCATCTTTATCTCACTTTCCTCCATTAAGGCACTCCACAAAATCTAGCTACTTGACCAATGTGCCTTAATATCACCTTCTGATTCTGTTTTGTTTTGCACCACTCAGGTGAAGTACCTTGAAGTGATTTATGTTAATATTATGTTATATTAACAGTTATGATCATTAATGTAATGATGATAGTTTCTAAAAATATACATAATCTAACAGGTTTAATATAGATCTTTTTTTCCTAAATGGCTCCTGAAGGAAATCTATAGGTCACAAGAAATAGGACTCACATTGGAGACAAAAATAGAAATTGCTGGAAAAGCTCAGCAGGTTCTAAAGAAGGGTCACTCAAACAGAAAGGTTAATTCTGATTTTTGTCCACAGATGCTGCCAGACCTGTTGAGCTTTTCCAGCAATTTCTATTTTTGGCTAATTTACAACATCTGCACTTCTTTCAGTTTCTCTGCTTCATATTGGGTTGTATTTTTAGTGCAGAATACTTTTGAATCTAGTGAACAGAGTATGCAAAAAGATAATAAAAACGGTAATTAGTCAATCTCTTCATTAAATCTTTATTAAAAATCGGTGCTTTTGACATGTTTTTCAATGCATTTCTTTTCAAATTTCTCTCCTCTTTGCTGAGAGCCTCTCATGACTAGCTGTTTTCTAGATGGAGGAGCAAATTACTGCAAATGCAGGAGATCATAGGTCAGACAGCATCTATGGAGAGTAAGCAAATGTTTCAAGTGTAGATGACTCTTCAGAGTTGAAGTGAAGCACGGAGAGGTCAGTATTCATGCTATAGTTTCTTTTGGTGGGGAACGTACAGTGCTGGGGGAGAAAGGATGTTATTAGTTCTGTTTTACACACTAAGTAGCTTTTAAAATAATGCTACAATGAGGGTGAAGAATAATGTTTTGGAACAAGGCAGGGATACTCCAATGTGCTTGACTATAAATCCACAAAAAAAAAGGTTATTAATTACAGCAATTCTTCAGAAAAATCTGATCTCAATGACAAATTATGTACTTTCCCACGTAAACTTGGATAATCACATTGCACATTGACCTACATATCCACAGTATGGAAGTCCATAAAGATTTGCCGATTGTACCACACAAGTAAGAAATTGATCCTCAACAGATTAAAGTAATTCAAAGCACATACCAAAAGGCACCATAAAGCACTTAATTCATATTCTCTTTACACTACTTTGGACAATAAAGTAATTTGAGGTAAAGGAACTAGGATGGGAAAAAAAAAAGTCAGGGGAAAAAAAAATAATCCCATTCCAAACATTAGCTGTGCTGAGTACAAACTCAAAATATAAAAGATTCTGAATCATCAGGTATATTTCTTTTCTACAGACTATCTAAACTCTACTCCTTCATAAAATTATTCATCTTATTCAATCTCAAGGCCTAAATTGCATATTATTTCTTCCGGATTCCAAATTTTAATCAAACAAACCCCCAATGTCTATCTCCATTAAATAAGCCCAGCTGCTGGTTTTCATTAGGCAACTTTTGCAAACCCACAAATGCCAGAAGTTACAAAAGGTTGAAAAATATTTGTTATACAGCCATATTTCAACAGCCTTCATATTTTAAGTAATAGTAGGTTTGCTCAAAATACCAAGCATAAAACTGGAGTCTTACAGATGTAACTTTAAGCAGGCTGGACGCAGCCTTGACCTAAATGTATTCATAAATTAGGAAGTCACAAATGGTAGTAATCAATCCAAAATGTTTCATGGAGTACTAATATTGAAACAAATATGACTATTAAGTGTGCATAATTACACAGATGATACCCTAAGTAATACTTTGAAAGGCTATAACTGTACAAGAAATGCTAGATTTATAGATACTAATATAACTTTGAGTTTGGATTTTGAACCAGTGTCATTTAGACTTTATGAAGACATTTAATAATTAACTAGGCTAGTGTTGCAAGAACAATGATCTTAAACAAATACATGCGAAGGAGGTGACTGCAGGACTCCCAGACTTATGGGAGTTTGTTTATATTGTGAGATTTTATAACAGGAAACATTGTGTCCTTCCACCCATTCCCTGGTTTACATCTATTTCTGGACACTAATTGTATTCAGACAGAGTTTTTAGTTTTGTAATTTTATTCTTTTTGTAACTTTCAACATTATCTGCTAATTTTGTACGCTATCCTCTTCTGTCACAGTCTCTTATTTCCCATATTAAATACTTTCATTTCCCCCCTAATTTAACACCCTGCCCCAAAAAGTTTTGTAAAGTTCTTCAATTACCAAATTGTGCGACTCACAAGAACACTGGCACCAGCATGGCTCCTAATGGCATAATCTTCAAGTACCCGTACTGATCACTGATCACAAAATGTGTTGCTGGAGAAGCGCAGGTCAGGCAGCATCCAGGGAACAGGAGAATCGACGTTTCGGGCATAAGCCCTTCTTCAGGAAACTGGGTATCAGTACCCCAGAAACTGAAACCTACTTTTACCAAACTATTCCTTCAGCAATGTTTTATTCTCTAATTTTATTTACCCTTTGACAATGTTTATGCCATAATAATAGATCGTTAACTTGAGACTTTTCTTAACTTAGTATCTAACTCATTAACTATGCAAAATCTCTTTGGTTATTGTGGATATTAATTTGGCACCTACACGGACCATGACAACCACATCTCCCACCTCTTATTGCAACTTCCCTTCCAACCATTTTCAGATGTGTCAAACTCTGGTACCAGGAAAACAATATAGTCACCTGGACCCTTATTTTCTGCAGTGAAGAGTTTCAATCCTTCTCTCTATATAGCTTCCTACAACCACTATTTTCCTTTTGCTCCCCACACATGAATGGCTTGCTGTCCCATGATGCCAGTCAATTACCTCATCCACTCTTCAGTCCTCACACTCATCCAAACAAACTGTAACAGTTGTTTCCTTCCCTGCGATGTCAGATTTTAGATTTTATGTTGAAGCAATTGACTTTTACATGGGTGTATGCCTAACCAAACACCAGGACAAAAATCTTTTGAAAACAAAAATCAAAGAATTAAATAACATTTCAACAAAAAATAAAAAACAAGATTCTGGGCCAGGTGATGTGTTATAGCTGCATGATGCGAGAGCTGGTGGACCCCATTGTGGTTCATAGTGAAAATATCTGTACCAATTGCTGGCTGCTTGAAAAACTGGCTCCGTTAACAAGCTGGAGTCTGAAATTTGAACACTGATACATCAGGGAGGAGGAGAGTTACTTGGATGCTATGTTTCAGGAGGCATTCACAATTCCTTTCATTAACTACAAGTTCAGTCAAGGGTCAGGGATAGGAGACTGTATCTAGAAACGTGGCAGATATAGAGATCCAGGTAATAGCATTGAAGGGCCATAGCCCTTGAATTTGTCTAACAGATTTGAGATTTTTGCTTCCTGCGTGGATAGAATGGAGGCTGTAGGGAGAATGAGTAAACTGATGACAGCACTATAGTAGAAGGAGCCAGTCAAGAGGTAGAAAAGAAATATTTGTAATCGGGGATAATATAAATTCGGGAATAGAGCTGTTCTGTGACCAAGATTGAGAGTTCCGAAGGCTGTGTTGTCTGCCTAATGCTTGGGTTCAGGATCTGTTGAGGGCTGCAGAGGAACTTGGAGTGGGAGGGGAAGATCCAATTGTCATGGTCCATGGAGGTATCAATGATACAGATAGAAAAAGGTTCTGCTGAGGGAATATGAGCAACCATGGGCTAAAATTATAAAATAGAACCAAAAAAGGTAATAGTTTCTGGATTACTACCTGAACCACAAGCAAATTGGAACAGCAAAGATTAAAGAGGTAAAACACATGGCTCAAAGATTGTTAGACCATGTGGTGTAAAATTATGTCCCAATACATGTGTGAATCATAATGTAACACATGTATTGGGCCAAGCAGTGGAATGTGGTGAAACGGTTAAAAATTATGTCCCAATACATGTGTGAATCTAACCGGAATGGAGGTGTTGCTTAGTCCCGTGTGAATCTTATTACACACCTCCCCGTGTGAATCTTCTTATCTGTATGTAACCAGAATGGAATGTGTTTTTTAGCCTTGCTCTGCTGTTCACATGAATGTTTATATCTGGAAAAGAGTATATCAGCTGGAAAAGTCTCCAGTTCGGTGAGTCTGCTCCGGGGTTACGTTTAACCGCCGAGCGTGGGTTGTTGGCAACCGCTCTACGAGAACTGACGGCTCCCAGTTCCGGTAACATGTAGAGTGAGTATAAGCCAGACCCGTTGTATGAGACCTAGTTGTGGCGACGCTGCGGTGAATAAAATGCCCATATTCTAGCAGACTCGCCTCTTGGTCGTTTGTTCTGTGTCAGACTACTCTCCTACGAACCTGACCTTGAGAATTTTTTAAAACAGACCATAAGATACAGGAGCAGAAATTGGGCCAGAGTCTGCGTCACCATTCAACCATGGCTGATACGTTTTTCAGCCGCATTCTCCCCATAACCTTTGATCTCCTTGATCATCAAGAACCTCTGACCTAAACATACTCAAATGACCTGGTCTCCACAGCCTTTTTTGGCCATGAATTCCATAGATTCACCACTCTCTAACTGAAGGTTCTCCTCCTCTCCATTCTAGAGAGAGTGTCTTCCCTTCACTGACTGTGCCCTCAGATCCTAGTCTCTCCTACCAATGGAAATATCTTCCCAATGTCCACTCTGTCCAGGTCATTCAGTATTCTGCAAGTTTCATTTAGATCACCCCCTCATTCTTCTAAACTCTATCGACTGCAGATTAGATTAGATGCCCTACAGTGTGGAAACAAGTCTTTCGGCCCAATCAGTCCACACCGCCCCTCCGAAGAGTAACCCACCCAGACCCATTTCCCTCTGACTAATGCACCTAACACTATGGGCAATTTAGCATGGCCAATTCACCTGACCTGCACATCTTTGGACTGTGGGAGGAAACCAGAGAACCCAGAGGAAACCCATGCAGACACAGGGAGAATGTGGATTAGTGGTGCTGGAAAAGCACAGCAGTTCAGGCAGCATCAGAGGAGCAGTAAAATCAACATTTCGGATTTACCTACAGGGAGAATGTGCAAACTCCACACATACAAATCACCAGAGGCTGAAATCAAACCTGGGATTCTGGTGCTGTGAGGCAGCAGTGCAAACTACCAAGCCACCATGCCACCCCGACCCAGAGTTCTCAAAAGGTTCCTCACATGTTAAGCCTTTCATCATCATGAACCTCCTTTGTACCTGCTCCAGGACCAGTACATCCTCCCTGAGGTATGGGGCCTAGAATTGCTCACAATACCTCTGTGGTCTGACCAGAGCCTTCTAAAGCTTCAGAAGTACATCCCTGCTTTTATATTCTAGTCCTCTTGAAATAGATGCCATAATTGTATTTGCCTTCCCACAAACCCACCAACACACTATAACAGCAACTAATGAACTTGAAAGACCCTATGCAGACAACAAGTAAAACCAATGTCATTTACAAAATACTTTGCAAGAACTGTAACACACACTACATTGGACAAACAGGCAGAAAACTAGCCACCAGGATACACGAACACCAACTAGCCACAAAACAACACGACCCCCTCTCACTAGTATTCTTACATACAGATAAGGACACCACTTCGACTGGTATAACACATCCATCTTAGGACAAGCCAAACAGAGACACGCACGAGAATTCATAGAAGCATGGCATTCCAACTCTATCAACCACCCCCGAGAAACAACAGGAAATTACATCACCACAAGAAATGACATCACCAACCCAAAAGAAACCCAAACATAAATAAAAAGCAGAAATCATGTACACTGTTTTGCCTGAAACCCACTGAAGATGTTACCTACCAGGGTGATGAAACGTCTGGAAATGAATCTCCCAGCTCAGCGAGCAAACCTACATCCAGAACCTCAATGTGAGCTACAAATCTTCTCAAAACTCGTTATTTGCCTTCCTAACTACTGACTCAACCTGCAAGTTTACACTGAGAGAATCCTGGACTGGGACTCCCAAGGCCCTTTGCATTTCAGATTTCTAAATTCACTGCCCATTTAGAAAATAGTCTATGCCTCTATTCTGCCTACCAAAGTGCACAACCTCTCACTTTCCCATGCTGTGTTTCATGTCACTTTTTCCACTCTCCTAAACTGTCTAAATCCTCCTATAGCCTCCCCGCCTACTCAATACATGTCCCTCCACCTAATTTTGTATCATCTGCAAACTTGGCCAGAATGCCTGCAGTTCTTTCATCTAGACCATTAAACGTATAAAGTGAAAAGTGGTGGTCTCAACACTGACCCTCAGAACACTGGCTACTATCCCAAGAAGAACACGGCTATCCCCACTCTCTGGCTGTATGGCAGAAAGCAATCTTCTATCCATGTTAGCACCTTGACTCTAACACTATGGGGTCTTATCTTACTCAGTCTCCTGTGCAGCATCTTGTCAAAGGGCTTCAGGAAGTCCAAGTAGATAACATCTGTTGGCTCTTCTTGGTCTAAGCTGCCATTACCTCCTCAAAAGAATTCTACCAGATTTGTCAAACGTGATCTCCCCTTGATGAAACCATGCTGTCTTTGCCCTATTTTACCACACACTTACAAGTATTCAGAAATCTCATCCATCATAATGGACTCCAAAATCTTCGCAATAGTCGGGTTAGGCCAATCAGCCTATAATTGCCATCTTTTGCCTTATTTCCTTCTTAAAACAGAAGATTAGCAATTTTTCATTCCTCTGAGTGATTCCAGTGATTCCTAAAATACTACCACTAATACTTCCACTATCTATTCAGCTGCCTCCTTCAGAGCTCTGGGGTGTAGTCCATTTGGTACAGGTAATCTATCCACCTTCAGACTTCAGTTTTTCTAGCATCTTCTCCTTGATGGTCATCATACTCACCACTGCACCCCCTCCCCCCCCCCCCCACCAAATCAACACACAAATTTGAGAAGTTACTCATGTCCTTCACTATGAAGACTGATGCAAAGTACTTGTTCAGTTCCTCAGCCATTTCTTTGTTGCCCATTATTACTTCTCTAGCATCCCAATGTCTACTTTTGCCCTTTAGACATCTAAAGGAACTCTCGCATTCTTTTATATTTTTGTCTAGCTTACCCTCCTATTTAATCTTTTTCCTCTTTTTTTTTTAAATTGTTGTGGGAGAAACAGGTTCAAATTCATGGGAGACTGGCAACAGTACTGGGGAAGGAGAGGGTTATTCCAATGGGATGGGCTCCAGCTGAACAATGTTGGGACCATAGTTCTGGTGAATCACTTACCTAGGGCTGTGAATAGGGCTTTAACCTAAACACTGGGGTGGTGGATTACTTTCCATCAGAAATGTGGAAGGCGTGTGTATGTGTGCACGTGTGCATATGCGCTGACATGATGTTAAGGTTTCTAGAACAAGTAATAGGAGTGTGTACAGAAAGGGTCAGGAATCTAGTTTCAGATACAATTGATAAAGGGGACAAGTATGAGAAGGACAGAGGATGCTATATTTAAATGCATGTAGTTTGTGAAAAAAGGTAAATAAGCTTGTAGCAGGTCAGGCAGCATCAAAGGAACAGGAGAATCGACGTTTTGGGCATGAGCCCTTCTTCAGGAATGAGGAGGGTGTGCCAAGCAGGCCAAGATAAAAAGGTAGGGAGGGGGGACTTGGGGAAGGGGCGTTGGGAATAAGATAGGTGGAAGGAGGTTAAGGTGAGGGTGATAGGCCGGAGAGGTTGGTAAGAAGATTGCAGGTCAATAAGGCGGTGCTGAGTCGGAGGGTTGGGACTGAGCAAAGGTGGGGGGGGGGGGGGGGGGGTGAGGAGGAAGAGGAGCAACGAGGAAGCTGGAGAAATCTGCATTCATCCCTTGTGTTTGGAGGGTTCCTAGGCTGAAGATGAGGCGCTCTTCCCCCAGGCGTCGTGTTGCCATGGTCTGACGATGGAGGCGGCCAAGGACTTGCATGTCCTTGGCGGAGTGGGAGGGGGAGTTAAAGTGTTCAGCCACGGGGCGGTTGGTGCACGTGGCCACCACCAAAGCCATCTCCCACGCCATCCATAACCTCATGGGATCTCCCATCCACCGCCTCCAACCTCAGTCCCACAACCCACAAGTCACCCAAACCAGATGGACAAGAGTCCAGAGTTCTGAGGAGACTGTAAAAAGGTATTGATGATGATCTTTCAGGAATGAGTCGAGTCAGAAAGGGTCCTAGATAACCAGAAAATTGCTAATGCAAGGTTAAGAGGAGAGGGAGGCAGAAGACAGGAAGTTTAGGTAGTTAGCCTGACCTCAGTTATTGTTAAGGTTTTAGAGTCCATTATTAAGGATGGATTGCAGAGTACTTTGTCAAGTGTAAAATAGGGCTGAGAAAGTCATGCCTGACAAATCTGTTAGAAGTCACTGAAGAGGTAGAGGTAATGAGCAAGTTAGACAAAGGACACCCAGTGGACATTGACTATTTGGATTATCAGAAGGCCTTTGACAAGTTGTCACACAGGATGCTTCTAAGATAGATAAGAACCCATGGTATTTGGGGCATAGGTAAAGGGTTGGCTGACTAGCAGAAGATAGTAGGGATAATGGGTCTTTTCAGGATAACAACTGGAGACTAGTTGAGTTCTGCAAGGATCAGTGTTCAGATCACAACTATTCACATTGTACATCAACAATTTGGACAAAGCAACTGAGGACATTTGCAAACTTCACAATGATAAAAATTGCTGGAAGCACAGATATAGTGTTGAGAAAGCTGGGACTGCAGAAGAACTTTGGTAGTAAAGTGGGCAAAGAAGATGGAATACAATGTGGGAAAATGTGAAGTTATACACTTCGATAGGAAGAACAGAAACATACTATTTTTAAAATGGTAAAAGGCTTTAGAAATCAAGCATAAATAGACTTTGCAGTCTTAGTTCAGGATTCTGTTAAGGTTAACATGAAAATTCAGTTGGCAGTTAGGAAAGCAATACAATGTTGGCATTCATTTCAAGAGGGCGAGTGTACAAGAGCAGAGATGTCCTGCTGAGGCTATGGTCAGATTGCACTTGGAATATTGAAAGCTGTTTGAGCCCTGTATCGAAGAAAGCCTATGGAAGCCAAGTTATTATGTGTACGATTCATGATTGATAAGGGGTTCAAGGGTTATGGGGAAAAGACAGGAGAATGGGATTCAGAAGTATATCAACTATGATCAAATGGCAGAACAGACTCAACACATCGATTGGCCTAAAAAGGTTTACTCCTACGGGTCTTACAGTTTTATAGGAACTTTGTTTCCTGAAAGTCAAATTAGTTTTGATCAAATGACGAACTGAAAACATTAACAGATGGGCTTTACATTTCCAACGACTTCTGCCTTTTTTCGCTATTCTAAGCATGCAGATTCTCCCCCCTCCCCCGACCAATTTTATCCACTGCTTTGGTCCTCAGTTTCTACTACTGACACGGCAAATGCGAGGATTGCAGATGCTGGAAATCAGAGTCTAGATTAGAGTGGTGCTGGAAAAGCACAGCAGGTCAGGCAGCATCAGAGGAGCAGGAAAATCGACGTTTCAGGCAAAAGCCCTTCATCAGGACGGCACTTCAATCAACGTAGTTTAATTGAGTGTTATGTTCAAAAGACTGGTGTATCAGATGAAGCATGACCAGAATTCTTTCTAGCAAAACATATTACATTTCTTTTAGTTCCAGTGTTCAATGTCCTTATGCAAAAGCTGTCTATAGGAAAGTATCACATTAAAAAATACTGCCAAATACCATGTGATTTTTTGTTTAAAATTTTACACTCCCAGCTCTTAACGCTACCTTTGAATATTTTAAAAACAGTGACAGATAAAGAACTGAATTATTTCTCCATGCATTGGTCTTTGCAAAACTGAGCTAAAGCTCAAAAATCAATACAAACTATCTTGTCTGACAGTAGCAAGCAAAAAGGTACAGGCTACCATGATCGCCCATGCTTCAGCATGTGAACAAGCAGGGAAACCACCACTCCTTTTTCACATTGCTGTTTCCACTGCATCTGCTTAACCTATAATGGTATTTTTGAGAAGCAGTTAAAAAGGCATTTAAACTACAGATACATTATCCAATGCCAACCTTTATGCAAAAACACTAAGTTCCCTACTGTACTGAACCACTTTATTAGCCTAAATGGTTTAATGTTACTCCCTTACTTATTTAGTTTAAGATTTAAACCAACCCACACTGTTTTAATGACAAGACTCAATTGCCTTGAAGAATTTTTGCATTCAGTCCTACACTGATGTGACATCATAGTTTTCCACTTCAGTGATATAATTAACAGACAGTATGCGCTCCATATAAATGGATTCCCCAGAGCTAAACTTCAGAGTAATGCCAAGAGGAAATACTATTCACAACAGTGGTTTCTAGACTATTCCAAATCAGTAGCGTTTAGAACCTATTCTCTCATGCCATGCACTAGCGGAGGTCAATGATAATTCAAAGACAGTTGCCAGTGCTGAAATTGCAATGGAACATTTGGTGGCTTTGGATTAATTTTCATGCTGATGTAGAATTCCTAATGTTGTAAGATAATGTAGTTTTCACCACAAAGCACAACACAAGACTTCATCTGAGGAACTCAGTAAAATGAAGGAATCATACTACTCTCCACTCCATAATGTCACGTATTTGCAAAATAGCAGCTTACGTGTATGAAAGTTGCTTTGACAATTAAAAAGTTTACAAGTTCAAGATTATATGTGCACAATTTCTCCAAAATAAGAAACACTGATTCACAAGTTTAGAAGTGTGGATATCAAGCTTTCATGACATTACACTGTTGACCTTTCTAAATAGATATCAAATTCGACTCGAAACTGGCTAGCTCTACCAATATATCACAAGCACCTGTAGGGCATATATACAGCTGCCAACATAAGTTGGAAGGTCTCAGTGGTGTTCATCATTAACTGCAATAACATCCTGTTGGTTCTTCAGTATTGCCATCAATAATATGGTTATCGCAAGAAATCCTGAAAGTTGCAATAAGGCTTCATGACAATTCAATAAAATACTTTTACTAATCAAGATGTCAAACAATACACATTCTAATTGACAGTGCATTTGGCTGAAAATATGACTATTTAAGAAAAAACAAAATCAAGAACTTTGTTCAGACCTGCAGATCATATAGGTGGGGTGAAAAGACAAGCAAACAGATCCCGGTAATACATTTTCCTACAATAATTTCAGTAATGAGTTATGGCTGCAAAGTACTCTTCAGTAACAAGGCCAAGCAGGACATTATTTGTAGGTAAATAAATATCAAATACCATAAGATCATTATTATATCCACACAACCACAACACTTTCAGCAGAAATTTCAGGGTAATAATGGAAAGCAAGACTAATTTACTCTTCTTTAAGCGACAGGAACTATCACTGCCCCCAGCTGTTGTATGGGACTAAAGATTTGGAATCAACTTAACAGCTTCCTTCTCCAAATGCCTCTTGCAAGATACGCACCATCAGGAGAATATCTTACATTTATGAAGCTTAGAATGTCATTTTGGTGCTGGAACTGTTTTGTGGATCCTTGTTTCTCTTAATTTTAAAGAGCTCCAGAAACATCCACTTCTTTGGTGCTACATGATCTGATTTCAGATAACTCAACATCTTGTTTAGAAAATGTATGTTTTCTATCTTTATAAAGTAATAATTGCTTCAATTTTCCCAGATCTGTAAAAAAAAGTGTATTTATCCCTCAGTCTTCAGTCAGTTGAGAAGCAAAGCTTTTATCCTTCCAAAGCGATCTGTAAGATTGACCTTCATGCACCTTTTAACTGTACATTTATGCGGAGATCAGATGCTAAAATCCACATTTAATGTTTTAATTCAACACTGCCAGAATTTCTATAATTCTGTATTAAAGCATTTGGACTTATTCACAAAACGCATGCAAGTCCTCATCAGTTTTCTTTATTTGACAGCTATGCTAAATACACTTTCTGCGCAGAACATTTTAATCTTTTATAACTATTGTCATTTTTATTGCAAAATAAGAAAAGAATAAGGAGGCATGTTTTGGAAGCAAGTTCCAGTGTCTGCTTATTTCCTGATATTAACACAATGTTTCCTATAACAATGAATCTATGTTCATTAGAAATGAGAACTCTAAAGCAGCAGCTTTACATTAAATTTAATGCAAAAGTAGCAAACATGCTGATGGAAAACATTTCATTTTATAGCTGGTTTTCATTCCAAACTAACTTATTCAACAATGTTTACTTTGCATCTTTCATTTCATAACACCTCCAATGAATTAGTTTTGAAAGTCAGTCAATAGCTATATAAAGCAAACTAAGTCAACTTAAGACATTCCACATGTATAAACAAGACCACAGTTTAATTTTAAACACTTGATATTGATGCTGCTCTTAAAGTATACAACTTATTTTAGTGGAACTAGTTTTTAAGAAATATTTTTATTGAAATATTTGCCTACAAAATTAGAAAGTTACAAAAATATGAAAATAAAGCATAACATCAAAAACAATAAACAGTAAACCAACTACTATACAAAAGAAATCAAAACTACACTTATTACAAATCAATAAATAACACCGTTCAGTGCAACAGGATCATAGCTATCAACCTTCGAGAGCATCAAATAATAAACCGACATTTGTTCAAAATTCTTCCTCTCATGACATTAGGTTTATCAGGCCAAACCATCGTGGCTAGACAAAAGCCCTAATCAAAATGGCGGGCAGATATGTTTCCAAATAATTCACAAAGGGCTGCCATGTCTTGTAAAAGTTGTCCATTTTCTGGTGCACCATATTTGTAACAATGTCTTAAGGAGCATTTTCCATAATTCACTTATGCCATCCCGACAGACCCGGGGGTTCTCAGACACCCAGCACATCAGAATGTTTTTCCTCGCAAAGTGAGAATGTTGAAAAGCTTTTACCTATGTACATTTAAGGGAGGTAAATTCAGCAAACCAAGGAGCAGAGACTGGGCCCACCTTGACTTCGGTCCTCAAGACCTTCTCTATTACTCCTGCCACAGTGCTCCAGAGAACCACAAACAATGAGTGAGGGTACCTCTATTTATTTTAGATTTGGCGGACACTGAAGATGCACCCTGCTTAAAGTTTCAGAGATGATCTGGGACCAGATGAGTCCTATGAAGAACATTTAACTGTATAACATGGCTCCTATTACATATTGAAATCCTCCTCGCATTCTCACAAATGTCCTCCCATGTTTCCAAAGTGATTTCAACTGCCAACTCTCTCTCCCAGACCTTATTAGATGCTTAATGTCATCAGAGGAAACTCCCCCCACAGCCCCCCCCCCAAACAAATGAGAGAGAGTACTCACTTCAGAGCTGTTAACCTGAAGCACCCTCTTTTCCCTTTCACATCTATAACACTCAGTCAAGAACATGGTCTCCTTTTAGATAAAATCTCTAATCTGAAAGAAATGAAAGAGGTCCCTACTTGACAATCTATATTTCCGAATTATTCGATGAAATGATATCAACATTTCATCCTCAAACAGATCACCCAAACAAAAGACTCCCCAGTCCACCCAAAGTTTAAATCCGGGATCTACTGTCCCTGGCCAGAAACCCAGCATGCCAACTATGGGAGTAAAAGATGTTTTAGACATATTACCTTCCATCTGCCTTGTCGCCCTCCATACTTTGATAGTGTTAGTAACTATTAGATTACGGCAATGTTCTAATTTTGTCCTCATTTTGTCTAAAAAAAAAACAACCGGCTGATAAGAGGACTCCTGGTCTGAAAGTCCTCAGTGTCCGACCACGTCGACGCTGAATCCCCACAGGCTCAGTCAATATCTTCTAACGTCAAGGAGGTCCACTCCCCCCAATCCATGGGCAATTGCAGTTTCACAAGCTTATAGCGCCAAATAAACTAAACCAGCCATTCAATTTCTGAAATGTTTGCCTCGAGAACAGCAAAGGGAGTTTCTGCAAAGGGTACAATAAGCAAGGAAGAACATTCATTTTCATCACAACAACTCAATCTAACCATGATACACCACACCACCACCGTGCCCCCCCACCCCCCCCCCCCCCATCTTTGAAGGTCTTGTCTAATTGAGTCAAACAAATGAACAAAATTAATCTTGAATAACTGACCAAAGCTGGGGGTAACAGAGGCTAGAGTAAAAAAAACCTCCTTGTGACTACTTAAAAGGGAAACCCACACTCGGTAACATCTTCAGTGAGCTTCCAGACGAAGGACTGCTGATGTTTCCTGCTTTCTGTTTATATGTTTGGGTCTCCTTGGGATGGTGATACCATTTCCTGTTGTGATGTCTTTCCTATGATGTCATTTCCTGTTCTTTTTCCTCAGGGGTGGTAAATGGGGCCCAAGTCAATGTGTTTTGTGACAGCGTTCTGGTTGGAATGCCATGCTTCTAGGAATTCTCATGTGTCTGTTTGACTTGTCTTACAATGGATATGCTGTCCCAGTCGAAGTGGTGTCCTTTTTTATCTGTACTTAAGGGTACTAGTGAGAGAGGGTCATGTCATTTTGTGGTTAGTTGATGTTCATGTATCCTGGTGGCTAGGTTTATAACTTTGTGCAATGTAGTGTTTGTTACAGTTCCTGCATGGTATTTTGTAAATGACATTAGTTTTGCTTGTTGTCTGTACAGAGTCTATCAAGTTCATTAGCTACTGGTTTTAGTGTGTTGGTGGGTTTGTGGGTTGCCATGATGCCAAGGGGTCCGAGTAGTCTGGCAGTCATTTCCAAGATGTCTTTGACAAGGTTGCACACTGTAGATGTCACCACTAAATGAAACAAATTAGAGGAAACCTTCAAGGCCATCAATAATACTCTTACTGGCATAAAGTCCACTAAAGAGGAGGAAAACAACAAACCGCCATTTGTAGATGTCACAGTAGAGCAAATAGCCAATGGGGAACTTCCAACCAGCATCTACAGGAAAACGACACATTGAGCTACAGAAGCAATCATCCCAACATCCACAAACAAAGCTGCATCAGAACATTTCAACGAGTCACCACACATTGCAGCACAGAGAAAAGGAAAATCATCTCTACAGTGTATTAAAAAAAAAAATGGGTACCCAATGAACACAGTCCACCAATTTCTTAGGAACAAACCCAAACAAGCAGACAATATGTCCAGAAACCCTGGTCACTCTTCCCTACATCAAAGACATCTCAGAAATGACTGCCAGACTACTCAGACCCCTTGGCATCATGGTAGCCCACAAACCCACCAACACACTAAAACAGCAGCTAATGAACTTGAAAGACCCCATAAAGACAATAAGCAAAACTAATGTCATTTACAAAATACCTTGCAAGTACTGGAACAAACATTACATTGGACAAACAAGCAAAAAACTAGCCACCAGGATGCATGAACATCAACTAGCCACAATATGACATGACTCTCTTTAACTAGTATCCTTACATACAGATAAGAAGGACACCACTTCAACTGGGACAACACATCCATCCTAGAACGAGTCAAAAAAGACATGCATGAGCATTCCAACCAGAATGCTATCAACAAACACATCGACTTGGACCCCATTTACCACCCCTGAGAAAAACAAACAGGAAATGACATCACCATAGGAAATGACATCACCAACCCAAGGAAACCAAATCATATAAATAGAAAGGAAACATCAGCAGTGTTTTGTCCAGAGGCTCAAAGATGTCACCTGGTAGGGTGATAAAACATCTGAAAATGAACCTTCCAGCTCAGTGAGCAAACCTACATCCAGAACTTCAACCTGAGCTACAAATCTTCTCAAAACTCGCTAGACTATATTACTATTAGGCATAACGTGCAATACAATTGTATTGAGATCTTGAGTTCTGTGGATCGTTTAGTTTAAAAAAAATCTTCTCATTGAACAATACTAGATCTAGAATAGCTTTACAGTTGGCTCCAAAAAAAGTCTCAAAAGCATTATGACCAGATTTGCCCCTTGACTTTCATATACTATGTGAAGTCGAAAGATCCCCACAAATATTGCACTGTGTTTCTCTAATTCGACTAAGTTATTTAATACTAAGGTTAAGTTTATGGGTTCCCTTAAGACTGCATTCACATTTACTTAAACAAAAAACTGCAATTTCTGACCCTTGGAATCCCTAGTCAATATTTATCCACCAAAACCAAATTAATTTTTTATCAAATATTTCATTATAATGAGAGTTCTTGCTGTGCATAATTATGCTCTCATTTTCCCACATCACAACAATGACAGAACCATAGGCGGATGCTCTGAGGTCACGAAAGGTTAAGTTCTCTGCTCTTTTCAAACGAAGGCTGACAGTAAGCTCCTCTCAAACTATAAATATATTAGAGGGGGCTACACCTCCAATCGGTACTGACATGATATGATATAATACAGTTGAACAGCAATAGGCTATTCAGTTAACATGGTCGATGTCGCTATAACGGCTCCACACAAGCAAAAAAACTTCCCAAATTATTTCATCTCCCTGGTTACACCAGCATTAAATCACAAACACAAAAACAAAACTATCCACGAATCAAAGCAGGAACATTTACAACTACTTCTGCACAAATTAAGACGCTTCTGGTGATACAAAGCGAAAGTAGCATATAATTCATGAAACTATAGTATGTACATATTCGGTACGAAAACCGAAACTTCCACAAGCCCATACTGGGTGCACTGTTACTTCCTTACACATCAAATACATTAAGGAATTGTTCGGACCTAAACATAGATTTGAATTTAAAAAAAGCTTTGACTTTCGAATAAAGCAGCAGCAAATCAGAGAGTGATGCAGCAGAGATTGGCGTTTTGGGCAAATCTAACAGTTGCGATGGACTTACATGAAGGCAATTATTAGTTACGTTTAGTCAGTGAGGATACTCCATTCACTCGACAGGGCGGGATCACAGTGCAAGAATGTCAATGGTCAAAAACGTATTTTGAGATTTTAACTCGGCCTTATGAACTCCCAACGTGAAATTCAGCTTGCTGCGAGGACTTGCCAAACTTTAGGCAGTGAATTTCACCAGGATTTTCTACGGCAGTTTCTCTGCGACACACACAAATCGGAACCATTACATCGTTATGAGATTTCCAAAGAAAGCAGCCTGCTGACTATCCTCAGCCTGACTCGGAGATGGAACAGAATCTACTCAAACTAGCGGCAGTTTCGCTTCCAAATAACGACAATTCGTGTTTCTGCGGCAGCGGAAGGATTAGCTTTTATCCATCTCAACTGGCAATGGGCCAGGCACAGATCTTTCCTACATACCAGGTTGTGGCAGAGTTTTACTAGACATTTGCCGGTTCCTAACAGCTTTCACCCGCACCCACCACTGCCAGCCCGGCACAAATCCCTGCCCCTGCCCACCACTGCCAGCTCAGCAGCATCAATCCTTGCCCACCATTGCCAGCCTGGCACCAATGCCTGCTTTTACCAATCTCGTCCCTTTTTAAGTTTTGCAGGAGGGGGCGTCATACTCTCCAAAATCGCAGCATCACGTGAAAGCAGTCCAACGGGACAGTACCAGCAAGTGAATACTAACTTGAATTATACATTTTGCGCAATTCTCATTTTAAAAAATATATAAAAGTGCGCGAATTAACGTTTATCAAATTATTAGTCTTTAGTCGCCTCCTCCTGCTCTAAATCCGTTAACTTGCTGTATTTGTACTTAAGCTGTTCAGAACAGGAGCCTTTGAAATCGTTATCCAAAAACCAGTGACCATAAATATGTTTCCCTAACTCACTGCTTTCAGACACGTATGGAATCAATTTGTTCTAAAACAATGTGAAAACTCGAAAAGAGAACAAACCTTATACAGGAGCTCGACCTGACCACGAGAGCCAGAATATCACAATGCGCCTTCCAGAGTTGTTCACTAAAGCCTGACGGAGTACTGGAGAAAGGGAGATAGTTATCGGTCTACACCAATCCGGGGGAGAGGGTGGAGCAGGCTTCAGTTCGGAGAGCTGTCTGATTGGTTCTCGGAGATGTCAGTTATCGTTGTTGCTGGCGGAAGGCGAGGTGAGGTGGACAGGTGCAATACCTTGTTGAGTAAGGGTGAGGTGATTATGAAAAGGAGTCTCCCTGCATACAAGTCGATGAATCTGTACTACTGAAAAGCTGATATAACAGGTTTTTTTTGTAAAATTCAGAAATATAGAGGACCTGGGTATTCACAGGAGGAGCACAAGCTGAGTTTCAGAGGCTGACACGATGTGAATAGCCAGTTTCAATATATCGTTGCACCATAGCGAAAGGGTGTAGAAGCAGTGATCAGTCAGGGAGAACCAGGCTGGTAGCCTGAGAATTTTCTTGAGTGCATCTCGGTGTTGAATTGGTATCCAGTTATAGTCACGGCTGAGGGCGATGGCTCCTGGAGGGAATGCTGCTGAGGCTGAGTCCACATTGCCTCACTTGTGCAGGGGTCAGAAGAGGAAAGTAATATGGGTAGGCAACAAATATTTTTGTTACCAGAGATATAATTCCAAGATAGTATGTTGTCTCCCAGGTGCTGAGGCAACAGATGTCACAAAACAGCAGCAAATTACATTAAAAGGAGAATGTATGCACCCAGATGTCATGGTCCACATCAAAACCATCTTAAGGATGACAAGATTATACAGACAGATTTCAGGAACCTAGGTAATGAATTAAATTGTAAGGTCTCATTAATTTTCAGATTATCTTCAATACTGAGGACATTTTTGTTCACTTGTAGGAAGTGGTGTTCCTAATTGCTCTTGAGAGGGTGATAATTTGCTATCTTGTTGAACTTCTGCAGTCCATGTGCTGTAAGTAGACCCACAGTGCCTTTAGAAGGAGAGAGTTTCAGGATTTTGACTGAGCAACAGTAAAGGAATATAAATTTATTACTAAGCCAGGATGGTGAGTGACTTGGAGGGGAGCTTGCAGTTACTGGTGTTCCCATGAATTTGCTGCCCTTGTCTTTCTAGTTGGAAGTAGTCATGGGTTTGGAAAGTAATATCCAAGGATGTTTAGTGAACATCTGCATGCATCTTGTAGATCATACACACTGCTGCTATTGAACATTGGGGTGGAGGGAGTGGATGCTTGTGGATGTAGTGGCAGTCAAGAGGGTTGCTTTGTGCGGGATGGTGTGCAGCTTAATGAGTGTGGCTAGAATATTCTATCACATGCCTGACTTGTTCCTCTGTAGATGGTGGACAGGCTTTGGGGAGTCAGGAGGTGAGTTGTTTGCAGCAGTATCCTAGCCCTGACTTTCCCTTGTAACCACTATTTATATGGTGAGTCCAGTTGAGTTTCTGGTGAATAACCTGTAGGATGTTGATTGTGTTGCCATCACTGAATCCTGCACTGTGTGAGTACAAAAATAAGAGAATAGTGTAATTGAATGCATGGCTGAAGTGATGGTGCAGGAAACGTTCACATTAATTGGCCATTGGAATCAGTTTTGAAGGAGAATGGACTTTCATAAGCCAAATAAGTTGCACCTCAATAGTGAGTTTGCAAGAAGGACTGTCAAAAATAGGGTTAGGATATTGGGAAGCTAATTGACAGATGGAGGTAGAGGCTACAAGGCTCTAACCGAGAAGGATTCACTGTCATGTTCCATTGTGCTGCAAATTAAAGTGTGCAATGGGGAAGAAAGCGGCTGTGACCACACTTGGAGTGTGTGTAGCTGACTTGATTCTGTGAGAGCAGGGGCTATAGTACCCAATGATGTTAGGGTGTTAAAAGGGAAAGAACATTGTACACAGATCCACGCTGTAAAGACCTGTACAGACCAGTGGGCTCCCACTTCCCTGGTCAACCTAATACATTGCCCTCCTATGTGTTTTTCCTCCCTGCCATTTGTATCACTGAACAATTCATTGACAAGTACCTCTTTGAACATTGATCATAAAAGAATAGAGATGTTTAAAGAGGAGATCCAAAGGTATCAGTGTAAAAAATGAGCCATATGATACTGTAGGCTATCAACACATGGATCAAATCTGTAGTCATGAAGTAATGCCGATATTGTAATAACGCTATTTGGGGCTACACAGAAAAACAACCAGATCTGCGGTGAAATCAATGATGTCCTGTGCATACTATATACAATGCTTTATAAACCTTGCCACCAAATGCCTTGTTTTTGTCTTCCTGTCCCTACTACATCTTGATGTACTCCCTGTTTTGGCAGTTGGGGTGAAGGGAACCAATTTGGCAGTGGAGCCCAGAGGCAATTTGAACATTATCTGCATGAACTTACAAGAGTCAGAAGAGTCAGGCAGACTGGAGATGGGGATGTAGCTCCTTCTGGAATGCACTGAGAGGAGACATCTGAGAGGACTATATGTGGCTTAAGCTATGGCTAGGTGCCATGTGGCACCACTCTGTCTCCTTGTGAGGAAACGATGCCTGGAGTGATCACCAGGTTTCCTACCCCCTGTCACCCTTGCTTTGATCTTGAAAATGGTTGGGGCACTGGAATCACAGTGCGATTTTCCCCTTTTTGGAAATGTTCAAATCTGTCTCTGAGCAAACAGTGCAACCTTGGAATGCTGGTGCTCCTCTGAATGTACAGCAGACTTTTAATGATAGCACGGATGCAAGGAGTTCCAATCTCCTGGTAATTTCCAGTGATTGGAAAGTTGGTGTGGAAGTGATGTGTGGTAAAATGGGACCAGAATTGAATATGAGAGAAACAGAGGGCGACCGAGAGGGAGAGGCATCACTGCAGCATGTACAATACAGCCTGGAAGCAGTCATCCACACTGAAGAGTGGATCTTCATGGGCTAGGTATTAAGGAGTATTTATAGCCCAAACATTTCATCAGTGTAGTGTTGCTCTCCTTCTCTCCTCCTCTAACAAAAAAAAGGTGGGGGTGGTTACAGAGATATGCAATTGGAAAATTTGTTTGTGGCAAGGTAAGTGGTAAGGCTTTGGTTTGAGAGGCTTCGGAGGGCAACGGCTCAGCGAAAAGTACAGGTAAACTCAGGTAAAGTCCATTAAACTTTCCTTTTTAGTCCTACAGTAGTTGAGATGGCAGTTGCATATTCCTCCTGCATGATGTGGGAGCTCAAGGAGACTTCCATCATCCCTGATGACTGCACCCAGCTGCAGCTCCTGGGAGACTATGTTAGGGAGCTGGAGCTGGATGCATTCAGGATCATCCGAGATGCTGAACACATCATAGATAAAAGTTTTAATGACGTGGCCATACCTAAGGTACAGGCAGAAAGTAACTGGGTGATCACCAGGAAAGACAAAGATAATAGTCAGAGTGTAGGAATCCCCTGTGACCATTCCTCTCAAAAACAAATATACTGTTTTGGCTACTGTTGGGGGACATGACCGTTCAGGGGAAAGCAGCAGTAGCCAGGCCAGTGGCACTATGACTGGCTCTGGCGCACAGCAGTCAAGGGTGAAGGTAAACAGGACCATAGTGATAGCAGACTCGATAGTTAAGGGGACAGACAGGAGAATCTGTGGCTGTAAACAGGAATCCAGGATGGTGTTTTGCCTTCTGGGTGCCAGGATCCAGGATGTCTCAGAGCAACTGCAGAATGTTCTCAAGGGAGAGGGTGAGCAGCCAGAAATCATTGTGCTCATTGGCACAAATGACATAGGTAAAAATAGGCATGAAGATCTGTGGATTGATTTTAGAGAGCTAGGAAAAAGTTTAAAAACCAGGACCTTGATGGTGGTAACCTCTGGATTAGTTCCAATGCCACATGCTGGTGAGGGTAAGAACAGGAGGATATGGCAGATGAATGTGTGGTTAAACAACTGATGCAGGGGATAGGAATTCAGATTTTTAGATCATTGGGATCTTTTCTTGGGTGAGAAGTGACCTGTTTAAGAGGGACTGGTTGCACCTGAATTGGGGGGGGGGGGGGGGGGGGGGGTAGGGAGGCATTACTGTGGCAGTCAGGTTTGCTACAAGGGAGGGTTTAAACTAGATTGCCGGGGTGGGACGGGGTTCTCAACAGCAGGGAGGCAAGTGTGACACTGGAAAGCGATACAGTAATCAGAAATAGTAAGTTGAAGAGACAGGTCAGGCTGGAACACAACAGGGAGCAAGGAAGGCCTGTTGGATTAAATTGTATCTATTTCAATGCAAGAGGTAAGGTCGATGAATCCAGGACATGGGTAGGTACGTGGGACTGGGATATTATAGCCATTAAGACACGTAGCTTGAAGCTTGATTTGCCAAGGTACAGGTGCTTTAGGCAGGACAGAGATTTTGGAAAGGGGGGAGGGGGACTTAAGGCAAGTATTGCAGCAGTATTTGGAGATAAAATAACTAAAAGATCATCCATTGAGGCTTTGTGGGTGGAGCTAAGAAATAAGAAGGGGATGGTGACATTTTTGGGATTGTTTTATAGGCCCCCAAATAGTCAATGGGAATTAAAAGAATGAATATGCAGGGAGATTGGGGAGACTTGCAGGAGTAATAGGATTGTTTTAGTGGGAGATTTTAATTTTCCTAACATCGACTGGGATTGCCAGAGCTTGAAAGGCTTAGATGGGGTGGAATTCAAGTAGGTTCAGAAAAGTTTCCTCAAGCAGTATATAGAGGGTCCTACTCAGGAAGGAGCAAAACTCAACCTACTCTTGGGAAATAGAGTAGGACATATGACAGTGGGGAAAACTTTTGGACCAGTGACCATAGTTCTATTAATTTTAAAATAGTTATGGAGAGAGACAAAACAGGTCCACAGGTTCAAGTTCTAAAATAGGGCAAGGATAATTTAGATGGAATTAGACAGGAGCTCACAGGGTTTGATTGGAGTAGTTTGTTTGTAGGCAAAGAGACCTCTGACAATTGGGAGGCCTTTAAAAGTATGATAGCTAGAGTTCAAGGCCTATATGTTCCTGTGAGGGTGAAGGGCAAGGTTGACAGGAATAGAGAACCCTGGATGACAAGAGATATTGAGGCTTTGGCCAAAACAATGAGCCATAACTCAGGTACAGGTAACTGGGATCTAGGGAATCCCTGGAGGTATATAGGGGACACAGGAGTTCACTGAAGAAGGAAATCAGGAGTGAGAAAAGGGGGCACAAGATAGCCTTGGCTGAGATGATTAGGGTGAATCCAAAGAGTTTTTTTTTTCATATATTAAAGGAAAAAGAATAACTAGAGAGAGAATAAGACCCCTCCAGGACCAAAATGGACATGTATATGTGGAACTGCAGGAAATGGATGAGGTCCTCAATGAATATTTCTCCTCTCTATTTACTGTGGAGAAAGACATGAAGATTTCAAACTTGAGGAAGTTAGTGGTCATATCTTGGGGACAATCAATATCACAGTGGAGAAGTTGTTGGATGTAATAAAATGTAAGAAGGTGAATAAATATCCTGGTCCTGGCCAGATATATCCAAGAATACTACAAGAGGTTGGAAAAGAAATTGCAGGGGCCCTGGCTGATATTTGTGCCATTGTTAGCCTTGGGTGAGGTTGTGGAAGACTAGGGAGTAGCAAACATTGTGCCCTTATTCAAGAAGCGCTGCAAAGAAAACCTGGGAAGCATAGACCAGTAAGCTTAATATCTGTGGTGGGTACATTACTTGAGAAAATTTTGAGGGATAAGATATACATGCATTTGGAAAGACACGGTTTCATTAGGAATAATCAGCAGGACTTTGTGCATGGGAGATCGCACCTCACAAATTTGTTAGAGCTCTTTGCTGAAGTGACCAGGAAAGTTGATGAGGCCAGGGCAGTAGACATAGTCTATATAGATTTCAGTAAGACCTTTGATAAGGTTCCATTTGGTAGGCTGCTCTGGAAAATTAGATCACATAGAATCCAGGGAGAGCTGGCAAATTGGATACACGATTGGCTCAATAGTAGGAAGCAGAGGGTAATAGTGGAAGGATGCTTGTCAGACTGGAGGCCTATGTCTGGTGGTATTATTCGGGCTTAGTGCTGGGCCCATTGCTGTTTGTTATCTATATCAATCATTTGGATGAGAATGTACAAGGCATGACTGTGGAGAGTGAAGAAGATTATCAGCATTTGCAGCAGGACCTTGATCAGCTGGGGATGTGGGCCAAGAAATGACAAATTGAGTTTAATATAGATACGCATGAGGTGTTGCATTTGGAAAGTCAAATCAAGGTTGGAGTTTCATGGTAAATGGCAGGGCCTTAAGGAATGTAGTGGAACCGAGGGACTTTGGATTTCAGGAGTATGGTTCTCTGAAACTGGAGTCACACGTAGACAGGGCATTGAAGAAGGCTTTTGTCACACTGGCCTTCTTCAGTCAGGGCATTGAGTACAGAAGTTGGGAAGTTATGTTGCAGTTGTACAGCACGTTGGTGAAGCCACATTTGGAGTATTGTGTTCAATTTTGGTCACCTTGCTATAGGAAAGATGTCATTAAACTGGCAAGATGCAGAAGAAATTTACAAGGGTATTGTCAGGACCCAATGGTCTGAGTTATAGAGAGAGTTTGAACAAACTAAGACTTTTATCTTTAGAGCATGGGAGACTGAGGGAGATCTTATCGAGGTGTATAAGATCATGAGAGACATGGATAGGGTGAATGCACTCAGTCTTTTTCCCAGTGTTGGGGAATCAAGGACTAGAGGGCATCAGTTTTAGGTTAGAGAGGGAAGAATAAAAGGGAACCTGAGGGGCAGCATTTTTACACTGAGGTTGGTACACATATGGATTAAACTGCCAGCAAAGTGGTTGAGGTGGATAAGTTAACGACATCAAAAAGACATTTGGACAAATACATAGATAGGAAAGATTCAGAAGTATATGGGCCAAGTGCAGGGAAATGGGGTTAGAATGGTTGGACGTTTTGGTAGGCATGGACCAGTTTGGGCTGAAGGGCCTGTCTCCATGCTGTAGGACTCTATGACTCTATAAGTCTTTGGGCAATATTGTTTGTTTAAACGGTGAATTTGGGAAGACCTAGTGAGAAAACACTTAAGGCCTCCCAGCAGGCATCCCTCCAAAATACTCAACACAACCCTCGACTGGGTAGGAACGGTGTCAGTGAATATTTCATCATTGTTTAATTCTTGGACACATGCCAGGCACCAATTCTCTTGTTTCTTTTACATCTCTTATTGGAACAACAGAGAGTTTGCAAATCCTACTTTAAAAAAAAACTGTTCTTGAACTTAAATCTTTAGATCAATGGAACCAAGAAATAGCCCCTGAGAAAATCTCAGTCTTTTGAAAGAAAAGTATGAATTTTACCTCTCAATTGCGCAGATTTTTAAATTTCATGACTATATGGGGAGCCTGAATGTAGGTCAATTAGTAATCATCGTTAAATGTACCTTGTTTTGTTATTTTTAGTGTGCTTTGATTTTATTTTCATGATAATGCATTTTCTAAAGTGTTTAATGGGTAGTATCTCTTTATTACTATTTGGCTAAATCTGAATGATCAACAGCAACAGTTCAGCACAGAGTTCTATTGCATTGATGCAGTCATAAAGTTCAGGGATCATAATTGCTTTTAAAATTTGTTTGTAAAATATCACCAAAGCAAAATTGTTAAATTGATGCAAACTGTTTATCTTCAGGAACTTCCTAAATTTGCTATTCTTTCCAAGCAGAACAACCATAAAAATATGAATGAAACTGTGAAGCCACTGTTGTATTAACAACTTGAGAAAAACACCACTCAAAGTATATACTGTTGTGTCCAGGCATTAAAGTATCATTGTAACACCTCAACTTTTAAATGAATGGTTTAATCCACAAATTAAATTATAGCCGTAAAGCCATTCCTACATAACTGGAAGGTAGCAAGAAACAGAGAGAAAGACACAGAGAGATATTGGGATGCAATCCCACAGCTTGCAACCTCAGAAGTTAAAAGCATTGGTGAGTCAGTTAAAATCTGGAAAGTTCAGGACTAACTCAAAAGGTTTTTGGCCTGAATAAGAATGTACAGATTGAGAGATGTGGGGCTATGGGTGGTGGGGAGAGTAGTATGGGAATTAGATATGTTGGTGGGGGCAAAAGCCAATTTGAAACTAAAGGAGAAAAGAATTAACTTTCAAATCTGTTCTTATTTAACTAGCAGCTACTATAGTTCACAAAGCACAAGGATGATGGGTGAACAAGAATTGGCGGAAATTGGAGCATAGGCAAGACAAGTAAGGAAAAGGTAGGTTATATAGGAGAAGATCTGAGTACATGGAGATTAATGAAAGCTAAAAGTGGTAGGAAATGAAAGAAAATGGGGAAAATGAGGCAAGAATGCAAAAGGAATAGGGGGAAAGAAAAGGAAATAAATTGAGGAGGGAGAAGAGAGGGTAGTAGAGCTATATAGTCATCCAGCACGGAAACAGGGCCTTCCGTCCGACTCATCCACACAAACCACACCATCCATCAGGGAAACAAGCCCTTCAGTCCATCTCATCCACACCATCCAGCAGGGAAACAGGCCCTTCAGTCTGACTCATCCACACCAACCACATCATCCAGCAGGAAGCAGGCCCTTCAGACCATCTCACCCACACCAACCACACCATCCAGCACGGAAACAGGCCTTTCAGTCTGACTCATCCACACCAACCACACCATCCAGCAGGGAACAGGCCCTTCAGTCCATCTCATCCACACCAACCACACCACCCAGTACGGAAACAGGCCCTTCAGTCTGACTCATCCACACCAACCACACCATCCAGCGGGGAAACAGGCCCTTCAGTCTGACTCATCCACACCAATCACACCATCCAGCAGGAAACAGGCCTTTCAGTCTGACTCATCCACACCAACCACACCATCCAGCAGGGAACAGGCCCTTCAGTCCATCTCATCCACACCAACCACACCACCCAGTACGGAAACAGGCCCTTCAGTCTGACTCATCCACACCAACCACACCATCCAGCGGGGAAACAGGCCCTTCAGTCTGACTCATCCACACCAACCACACCATCCAGCAGGGAAACAGGCCCTTCAGTCTGACTCATCCACACCAACCACGTGATCCAGCAGGGAAACAGGCCCTTCGGTCCATCTCATCCACACCAACCACACCATCCAGCAGGGAAACAGGCCCTTCAGTCTGACTCATCCACACCAACCACACGACCCAGCAGGGAAACAGGCCCTTCGGTCCATCTCATCCACACCAACTCCACCATCCGCACAGAAACAGGTACTTCGTTTTGACTCATTAACACCAACCACATCCTCCAGCACGGAAACAGGCATTTCGGTCCGACTCATCCAAACCAACCAGACATCCCAATTTGACCTCATCCCATTTGCCAGTATTTGGTCCATGTCCCTCTAAATGCTTCATTTTCATATACCCGTCCAGATGACTTTTAAATGTTGTAATTGTACTCGCCTCCACCACGTCTCTGTCAGCTTGTTCCATACATGCACTACCTCCTGCATGAAAAAGGTACCCCTCAGGTCCTTTTTAAATCATTTCCCTCTAACCTTAAACCTGTGTGCTCTAGTTTAGACTCCCCCACCCTAGGAAAAACCTTGGCTATTCACCCTATCCATGCCCTACGTTATATTATAAATCTCTATAAGGTCACTCTTCAGCCTCCGACACTCCAGGAAAAAAAGCCCCAGCCTAATCAGCTTCTCCCTAAAGCTCAAACCCTCCAGTCCTGACAACATCCTTGTAAGTCTTTTCTGCACCCTCTCAAGTTCAACAACATCCTTTAGAGAAGAGTGATCAGAACTGTACACAGCATTGCAAAAAATTGCCTCAAACATGTTCCACACAACCTCAACATGATATCTCAACTTCTGTAATTAATGTTGTGATCAATGATTTCACTTCCAAGGAACTGTGCACCAACTAGAGAGGATGAGGGAGGAAGAAAGGGGGTGGAGCACAGATATGGGTGAAGCAAAGTGGAAGCAAAGAGAGCAGTATGAAAAAATTAGTAGTATTACAGAATATAAAGGATTGGGAAAGATGAATGCAGGGGCATATTCTTTTAGGTGTGGTTGTGGGGGTATGACATTTCCTCCATGATAGAATTTGGCCATACAAGTAGGTAATCTTCTTTGTCATCCTATGCCTAAGCAGTTATCTTGTCATCATGGAATAAAGGGAGACTTTAAGAATAATTGATTAAAAATGAAAAAAAAACACATAATACCTGTACAAGAAATTTACATTATAAAATTAAATTAACTTAATGAAGTCTAACTACACTGACCTCATTGAGTTGATAGATGATTCTACAACTGTTAAGACAGACCCTGGAAAGACCCACTAGAGGTGGCAGCACATTTGGTATACGGTCAGGGGTAAGATGCCCTCAGAGTCCTCAACATTTACTCCAGACTGCATGGTATCTATGGTATCAGGTCAAACTTTGGCAAGGAGATACCTGCTCCACGCCTATATCAGTTGATGAGTCAGTATTACTCCATGTTAAACCTTGCTGAATGTTCTATGGCCTTTTGGCAATGGAGAGAGTTCGGAAGTAATTTACCAGGATATTGCTGGGTATGGAAGGTTTGCGTTCTAAAGAAAGACTGGACAGCCGGGACTTTATTTTCACTCAAGGGTAGGATGTTAAGATGCAACCTTATAGAAGTTAATAAAATAATGAGAGGTATGGATGGAGTTAATGGTATTTTCGATTAGATTCCTTACAGTTTGGAAACAGGCTCTTCGGCCCAACCAGTTCACATTGACCCTCCGAAGAGTAATCCACCCAGACCCATTTCCCTCTGACTAATGCACCTAACACCTAATGGGCAATTTAGCTTGTCCAGTTCATCTCACCTGCACATCTTTGGACTGTGGGAGGAAACCGGAGCACCCGGAGGAAACCCATGCAAATATGGGGAGAATGTGCAAACTCTACACAGAGCGTCACGTGAGGTTAGAATCAAACCTGGGACCCTGGTGCTGTGAGGCAGCAGTGCTAACCACTGAGCCACTGTGCCGCCCTCCATAGCTTGGTGGATTTCAAGACTGGAGGGTACATTTTTAAGGTGAGAGGAGAGGGATTTAAAAAAGACATGAGGGCAAATCTTTTTCACAGAGGATGGTTCATGTGTGCAATGTATTTTCAGAGGGAGATGTGTACGTGGGTCCAGTTACAACATTTAAAAGAAATTTGAATAAGTACATGAATAGGAAAGGTTTGGAGAGTTTTTGGCCAGGAGCAGGCAGGTGAGACTGTTTAGTTTGGGATTATGTTTGGCATGAACTGGTTAGACAAAAGGGTCTATTTCTGTGCTGTAAGTTGGGTTCAAAGCATCCAGTGGGGTGGCACTAACACCTGTCACTGTCGCCATGTTGGCAGGTATAAAGTGCACATCCTCAGGCACTGGCTGGAAGGCAAGGAGCCTGTAATTCAGATTGATACTTCTCCAATACATGACCTTTGGGTTGGTTGTAACTGGTTCCCCTGAATCTTGTAACCCATTTGACCATGACTTCCCCAGTTCTCTGTAACTGATATCTACTGGCTGTTGTTTAATTTAGTTTGGCCAGTTTTCTCCAAGTGTGGATCAATTTAGAATATCCAATTTTGATACTGTGGTCACTTGACCACAAAGAGGATAGAAACACTTTCAGAGTCTCCAAAAAGGACAATCTTCAATTAATGAAAGAAAGTGAAGGATCTGTGTGTCATAATCTCATGTTCTTAAAGAGTCAAAAGGATCCAGAAACATAACATCTCATTTCCTGTAATCTGGACAGACGGCAGAGCTGTAACTCACTGATATTTATTTGTGTACCTTTCGTTCCTGTAATATTTCAATCTTGACTCTTTGCATGTCTATTTGTACACGCATGGAAATTTGTAAAAAAGAGAGTTTAGAATTAGAAACTCCAGTATCTTTTCAGCCATTGGTTAAAAATATATTTGCAATTAATAACTGTTTTCTTGTTAAGTACAGAAATCTGGTGAATGTTTTAACCTATATTTGGCAGATGGGTAAATTGGGGACTTCAGGTAAGTTTGATTAAATCTCTTCATATTTGTAATGACTTTTAGAATAGTATGTCAACTCTATGTCAAAAACTAATGTGCAGATTTCAAGGAAGAACTGGTAAGTTTTTTTTGTCAAAAATGTGGATCCATGTACAGATTCTAGATTTTTTTTAAAGGATCCATTAACATTTGGGAGTAGAGCAAATTTCCAAGATTTTGGAGGTTGTTTTTGGTTGTGGATTAATCTTAATCATCCTCAGTTTGTGGGATCTCTGAAGAAAATTAGTTCTCCTTCTTTCAGTTTTGCTATTACACTGAATCAGGCAAAGAAAATCCTCAAAGAAGAGCTACCTAGTTGTAATAATGTTGAGTTATCACAACCTGGTGGAGCTATGTGCTATACCGCATACCTTCGCTGAGCTGGGAGGTCCATTTTCAGACATTTCGTCACCATACTAGGTAACCTCTTCAGTGAGCCTCCGACTGAAGCACTGGTGGTGTAGCCCGCTTTCTGTTTATAAATAAACTGCATACCCTCTTCACTTCATATTATTGTAATGCAAGAAATGCAACTGCAATTTGCCCATAGCACAGACGCAGAATCAGCAATGGGATAATGACCAGATAATCTGTTTTAATGATTATGATTGAGGAATACATATTGGAATACACCAGCAACAATTACTCCTCTTTGAATAAAACTAAGGAATATTTTAAATTAATCAAGGCCTTTGTTTAATTAATTTTATTTGAAAGATTATATCACTTCGTTTTTGTACAACACTTCAAAACCTTCTCAAATTCTATGCTTCTTTACTATTTAAATCAACAAACAACATCATTATTTCAAACTTATATCTAATGATTTCCATATTCTATTTTGATAAGTATGGTTTTATCAAACAAGTGCATTTATGATGAAGATCACGGCAGGCTGAACTCCACAGACAAAATGTGCTCTCTCAGTACGAAATTAAATTGTCAGTCAGGTTTTTGTGCTCACATCTTTGGAATGAGACTTCTAACTCTGAGATGAGAGCACATTCAACTGAGCCACAGCTGACATCTGCCAAATACAGTGATCTTACATAAAAGTTCAGCAAAAGAACAAAGAACTTCAAGTCATTTACCTAATTCAGATCAATGAGTAACTAATCCTTAACTCACCTATCTCTCATAATTCTTGGATCTCTGATATGATAACAAAGGCATGATCAATATTTTAAATGGGCAATTGTGGATGATGTCACTAAATTAAACAACACAAAATAAAGTTTCCATTTTGCAAGGAGTCAGCTAGCCATGATTTAGATTGGCAAAATGAACCAGTTTGGTGTAACTGCATTAATTCAAATACAGCATTCCACAGCTATGCACTGTACTTTGTCATGATCTTGGAAGATTTTAACGCCATGAAACACAAGTCTTCAGTAATTAATTTGTTCATTGTAAGTAATATTGTGTTATATAAAGACCTGTGAATTAGGTCGTATGTGCAAATCTGTCTTATCATCTTTGCAGCCACAAGAATTAATATAATTACTCCCTGGATTTAGACTTAATTACCTGCAAAGAAGCCTGGCCTCTTGATCTTGTGAAGTACTAGAATTAAATGGACGTTTAAAGTTGGTTGACATTTTAGACTGAGAATGATGGTGCATACTAAATTGTTCAACGAGACAATGTGTACATGTGGTAGTTTAGTGAATACTTCTCCCTTGTCAATACTTTTACTTTTCAATAACTTCATATAAATGAACTATTAGGATTCATTTATGCAAATGCAGGGATATAATTAAGGAAGAACAGACATCATACTTTTTTTTGTTGCTTATGTTAAAAGTAAATCAATCTGGGTGAACCTTTCCCAAGTTCAAATTTGTTTATTTTACATTCATTCATAACCAACCAGAAATCTTAAGCATCTCTCTGAATTTGAGAGAGGAGATTGGTTATATATCACTTGAGAAGCACCATTCCATATGTATAACCTTTGGTGATGAGGCAGGTTTCCATGAACTTCCGAAACTGGTACAGAGATTGAACCCACATTGTTGGAGTTGCATCATGACGGTGAAAATTGCAACAATATAATGACAAAGTACTGGAGATGCTAAAAATTTGAAAATGGAATAAAAAGTGCTATAAACATTCAATTCACAAGGTAGTATCCAAAGAAAGTGAGAGAGTTGATGTTCTAAGTCAATGCACTTTCAGAAACTCTGTTCTGTTATAGATCTAGTCAAGGCTCCAAATGCAAAAAAAAGCTAGAAATTGATCTCTGATTAACTTCCAAAGATGGCTGATAGCTCCCTTTTTAAACCTTTTTTGATCCAATCTTTTGTGCAGCTTTGACATGTAGATGGCTGTGCTCTGATTTCTCAGGACTCCATTAAGATGGTGCTGCTTATGCACACTTCCAGTTTCTCAGAGTTCTCCCTAGATATGGTGATAATGTTTTATTAGGATTTTTGACAATAGACAACTGTTGAAATAGACAACTGGATCTCATTGTGTCGCACTTGCATAGACAGAAGAAAGCTCAGGAATCACAGCATCATTGGTTTACATCTAGCCACAACTGAAAATAATGAGATGTTATATTTATATGCCCCTTTTAATATGATGTAACCAAAAGCTTTGACAAAGTGGTACATTTTAAGGTGTGTCTTAAAGGAAGAAACCGAAGTTGTGAAGAAAAGAGGTATTGGGAGGGAATTTCAGAAGTTGAGACCCAAGCAATATGTGACTGAGATTTTTGAGGTTGGTAAAACTAACTTTATTGGAATACATCTCAACTTGGGCCAATTCCTTTCACCAGGATTATATAAGAGGGAGAAGAATCATGTGGCATTATGTCACACCTTCTAATAGTATGCAGAGTATATGATTAGCATATCACAGAGGTAGTGTTAATCTTTTATCAAACATCTATCCAGGTCGCTGACTTCTCTTGCCATATAGTAAAAATCAAACAAACCATTCTCTTCCTCTTTGGAGGGTTTGGGGTTTGATTACCATAAGTGGTCTGTAGTGATTGGAACCATGGCCAGGTGGATCTCATTGACTATGAGATCCTTGATTGGAGTTGTTAACCTGGGCCAATCAGGGAGCCCAGGCTGATAAAAATAAACATAAGATTCAAAAGATCTCCTCAGTCGAGGGACTGGTTTTGAGTTAGCTGGTCAGACCCCATGTATACTGTGCACATGTAAATAAAAGTGTCTAATATTCTACTGGACAGGAAATAAATTGTTAGATGACTGAGGTTTGTTAGTCAGCTAATTATCTAGATTAGTAGATGAATGCAATATCGCTGACCAATAACTTTGGTTAGTTGCACCACGTGGCCACTATACATATGGATCTCATGCCAGTTTCACTATTTGTTTTAGCAAGCTTGGTCTTACATTCCAATCATCTCTTCTAGTTGGCGGTCTGGCATGTTGCATGTTTTTCTGTTGTTTGCCACAGTTCATGTCCAGCATAAATATGTGTTCTATTCAGCTCTTAATTTTTCCAAATCAGCAGCTTATACATGCAGCATGAGTATGTGGGAGAGTAGGGGATTGAGATCTCAATCTTTTTTTTCCATGAGGAATTCGCCTAAGTTGTTATGTAATCATCAGCCATGTTATTTTCAGTACTGTCTGATAATGAGTTTGTATCATGTATAAGCTGGGTATCCACTAATGCAATCCTCTCTGACCTGAGCACATTCTTCCTCAGTTTACTATGCATCTATGATTCCATTTAGATATAGTTTTGTTGTGAATAGTCCTGTGACTACCTGATCTTCAGGATATTTAGTACAAGCTTCTTGCTATGACATATAGGCTAGAGATGACCCTTCTTTCTGGATAAATTACACTTGGCCTGTTTGGCAAGGCAATTGTTCACAGCTTTGTTTTACCTTGTCACACCAATTACAATTCACTGTGAATGTTAATTAACATTCTTGTTGTCTCCCCTCCTTATTCATAGCTATTTTTTCATTTCTAAGTTCACAGTCTGTTGAGTCAGCTGCTTTTGAGATCCAATTTTCCCTGTCGCCTTGAATCAGAAATTGTTTTCTTTCCTAGCCTCAATTTATCTGCTCATTTGAATTGTTAAAAAAATGTTCATCTCAACAGCAAGTGGTTAGATAAAGCTGAATTCAACATTTTGATGAAAATTCTGTCCCAGATTAGTTCATCTTTCAAGCTTCTGTATCCCCAATTTCCCAAAAGTCTATCAAGATCATTTATAAATGCTTCAAATTTTGGTCCTTCACATTGACTTTGATGTTATTGTCATGTGTATTTTACAGTAAGAATGCAATAAAATACAGTGCAAAGCTCTTATTTGTCACCACAATATTGACTCCATTTTGAAAACGTTAAGAATAAGAAAAAAAGAAAGATATAGCCTAAAAAGAGTCCATCAGTCCTGAGTCACCTCAATATCATCAATGATGCCTGCACCACCTTCTGTCCTCCATTGATTTGTCACAGTTTCAACGCACTCAACCAACATCAAAGTTGCCAATCCTCAGGTGCCACATTTGCCACTGGGCCGACACTCCTCTGCCACTGCTTGAGCCAAACAAACCAATCTCAGAGTTGCATCTCTCACCATTGGACTGCTTTGATGCCCTTCCACCACTGCTTCACTGCCACTAGTGTCAGATTCAAACAACAACAAAGTCGCTGATTTGCAGGCTCCATCTTTTGCCGACTGGCCTACCACACCAATGTCACCTCTGCTGATGTAGCAGTCAATGATCCCAGATCATGTGCTTGCCTGGCAAAGGTAAGTAGGAGCCAGCTCGAAGTCCAGCCCCTTGACCCACTTAAAGTCCACAGTAAACGCACCTGAGGTCTATGAACTGGGTGCAGTTTGAAGTCCATGGTCGGCGTGCCCAAGGTCTGAACCCTGTGTCCAGCTTAACACTGCTCAAGGTCCACGGTAGCAGACATTTGTCAAATCTAGCCTGATCAAGAAGAGTATGCTTTCTGTGATTGAAGTAGGTACTAAGTGGTTTGATTAGTTCCTCGTACAAAGTATTTTCCTTATTAATGTGGGCATCCCTGGCTCAAACAGTATTTATTGCCCAACCCTAATTACCCTGAGAAGGTGATAGTAATCTGCCTTCATGAACTGCTGCAGCTTTTGCAGGTATAGACTTGCACAGGAAGAAAGTTCCAGATTTTGATCCAATGACAGCAAAGGAACAATGATATAGTCCAAAGTCAGAATGGTATGTGGCATAGATGGGTACTTGCAGGTAGTGATGATCCCATGTGTCTGTTGCTCTAATCTTTTTAGATATTAGGGTCACAGATTTGGAAGATGCTAAAGGAGCCATGGTGAGGAAGCAGTGTATTTTGTAGATGGTACACACTGCTGCCACTGTGTTGATAGTGAAGGGGTGGATGGAGTGCCAGTTGAGTGGTCTGCTTTTTCCTGGATGCTGTTGAATTTCTTGAGCTGGAGCTGCACTTATCTAGGTAAATTAAAAGTATTCCATCACACACTTGACTAGTGCCTTGTAAATGGAGAGATAGGAGGTGACTTACTTGCCACTGAATACCCAGATCCCTATACCTGCTTTTGAAACCACAGCATTTATTTGGCCAGACCAGGTCAGTTTCTGATCCATGGTAATCACCAGGATGTTGATAATAGAGCATTCAGTACTAGTAATGCCATGAAACGTCAACAGGAGATGGTCTTATTGGTAATGGTCATAGCCTGACATTGGTGTGGCACAAATGTTACTTGCTGTTCATCAAGCCATAGGTTAAATGTTGTCTGGGTCTTGCAGGCTATGGACACTAGCTGTTTCAGTATCTGAGAAGTTCTGTATTGCACTGAAAATATGCAATCCTCCACAAATATGATCAACAATGATATACCACTTAAGATCTTGTGACAAAGTGGATATCATTAATGAAGCAACTGAAGATGGTTGGTCTAGGACACTACTTTAAAAATCTCCTGCAGTACTGGCTTGGGAGTCAGATAATTAGCTTCCAACAATCACCATCATCATTCATTGTGCTAGATATTGTTATGAAGATGTGGGTATAATGTCCTTTTAAGAGAGTTAAAAGCTGGTAGTCGTACCTGAACAGCACAAAGTGTTCTCAATAAGTTGACAATGTAACACTTGGCCAAAAGCTAAATTAGCTGGTTGCCTGGAAATGACAAAACAGATTCAAATTAGGCCAATCAGTTTAAATTAAACCCAAAAAATACCAAATTCCAATCAAGTTTGAATTGAGTATGTTGACAATCTTAAAAGCCAATGACAAAATCCAATGCTTTGGTGGGGGAGGGGAGGGTAGAAGGCTGGAGAAACTTGAACAGTTGAGAGGAGAACTGCCCAGCTACCAGCATGTAAAACAACTGCCTGAAAAATAGCTCTCTTAAAAGTGTTGTTATTGATCAGTAACCTGTGAAGCAGAATCCCTAAGAAGATACAGGAAGATCCAAATAGAAGAACCAAACACTGCCTGGTTTTGAGAGAACAAGTGTAATTTTGTAAATCTTAATTGGGAGTTTTATCAGACTACTATTATAGAAGGGAAGGTAACAAATAGGTTAGAGGAAGGAATTGTAAATAGTTGTAAGTTAATTATTCTCTGTTATACTTTAAGAGATATAGTTGTTAATTTTTTCTTTAACTAGTTCTTGGCCTATCAAATTTTCACAGAGCACTGCACGGTATAAATCTTTTCTGTGTTGCTGGTTTTAAATTATTAGGAGAGTTTACCTTGTGTCGTAACAGTTTGTGGGCTCGTGTCCATGATTGGAACTGGCTTAGGCAGATGTAAATAGATTTCAGGTATGAAAAATCCCTGCAGATTTAAGCATTTGCAGGTTAGTGTTCTAGATCTTTAAATAAAACATAGGTGAGACAGTTTGTATAATTTTGGTGACTTGTGGTTGGTTAAATTAAAAGTGAGAAAAAATGGCTCTTAAAATTGCTAAAGAGGTTCTGGGATTTGAAGATGATTCTCAAATTTGCCAAGATAGTTTAAAAGGAGAGAAAAAGGCCATAGCTTTAGAGTTAGTAAATAAGTTAGATTTGGGTTTAACCAAGGACAAAAGTAAAGCTGAAATGCCACGGAATTACTCAAACACTTAGGTGTGTCAGAGTGGGAAAAGTAGAAAATCTTAAATTACAATTGAGGAAAATGGAGTTAGAAGATAAACAAAGGGAGAGAGAGGAAAAAGAGAAGAAAAGAGAGAAAAGGTTCTTAACTGAGCAAATAGAGAGAGAAGAAAGGGAGAGAGAAAGAGAGGGAAAAGAAAAAGAAAGAGAGAGACGGTTCATAGCTGAACAAAAAGAGAGAGAATTTGAATTTTAGAAGTTGCAACTTTGTCAGCAAAGTCAAGTTGGAGATTAAAAGATAAGGTAGTGATATATATATAAATATATCAAAACTCTGCCACATTTTAATGAGAAAGATGTTGAAGCCTTCTTTATTTCATTTGAAAAATTGTCTAGGCAAATGGAGTGGTCTGAAGATTTATGGGTAATGCTAGTTCTGACTAAACTGGTAGGCAGAGCTCGTGAGGTATTTGCCGCACTGTCAGATGAAGTGTCAAGAGATTATGAAGAGGTTAAACAAGCTATTTTAAGCGCTTATGAATTGGTACCAGAATCATAATAGACAGCAGTTCAGAAACACAAAGAAGGAACCAGGTCAGACTTATGTTGAGTTTGAGGGAATTAAACAGTGTCATTTTGATTGATGGATGCATGCTTTGAAAATAGATAAGACCTTTGAGATGCTAAGAGAGAATTTTCTGCTGGAGGAGTTCACTTCCAGAGATGGTAAGAATTCATGTGGAGGAACAGCAAGTTCAGAAAGTGAGAAGAGCAGCAGAATTAGCAGATGAATGTATGTTGGAGCATACGATAAGCTTCCAGCCAGAATTTCATTCTGTGAGGGATAGAAGTTGGGAGAAGGGTTAATCCTACACTGCTAAACCAAGAGTAGAGAGCACTGGTAAGAATTTACCATGGGATAAAAAAGAAACCCAAGAGGGTGGAAAGGAGGTGAAAGGCCTCAGGTGTTTCCACTGTGGTAAAGAGGGAGACGTAAAGTCACAGTGCTGGTCATTAAAGGAAGACACTGTGGGAAACGATGTGGTAAAAGAAGCCAATGGCATTAGTGAAGGTAGTAAAGGAAACCCCAAGAACAGTCATGGAGCCACAGGAGAATGCATAGCCTAGGCAGGGGCTTGGTATGGAATTAGTGCCTGATCTCTACAAAGAATTTTCCTCTGGGGGTAAAGTTTACTCAGAAGGAACAGGGGGAGAAGGACAAGAAGTTATCATTTTGAGATGTACAGAATCTAACCAGTCGCTGATAGCAAGGGATGAGCAAATATGCACTCTTTCTGATTTGTTACCTGAGAGTGTGGTAATTTGTAGGATAGATGGACATAAATGTAGTGTTCCCCTATGTAAGATCAGGTTGGAATGCCATATTAAGACTGGGGAAGTTACAGTGGGAGTGATGGACAGAGTGTCAGTTCCAGGAATTCAGTTTGTTCTTGGGAATGATTTGGCAGGATCCAAGGTGGGAGTGATGCTCCTTATTGTGGAGAAGCCCAAGGAAGATCAAGGAACTGAGGAGTTAAAAGAGAAATATCCTATTATGTTTCCAGAATGTGTGGTAACCAGATCCCACTATCATAAGTCACAGCACGAAGCGAAACGTAAAGGGAAAGATGAAGGAGTTGAGGTTCAGTTAGTGGATACCCTGTTTGAGGTAATGGTGCAGGAAAAACCTGAACAGGCAGAGGGTCAGACAGAAATGTTTACTCCTGAAAAGCTAGCATACAGACAGGAGCTGTTATGGGTGGCACATGAACAACTTGGACACCATGGGTAATTTAGCATGGCCAATCCACCCTAACCTGCACATCCCTGGGCACTATGGGTAATTTAGCACAGCCAATCCACCCTAACCTACACATCTTCGGTCTGTAGGAGGTCACCTAGGAGTACAAAAGGCTCAGGCTAAGATACAAAAACATTTTTATTGGCCTGGAATGCACAAGGATGTGGCTAACTTTTGCCGTACGTGTCATACATGTCAAATGGTAGGTAAGCTGCAGGCGGTAATAAAACCAGCATCTCTCTTGCCAATTCCCACATTTGTAGAACCTTTCACCCGGGTTATAATTGATTGTATAGATCCCCTCCCGAGAACTAAAAGTGGAAACCAGTACTTGTTAACCATTACGGATGTGTCTTTCAGATTTTTAGAGGCAATTCCATTATGGAATGTTAAGGCACTAAGGGTGGTAGAGGAGTTAGTAGCTTTCTTCATACGGTAAGAGCTACCCAGAGAGATTCAGTCAAACCAAGGGTCAAATTTTATTGCTGGGCTGTTTAAGGATGTTATGGATAGCTTAGATATACAGCACTTTAAATCCAGTGCGTATCATTCTGAATCTCAGGGTGCTTTAGAAAGGTGACATCAGACCTTGAAGACCATGTTGAGAGCATACTCTCATGACAACCAGAATGATTGGGCTAAAGGTATCCCATTCGTATTGTTTGCCATTAGAGTTGTCCCAAATGAATCTATTCAGTTCACTCCCTTTGAGTTAATGTTCGGTCATGAAGTGAGAGGCCTTTGAAATTAATTAAAGAAAAATTGAGGAGACCAAACTTGGAGATCTCACACTTAGATTATGCATCAGAGGTGAGGGAGAGATTAAATCAAGTAGGTGAATGAGCTAAACAGCACCTAAAGAAGGCACAGTATAGAATGAAACAGGTGGCAGATAAAAGCTCTGAGACACGAATGTTTTCCTGAGGGGATAACACGTTAGTCCTGTTACCAGTGATACGAGATCCCTTCAAAGCAAGGTTTAGTGGTCCCTATAAAATTGAGAAAAAGTTGAGTCAGGTGAACTATTTACTCAAGATGCCAGACAGAAAAAAAAAAGTATCAGGTATGTCATGTGAACATGTTGAAACCATATTATACTAGAGAGGAAAAACTGGAGAAACAGGTGTTAATTACTGCTCTGCAGGGTGAGAAACCAAATCCAGATCGAGGTGCTTCAAAATAGATTAAAAAATGAAGAAGTCCTTGAGGAATGGTATAGGTTAGTAAGCTATCTGTTTCAGGAGTATAGAACACAATTGAAAGATTTGTTACTGCAGTATCAGGACACATGTAAAAATCAGATGGAGAGGACTAATGCTATTGTACATGAAGTAGATGAAGGGAATACTGCTTAAATAAAACAACACCCCTACCTGCTTAATCCTTTCAAAGCCAGACAGGTCCAGGTGGAGGTGGAGCCCATGATCGATGAGGACATCATTGAACCAAGCCAGAGTGAGTGGAGTTCGCCAATCATCTTAGTTCCCAAACTGGATGGAACTCAACGATTCTGCGTGCATTATCAGAAGGTTAACGCCATTAAAAAATTGGACTTGTATCCAATTCCTCGATTGGAGGACTGTATCGAGAAAGTTGGACAAGCCAGTTACATCACTAAGTACATCACTGACTTAATGCATGGTTACTGGCAGATACCTTTATCAGAAATGGCGAAAGAAATTTCTGCATTTATAATTCCAAATGGGCCATATCAGTTTAAAGTGATGCCCTTTGGAATGAAGAACGCACCCGCCACATTCCAAAGACTCAAGAACAGAATTGTGGCTGGGTTAACAAACTGTGCAGTCTATTTGGATGACGTAGTGATCTTTAATGAGTCCTGAAAGATCACATGGTCCAGTTGGCAGAGCTCTTTGAATGACTACGAGAAGCAAAACTCATGATAAATTTAAATAAAACTGAATTTACGAAAGCAGTGGTGACGTTCTTGGGGCATTACATTGGTCATGGAAGGTTGACCCTACGGAACACAAAGATGAAGGCCATCGAGAATTTCCATGACCAACCTCGAAAATAGAGGTGTTTTGATTCTTAGGACTCAGCAAATTCTATCGGAAGTTTGTTCCAAACTTCAGCAATGTAGAGGCACCATTAACCAATTCGCTGAAGAAGAACACATAGTTTCTGTGGATAGAACCATGCCAAGAGGCATTCGACCATTTGAAAGCCATATTAACCACCAAACCAGTTTTAGCTACACCAAACTTTTCAAAACCTTTTAAAGTCACCATCGATGCTAGTGACATTGGAGTTGGAGCTGTGCCCCTACAGGAGGATAAAGATGGGATTGAACTGTCAGTTGGTTACTTTTCAAAGAAGAACAACATGCACCAAAGGAAATATTCCACAATCGAAAAGGAACTATTGAGTTTGGTACTGGTCTTACAACATTTTAATCTGTATGTCACGAACAATGTGTCGGAGACGGTTGTGTGCTTACATTCTTAGAATGTTTTAAAGTTAAGAATATGAGACTATTTTGTTGGAGCCTTATTTTACAGACTTTTAATTTAAAAATCATACATATTGCGGTCAGAAGAATGTAATTGCAGATGCGTTATCGTGGATTTAACTGATAGTGTTTAGATGAGATATGTATTTATTTGATGTTTTATATATATATAGGTATATGGGAAGAAGTTAAAGTGAAGTTATATTAAAGGTATGTGTATGTCAGGGTAATGTGCTTAAAAGTAGAGAAAAGAATTAAACCATCTCTTCATTATGATGATTCATTCATTCTTTTTCTTAAGGGGGGTGTTCTGAGGATGTGGGTGTACTGTCCCTTTAAGAGAGTTAAAAGCTGGTAGAGCTACCTGACAGCACCAAGTGTTCTCAATAAGATAACAATGTAACACTTGGTCAAACGCTAAATTAGCTGGTTGCCTAGAAATGACCAAACAGATTCAAATCAGGCCAATCAATTTAAGTTACACCCCAAAAAATACCAAATTCCAATCAAGTTTGAATTGAGTATGTTGACAATCTTAAAAGCCAATGATACAATACAATTTTTGGGGGTTAACGACCAGGGAAAATTGAACAGTTGAGAGCATGTAAAAAGCTACTAGCATGCAAAAAGACTGCCTGAAAATAGCTCTCCTAAAAGTACCGTTATCGTTCAGTAACCTGTGAAGCAGAATCCCTAAGAAGAAGAAAAGAAGACACAGGAAGGTCCAGATAGAAGACCCAAAAGCTGCCAGGCTTTGAGGTAAGAAGTGTTGTTTTGTAAATCTTAATTGGTAGTTTTATCGGACTACTATTATAGAAGGGAAGGTAACATAGATTAGAGGAAGGAATTATAAATAGTTGTTAGTTAATTATTCTCTCTTATAATTTAAGAAATAAAGTTGTTAATTTTTACTTTAACTAGTTCTTGGCCTTTTGAATTTTCACAGAGTACTGCACAGGGATAAATATTTTCTGTTTGCTGATTTAAATTATCAGGAGAGTTTATCCTGTGTCATAACAGGATGACTCTAAGCAATGTAGAATTTTTCACATTTCCTAATGATTTCAAATATTGCTCGGGCTCCTCAATGGAATAATCTGTCAAATGTTGCTTTGATGTCAAGAGCAGTTAATGTTACCTCACCTCTAGAGCTCAACTCTTTTACACATATTTGGACAAAATCTGAATGAGACCATAAAACAGTAAGATGCAGGAGTGGATTTGACCATTCAGCCCATTGAGTCTGCTCTCCATTTGATCATGGCTAATATGTTTCTCAACTTCATTCTCCTGCCTACTCCCTGTAACTATTGTCCCCTTTCCAGTCAAGAGCCTATCTATCTCTGTCTCAAATATACTCAATGAATAGGTCTCCACAGCCCTCTGGGGCAATGAGTTCAACAGATTAACTACACTCTGGCTGAAGAAATTCATCCTCATCTCAGTTTAAAGCAGTCCCTTCTTCACTCTAATGCTGTGCCCTTGGATCCTAGTCTCTCCTACTAGTGGAAACATCTTATCCACATTTGTTCTATATGGGCCTCTCAGTATTCTCGAAGTTTCAATCTGTTTCCACCTCACTTCATCCTTCTAAACTCCTTTAGGTACAGGCCCAGAGCCTTCAACCTCTTCTCATATGATAAGCCCTTCATCCCCAGGATCCTTATTGTAAATGTCCTCTGGATTCGCGCCAGTGCCAGCACATTCCTTCTTAGCTACGGGGCCCAAAACTGCTCACAATATTCCAAATGCAGTATCTCCAGAGCCTTATGCAGCCTCAGTAATATGTTTCTAGTATTCTTGTATTCTAGCCCTAACTTTCCATCTGCCTTCCTAACTGCCAACTGAACCTGGTATTTTAATCTGAAGAGAATCCTGAACTAGTACTTCCAAATCCTTTTGTGCTTCAGATTTCCAAATCTCTTTCCCCATTCAGAAAATTGTCTGCAGCTCTATTATTTCTACCAAAGTGCATAACCTCACACTTTCCAACATTGGATTCCATCTGCTATTTCTTTACCCAACAGATCTCAATTAACTGTTTTAAAAAAAAGGGTGGTTATGATCGGGATTTTAATTTTCCAAACATAGACTGCCATAGCATTAGGGGTTTAGATGGAGAGGAATTTGTTAAGTGTGTACAAGAAAATTTTCTGAGTCAGTATCTGGATGTACTTACTAGACCTACTCTTGGAAAATAAAGCAGGGCTGGTGACTGAGGTGTCAGTGCGGGAGCACTTTGGGGCCAGCAACCGTAATTCTATTAATTTTAAAATAGTGATGGAAAAGGATAGACCAGATCTAAAAGTTTAAGTTCTAAATCAGAGTTAGGCAAATTTTGACAGTATTAGGCAAGAACTTTCAAAAGCTGATTGGGGGCAGTTGTTCGCAGGTAAAAAGATGGTTGGAAAATGGGAAGCCTTCAAAAAATGGGATAATGAGAGTTCAGAGACAGTATGTTCCAGTCAGGGTGAAAAGCAAGGCTGATAGGTGTAGCGAATGCTGGATGACGAGAGAAATTGAGTGTTTACTTATGAAAAAGAAGGAAGCAGAATTCAAATATAGACAGCAGAGATTGACTGAAGCCTTAGAGTATAAATGCAGTAGCAGTACACTTAAGAGGGAAGTCAGGAGGGCAAAAAGGATAAATGAGATTGCTTTGGCAAATAGGGTTAAGGAGAATTCAAACAAATTCTATAAATACATTAAGGACAAAAGGGTAACTAGGGAGAGAACAGGGGCTCTCAAAGACTAGCAAGACAGCCTGTGTGTGAAACATCAGGAGATGGGGAAGATACTAAATTAGTGCTTTGCATCAGTGTTTACTGTGGAGAAGGACATGGAAGATATAGAATATGTGGAAACAGATGGTGACATCTTGAAAAATTGCCATTTTACAGAGAAGGGGGTGCTGGATGCCTTAAAATGCATAAATCCCCAGGACCCTAGAACTCTTATAGAAAGCTAGGGAAGTGATTGTTGGGCCTCTGAGATATTTGTATCATAAATAGTCACAGGTGAGGTGCCAGAGACTGGAGGTGGCTAACGTGCCACTATTTAAGAAAGGTGGTAAGAAAAAGCCAGGGAACTTTTGACCAATGAGCCTAACATCAGTGGTGGGCAAGTTGTTGGAAAGAACCCTGTGGGATTTGCATGTATTTTGAAGCAAAGACTGATTAGGAAGGGTCAACATGGCTTTGTGAATGGGAAATCATGTCTCACAAACATGATTGAGTTGCTTGAAGAAGTAACGAAGAGGATTGATGAGGACAGAGTGGTGGATATGGTCTATATGGACTTCAGTAAGGCGTTCAATATGGTTCCTCATGCTAGACTGGTGAGCAAGGTTAGACCACATGGAACACAGGGAGAACTAGCCATTTGGACACAGAACTGGCTCGAAGGTGGAAGACAGGGTGGTGGTGAGGATTGCTTTTCAGACTGGAGGCTGTGACCACTAGTGTGCCACAAGGATTGCTGCTGGGTCCACTGCTTTTAGGCATTTATATAAATGATTTGGATGTGAACATAGGAGGTATAGGAGTAAATTTGCAGATGACACCAAAATTGGAGGTGTAGTGGACAGTAAAGAAGGTTACTTCACTGTACAATGGGATCTTAATCAAATGGGCCAATGGGCTGAGGAGTGGCAGATGGGGTTTAATCTATTTATCCTGCATTTTGGAAAATCAAATCAGAGCAAAAGTTACACATTTAATGGTAGGGTCCTAGGGAGTGTTGCTGAACAAAGAGACTTTTGGGTGCAGGTTTATATTCCTTGAAAGTGGAGTCTCAGGTAGATAGGATAGTGAAGAAGATATTTGCTTTATTGGACAGAGCATTGAGTAAATGACTTGAGAGGTCACGTTGCGGCTGTACAGGACATTGGTTAGGCACACAGAATTGTGTGCAATTATGGTCCCCCTCCTATTCGAAGGATATTATGGAACTTGAAAGGGTTCAGAGAGAATTTACAAGGATGTTGTCAGGGTTGAAGGATATGAGCTACAGGGAGAGGCAGAATAGACTGGGGATGTTTTTCCTACAGCATCGGAAGCTGAGGGGTGACCTTATAGAGGTTTATAAAATCATGAGGGGCATGGACAGGGTAAATAGATAATGTCTTTTCCCTGGGGTGGGCAAATCCAGAATTAGAGGGACACAGGTTTAGGGTGAGAGGGGAAAATTTTAAAAGGGACCTAAGGGGCAAATTTTTCATGCAGAGGGTGGTGCATGTCTTGAATGAGCTGCCAATGGAAGTGGTGGAAGCTGGCACAATTACAGCATTTAAAAGGCATCTGGAAGGAGACATGAATAGGAGAGGCTTAGAGGGATATAGGCTGGGTGCTGGAAAATGGGACTAGATCACGTTAGGATATCTGGTTGGTATGGACGAGTTGGACCGAAGGGCCTGTTTCTGTGCTGTACAACTCTATGATGCTCCTGACCTGTCCAAGTCCTTCTGCAGCATCCCTGCTTCCTCAAGACTACCTGTCCCTCCAACTATTTTTGTACCATCTACAAACTTGGCAACAAAACGGACAGATAACCAGGCTTGACCTACAAAGAATGAAACCTGAAAGCAACAACACCCCCAGATTCTATGGACTACCTAAAGTGCACAAACCAGACATCCCACTCAGACCCATAGTATCACTACCAGGGACACCATCACACAAACTGGTTAAGGAACTACAGCAGAAACTGAAACACCTGATCAGCGGATCCAGACACTCTATACAATTAACACAGGAATTCTTGGACATCATCAGAAATATACACATAGACAAGGAAGAAACCATGGTCTCATTTGATGTAACGGCACTGTTCACCTCTATCGACAAAACTCTAGCCAGAGAAACAATAGCCAACCTGCTGGACATACAGAACAGACAACAGGACGGTGAACCTATCAACAAAGATGGCATACTCAAACTACTGGACCTGTGCCTCACAACACACTTCACATTCAACAACCAAAAATATGAACAAATCAACGGCACACCCATGGGCTCACCCATCTCTGGACTCATAGCAGAAGCGGTAATGCAAAGATTAGAACAAACAGTCTTACCGCAAATTCAACCCAAACTCTGGATCAGATATGTGGATGACACCTTTGTAATCATTAAAAACACAGAAATAGAGAACACACACCGGATCATCAATGCCACACTCACAGGAATCCGATTCACTAGAGAGGAAGAAAAGGACAACCAACTCCCATTCCTAGACGTGATGGTACAGAGAACACCTAACGGACAATTCACCACAAAGGTATACAGGAATGCCGCACACACAGACCAAGTCCTAAACTATGAAAGCAACCACCCCAACACACACAAAAGAAGTTGCATCAAGACACTATTCAAAAGAGCCACAACATACTGCAGTACACCAGAACTGCAAAAAGAGGAAGAAGAACACCTATACAATGTATACGCCAAAAATGGATATCCCCGCAATTTCATCAACAAATGCCTAAGGGAAAGACAACGGAACGAGGACAAGCCACAACCCAAAGGACTAGCCACACTACCATATATCAAGAGCATTTCCGAACTGACAGCCAGACTACTGCGACCACTAGGACTCATAACAGCACACAAACCAACAGCTACTCTCAGACAACAACTCACCAGGACAAAGGACCCGATACCCAGCATGAGCAAAACCAACGTAGTATACAAAATCCCATGCAAGAACTGCACAAAACACTACATAGGACAAACAGGAAGACAGCTAATGATCCGCATCCATGAGCACCAACTAGCCACAAAACGACACGACCAGCTATCCTTAGTAGCCACACACGCAGATGATAATCAACATGATTTCAACTGGGACAACACTACTATTATAGGACAAGCCAAACAGAGAACAGCCAGGGAATTCCTAGAGGCATGGCACTCATCCACAGATTCAATCAATAAGCACATCGATCTGGACCCAATATACCGACCACTGCAACTGACAGCTGGAACTGACAACCGGAAGCGGCAGATTCAAACCACTACAAATGCCGGAGGAAAGATCACAGAAGCGCTTCACAGGAGGCTCCCAAGCAATGAGGATGTCACCTAGACAGGGGACGAAACGTCTGCAACACAAAATTCCCAGCTCGGCGAACAGAACCACAACAACGAGCACCCAAGCTACAAATCTTCTCACAAACTTTTAACAATGCTCTCTGTTCCTTTGACCAGATCATTAATGTGTGGTGTTGTGGTCCCAGTGCAGACACCTGTGGAACTCCACTAGTCACTAGCTGCCATCCTGTAAAAGACCCCTTCCTCCCTACTCTCTGCCTTCTGCAAGTCAACCAATCCTCTATCCATTTGGTACCTTGCCCCTAACACCATCTTATTTAGAAATATCTTGTGCAGCACCTTGTCAAAGTCCTTCTGAAAATCCAAAAAGATTATGTCCACTTGATCTCCTTCATCTAATTTGCTCATTGCTTGTTCCGTCTCAAAAATTCAAACAGATTCATCAGCCGTGACCTGTCCTGGATGAAGCCATGCTGACTCTGTTCTATTTTACAGTGAACTTACAAGTACTCTGCAATTTCATCCTTAATAATGGACTCTAAAATGGTTTCCGTGGAATCCAAACTATGTGTGAGCTGATATATCTTTATAAATGTTGCTTATTACCATTGTTATTTACCTCTTCCATCACTTAGCTGGTGATCAAAAATAGACTGATGGAGTTGTTGAAGGACTTGTCCTGATATTTTGTGGCTGTAACAGTGCAGTGACCTGCCTTCTCAACAAGTCTTTGAATGTGGTAAATTTTCATCATCAATTCTGCTTTGCTTCCACTCAGTTGTGCCCGTGACTTACTTGAAGCTTTCCAGTACTGGTATGGACTTCGCCATAACTGTTCATTCACTGAATGCAATTACATAATATTCTTGGTAATGTTTGATCAATACAAAGTTACAGAAACTGTTAAGTTCGTAAAACAAAACCTTTATTGGAATGTTTTCATTTTTTTCATGGGATATGGGCATTGTTGGTGAGGTCAACATTTTTTGCACTTTCAGAGTTTTCTCAGAAGGTTGGGTATGGAGCTGCCTCTTGAATTGTTGCAGTCCAGGGGCATGCACAATGATGTTATGGAGGGTCATCCAGGATTTTGATTGTTCAATAATATCTTTGCAGAGAAAGAAAATCAAACAACATTACAAAAATGCCCTGACAATCTTAACACAAAAATGAAAACAAAGCTTCAACCTGTTTTCCAACATTATCCTTTTTCAAATACTCAGTTCCAGGGAAGTTTCACACCTATCTCAAGTCTACAATATTTTGTATGTAACTGATTCCTCTCACATTCTGAGCCCATTGGCATGAACCTTTCACAATTCTGATGGTCTAATTTTTTTTCATCTCCAATGACTTGAAGCTTTCCCTGCAAGCTTTTGCATGATTAAAGCTTCACATGCTAAGACACTTCAGTTAGCATAATTTGTTCATCGAAATTATAAAAAAAATTGATTCTCTTTCTAGAAAAAGAATCTCCCTTCTGAACTAATTCAAAGTTAAAACTAACAGTTTTCTGGTTTGATTTAAGATCAACAGTTTAAACATTCCACCCATTAACACACAGGAGCTGTGCCAAACACCTGACTGAAATCACATTCCTCCTTCAACTGAATATATCTCAGTCATTGGTCCAAATAACTTTCTGAACTGTTTTTTTTAAATCTTCACAGAACTGAGTCATATCCATGTGATTCAAATCAGATAATGGAATTCGAAAATCAGTAGTCTATATTTTTTCACTGCCCTGACAAGAACATGAATGAAAGCTTCAGCAGCAATGAATGAGCTGAGAAAGGGACAATATCAGGTGATGTTTGGATGTGTAAAGAGGCAGTGTTACCATTGCAAGAATAAGAGATTGAAAATTAACTTTAAGATAAAATGTGACACTGAATTCATGATTCTGAGATGTTGGTGTTGGACTGGGGTGTAAAAAGTTAAAAATCACATAACACCAGGTTACAGTCCAACAGGTTTAATTGGAAGCCCGGCTCCTTCGTCACAACCACCTGATGAAGGAGCAGTGCTCTAAAAGCTAGTGCTTCCAAATAAACCTGTTGGACTATAACCTGGTATTGTGTGATTTTTAGCTGAATTTGTGAACAGACTGAATTAATCTGAGCCAATTGTCAAGGAGGGTTGAAATCAAAGCTATGGTATCGATTTAGAGTTTGGAGAAGTCTGATAATTTAGCATTAGTGAAGAAGATGAGAAGAGAGATGGTGTTAAGAGGTTGGAAAAATAAGTGAAGCAATTCAAACAGGAAAAGTTGGGAATGTATTTGGGAGGTGACAACATGTTCAGGGTATTGGAAAGCAGAGCAAGGTCAGCCATGAGACAATAATTTCAGAGATCGAGGTGTCCGTGTGTTTTTTTGAAGAGAGGAATGATAATTGCATATTTGAAGGGAAATACCTAAACACAGCACATTATTTATAGAATTACTTAAATTGTGGTCAGTAGGTGAATTTGGGTAATCAACAATTTTTTGATAATATTGAAGAAACAGGAAGTGGGTCTCATGGTCAAGTTGTAAGGGAAGATACATGAGAAATTAAATAAAGATGCAAATTTAGAAGTAGGATAAGGAGAATATTTGGTCAAATCAGTGGATAGGTAAGACATCATACAGGAAGCCAACTGGATTATCTCACCTTTAAGGGTAAATGTGACTGAGTTCCTTACACTTGGTGGAGGTAAGAGTGAAGATGATGGGGAACAGGGTTTGAGAAATCAATTTGAAAGACAGAAAAGAAACTACAACATTATCTTTGCTCTGTACTATTATCCTGAAATAGTGATTTGTTTCGACATATAAGAGTAGGTTCCAGAAATGTTTTAAGTGATCTAGTCAGATCTGGTAGGGGATAGGTAAACCAGTTTTCTACCAAATCCTTTCAATTTTGCAAAAGTTAGTTTTAAGGACTAGAAATAAGTACCATATTGGGGGAGAACAGCCAGGATGAGAGAGAGTAATGGTTCATTGAGAACTAGGATATTAAAAGTGGAGGTGAAGATACGGTTTAGTAGCTACAGAAATATTGTGCTGAACAGAGAACCAATGGCTAGATAGTTCAGGATTTTGATGGAAGTGAATTGGAAGATGATTTTTTTTCCCCCAGGAATAGTTATAGAACAGAATATGGTTAAGGCAAAGAAGGGGGATTATAGGTGATAAGCAATAGAAGGAAATATTCAGACATGGCCTTTTCTGTAATTGATATGACAAGAGAAGTGAGCTTAAATAATTTGGCAAGGTCAAATGGGTTACTGTGAATATGGTTTGGGGATTTTGTGTAGAGGAAGAGATTTAGCAAGTAGGGCAGTGAATGCAGAAGAGAGATAATGCAATGGGTTAAGTTAGAGAATAAAATCAATCAACATGAGAAATCCATGGTGTAATGGTTGTGGAAGAATAGCAGGGAAGAGATCACAGTGCTATAATTTTTATTATACTTGAGAGAATGATACAGCGTAATAATTTTGTTGGAAAGTTGGAACAAGGTGAGATGCACAAAGGAGGAGAAAGTGCCAGACAAAAAGTGGGATCAGCTTACAATGTGATTTTATGATAAGTGCCAGATAGTCACCATGATAGTTTTGGTAGGACAGGTAACAGAAGATGTAGCCAAATGAGGAGAATCCATAAAAGGGATTGTCCCACAGTCAGATTTCTCTTAAGACTCCGATGACTGTAGTAAGTTCATGCATGAGAAGGAATTGTTGAAAAGTGAACAGAATTTGTCCTTTTTAATGTAACAGGAAGACATACTTCTATTTCACTGAAATATCTGGAAGTAATTCACAAAGGACTAAATTATTTCAAAGTTCAAAGACTATTATATGGACAAATATAGCAGCCACTTAACAGTCTGCCAAATCCAACAATGGGACACCAATTAAGATATTTTAACTATGATACCAAAAAGACAGAAAACATTTGCCTTTGCTGTAAATTTTGAATGAAAAGTGAAAACGTTAACAATTCACAACAGATCTATCATCATTTGTAAAGATAGATTAATATTTTAGGTGTATGACTTTCTGCAGAGTATTGTCAGCCTAAATTGTGTATCAGGGTCATTTGAGATACCAGTGGAGCTATTGTCCCTTTGTTTTGGTAAGTTAAGGATCTTGTGCTAAGGGCCATAGTCAATGCTGAAAACTTGTGAATTTTCAGTGGAGTGGTGGAAGCACTAATACCTTCAGCCTTGCTTCCAGTCAGCAGATCTGATCTGAACTGAACTTGTGAAGTGAACTTGTGATTCTTTTAAACGCACATGAGGAAGGTGAAGGTAAATCATCTCATGTATTCTTCTTCTTCTTCATATTAGCCACTACAAATTCTTACGAGTAACTGAAGCCTAAAAGTACATAGAACATAGAAGGTTACAGCGCAGTCCAGCCTTAGATGTTGCGCTGACCTGTGAAATTAATCTGATGCCCATCTAACCTATCCATTCCATTTTTATCCATATGTATGTCCAATGCCCATTTAAATGCCCTTAACATCGGCAAGTCCACTACTGTTGCAGGCAGGTCGTTCCATGCCCCTACTACTCTCTGAGTAAAGAAACTATCTCCGACATCTGTCCTAAATCTATCATCCCACATGACTAAAAGCAATGGAAAATTGAAGAAAGAACCTTCTTTTATTGAGATCATCATTACAATTTTCTCTTTATGGATGTTCATAGGTGAGCTGTGTAATTGTAGAGTCTTCTAAGTTTAATGGTGTTAGTTGAGGAATAAATGTTGATCAGGATGCCGAGGGAATGTCCTCCTTTTCTTTTGAATGATGCTATGCATTTGTTACTATCTGTCTGAAAAGGTACACAGAACTGAAGTTTAACATTTCATCTGACAACAGCATGTATGATTAGAAAAAATAGCTCTAAACTACATTGTTCAGACTCAGAGACATGTTCAATAACTGAATCAAGCTATTGCATTGGAAAACATGCATAAAGGTTACCAACTTAATAATTATAGCACTATTAATAGTAATGAATATTTTTATAATCTAATTAAATGAATAGAGTTGAGAGCAAATTTGCTTTGCTTACGTGTTACTTACCATGTACATTTCCTGCAGCAGTGTCATTTTTTTTTGGCTAATGTGTTATTCAATCTTCTAAGTGCATCTGTGAGATGTTTTAATAAAAGACTGCTAAAATTAGTGGTTCCTTCTGCATGCATATGAATATTTTTACATTTGTTTGCTGCACTCCTCAGCGATATGTCATGCTGTTTTGAAAATGAATGCTGCTTAAAACTGTAAATGCATGCACACTTTACTGTGAGGAACAATTATATAGCTGGTAGAAGTGAGGATAGTGATAGCTGCAAAGTCTTTACCCACGAAGCAGTGGCAAGGCAAACAACAATAATTTACATTTATGTAATAATTTTAATGTAATAAAATCTTCCAGAGCATTTCACAGGAGCATTATGAAATTAAATATGGCATTGAGTGACAATAAAGAGATATTGGGGAGATACCCAAAAATTTTGTCAAATGGTTGAAGTTTAAAGAGTAGCTAAAAAGAGGATAATGAACTAAAGAAGCTGGGAGGTTTAAGGAGTGAATTCCGGAGTCTGGGGCCTTAGAACTGTTCATATATTATGATCGGGTTCTGGATGCTTTTGACAGATGATAATTGGAAACCATACTGATGCAACATAATGAACATTTATTAACTATTTACATGATTTATATTGCCATAATTCAGGAAGACTCCATTAGAACCTGCTTCCTCAGGTGCCTGTTCCATCTTATCTGATGATGCACTCTAGCTTTTAGCATAACAGCTATAAACCAATTATGCTGCAGAATACTGAAGGCACAGCAACAAATGGTGAAAATTAAATAAGCACAGTTATCTTAACGAATTGTGGAACAACAGTAAATTACAGAGCGATGAAGAAAGAGGAGGGATTTGAAACTGTGCATGTGATTTTTAAAAGTGAGTTAACTGGGAGGTGGAATAGGTGGGCTAACACAGAGGTGATAGCCAAGTGGGATTTTGTGCAGGTTAGTCATAGGCAGAAGAAATTTGATGACCTAAAGCTTGTAAAAGATATTCTGTGGAAGGCTAGCTATGCATTCGAATAGTGAAGTTTAGCATAGATGACAGGTCCAACTGCAGATGAACTGAAGCAAAGATGGAGTCAGAAAATGTTATGGAGATAAACATGGGCCATTTTGGTGATCATGTGGTTAGAAAAGCATCCCAGAGTCAAGCATGACCCCAGCGTTCTTTTTATTATATAAATGGAAGACATTGCTGCTCAACTAGAACTTGTTTCTGGACAAGTAATCTGACAATTTAGATGTTGTGCAAGTCTTAGAGGCCATCATTTTGTCTGTTACAGTGGACTAATTGGGATGAAAAACACAATAGTGAACATAACCAATAGAAGACAAAAGCATGAGGGTTTAGTGTTTGAGAAGTTGGGGTTATGACTCACATACCAGCAAGATTGATAATATGGTCAGTAGAATACATTTAAAATGAATTATCAATTCAGCAATTCAAGTATATTTTATCCAAAATCTGAGCAGTTTGTTAAACTGCTTTCTGTGCACAGGGGTTTTATTATTCAGCCAAGGTTTAGAGACACATTGTTAGAGAAATCTTAACAAGAGCACACTGGGGTTATCTGTGTCAAAACAGTAGTAAAAATATAGTTTTGGCATTCAACGGTATTTGAAAACTTGGTGAGAAGTGGTGAAGTATATCTCTGAATGTGAAATGATCCAAACAAGGCTTCTTTCTTTTCATGACACCACCTGACTGGCCCAGACATCTGAAGCTCATTTTCCAGAGGTCAATGGTCTGATCTATAATAGCTGTTGTGGAAACCTGTTAAGCATTACATTTGTCCTTAGTATCAGCCTGAGGATACTGACTGGTGTCTTCAGCTAGATATTAAAGGGTAGCCCATGTCTTCAACTAACCATCTTTTTTATGTGATGAGAGGCTTTGAAGGATGTAGGGACCTCTGACTGTTTCAGAAAATAGATACGATAGCTTCCTGAATTTTTTAGTTCATTCATGGGATGACAATGTTGCTGGCTAGGCCAGCATTTATTGCCAATCCCTTATTTCCCAGAGGGCAGTTAAGAGTCAACCAAATTGCTGTGAATCTGAAGTCACATGTAAGCCAGACCAGGTAAGGATGGCAGTTTCTTTCTCTAAAGGACATTTGTGAACTAGATGGGTTTTTTATAATAGTTGACAATGGATTCATGGTCATCATTAGACTCTTCATTCCAGATCTTTAAAAATTGAATTCAAATTCCACCATCTGCCATTTGAACCTGGATCCCAAGAATATTACCTGTGCATCTGGATAAACAGTCTACCAATAATACTACTAGGACATTTTCTCCCCTGTGTATGTATACCTGTGTCATCTGGAGATGTGGTCACAAATTGTATAAATATTCAGGAAGTGGAACCCTTTACTACTCATGAACACTGCTGATTGCTGGAAGAGCATTTTAGTGGTTCTGTGGGTGTAATCAATTGCATCCTGCACCTGTAGATATCCTCCAATGTCATTAGAGGCAACTGTTCTGACTGCATGAACGCACCTTCCAAATGGAATCTAATTGACTGGTGCACTCTAGAGAACAGGGCATCCTGGATATGAATGAATACCTGTGGGAATTCTGCAGAGGTCCCCAGTGGCTCGCATAGGAATTGAAAGCCACTGTCACCTTCATGTAAACTGGAATAGGATTACCTCCCCCTTCTTCAGGACATGGGTATGAGTCTGGCAACTCGCAGATGTGAGAGACAATTTCTCATATCATACTAAAGCACCATCAGAACTGCCTGTGGATAGCTATCTCGGTTGTTACAACCATTCGCCAGGCAACTTTTGACAATGTATTACAATTCAAGATGGATGCTTCAAAATGTTAAGCTCCCTGTTCAGGACAGATGAATTGTCATCCCTTCTTTACTCACTCATCCCCTTGAATGTCACAACTTGGTTAATTTAGAAAAGATCCTTTCTCTTGTGGATATCTTTTCCCCAGACCAAATGAACTTCTATTTTGGACATAAGCTTGCTCGCTGAGCTGGAAGGTTTGTTTTCAGATGTTTGTCACCATACTAGGTAACATCAATGAGCCTCCGGTGAAGCACTGGTGTTATGTCCCACTTTCTATTTATGTGTTTAGGTTTCCTTGGGTTGGTGATATCATTTCCTGTTCTTTTTCTCAGATTTTAAAATTTATGTTTTAAAATGACTGATTTAATCAGACTTTCTTGAGTTAACAAATGAGTGAGTTTAATGGTTACTAAGTTCAAGAAGAAATGTGAATGCAACACATACACAAACAGACTACAAATAAGACGTGAGTCCAAAAAAAGACAAATGTTAAAAATATATTTACAGATCAGTCTCTGAGTCATTCATGAAGAATAGATAGAGAAACATTGTAACAGTTACACTAGATAATACCTGTAGCATTGCTGATGATGATTGAGTGATCAGTTTCAAGATTCTTGGCTTTGCAGATTGGTTCAAATTCTTCTGCCCTGCTTATTTTCAATGGTGGTTAGCTGGCAGCACCCATACCACCGTGAAGAGGTGTTCAATGGCTGTTTTCAAGCTAGGTCATTCACAGCACACTAATCCTCACACTAGCACTTCAGGCCATTAACTGGCAGAAACCAGTGGCTCTAGTCAGTTCTTTAAACCCTTTTTTATATATCTCTCAAATGTTAGAACGTGAACTGGTCTGCAAGAGATGGCCTTCTGCTAAGAGGGGTGGATAGTCAGCCTCTCATTATCTCTTTCTTTTTAGTCGTCTTGTTTGAAATTTCCACAACTCTGTACAGATATGATGTGGAGATACTGGTGTTGGACTGGGGTGGACAAGCTCAGACGTCACATGACAGCAGGCTGTAGTCCAACAGGTTTATTTAAAATCACAAGTTTTTGAAGTGCTGCTCCTTCATTAGGTGAATAGCCCTCCGAAAGCTTGTGATTTCAAATAAACCTATTGAACAATAACCTGGTGATGTGTGATCTGACCCTATACCGATGTGGTGAAAACAAGGGCTGTAGATGCTGGAAACCAGATTCTGGATTAGTGATCAAAGATGCCCTCCAACGCATCTCGTCCACATCCCGCACCTCCGCCCTCAGACCCCACCCTTCCAACCATAACAAGGACAAAACCCCCCTGGTGTTCACCTTCCACCCTACCAACCTTTGCATAAACCAAATCATTCAACGATGTTTCCACCACCTCCAAACGGACCCCTCTACCAGGGATATATTTCCCTCCCCACCCCTTTCCGCCTTCCGCAAAGACCATTCCCTCCGTGACTACCTGGTCAGGTCCACGCCCCCCAACAACCCACCCTCTCATCCTGCCACCTTCCCCTGCCACCGCAGGAATTGCAAAACCTGTGCCCACACCTCTTCCCTCAGCTCCACCCAAGGCCCCAAAGGAGCCTTTCACGTCCATCAAAGTTTCACCTGCACATCCATCAATATCATTTATTGTATCCGTTGCTCCCAATGCGGTCTCCTCTACACTGGGGAGACTGGATGCCTCCTAGCAGAGTGCTTTAGGGAACATCTCTGGGACACCTGCACCAAATAACCACACCGCCCTGTGGCCCAACATTTCAACTCCACCTCCCACTCAGCCGAGGACATGGAGATCCTGGGTCTCCTTCACGCCGCTCCCTCACCACCCGACGCCTGGAGGAAGAATGTCTCATTTTCTGCCTTGGAACACTTCAACCCCAGGGCATCAATGTGGACTTCACCAGTTTCCTCATTTTCCCCTTCCCTCACCTCACCCCAGCTCCAAACTTCCAGCTCAGCACTGTCCCCCTGACTTGTTCTACCTGCCTATCTTCCTTTCCACATATCTACCCCACCCTCCTCTCTGACCTATCACCTTCATCCCCACCCCCATTCACCCTGTGTACTCTTTGCTACCTTCCCCCACCCTCCTCCCTGACCTATCACCTCTATCCCCACCCCCATTCACCTATTGTACTCTATGCTACTTTCTCCCCACCCCCACCCTCCTCTCATTTATCTCTCCACCCTGCAGGCACTCTGCCTCTATTCCTGATGAAGGGCTTTTGATAGAAACATTGATTCTCCTGCTCCTCGGATGCTGCCTGAACTGCTGTGCTTTTCCAGCACCACTCTAATTTAGAACCTGTACCGATGTGGCTTTCCTTGCGCTAAACAGTACTCTGATAGACAGAGAGTGAATTTATATCCACAGTCATCTTTTGGCTGTAGCAGTTTTATTTTAAAGAATAATATGTTGGAATTAAATGCCCAATATTATTCATAGATATTTTTGGAGATCTGGTCCATTGTCAAGATACTGCAGATACAGTTTCAGACCACTATTGATATTGTCTCTCTTACATATCTGTTGTGTCTCTGTAAGCTGATCCACAGCTGCTGCTTTTGGCACTGCAGTAAGTATTGCCTGATGTTTCTCCTGAGCTGCAGGATGACCAGAAAAATGGCAGGTTCAATCTTTACCATGGTGCTATTAGTTTCAGGACATCTATACAGACAATAATGTCATATCTACAGTCCCCTTTCTCTTGGAATTTTACCCTATCTGTCAGTCTCATAACGCCCGAAGAAAGTTGCTTCATCTTGCAATATTTCCCAGATGGCCTTTTCGAAGCTATCATGCTTTCCATGGAAAGCAGCATCATGTGTGAATTCAAGGACAGCTCCTTGTGAACAGTGTACAAGTGCATGGTAGCATGGTCCAGGCCACTTAAAGCATATCAATGCACCAATGGATAGCCCATGTCTCCAACTAACTATCCACATATATGTGACGAGGGGCTTTGAAAGATGCAGGCACCTTTAAGTCTTCCAGAAGTCTGAGGAATGACAGCTTCCTTGATCATAAATGATCTACACATTCAGCTTCCCTTCAGGGAGCCTGACAGCTAGATCCTTCTGATATTGCCTTTCCAGGATGGAGCTGCCAGCAACTATCACTACCCCCACCACCCCCAGTATCCCTACCACACCTGCCACTCTTCCCCCTGTCTGCATACCTGAATTTGCAATGTGACTGATGGTTTGCCTGTGTCAATAGGGCAACCTATAGAATGAATGTCCCCCTTGTGCATTTGTTTGTGCATCCCTGAGACATCACAAGATAGCACTCAAGACCCAATGTACTTCAGTTTAATGTATGAGATCCCATTGGAAAGGAATGCTACAAATACTGTTGATCTGCTGCTCTGTGACAGTTGGACCACCAGATCATGAATCTCCATAGACTGGTTTAGGGGATGCCCCTTCAATTGTCCTAAAAATCAAAGCTGCAATTTCCAAAACAAAGCTTCCATCTTTGCGTGAGACTTTTTCAAAGCTGAATTTGAGTTGCTTATTTAAAGAAAACAATTATTTGTATATGATGTCTTGAGCACCAACTACCATCCCATCTGCTGTATCCTCTCCATAACGCTCCCTCATCACTGGTTTGCTTTCGCTTTTGTTCCATGACATCCAGCCACCCCTTATTTCTGCTGAACCTCTCAATGACACCTGTGATGTCTCTATTTTGTCTCTGGACCTACTCAGCTTGGCATTTGCTTGTCATTTGTAGACTCTATCATGGCCCAGGGAGGCAGTCTGTTGTTTTCCACTTGAATAGGCTGATTGTATTTGGAGCGCTTATACCAAAATTGAATAGAAGTATCACTTACTGAAAACAACAAACACTGGAGATCTCAGTGGGTCAGGTAGCATCCATGGAAAGAGAGCAAGCTCACGTTTCGAGTCTAGGTGACTCTTTATCAGAGCTGAAGTTAAGTGTGGAGGGGGCAACATTTATGCCATAGTTGGGTGGTAGTGTGGTGGGGTTTGAATTGCTGGGAGAGAAAAGATGTTGATTGTTCAGATTAAGTGATCAGAATGTGAGAATGGCAGAAAAGTGGTGTGTAACTGCCAAACTTGAAGGTACAGACAGTCCCACTAGGGTGGGAGGAGGGAAGAGAAGCATAGTGACAGAAAGCTAAAAGAAAGGGAATGAATGGGAGTTGGTTCACAATTTGAAGGTGTTGAACTCAATATTAAGTTCAGCAGGTTGTAAAGTGCTAAGTCTGAAGAAAAGATGTTGTTACTCCAGTTTGTGCTATGTTTCACTGGAGCACTGCAGCATGCTTAGGACAGACATGTAGGTTTGCAAGCATGACATGGTGTTAAAATGACCAGCTGTGGGAAGTTGGGGTCATGCTTGTGCATAGACTGGAGGTGCTCTTCAAAACAGTCACCCAGTCTGCATATGGTTTCTCTAAGGTAGAGTAGGCCACATTGAGTACAGCGAGTACAATACACAAGATTGGAGGAGGTACAAGTGAAATGCTGCTTCACCTAGAAAGACTATTTTGGCCCTTGGATGGTAAGCAGGGAGGGAGTGAAGGGGCAAGTGTTGCACCTTCTCCGATTACGTGGGAAAGTTCCGTGGGAAGGGAGGTGGCGCTTGCGGTCGATGAATCGACTAGGGTATCCCGGAGTGAATAATCCCTGTGAAATGCAAACAGGGGAAGTGAGGAGAAGATGTGTTTGGTGGTAGAATTCTGCTGAATTTGTCTGAAATGGCAGTGAATGATCCTTTGAAGATGGAGGCTGGTGAGATGAAAAGTGAGGATAAGGGAGACCAATCACACTGTTGTGGGTGATGGGAAGGGGCAAGGATAGAAGCATAGGTGATGGGTTGGATGTGAGGGCCCTGTCAATACACAGTGGGTGGGATACCACAGTTATGGAAGAAAGAAGCCACTTCTGCAGCACTGTTTTGGAAGGTGGCATCTTCTGAACTGATACAACGTAGATAAGGGGAGCTGGGAGAATGGGATGGAATCTTTGCAAAATGGGTTGTGAAGAGCTGTAGTGAAGGTAGCTATGGGAGTCAGTGGCTTTGTAGTGAGTGGCAGTAGAAAGTTTATTCCCTGAAATGGAGACAGAGAGGTCAAGGAAAGGAAGGGAAGTGTCGGAAATGGACAATGTGAAAGTTATGGAGGAGTGAAAATTGGAGGCAAAATGAACAAATTTTTCAAGGTCATGTAGGGAGCATGAAGCAGCACTGAAACAGTTGGTGCAGCAGCATTTCACCTGTACCTCCTCCAACCTTGTTTATTGTATTCGCTGCACCCAATGTGGCCTACTCTACCTTGGAGAAACCAAATTTAGATTGAGTGACTGCTTTGCAGAGTACCTCCAGTCTGTGCACAAGCATGACCTTGACATTCACGTAGCTAGTGTTATGAAGATGTGGGTGTACTGTACCTTTAAGAGAGTTAAAAGCTAGCAAAAACTGACAGCACCAAGTGTTCTGAAAAAGATACAATGTAACGTGCTCCAGCTACTGGGGTAGCTAGGGTAGCTGGTTGCCTGAAAACAACAAAACAGATTCAAATTAGACCAATCAGTTTAAATTATACCCTGAAAAATACCAAACTCCAAGCCAATTTGAATTTAGTATATTAACAATCTTAAAAGCCAATGACACAATCTGATGCTTTGGGGATATAAGACCAGGGAAAATTGAACAATTGGGAGGAAAACTGCCAAATTCACCAGCATGTAAAAGGACTGCCTGGAAAATATCTCTCTCAAAGGTACCTTTGTCGAACAATAAACTGTGAAGCAGAAATCCCTAAGAAGAAGAAAAGAAGATTCGACATCTGGCTGGTATTTGAAAAGTTGAATTTTGGTAAATCTTAATCAGGAGGTTTTACTGGATTCGTATTATAGAAGGGAAAGTAAAAGATAGGTGAGAGAAAGGAGTTGTAAATAGTTGTTAGTTAATTATTCAATGTAATACTTTAAGAAATAAAGTGTTAATTTTTACTTCAAATAGTTCTTGGCCTATCGAATTTTCACAGATTATTGCATGGGATAAATCTTTTCTGTGTTGCTGGGTTAAATTAAGCAGGAAGGTTTATCCCGTGTCGTAACACTGGTCATTTTAATACAGCATCCTGCTCACATGCCCACTTGTCTGTCCTCCCAGCATGTTGCAGTGCTCCAGTGAATCACAAACTGGAGGAACAAATCTCACCTTCAGACTAAGCACTTTACAACCTGCTGGACCTAAAATTAACTTCAACACCTTCAAATTGTGAACTAATTCCTGTTCCTTCCAACACCATGCTCTCAACTCTGATCTCTAGCATCTGCAGTCCTCACTTTCTCCTAGTTGTCAATCTATCAGTTTGTTTGGCTGTCTGTGCAATCTCAAAAATAACTGTGCCAGCATGATGCCTAACTTCATGTCCACAAACGAGGCGCCATTGATTGAAGTCGGCTGCACAGTGGAATAGTGATTAGCACTGTTGCCTCACAGCACCAGGGAACCGGATTCAATTCCAGCCTTGGGCAACTGTCTGTGTGGCGTTTGCACATTTTCCCAGTGTCTGTATGGGTTTCCTCTGTATGCTCTGGTTTCCTCCCACAATCCAAAGATGTGCAGTTTAGGTGTATTGGACATGCTAAGTTACCCATAGTGTTCAGGGATGTATAGGTTAGGTGCACGAGTCAGGGGTAAGTGTAGGGGAATGGGTTTGGGTGGGATACTCTTTGGAGGGTTGGTGTGGACTTATTGGGCCAAAGGGCCTGTTTCCACACTGTAGGGATTCTAATTCTGTTTTCAAAAGTGTCCTGCAACATATGAAAACAAGCTGAACAAGGCATATACGTGTTATGGATTCTGCTAATGCCATTATCTCTCATCCTAAAACATTCTGATATTTTCCTCAGTCTCTGTGTCTAAAAGTATTGTTTGACTGAGGTGGTCAGCAATGTTTGAGGCAGGGAGGTGCACAGCAAACAGGGACCCAATGCGTTAGGATGGTGGGATCCTAATGATTTTGTGTCGTGTGCACAGGTCTATATGTAATCTTGCTTCCCTTAAAAGGGCAGTGGGTCCTGGAGCCCCCTTCTTCATAGGTCAAGACATTCAAACATGCCTCCCCCCCACCCCCCCCCCCCCAAACCACTTTGGGTGTGTTCACAAATTTTTCTTCCCCGTTATGTACTTTTAATTGCTAGCACAATGGAAGGTAGTAAGTGCTTTTTAAATCGTGGCTTCCAGACTCAACCTTTGTATGTCAGTGAGGCCCCAAAAGTCAAAATCTGCTTCCTGACAGCCATTCCCATGAACCGCTAGACTTCACCCTTTCCCAGGTCCTTCCTGTTCACCTTTGCCTCTACACCCCTTGCGTATCCCAAATCTGTTCACATATTGTTCAACCCCCACTTGAAGCTGGGTGCACCTGACAGTGGATGAACGTATCTTCCTACATTTTTCCCTATTCCCATCCATGCTGTATCATATCTCCCTTTTACAATATAGCGAACTCCTTTCAGAACTATCAGCCTCCCTTGAGCACAGTCGGCAGCCCCAATTCCAATGAATAGGTTCCTAAGTTTCCTTCTCATGATAGTGGCTCTCCCCTGTTATGACCACCCACACCCAACCCTGTCCCTACATGATCTCCATTTCCCCTTAGTTGATGTAAAAGACTGACTGTGGCGCACCTGCGTCACCCAACTGATCACCTCTGAATGAGAAATGCCAGACTCCTGACTGATGTCTTTATATTTCCTTGGCAATAATGCTTCCCCTTAGACTGGTCTCTATGGAGCCACATGACAGAGTCTGACTCACTCCCCGGATTGCAGAGACCTGGGCCCCCCTGCCTGAGAACATCAGACGCCTGATCTTGGCAAATCCTCTGGACTAATATCAGAGGCTGCTCGTGACTTACTGTGCTGGGACCCCTGACTGATGGGTCCTCCACAGACTTAGAAAAAAAAGAAACATAGAAAATGTGAGCAAGAGTAGGCCATTTGTACCTTGAGTTGAAAAGTGTGCTGCTGGAAAAGCACAGTCAGTCAGGCAGCATCTGAGGAGCAGGAGAGTCAACGTTTTGAGCATAAACTCTTCATCAGGAATCATACCTTGAACCTGCTCCACTATTCATCCAACTGTTTACACTGTTCCTTCTTTCGCCTACACCTTTTGATCCTTTAGCTCTCAGAAATATATCTAATTTGTTTCTTGAAAATGTTCAATGTTTTGGCCTCAGCCACTTTCTGTGGCAGACAATTCCACAGGCTCACCACTCCCTCAGTGAAGAAATTTCTCCTCATCTCAGTCCTGATTGGCTCAACTCATATCCTTAAACTGTGATCTATGGTTCTGGACTCCCTGATAATTGGAAGCATCTTTCCTTCATGTGTCCTGGAGTGTTCTGTTGGAATTTTATAGATTCCTATGGTATCCCCTCTAATTCTTCTAAGTTCCAGTGAATATAGTTTTAACTGATTCAATCTCTCTTCATGCATCAATTCTGCCATTCCAGGAATTAGTGCAACAAATAACTTGCCAGTCTGTCTCCATCGCCAAATCAACCTGCCTTAAATGTCCTTTAAACATTGTAATTGTACCAACATTCATTACTTCCTCAGGATGTTCACATTAACCATTCTCCGTTTAAAAAAAATGACTCCCCATATCTTTTTAAAATCTTTCTCATCTCACCTTAAAAATATACCTTTTTGATCTTGAAATTCCCCACCCTAAAGATATTTGCCATTCAACTTATTTATACCCTACATGATTTTATAAATTTCTATGAGGTCACAGTACATATTTTCTTTTTGGGTATAGTGAACCTTATGCAATTCACCTATGCAGCTAATTTAATTATTCAATTATCAAGGACTCAACTCCTTGAGATGATCTCTACTTATCCATTGTAAGTACATCATGTTAACGTTATTCTAGACATGTGGACATCAGGTTCCATCTTATCAGGCTGAGGAATGTCTACAGAAAGTTGCAGTGTACCAAAGTTATGTCCTTGACTGGATAATGGCCTTTGTGAAAAGACTTGAGCTAACTGGTTATGACATCTTGTATGTGTTAACTCTTTTTAATTGCGGAGAAAAAACAAACTTATTTCAGCAACGTTTCAGTTTGTATAATTTAAAGGTGTAAAACAACACCACCTCCCTTGCATTTTGTTACTTCTAGACTTAATTTTTTTAATAGAATCCCCACAGTGTGGAAACAGGCCATTTGGTCCTACAAGTCCACATCAACTCTGAAGTGCATCCTACTGACACCTATCTCCCTACCCTATCCCCATAACCTTGCATTTCCCCTGGTTAATGCACCTAACCTACACATCCTGTACACTATGGGCAATTTAGCATAGCCAATCCACCAAACCTGTACATCTCTGGACTGTGTGAGGAAACCGGAGTACCCAGTGGGAACCCATGTAGACACGGGGACAACATGCAAATTCCACACAGTTACCCGTGGCTGGAATCAAACCTGAATCCCTGGTACTGTGAGACAGCGGTGCTAACCACGAGCCATTGCACCACCTCTGACTTTCTCCAACCTTCCCTCAGTTTTCCAGTCTACATAATTCTGTGCCTTTCTGTTGCTCATTTCTTAACCATTCCAAATCTCATTTTCATGTTACTCCTGTTATGACACATGTTTCTGACTTCCTGGCTGCAACATCTCAATTTTATAATCCTCATATTTGTTCTCAAATTCTCAAATTCTTTCAAGGCCTCTGTTTTCTTTACTTGTTGCAGCTTTTTATCAGTTTAAACACAACAGCAGACACAAACTTTTTGATGATGTGAAACAACCAAATGTGTCATAATGGAACTGCAGTATCTCTTGGAAGTGGGGAAGATGCTCCATTGCTTTCAGTTCAAACAACATGTAGACTAGAAATGAGATTACAACAAACATTGGAAGTTGCGCAAACCACACATCTTGCTTCATAAGACATGCTGTCCATTCCAGATATCAATCTAGCAAATCTTATTAAAACCAGCTCCAATGCATTTACATCCTCTCTTAAAATAAAGGACACCAAAAGTATTTAAAGTATCATTGATGTGATCTCACCAATGTCTTGTATAACTGAAATAATTCTTATAACAAAGAATAGTATTCTATTTACCTTCTCACTCACTTGCTGTACATGCATAAAAACCTTTAGTGGCTCAGGCAAGAAAACACCAGAATTCGTATGTCTCAGACTTCTGCAGTCTTTTTCTATTTAAGTATTACTCAGCTTCTCTACTCTTCATTCCAATATGAATATTATACTTCATCTGCCAGATTTTTGCCCATTCACTCAACCTGTCTGTATCCATCTGTAATCAATTTATGTCTTCCTCATAACATATTTTCCTTTCTTTCTTTGTGTCATCTGCAAACCTAGCTACCATGCTTTCACTTTCCTCGTTGACATCATGGATATAAATGGTAAAAAGCTGACAGCTCAATACTGACTCCTGCAAGGATCCACTCATCATATCCTACCAATCAGGAAAAAAAAACACTTATGCCTAATCTTTGGTTTCTGCCAGCCAGCCAACTTTGGCAAGATTCTGCATAGTAGACTGGTTAGTAAGGTTAGATCTCATGGGATCCAGGGATATATTGCCATTTGGATGCAAAATTGGCTTGATGATAGAAGACAGATGGTGATGGTACAGAGTTATTATTTGGACTGGAGGCATGTGACCAGCAGTGTGCAGCAAGGAATGGTTCTGGGTCCAATGTTGTTTGTCATTTATATCAATGCTTTAGATGAGAGTACAGGTTGTATGGCTAGTAATTTTGCGGATGACACTCACATTGGTAGCCGTGATGTGGAGGTGCTTGTGTGGAACTGGGATGGACAAAGTCAGAATCACATAACACCTGATTATAATCCAACAGATTTATTTGAAATCACAAGCTTTCAGAGTATTGCTCCTTCATCAAGTGAAGTGAAAAGAAGCACACAAGCGCAGAGATCAAAAGATTGTACATTGATGATGACAAACATCTCCCTAAGATCATCCTTATACCTTCACTTCTCACCTTTAAACAATTGCCAAACCTTAAACAGATCATCATTTGCAGCAAACTACTCAGCTTTCAGGCCAACACGACCACAATGCCCCATAACCCTGCCATAGAACCTTTGCAAGACATGCCAGTTCATTGACATGAACACTACTGTCACATGTAGGAACACAATGCACCACATACACAATAGATACTCATGTGACTTAACAAATGTTGTCTACCTTATACACTGCTTGCAAGGATGCACTGAGGCATGGTATATTGGCGAGACCAAGCAGACACTGTGATAACAGATGAATGGACACCATACAACAATTGCCAGATAGAAGTGTTCACTCCCAACATGGGAACACTTCAACGGTCAAGGACATTCAGCTTCCGATCTTTGGGTAGGCATCCTCTAAGGTGGCCTGTGGAATAGAAAACAACACAGAATAACTGAGCAGAGACTTGGTTTGGAGATGCCGGTGTTGGACTGGGGTGTACAAAATTAAAAATCACACAACACCAGGCTATAGTCCAACAGGTTTAATTGGAACCACTAGCTTTCAGAGTGCTGCTCCTTTATCAGGTGGTTGTGGTCCTTCATCACAACCAGCTAGTGCTTCCAATTAAACCTGTAAGACTATAACCTGGTGTTGTGTGATTTTTAACTGAGCAGAGACTGATAGCCAAGTTTCATACCCATGAAGATGGCCTCAACCATGAGCTTGGGTTCATCTTGCACTGCATGCAACCACACCATGCTTTTCTGTATTTATAAAATCTTCCTTACTGTTCTGTTTTGACACCATTACTTCGGTATCTTGTTATGATCTCTCTACCTTAATTAGTTTGTACAATTTTGGATTGCTTGTTACTTTGGTTAGACCCTCGTCATGTAATTCTTATACCATTCATATCATTTCAGCCACGTGGTTTGTCTCCAGCACCATCTTATTTAATTTTTTTATAATTATCTCTCTGCTTCAATTAATCAGATTATAGGTGATTCCCTTCACTTGCTCTTCAGCTGTTGACACTTTTCTCACACCACCTGACACTTTTTGATAACCTGCAGAGACTTATTATTCAGCCTGTCAACACTCTATTTACATCATTTTTACAATCTTTTGATCTCTCTGCTTATAAATTCTGTGCTTGTGTGCTTCTCTTCACTTCAACTGACAAAGGAGCAGCGTTTTGAAAGCTTGTGATTTCAAATAAACCTGTTGGACTATAACCTGGTGTTGTGTGACTTCTGACCAAAATTAGTGGTATAGGAAAGAAGATTATCTAAGAGTACAATGAAATCTTGGTCAGATGAGACAATGGGCCGAGAAGTAGCAAATGGAGTTTAATTTAGATAAATATGGTTTGTTACATTTTGGTAAGACAAACCAAGGCAGGGCTTACACTGTTAATCATAGAATCTCTACAGTGTGGAAGCAGCCATTCATTCCATCAAGTCCACACTGACACTTCAAAGAACTCCCACCCATACCCATCCTCTTACCACATTCCTGCATTTCCCATGGTTAATTCAACTAGCCTGTACATCCCGAGACACTATCGACAATTTAGCATGGCCAATCCACCTAACCTGCACATCTTTAGAGCGTGGGAGTAAACCAGAAGAAACCCACGCAGACACAGGGAGAATGTGCAAACTCTACCCAGAAAGTCACCTGATGGTGGAATTGAACCTGGGGAACCTGGGGTGGCACGGTGGCACAGTGGTTAGCATTGCTGCCTCAGCGCCAGAGACCTGGGTTCAATTCCTGCCTCAGGCAACTGACTGTGTGGAGTTTGCACATTCTCCCCGTGTCTGCGTGGGTTTCCTCTGGGTGCTCCGGTTTCCTCCCACAGTCTAAAGATGTGCAGGTTAGGTGAATTGGCCATGCTAAATTGCCTGTAGTGTTAGGTGATGGGGTAAATGTAGGGGAATGGGTCTGGGTGGGTTGCTCTTCAGAGGGTCGGTGTGGACTAATTGGGCCGAAGGGCCTGTTTCCACATTGTAAGTAATCTTAAAAAAAAATGTTCGGAGGACACTGAACAACAAAGAAGAAGAATGATCCTGATCAAATTAGACCTATGCAATGTACAATCAGCTTAGACAGAACATTCAAATTTAATCAAACTCAATGGTGAACACAGAGGCCTCGGGATGTAGGTTTATAGTTTCTGAAAGCGGTGTCATGGGTAGACAGGGTGGTGAATAAGGAGGTTGACATACTTGACTTCATTGGTCAGAGCATTGGGTATGGGAATTGGAATGCCATATTGCATTACAAGAGGTCACTTTTAGAATGCGGTGTACAATTCCGGTTGCCCGGCTATCGGAAGAATGTTAAACTAGAAAGTGTGCAGAAAAGTTTATAAGGGTGTTGCCGGGACTGAAGGGTTTGAGTTATAAGCTGAATAGGTTGGGACTCTTTTCCATGGAGCATCGGAGGTTGAGATGTAACCTTATCACAGATATGGTGAATAACCAAGATCCTTTTCCAAAGGTCCAGAATTAGAGAACGTAGGTTTAAGATGAGAGAGAAAAGATTTAAAAGGGACCTGAAGGGAAACCTTTTCACATAAGGGTGGTGCATGTATGAAATAAGCCATCAAGTGGTAGTGGTGGATACAATTACAACATTTAAATGGCATTTGGACAGGTACATGAATAAGTAAGGTTTAGATAGTGCTAAATCTTGGGGCAAAATTGTGCCTAGTCTGAGACATCTCTGGGAGGTTGGTGGTGGTACAGTGGGGCAACAATTCAGGGTCTTATGATGTTTCTGATTTTCAGTGCGTGAATGTGACCTTTAAGTATGCACAAAAATCCAGGGCCCAAGCCCCCTGTGTTTAAGACCTCCTAACTGACCACTTCATGTAATTCACTATTTATCCAAGGATGCAACTCACTTGTATGACTTGCTTGAGCTGAAAGGTCTCAGGCTACAGTCGAAGTTTCAGCCTCTAAGCTGTCCAATGCACTCTTTAACTCTAAAATATTAACTTAACCTACGTGCATAATGGGATATTTGCTAATCTTGTAAAATTGGCTGAGTGACAGAAGTGAATGTTCACATGTTTGCAGTCAGGTCATTAATAAAACAACTTTTGTTTACTGGGGAGGCCAATACTGCAAGAAACAGGAATCTGGCAAGACACATTTGACTGCAACTAATATTGTTTGGAAACAATTCTGATTTCTAAATCCCTTTGTAAGTGTATCATATGCCAGCTTAGCTTCAGTTAAAGATAACTAAAGAAGGACTTGTCACACACTCACTGGCCAATTGCTGAGTGGCACCAATTTAACTGCAAGAAAAGCATACAGGATGAAAGGGACTCTTCTGAACGTAGCAGTGAACAAGAAAATTTAAAAAAAATGTTTGGAACAGACTGAACAACAAAGCAGAAGAATGATCCTGATCAGATTAGATCTATGCAATATACCATGAGCTCAGACAGAACATTCAAAAGGTAATTGTATGCATTAATCAACCTCAATGTTGGAATAAGTATTTGTTCATTGAATATCACTGAATAAAAGAACATTTATTCAGTTGATTTAATTTCTGTGTAAGTGTCCAGCTCCAAGTAAAACAAAAGACTTTAGAGAGTCTGCAAAAAGCATGAACTGTTTTAGCAATAAAAACATTGCCCAGTAATGCTTTATGTAACCCAGCCGAATCTGGCAACGAATTATTAAACCAATTCTTCATCAATGATATTCCGATGGTTCCGATGGAGAGAAGTTATATTTGGCATCCAGGCCAATATTTATCCCTCAATGTAACTTGTTGTTTGTGAAAGCTTGCTGTTGAATATTTATTCCTCTTTCAACAACACATATCATTCAAGTGATTTTGTCTTTAATCAGTATGACTACATTCTGCCTCAACTATTTTCTTTGTTTTTCCTGTACACCTTAATACCTGATATATTTGGTTCACAGTCTGGACTCTTCTACTTTGGTTTTAGTGGGGAAAAATTGATAAAAGGTGGTGGAGAGGGTGTGGCTTTGAAAATTGATAGCTCCCAAATTGTCATGATAAATTGTAGGCCTATGGTTAGCTAGTAAAGAATTTGAAAGTACACTGGCAAGTAACTTGTAGGAATTTTTTTTTCCCAGGGATAGATACAGAAAGAAATGGGCTTTGGAGACAGGAGCGAATTTCGGTGTAGAGCAATAATGAGAGATTACTATGATAGTAACAATAGGAACAGCAAAGCTACATGAAATAACAAGAGAGCTTCATGGTGGTTAAAAATGCAGTGGACCCAGAGGAGAGTCAAGAAGAATGTGAATGAAAATTGGATGAAAGTTTGTTTCGAAGCTGAGGGAGGGAAGCAGAGAAAACATTTCAGTGAAACATTTGGAATGATGTATGAGTTGGTCCTATGTTTGCCTTCTAGATGCCATGTCTCACCTGTACTTCACTCTTAAGTGAAGGGACACTGCATAATTTAAAGCAAAGTTTACAAACATTACTTTTGCATCGATCTGAGATGAGAAATCTTTGATTAAACCTTACATCATCTATGACTGTTCTGTTCTCTGTTTACAATCTCACTTCTCATAATATTTCAAGTTTTGCTTCATCTGCAAATTTTGAAAACTTGCCAAATCCAATTGTGAAATATAGCTTCAGAAATGGTTACTTTACCTTTACAATATCTGGAAAATATGCATTCTATTATTATGTTACAAACTCAGGTCATAATATTATTGGATCATCATTGTTTTTCTTTGAACATGTTCTGAATAGTCACAGAGCTATATTAAAGTAGTATTACATTAGAGAATCCAAAGGAAAGAGAGAAGAACACACAAAATAGTTTAATAAATGTTATAATATAACTAAAATAATGTAGATGCTAGATATTTGAAATGAAAACAGAAATTCCTGGAGAAACTCAGCAGGTCTGGCAGCATCTCTGGCGGTAGGAAATTGAGTCAATAATTCAAGTCTGCTATGACCCTTTTTCAAGACTTCTTGTTTTGCTGTAAACGTCTACCATATTATATAAAATATAAAATTCATGATTCATAATTTTGATCATATAATTTGCAAACTCTTCATTACCGCAAACATAGTTTTCAATGTGTGTAATACATTAATCCATTTTCAGCTCAATTATCAAGTAAGTGGCTTCCATCAAAAAAGAAGATAAATGGAAACATACTCAATGTGTGCAGAAGGATGATAACAGCCAAAGAATGTAATTGTCTTTGGAGGAAGATAACAAGGAATTCAGTCAGTAACAAAACAAAGGGAAAATACTAGGATGTAAAAGGATTACATTTTATGTTCACATGATAGACCTTATAAATCACTGTATTCATCTAATCACTAAATAAAGTTAGTGTATTAGCCTTAATGTACAGCATAACAATTATTTATTTACAAGAATATTAGAGTATCTATAACTCTCTAAAGCACTCTTTAAAACAGCTTGAATAAAACAATAAAAAAGTGTTGTGATGTATTGTTAAAAGTTACACAAAAATGAAGAAAATCTCATGCTCAAGGAACTGAAGTAACATTTATCTGATCGGTCTTCAAAGCTAAAAATTAGGTTTTAAGACAGAAAATGAATCAAACATAAAGCTATTTTAAATTTGAAAAGGCATTACGATTTGAAAATAGATACTTTTTTTTCCTATTATATATTTGTAGTTGTACTGCCAGTGAAACTGTCAATGTTTACCATCATTATTCTGTGAAACTGACAACAATTTCTGGTGTCCACAAATGTGCAGCTAAAATGGAAATCCAGTAGTTATTGTCAATGAATCCTCATCGCTCAAAAAGATGCACACTTGAACTACTTAAAGTTAAACATCTTAGAAATCATTTTAATTGATATAAAAGTATTTTCTGCTGCCAGCATTGCTTAAACTGTTTGAAACATAAGGAATTTCAAGATAAGGAGTAACTGGATTTTTATTGATAAATTGTGGTGCCATCTTCCTCTTGTTCGACATCTCATGGACACATCTTTGACTGAACAGAGCAGCTTTTAAATGCCAATACTTGTCCAGGTATACAGTGATGTGTTAAAGATGGGGTGGGCCAGTATTTTGATGGATAGGTGCTGAGTCGTGAGTTGTTCTGGGAAGGGTGCATGGTAAGCTGAGGTGGAAACCAGACATGAGCGACACCACAGGGGTAAGGTAAACAATTAATAAAGTACTTTTGGTAAGTTATGGCAAGAGAACTTGCCAGTCATCATGACAACAAAGCCTCAAAAATTCAAAGTAACTCTAACTTCACCAAAAAAGTCATCAGACTGGGCCTAATAAAACTTGTTGAACATTGATCATTCCTTCCCAGTGATGGTTTCCTTGAAGTTATATGTGTCACATTAACAATCTGTGTCAACCAATTTTTATTCTCAACCTGCCCGTAGATTTGTGTTTAAGCACATAAACATTTTAATTTCAATATGTTGATTGGTTTGGACTTTCTCACACACCCTCAGTGATTGCATCATTGGAAAAGCCAACATGTTAATTTCCTCATACGTGCTACTTCAGAATTGCTTTTAGTTTGGAATGATCTCTGTCACAGATACTGAGAATTCTTCCTGGGAATATAAAAAGTTAGATATTCAGCTTGAACTTGCCACTTCCAAATCACCTCAGCCTTTAACTTCAGACTTGAATCTGTCATAACAATTTGTTCACCGAGTTATGTTACACTCTGAGTTATATAAATTAGTTAATTGCCTCAAAAGGGGTGTGGTACACTTACTTGTTTTTCCTTGGTTGTTACAGTCTTGGTGCTCTTCAGTGTTGATAGTAGGGGAAAACATCCCGCATAGTCACACATTTGCAGGAAACAAATCACTTATTTCAATGAGTTCTGTGTTTTGTTTAAGTTCTTCCACGAGTCTAGAGAGCTCTATAAAATATTCTACCAGCTGTCCCTTGATTAGCTATCCCCTAATTAGTAATAACTCTTTTTGCAATTTGGAAAATGCTTGATTGTAAAGTATATACGTTTCAACTATTTTATTGAAAGTCACCATAAACACTTTCCTCTACTAATCTGTGAAGATCATTAATGAAATCATTAATGAATTCCCCTGGAAGCTGAGCTATCTTCTATTAAATCATGATCTTCAGGAATTTTATGAGTTCTGATGTTGACATAATTGTCAAAGGATTTCAGTCCCTCTTCAAAGTCATGATTTGGAGATGCCGGTGTTGGACTGGGGTGTACAAAGTTAAAAATCACACTGCACCAGGTTATAGTCCAACAGGTTTATTTGGAAGCACTAGCTTTCAGAGTGCTGCTCCTTCATCAGGTGGTTGTTAATTCCATCTGACAACCATCTGATGAAGGAGCAGCACTCCGAAAGCTAGTGCTTCCAAATAAACCTGTTGGACTATAACCAGGTGCGGTGTGATTTTTAACTTTGAAAAGGGTGTACAATGTATTTGTTATTTCTTTCAGCCTGTGATGAGTATAACATTATCAGTTACACTGTCAATTTTATTCAGAAGCATATTTACTCAGTCTGCTTCTGATTTCTGTTTGACTCCTCTCTGAAATTAAGTTTATTTAGTGATAATGGCTTAGATTTTTCAATTAGCATTGGACCAGAATTGACTCACGATAGTCAACTTTAAGATTATCCACTTGCATGTTAGTGATTTTATCAGCGAGAGTTTTGAGCCTAGCTTCTCTCAACTGTATCCAACAGAGAAAACCATGGAGAAATCCATTCAGAGTAAGAGCAATAGCATTACAGATAGGAATCTTGACTTTGGTTCAGATGGCCTCTGGTCATTAGGAGATATTGTGGTGCAAAGTGGCACCCGGCTTGAAGAGGAGCCACATATAGGCCCCTCAGCAGTTTCTTGTCAGGGTTCTGCAGAGGTGTCTGGCTCTTCACCTCCATGCTGACAAACCTTGGGAGGTGTTAGCCAAGTGGTATTATTGCTAGACTATTAAACCAGAAACTCAGGTAGTGTTCTGGGGATCTGGGTTTGAATCCTGTCATGGCAGATTGTGGAATTTGAATTCAATAATAATCTGGAATTAAGAATCTACTGATGACCATGAAACCATTGTCGCTTGGTGGAAAAAATCCATCTGAATCATGAATCTCCTTCAGGGAAGCAAATCTGCCATCTGCACCTGGTCTGGCCGACATGTGAAATGGCCGAGCAAACTATTCAATTCAAAGGCAACTAAGGACGGGCAATAAATGCTGGCCAGCTAGATTAGATTAGATTAGATTAGATTAGATTAGATTACTTTACAGTGTGGAAACAGGCCCTTCGGCCCAACAAGTCCACACCGACCCGCCGAAGCACAACCCACCCATACCCCTACATTTACCCCTTACCTAACACTATGGGCAATTTAGCATGGCCAATTCACCTGACCTGCAGCTAGTGATGCACATATCTCATGTCACACGAGTGAATGAACAAAAACCTTCTCTGACCCTTGGATGTTCAAGCTGGGGAAGGCCAATTTGCAACCCTCAAAGTATCCGACCTGTCTAGACACAAATGCTCCCAGGTTGCACTGCCAAGTCTCCAGGACAAAGATCCACCCTAGCTATGAACCAAGGAGAACATCTTGACACACTGGGAAGTAGAAATAAAAGAAAACTTATTGGGGGCTCTTTGGTGGCATGTGTGAAGAAGGCTATGTTAAGTGCAGTATGTAAATACATTTTGTTGAGACTTCAAGTGTCATGAATCTGTTCTTCAGTGTCTTTGTCTCGGGGCTCAACATTTTATCAAACCACCTGGCAACACTTCATGGCCACACAAAGGCTTCATGCATTGAGGCTTGTGCATAGAAAATATTACATCATCTACAAGGTTGGTGCAAGTAACTTTCATCAGAGCAGTCGTTCATACAGTGTTGTGAGCTGGCATTTCTATATAAAACAAATTGTAATAAATCTTGACACATGCCCTATTGTACGACAGAGCCATCCAGACAGAGGAACATTTATTTAAAGAGTTCAATGGACCGTTTCACAACATGTTGTGTGGCAGCAGTGCTTTTGTTATGCGACTGCTATCCATCTGACTGTAGACTATGTGACAGAGTTACACAGTAGGAGACATTATAAATGCCTTCTCCTCCAGCATTTAAGCTAGAGGTTTAAATGGTCATAATCATGATCAGCTTCATAGTCAATGACAATGCTATCCTAACGTACACTGAACTGAGAGTTGGAACTGAAGCAGATGACAGATATTGGTGAGGACACAATTACTGAAGTGTAAAGGTCTGACACATTGTACCTCACTGAAGTAAGATTGAATTGTTCCCTTATCAACCTGGGTGTGTATTGCTTCCTGCTGAGAGTCCAGCTCCCTCTCTCTTTATTCTTTATTCACCAAGCAATACCAAATGTCTTTAGAATTTCATCAAGAATCAATGAAAATCAATCAGCAACTATGAGTAGTTGGTGATCCCTTTAAATAACCCAGGTAGAAAGTTCCTCACTACAGGGTTAATATTCAGCCACACAGTATTAACAAAGAATGTTAAGTGCATTCCCAGGGCATCTCAGTGAATCAAGGCAATGGTAATACTCTCTTTTGTGATGATCTTGTCATGTTTAATTTTCTAATGCTTGAATTATATATCCTTTTCTGCATTATGGAATTCAATAATGAAGGGAAAAGCTCACCCCTACCCATCTCTATGTGATTTTTTTCAGGGTAGTGCCCTACATTCAGTTAGTTCATCAAGAAGGATGAAGGAATGTTTGCTGATGTTTGATGTTCAGCACTATTCATGACTTCTCAGACTGATGTATCAGTCAGACCTGGACAATATCAAGTGGCAAGTAATATTCATGACACAAGTATCAATCAATGACATCTCCAACTAGAGATAATCTAACTATCAATCTTGATGTTCAATGGCATTACCATCGAGTACATCTGTATTCACATCCTGGGTGTTAACATAGACCAGAAACTGAACTAGAACAGCCTTATAAATAATGTAAACACAGATAATGCTGGAGAAAAATTCAGCAAGTCTAGCAACATCTGTGGAGAGAGAAATAGAGTTAATGTTTCATGTCTGGTATGAGTCTTCTTCAGACCATTGTAAATACAGCAACTACAAGAGTTGGTCAAAGATTGGGAATTCTGCAGTAACTTAATTCCTGACTCTGAACAGTAGCTGATAGGCAACAGTAGGATTCCTTGTCCATATTTGACCTGATTTCATGAGACATCATGGAATCTAGTGTCAATGTTGAAGACTCCTAGGGCAATCTCCTCCTGACTATAAACCACTGCACTGACACAACTGGTGCTGCTACAGCTGGTGGATCTGTGCTGCTGGTGGGATAGGATATATCTGGGAATATGATGGCAATACCTGCGAGATTGTCAGCAAAAGTATGATTCCATGAGAATGATTATAATAAGCTGTTGTTTGAATAGTTGATGAGAAAGTTCTCTTAATCTTGGCACAAGCCCCTAGAAATAGAAATAAGGTGAACTTTGGAGGATCAAAAGGGTTATGTAGGGCATTGTAGTTTCCAATGTACTTGTTGATGCCAGGTAGTCTGTGTGGTTTAATTTCATTTTAGATTACTTGCACCTTTCAATATGATTGTATCACTGTGAGGTCTACCTGGTTTTCTGATTTAAGATGTGCTGAAAAATAATCTTTGATACTTATACTATTTCCTGATGATATTGCACAGCACAGATCTAATTTATGCTTATGAACAATGTCACAACCGTAAAGTCATGTAATCAAACATAAGTACAAATACATTTACATCCCTCCCAATATTATTAAAGTTCCAGCATCCAAAGTATTTTGCTTCTATGTCACTAAATGTTTTCCTGTCACTATTCATTCTCTGGTGCCATGATATCCCCATTTGGGGATATACTGGTGTTGTATTAACAGACTTGATATAATTGGACTAATAATCCAGAAGCTTAGCCTAATGTTCTGGGGACATGGTTTAGAATTTCACCACAGCAGTTGGTGGAATTTGAATCGGTCCTCAACACCTCCTTGCCACCCAGATATTCTAATTTCATCTAGTCCCATTTGCCAGCATTTGGCCCATAACCCTCTAAACCCTTCCAATCATATACCTATCCAGACACCTTTTAAATGTTGTAATTGGACTTGCCCCCACTATCTTCTGTGTGAAAAAGTTGCCCCATAGGTCCCTTTTAAATATTTTCCCTCTTGCCTTGAATCTATGCCCTCTAGTTTTTGACTCCCCCACATAAGGGGGAAGGACCTTGACTATTCACTCTATTCATGCCACTCAATTTTATAAACTTGTTTAAAATCACCCCTCAGGCTCTGATGCTTGAGGAAGAATAGCCCCAACCTATTCAGCCTCTCCCTATAGCTCAAACTTGCCCCCCCCCAGTCCCGATGACATTCTTGCAAATCTTTTCTGAACCCTTTCAAGTGTAACAACATATTTCCGGGAACAGGGAGATCAGAAATGAATGCAATATTCCAAAAATGGCCTAACTAATGACCTGTACAGCTGCAACATGACTTCCCAACTCCTATACTCAATGCACTGATCAAAAAAGGCAAGTGTACCATACATCTTCACTACCCTGTCTACCTGCGACTCCACTTTCAAGAAACTATGAACCTGCACTTCAAGGTGTCTTTGTTCAGTAACATTATCCAGGACCTTACTATTAACTGTACAAGTCCTGTTCTGATTTGTCCTACCAAAACGTAACACCTTACATTTATCTAGATGAAACTCCATCTCCCACTCCATCGTCCAATTCTGGGTAATCCAAGATGGAGGGCGGGAGAAAATTGTGGCTGTAAGAGCTGCTCATTTTTTGAGGCTTTTTTCCAGCTTTGGAGCTGATTTCCTTGATTTCTTGGAGCAGTAATTGCTGTTTTATAAGCTAGTGCATTGTTTTGGAACTTTTGAAAAAAAATCAGAACACTAAAGCAAGAGAGGGAGCAGAGACCACATGGGATATGAAAGCAAAGGATATGAACCTGCACAGCTAACTGACCAGGTAGGTAACTTTTACAGCTGACTGTCTCTGCTGTGTAGTTTCAAGTAGTTTCTCTGATGTCTTTTGGAGAACTAAATCTGCCACCTTTACTCATTTTGATCTGTATATGACTAGTCTTGTAAAAAATTGGTTATTCTTCACTGACCTCTGAAATGACCTAGTCAGCTACTAAGTTCAAGGGCATATAGGGATGGGCAACAAAGTATAGCCTAGCCAGGAACACTGACACCTTTGCAAAAAAATAGAAAACCATTTTATTGAAGAAATTGTGACTTTTGGTCAAGAGTTCATTTTTTTTGGCTGCAGCTTTGTCAATAACAAGAATGGTTGCAGGTATTTTTGGACACATGGTCCTTTTGCCTGTGACTAGTTGCAATTTTTCTACAGCAAACACAACTTGCACAAAATAAAATTTGAAAGCAAATTTAAAGATAACAGATTAAGCCACACGTTATCCTGAATCTAAGAGGCCTCACACAGGCATTAGTTAATTCATTAGCAATTAAATGTGGTCTAATGCTTGTGATGAAAACATGAGTAGCCTTGCTCCATATTTGCTGATAGCAAAAAGTTAATCAAACTCATTAACAGAAGTCTTTTAGATCATTTGTTAGCATCCTTACATTTGCATCATTATAACTTACACATTTTCAAATGACTTATGTTGCCAACACTTTGGGAAAAAGATGTGCTGAACAAAACATTATAATGGTTCATTGGTAATTGTGTGTAATACATCTAAGCAAGACACAATCAATAAGAGTAAACGATTTATGTTGTGTTCACTATCTTTGTAAATACGGTACATTAAATTTCATGCTGATAATAAATGGCTCATATCAATTGACCAACTGTTCTGTACAGATGTGTGGTATATCTGAAGCAGCCACGAACAACCACATTTACTTCTATTAATCACTATCATTATTACCATTGTTAGCTGGAGTTAAACTAGAATCTGCTCATGAAGGTAAAGGCCCAAGAATCATCAGAAAGTGATCCTTAGGCTCTGTTTTAAATTGTCAGATATGATCTGTGCTCTGTACTCAGCTTACTTAACTAATGAAATTAATTCTGTGGCTGCCAACAGCATAAGTAAGCCCCAGAAGATAGTCTGATGGAGGGAGGGCATTTATAACCAGCAGCAACTATCAGGGGTGCGGTGGACCAAGGAAGACCATTCCCGGTCCCTCTTGATCCATATGAGTTTAAATTAAATAACCAACCTTTTTGGTAGCTTTTTGTTTCTCGGGTATCTTCATGATAATTTAATTTGAGGTCCACTGAGGGAATCCAGTCTACCTGAGGGGCTGTATGATGACCAAAAGATCACAATTAGCTTAAGCAAAGGGCCTAATTCATGTTTAGTGCTTGCAGTGAAAGCCTGAAAAATGACGGGGCCAATTTAAGGTTGGATGGTTATGAGGTGTCTTTGGAGTGCAGCAGGTTAGAGTCCAAATTTGTTGTAATTTCTACCTATACATTACAAAATTACAGAGGTTTGTAGTCTGACCCAACTCTGTCTTCACTGTGCAATTACTCCTCAGTTACATGAAGCTCTGCAAACTTGGTCCAATTTTGCTTCAGGACCATGAAAGTTCAGACTCAGAAACTCAAGGGTCAATTCTGAAGCAGTCCATTAAAATTCACCATTGATGGTCCGAATCTTTTTCCCAGAGTTGTAATGTCTAATATTAAGGGACATGTCATAGAGTCATACAGATGTACAGCATGGAAACAGACCCTTCGGTCCAACCTGTCCATGCCAACCAGATATCCCAACCCAATCTAGTCCCACCTGCCAGCACACGGCCCATATCCCTCTAAACCTTTTCGTCTGGCAGCTCATTCCATACACGAATCACCCTCTGTGTGAAAAAGGTGCCCCTTAGGTCTCTTTTATACTTTTACCCTCTCCCCCCACACCTATGCCCTCTAGTTCTGGACTCGCTGACCCCAGGGAAAAGACCTTGTCTATTTACCCTATCCAAGCCTCTCATAATTTTGTAAACCTCTATAAGGGCACCGTCAGCATCTGACGCTCCAGGGAAAACAGCCCCAGCCTGTTCAGCCTCTCCCTATAGCTCAAATCCTCCAACCCTGGCAACATCCTTGTAAATCTTTTCTGAACCCTTTCAAGTTTCACAACATCTTTCCGATAGGAAGGAGACCAGGGTTGCACACAATGTTCCAACAGTGGCCTAACCAATGTCCTGTACAGCCACAACATGACCTCCCAACTCCTGTACTCAATACTCTGACCAATAAATGAAAGCATACCAAACTCTTTCTTCATTATCCGATCTACCTGTGACTCCACTTTCAAGGAGCTATGAACCTGCACTCCAAGGTCTCTTTGTTCACCTAGGACCTTACAATTAAGTGTATACAGACCTGCTAAGATCTACTTTCCCAAAATGTAGCACCTCATATTTATCTGAATTAAACTCCATCTGCCACTTCTCTGCCCATTGACCCATCCAGTCAAGATCCTGTTGTAATCTGAGGTAACCCTCTTCACTGTCCACTACACCTCCAATTTTGGTGTCATGTGCAAACTTACTGACTGTACCTCTTATGCTCGCATCCAAATCAATTATGTAAATGACGAAAAGTAGAGGACCCAGCACCGAACCTTGTGGCACTCCACTGGTCACAGGCCTCCAGTCTAAAAAACAACCCTCCACCAGCACCCTCTGTCTTCTACTTTTGAGCCAGTTCTGTATCCAAATGGCTAGTTCTACCTGTATTCTGTGAGATCGAACCTTGCTAATCAGTCTGCCATGGGAAACCTTGTCGAACGTCTTACTGAAGTCCATATAGATCACATCTACCACTCTGCCTTCATCAATCCTCATTGTTACTTCCTCAAAAAACTCAATCAAGTTTGTGCGACATAATTTCCCACGCATAAAGCTATGTTGACTATCCCTAATCAGTCTTTGCCTTTCCAAATACATGTACATCCTGTCCCTCAGGATTCCCTCCAACAACTTGCCCACCACCAACATTAAGGCTCACTGGCCTATAATTCCCTGGCTTGTCCTTACCACCCTTCTTAAACAGTGGCACCACATTAGCCAACCTCCAGTTTTCCGGCACCTCACCTGTGACTATCAATCATATAAATATCTCAGGAAGTGGCCCAGCAATCACTTCTCTAGCTTCCCTCAGAGTTCTAGGGTATACCTGATCAGGTCCTGGGGATTTATCCACCTTTATGTGTTTCAAGACATCCAGCACTTCCTCCTCTGTAATTTGGACATCTATTTCCCTACAGTCTACATCTTTCATATCTTTTTCCACAGTAAATACTGATGCAAAATATTCATTTAGTTTCTCCCCCATTTTCTGCAGCTTCACACAAAGGCTGCCTTGCTGATCTTTGAGGGGCTCTATTTTCTCCCTGGTTATCCTTTTTTTTAAAGATTAGATTAGATTCTCTACAGTGTGGAAACACGCCCTTTAGCCCAACCAGCCACACTGACTGTCCGAAGAGAAACCCACCCAGACCCATTTCCCTCTGACTCATGCACCCAGCACTATGGGCAATTTAGCATGGCCAATTCACCTGACCTGCACATCTTTAGACTGTGGGAGGAAACCGGAGCACCCAGAGGAAACCCATGCAGACACAGGGAGAATATGCAAACTCCACACAGACAGTCGCCCGAGGCTGGAAGCAAACCTGGGACCCTGGTGCTGTGAGGCAGCAGCGCTAACCACTGAGCCACTGTGTCGCCTGTGTCCTTAATGTATTTGCAAAAACCCTTTGGATTCTCCAAAATTCTATTTGCCAAAGCTATCTCATGTCTCCTCTTTGCCCTCCTGATTTCCCTCTTACGTATACTCCTACTTCCTTTATACTCTTCTAAGGATTCACTCGATCTATCCTGTCTATACCTTACATATGCTTCCTTCTTTTTCTTAACCCAAACCCTCAATTTCTTTAGTTATCCAGCATTCCCTATACCTACCAGCCTTCCCTTTCACCCTAACTGGAGTATACTTTCTCAGGATTCTCGTTATCTCATTTCTGAAGGCTTCTCATTTTCCAGCCATCCCTTTACCTGCGAACATCTGCCGCCAATCAGCTTTCTAAAGTTCTTGCCTAATACCGTCAAAATTGGCCTTTCTCCAATTTAGAACTTCACCTATTAGATCTGGTCTATCCTTTTCCATCACTACTTTAAATCTAATAGAGGTATGGTCTCTGGCCCCAAAGTGCTCCCCCACTGACACCTCAGTCACCTGCCCTGCCTTATTTCCCAAGAGTAGGTCAAATTTTGCACCTTGCCTAGTAATTACATCCGCATACTGAATCAGAAAATTTTCTTGTACACACTTAACAAATTCGTCTCCATCTAAAACCTTAACACTATGGCAGTCCCAGTCTATGTTTGGAAAGTTAAAATCCCCTACCATAACCATCCTATTATTCTTACAGATAGCTGAGATCTCCTTACAAGTTTGTTTCTCAATTTCCCTCTGACTATTAGGGGGTCTATAATTCGATCCCAATAAGGTGATCATCCCTTTCTTATTTCTCAATTCCACCCAAATAACCTCCCTGAATGCAGTTCCAGGAATATCCTCTCTCAGCACAGCTGTAATACTATCCCTTATCAAAAGCACTACTCCGCCTCCTCTCTTGCCTCCCTTTCTATCCTTCCTGTAGCATTTATATCCTGGAACATTAAGCTGCCAGTCCTGCCCATCCCTGAGCCATGTTTCTGTAATTGCTATGATATCCCAGTGCCATGTTTGTAACCATGCCCTGAGTTCATCTGCCTTCCCTGTTAGGCCCCTTGCATTGAAATAAATGCAGTTTAATTAATTAGTCCTACCTTGTCCCTGCCTGCCCTGACTGTTTGACTCGCTTCTGTTCTCAACTGTGCCAGTCTCATATTGATCTCTTTGCTCACTATCTCCCTGGATCCCACCCCCCCACCTTACTAGTTTAAACCCTCCCGAGCAGCTCTAGCAAACTTCCCTGCCAGTATATTCGTCCCCTCCCAATTTAGGTGCAATGCGTACTTCTTGTACAGGTCACTTCTGACCCAAAAGAGATTCCAATGATCCAAAAATACGAATCCTTCTCCCATACACCAGCTCCTCAGCCATGCATTCACCTACTCTATCCTCCTATTCCTGCCCTCACTAGCTCGTAGCACCGGGAGTAATCCAGATATTACTACTCTTGAGGACCTCCTTTTTAACTTCCTGCCTCACTCTCTGTAATGTCCCTTCAGACTCTCAACCTTTTCCCTTCCTATGTTGTTGGTTACAATGTGGACAATGACCTCTTGCTTCCGCCTCTCCCCCTTGAGAACATTCTGCACCCTCTCTGAGATATCCTTGATCCCGCACCACGGAAGCAACACACTGTTGTGATTTTTCACTGCTGGCCACAGAAACGTCTGTCTATACCTCGGACTAGAGAATCCCCTAGCACAACTGATCTCTTGGAACCCAACGTACCCTTGTTGCATTACAGCCAGTCTCAATACCAGAACCTTGGCTGTTCGTGCTACGTTCCCCTGAGAATCTATCTCCCCCTACATTTTCCAAAACAGCATTGTGGACGGCACGGTGGCACAGTGGTTAGCACTGCTGCCTCACAGCGCTAGAGACCCGGGTTCAATTCCCGCCTCAGGCGACTGACTGTGTGGAGTTTGCACGTTCTCCCCGTGTCTGCGTGGGTTTCCTCCGGGTGGTCCGGTTTCCTCCCACAGTCCAAAGATGTGCAGGTCAGGTGAACTGGCCATGCTAAATTGCCCGTAGTGTTAGGTAAGGGGTAAATGTTGGGGTATGGGTGGGTTGCGCTTCGCCGGGGCGGTGTGGGCTTGTTGGGCCGAAGGGCCTGTTTCCACACTGTAAGTAATCTAATCTAAAAGCATACTTGTTTGAAATGGGTATAGCCACAAAAAACTCCTACACTGGCTGCCTACCTCTCTTACCTGGAGTTAACCCATCTACGTGAATGTATCTGAGACTTTCCCCCCTTCCTATAACTGGCATCCATCACATACTGATACTGTTGCAAATTCCTCATTTCTTCTAACTGTCTTTCTAACTGATCCATTTGACCTGATAAGATTCACAACCAACAGCATTTATTGCAGATATAATCCGCAGTAACCCTTAAGTTCTCTTTAAACTCCCACATCTGACCAGAAGCGCATATCACTATACTAAAGGCTATTTTTGCTCCTTCACGATCTACAAACCAAGAAAATAACACCATCTTATTCCTTTACAAACACTGCCCCAGGTTAAATTAATAGTTATGGCTTATATTTTAAGTTCAATCAAGAGACATATCTCCAAAAACATGTAATCAAGAAAGAACCCACTCTACTGACCTTGCAGACTTTCTGTAGGTCACACTTGAAACAACAATACACTTATCTTCTTCTGGGCTGTGAACTTCACCCAACAGTTCCTTTAAGATCAGTTGTGAATTTCACTGTTTGTTAATTTTCCCAGATGCACTCCGATGTCCAGTGATACATGAATTCAAACAGCAAAGGCAGTGTCAGTTTCTTTCTCTATCTCTCTCCTGCACTGACCTCACCATGTGCTTCCATTGTATGTTCTTCTCCCTTTTAAAACTGCTGTTGTTTTGGCTTTTTTTCCCCAAATTTCCAAAACAATGCAACACCATATAAAACAGTAATTGCTGCTCCTGGAATTCGAGGAAATCACCTCTAGCACCCAAAATACCTCAACAAAGGAGCAGCTGTTACAGCCAGAAATTTTTCCCATCCTCCATCTTGGATTACCCAGAAACCTTGTATTTAAGGTGAGGGGGGGGGAGTGGGAAAGTTCAAAGGAGATGTGAGGGGGCTAGTTTTTTACACAGAGTGGTAGGAGTCTGAAATTCACTGCCATGGTGGTGGTGGAGGCAGATATAATAGGAGTGCTTAAGGGACATTTAGATAAGCACATTAATATGCAAGAAATGGAAGGTTATGGACCAAGGGCAGACAGAAGGGATTAGTCTAATTTGTCATCATATTCAGCACAACATCATAGGCCAAAGGGCACATTACTGTTCTATATTCTATGCTTTACGTTTTGATTATAGATAATATCATGGTAATTACACTAAAAGAAGTTCTCCCATATTTTAGTTCTTTCTCGTGGATTGCCAACATAGATGTAAAGGCAAGTGCAAGGTACAAAAGAGAGTTTCAATGTTCATAGTCTTTTTGGTGGGAGAGGAAATTGTGATTAGTTTTACATATATCCTACTCTATAATTCTTTTGATCAAAATATTTTTAAAAATTGAGACTAAGCGGAGCATCAATAGATTCTTACAGAATACAAGTTCTCATGCATTGAAAATCCCAATGTTGCTTACATAGCATTGTGACATCTAACTGCACGTTCTTTTGATAATTTAAGGTCATTAAATAAGGGGAGTTCCTTTAATATCCCTCACTGACAGAATTTAAGCTCAAGTTGTCATCAGTTGAAAGACCTCCTCCATTATATAGACACCATTGCCAATAGCAATCAAGTTAATGACGGTCTTCAAGCTTTATGTCTGTATTACCTACATGAACATCATTGATGTCAACAGTAACTGTCAATATTGGTCCAAAGGTGCACTGGATCAAAAACTGATATATTACTAGACTTAGCAGATTTCCCACTGAATGGAAAGGGCAATTTGACATAGTTATCCACATTCATTTTATTATCATTTCCCAAAGTGCAGGGAATTGTTAATAGTATTGACATGGTAATTTTAGCCAAAGGCTTATACTCATCCTCTTTCACCACCATTTGTACCTCCTCATCTGTGCATGCAACTCAAGCCCACTCATTGAATGCTGAGGAAAATGTGCAGCAGTATTTTTCCCAGTTGAAGAAAGCCCAAATGCTATGAGATGTGATCTTAGTGATCAAGCATTGATTTATTGGGGGCTACATTGAAAAATGCAAAAAATATTAGATTGCTGGTTGGGAGAGACAACTTTGAACATAAAACGTACCCAATATATTGTATGGTGCATTCTGTGATTGCAAAAGATTTTGTGTGCCTGTGAGGGATGATGGATGCGAGATACAGCATGACCAGAATGGTAATAGACCTGTATTTCTTGAAGACCTCCAAGTTTGATTCAGGTTAAGATGTGTGACAATACTGTCACTATAACAAGGTTATTTTGTATGTGTGTTTTTTTGAAAGGAGGTTGTAGGAACAAAGTGTCCGAAGAGCCTTGTTTAACAATAGAAAGGGAGTTCTAACAGTTGTCCCAGTTCAGGCTTTCAATTTTTTTTTAGCTGTAGAAGTCACAAGAATCCAGAACACTTGCAAGTTTTAGTAAGGAATTCCTTTGACTTTCTCTGAAATCTTCTCTGGATGTTGTTTTCTCCTGCCTGTAAGAATCTACTTGGGGTAAATGTAGGGGAATGGGTCTGGGTGGGTTGCGCTTCGGCGGGTCGGTGTGGGCTTGTTAGGCCAAAGGGCCTGTTTCACTGTAAGTAATCTAATCTATGTTTGAATTTACTTTTTTGGCAAGGGTTCTGTTTATGGGATGTTACTATATTGGAACAGTTAATTGATAACAGTATTGGGTCAATTAAGTTTTCCAGTAGTTAAGTTATTCTAAATTTGGTTTTCTTTTGCTCGTGTTTCAACTGTAGTATTTAAATAAATTTGGTTTTGCATAAAGCCAATAGTTAGACCAGTTGCATCACACCTAGAACATCCATTTCCCACCTGCCTTTCAAATAAAATAAAGTTTCAAGTTAACTGCTTGAAATATTTTGAGGAGGGTCTGGCCTCGTCAATAACAAATGCCCAGCATTGAACTTGATCACTTTCTGTTGCTGTTCCTCTGAATTATAAAATCACTGTAGTTCATGAAGATGCCATTTGGCACTGGCCCTCTGAAGAGCATCCAACCCAGACCCCTATCCCACAATGGCTAATCCACAAATCTCTGGACACTATGGTGCAATTTAGCAAAGACAATCCACCTAACATGCACATATTTAGACTATAGGAAGCAACCAGAGCACTTGGAAAAAGCCCATGCAGACACAGGGAGAATTAGCAAACTCCATGTTATCTGAGGCTGGAATTGAACTGGGTCCCTGTTGCTGTGATGCAATAGTGCTAACCACTGTGCCAACCTATGGGAATGGTGTCCTGGAGGGTCAAACACAGCATTGCTCTTCACATCTTTCCTATGAAATGTGTATTACTTTTTCAGAGACTTCATTTTCCAACTCCATTTTTTATTGTCATCCACATTTTACTTGGCCAATTTTCTCTGCATTCTGAAATGATTTTATTTGAATGTTTGGCCATTGATATTTAAGTGGCTTCTTCCACTTAAATTGCTCCTTATCTTTAGTGTAGAGGAAATTCACAAGACTGTGTGCTTTCATGTACACTTTAGAAAATGAGGTCACATTGTTGTAATTGTTGAATCCCAGGAGTTAGTATGCTGTCAGTCATAATCAGCTTGGCAAGTATAAAATCTAGATTATTGTTTTGTTGCCTACACAGTGACCTCTCAAAATTTACTCTTATGTCTTTGAAAAAATTATTTGAATATTAGAAACAGAGATGAGGAAACATTTTTTTCTCTCAGAGGGTTGTGAATCTTTGGAATTCTCTTCCTCAAAAGGCAGTCGATGTAAATATTTAAATATTTTTATGACAGAGGTAGATACATTCTTCATTTCCAAGAGGCAAAGGATGATCAGGGAATTGTAGGAATGTAGAGTTAAGGTTAAAACCAAATTAAGCATGATCTTATTGAATGATGGAGCAGGATCGAAGGGCTGATGGCCTACTGTTGTTTCTTGTTCGTATGCTCATGTATGGTATTCATTAAATATATCAAAAACAAGCTTATACAATAAGTTTTACAAATTATAAATTATTTTGAATTACACTTTATGTTGGTAAACATCGTAATTTTACATAAAGCAGGAATCATAAAGCAATTAAAGAAACATCCAGTAAATCTGTTTTCATTTTAATGGCTTGGAGTGAGCTAGTAGTTAAGACATCTGGAGGAGTTCCTGTTCTTCTACAAATAATTTAATATCATCTTTAGCATCAACCAAGACCAACAGCTGTGAGTTGCTGTCTTATCCAACATCAACATTCATTTGATACCGCACTCTCCTGTAAACTGAAATATTGTGCTCAATTGCTGGAGTAGAGTTTGAACTATTAACAGGCTCAAAATGTAATTTATGATCACCGGTCTAAACATAAATCATCACGGAGTTGGGTTTGTGTGATTTGCCCTTCTATATGTTCAATAGATCAGCATCTCCTGCCACTTACATTTTAGTGAACAAGTGAACACTTGCAATAGTTAGTAAGGGGGGTTGGGGGTGGCTGGAAGTGGGGGGGGAGTTGCGGTGGATAGCGGGGAACTTGTCTTGATGAGGTTCATTTTCAAATGCAGGGATTATGATTTATGATTTGTTTATATCCAGTCAAGTTGAGGCAGACCAGCAGACAAACTTCACGTTTCCTGCTCATCAACCTAATTAAAATGCAAAGCTCATGCAGCATGTACTGCTGATTAGCTACATGTTCAATAGTACACACACTGGCACAATGTAAGTTTTGCGAGAACTTCCAAATGACAGCCTGCTTTTTAAAATTAGAATTAGAATCGTTACAGTGTGAAAACAGATCCTTCGGTCCAACCAGTCCACACTGATCCTCTAAAGAGTAACCCATCCCCCTAACTTTTACCCCTGACTAATAGCCTACACTATGGGCAATTTTAGCATGGCCAATTCACCCAACCTGCACATCTTTGGATTGTGGGAGGAAACCAGAGTACCTGGAGGAAATCCACACAGACACAGGGAGAATGTGCAAACTCCACAGAGACAGTCACCCTGAGGCTGGAATTGAACGAGGGTCCCTAGCACTGTGAGGCAGCAGTGCTAACCACTGAGCCCAAAAAGGGGAAGATTGTACGTAGGATAAAGCATTTTCTGAAGCGGTTTCAAGATGGTTAGTGTAGCAACAAGCTTAGTAGAAAGCTTCCAAATACATTGATAAAGCACTACACAGCATTGTCCAGGAAATTGATGGGCTATGACATGTTTTTGCAGAGGACCAGGAGACCCTTAGGATCCATCTGACAAAGAGAATGAAGACGAATAGTCACAGAAGTGAATTTTCAAAATCTGGACCCAAAGATATGGTTTCTATGAAGGAAAAATTTCAATAGACATACATGAGTGTTCAAAGTTAATGAATGAATCTTTAAATGACGTCTCCAAACTGCTTCACCACCAACCATCCCCATGGCGTAATGCTTCACAGCCCAATCACTAACCCATTAACAGTCTGGACATTCAAATTGTCCTCCTCACTTTGCCAATGCCACCAGCCTCTCATATATCTTTCACTTCCTACACAACATCCAGCTATTCAGCTGTAGCAAGCACATCACTCAACCTGTTGTACTCCTCATATTATTTCCTCTTTCTTGCAGGTTATGCAATATCACAATGAGCAACAGTGAACCAGTTGTGATATAAAATGGCTGTATAGCAAATTGTGGTCAAGGGTTGTCATAGGAACCCTACAGTGCGGAAGCAGGCCATTCAGCCCATCCACACTGACCATCTGAAGAGCATTCCACCCAGACCCAGAGCCATACCCTATACTTCCCATGACTTAATGCACCTAGCCAGCACATCCCTTGACACTGTGGATAATTTAGGATGCTAATCCACTTAATCTGCACATGTTCGGATTGTGGGAGGAAACCAGGTGACCCAGAGGAATCCCATGGGGGCACAGGGAGAACACACAAACTCAATACAGACAGTCACCCAAGGGTCGAATCAAACCCAGGTCCCTGGTGCTGTGAGGCAGTTGTGTTAACCACTGAGCCATCGTGCCACTTCATACTTGGGGCAATGACCCAGGGACTTGCTCAATGGAACACATAGTTGCCGTACTGCTGCAGGATGAGAGTATTCATATTCCCACTATCTTCTTGAGTCAATGCCTCTTGTTGTGTTTCACCAGTCAGCAGCCTAGCCTACTGCCATCCAAGCAAGTGTGGTGCACTCCACAACATGGTAATCAAGGCCCAGAACTGCCTGCGGATGACTGAAAGGCATCTGAGGTCAACACCACTGCCTGATGGATTTTATTTGAAGATTTTATCCAAGATGATGATGATGCATAGCAGAAATATGAGAAGGTTGGGCAATGTGGAGTAATGATTATGTGAGGATGAAACTTCAGGGAGACCAGATTAACCAATCATAGACAGCCTGTCCAGACTGTAGGATATTCTGGATGCTTTCTCTTTTCTGCTTCCTTCTTTCCTCCTCCTCCTTTCCTACCAGCAGCACTAACATAATGAAGAGGACATTGAACAGACTTCAATTTGCAAATAGCATGAAGATTAACATCACTTGTCAATGTTTTTGTGATGTAAATTGCATTATACTGCTGATTAGTTTATATTCTTATTTTGTCTTTTTTGTTTTATTGGCTTTGATGTTGATTTAAATTCTAAAAAATGGCAATCAGCAACAGGATGATAACACTTTATATTTCTTTGAACTGTGAGCTACTGACACCATAATACGCTTGCATAAATTAGTGTTAATATTTCAAAGACTGGCTCTGAGGCAAAACATGGAAAGAATTTACATGTGATCTTTATAGGGAATTAAATCTATAAAATAAAATATATTATGGTCTCTTTAATGCATATAACAGTAGCAAATACTCTAAATTGAAACACAAATAAATTCTTCTGACACTTGACGTCAGTTTCAGAATTTCCAGTTTGCAGGCATCAACCACCTTCTCTCTACAATGGGAATAAAATCCCTTTATATGTCTATCCTGGATCAGGATGGTCTTAGGACTCTCCAGAAAGAATGTCTGAATCATTCCCATCCACCACTACCCTCCTCTGCTTGGTTGAAATGTTCCTCAGATTGAACAACTTCTCCTTTAACTCCTCTCAATTTCTTCAGATCACAGGTGTGGCCATGGGTACCCGCATCGGCCCCAACTATACATGTCTCTTTGTAGGGTGTATGGAACATTCCTTGTTCCAATTCTACTTGGGTCCGTCCTGGCAACTCTTTCTCCACTACATTGATGACATCATCGATGCTGATCCAGCATTGGAAATATTTATCAGTTTCGTTTCCAATTTCCACCTTATCTTCACCTTCACCTGTTCCAACTCTGACTCCTCCCTTCGCTTCCTCAAAATCTGTTTCAGTTTTTGAGGATAGGCTGGCCACCAATATTCATTTAGACCCACCAAATCCCACAGTTGCCACAGTTTTGTCATCACACCCTGCTTCCTGTAAAGACTCCATTTCATTCTCACAGTTTCTCTGCTTCTGTCACATCTGTTCTGACGATATCACCTTCCACAGGGGAACCTCAGAAATGTCCACTTTTTTCTCAACCAAGGATTCCTCAACACTATGGTTGATAGGACCCTCAGTTGTGTCCAACTCATTTCCCGCACTTCTCCAATGACCCCCCACCCCCACCCCACCCCCCACAACACTGCTTGGGTCTGCCTGGTTTTTGCTCTCCACCTCAGTGCAAGCCAGAAGAACAGCATCATATTTTTGACTTGGGGAACCTGCAACCTTTGGGACTCAATATCGATTTGAATAACTTTAGAACCTGAACATCTTTCTCCATGTCCTTTACCCATCCCTGCACACTTTGGTCCTATCATGACATGGTCTGCTTTCCACATAGCCAACTCATTTTCACCTACTTATTGTCCCCAAAATCAACTTTCTTTTCTCCTTGGCTTACCATAATCCATCAATTTGTTTGCCCAACTGTCTTTCTTTCTCTCTGGTCTATGTCTCATCTATTCACTCCTCTATCACTCTCCATAGCCCACCCCTTCCCCCCATCATCTTCAGCATATGTATCACCTTTTCCTAGCTCCTAATAGTTCTGAAGAGGTGTCACTGGACCCAATGCATTAACTCTGCTTTCTGTCCATGGATGCTGCAGACCTGCTAAGTTTCTCCAGCAATTTCTTTTTTTGTTACAAGTAAGTTGCTATATCACTTGGAATAAGTGTTTGGTGACCTGAACGTAAGAAGGAAGGAGGCAAAAGTGCACTTACTGCCTCTTCTGCACTATCATGGTATTGTGGAGGAGACATATCTGTTTCCATTGGGACTTCATGTCAAATTTCCGCTTCTGTATTCAAAGACTGTGTGGCATCATCAGACTTGGTGGAGATCAATACAGCTTCAACATTAAGTCTTTCATAGCTATTACCTTGTACAACATTTCACGCCATCTGCTTTTGTTTCCCCCATGACAACATTTATACATTCAGAAGGACAACTGCATTTATATTTAACTACTACACCATCATATACCTCTGTCTTCGTGAATTCAGATGGTGTGGTGTTTCACAATTCTACAGAACACATTCTTAACTAACTTGAGTAACTGATAGATCTTTTGCTTGAGGATTATTGAGCTTGATTTTCATCTTGACCATAATTGTTCTGTCAAAAATTTCTTTATTCGAGGATTTTTTATTTCTTGGGTATCCTTAATAGTGTGTGATTTCTACTAAACCCAGTGGATGGCCATGAACATATCTGAAGGATATTTAGCATCATGAATTTCCATTACAGGAGACAGTTGGTCTGCTTAACATTGTCTTGAATCTGCAACTGTTGGTCTGGGAGTTGTATATAGCTCATCTCCATTTTGTTCAAGCAAATATTTACTCTCAACCTGCTGATACATCCATGTTATAGTACACATCCACTTTGCTTCAGCTTGTTGATTTGATTGTTGAGGTAAAGAGGAAGAAAAGGACAACCAGCCCCCATTCCTAGACGTGATGGTACAGAGAACACCGAATGGAGAATTCACCACAAAGGTATACAGGAAAGCCACACACACAGACCAAGTCCTGAATTACGAAAGCAACCACCCCAACACACACAAAAGAAGTTGCATCAAGACACTGTTCAAAAGGGCCACAACACACTGCAGCACACCAGAACTGCAAAAAGAGGAAGAAGAACACCTATACAATGTATTCGCCAAAAATGGATACCCCCACAATTTCATCAACAGATGCCTAAGGAAAGACAACGGAATGAGGACATGCCACAACCCAAAGGACTAGCCACATTACCATACATCAAGAACATTTCTGAATTGACAGCCAGACTACTACGGCCACTAGGACTCATAACAGCACACAAACCAACAGCCACTCTCAGACAACAACTCACCAAGACAAAGGACCCGATACCCAGGATAAGCAAAACCAACGTAGTATACAAAATCCCATGCAAGGACTGCACAAAACACTACATAGGACAAACAGGAAGACAGCTAACACTCCGTATCTATGAACGCCAACTAGCCACGAAATGACATGATCAGCTATCCTTAGTAGCCACACATGCAGATGACAAGTAACATGAGTTTGACTGGGACAACGTTACTATTATAGGGCAAGCCAAACAGAGAACAGCCAGAGAATTCCTAGAGGCATGGCACTCATCCATAGATTCTATCAAGAAACACATCGACCTGGACCCAATATACCGGCTACTGCAGTGGACAGCTGGAACTGACAACCGGAAGCGGCAGAGACAAACCACTGTAAATGCCAGAGGAAACAACACAGAAGCACTTCACAGGAGGCTCCCAAGCACTGAGGATGTCACCTAGACAGGGGACGAAATATCTACAACACAAATTCCCAGCTCGGCGAACAGAACCACAACACTCATTAATTGTTCCAATGTAGTAACATCCCATAAGTACACCCTTGAAAAAGGCAAAGTCAGTAAAATAGATTGTCTTATATGCAATTCTAACAGCAGGAAGAGAATTCCAACTTTTAGCTGTAGCAGAGAGAGAAAAAGAGCTTCCACATCCAGCTTCAAGACCCCAGCAACTGCTACTGAAAGCTAAACTAAAACTCTTGGTTCTGTGGGAGCTTGAACCCACCCATTCAGGCTGCTTCTACTATTTCAACTTTAAAAAGGGAAGACCTCACAAACTGACAATACTGTCTTCCAACCTTTTCTGTCAGGCAGAATATACAAATGCTTAAACACACATAGCAATGGGTTCAAGAACAGCTTCTTCCTTGCTGTTATTAGACTGCTGAATGGATCTCTTTAATTTCAAATCTACCATTGATCTTGCTTTTGTGCATCTGCTGTGCAGCTGTAACCTTGTATGCCATGCTCCGTCTAAACATCCTATGATTTGTATGTCCTTAAATGTTATAATTTGCCCGTACTGCAAAACAAAACTTTTTCACTGTATCTAGATACATGTGAAAACAATAAATCAAATCAAAAATCAAATCAAGTCAATACATATGCATTACATTGTCTCTAAGCTTGCAAACATTCACTACTACAGTCCTTTTCTTTTCCCACCACTGAATCCCTCCATCATCCTTCATTGAAATCACGACAAAGTGTTGGCGATTATATTCTCTTGTCCTGTCATATGTGTAATTTTCAAATTGAATGGCTGCAATGATAAGTTCCATCTAAACAGTGTGGTATTTTTAACCTAAGTTTTTTTTTAGAAACTTTAAGGGGTTATGATCAACCTATACAATTGCCTCAGTACATTACCGGCAATATAAATGTGGAAATGTTGCAATGCCAACAACAATCTCAAAGCCTTCTTAATCCTAGAATATTTCTATTAATGATTATTCAATTTTCTGGAAAAATATCCAATAGGTCTTTCCATCTTCTCGTCTTCTTGCAAAAGGACAGCGCTGACATCCACATCACTCACATTCATAGCCTCTTGTAATGGCTTTGCGTAATTAGATGTGGTTAACATTCAGGCAGTGGTTTACACAGATTTCAGGCATTTGAAACCTGCTGACATCCCTCCATCTACTGAAATTTTCTGCACTTCTTCAAGTAGTCAGTCAGTATATTTCATTACAAACACTTGATAAAAAACACTTAGTCCCTGGAATTATAATACTTCCCTGTCGATGGTGTGGGAAACTGCTACGTTTGTTTTCACATTCTATGGGGCCATTTATCCACATCCAATAATATGGCCCAGGAATGCAACTTGCACTTTTGCAAACTCACTCTTAGCTAGGTTAATTACCATGTCTGCTTCTTGAAGCCGATTGAACAATTCCAATAGATGCTCCAAATGTTCCTTCCATGTGTGACTAAAAACGAGCAGATCATCGATGTATGCCACACAATTGGATAATCCTGAAATTGCCTTACTGGTTAGTGTTTGAAATGTGGCTGGTGGATTTTTCATAACAAATGGCAAGAGTTTAAACCAGTACAGTTTATTCAGTGTCACAAAAGCTGAAATTTCCTTTTCTCTTTTGGATAATGATATCTGCCGTTATCCTCTGAGTAAGCTTAACTTGGAAAGATAAGTTGCTTGCCCCACCTTCTCAATACAAACTTTCAAATATGGAGTAGAGTATGAATCAGACTTTGTAGCTAAAAGTTTATAAGAATATTGCTTAATTGGGACAGCATTGGAACCGAGTTGAAAAGTGTGACACTGGAAAAGCCCAACTAGTTAGGCAGCATCTGAGGGGCGGGTGAATTGACATTTCGGGCATAAGCCCTTCATCAGGACTGTGGGGCTTATGCCCAAAATATTGATTATTCTACTCCTCGGATGTTGCCTGACCTGCTGTGCTTTTCCAGTGCCACACTTTTAGCTTCTGATCTCCAGCATCTGCAGTCCTCACTTTCTCCTCCTCATAGCATTGGAACCGCCCTTGGTTTTTTTGCCATCCTAATGGCCACCCAACTCTTCTCTGTCTTTGTAGGCCTTAATGATGGTGTGAACTGCTGAATGTGCTATCCATGAAATTCTCAGCATCATGGATACTCCATATTGAGTCCATCTGTAGCTCCAGACACTTCATGCTGCAAATCAGGAGCTGTAGCTGAACACACATCCTGCATATGTTGTCGCCATGGACACTGGAGGTGTCCCTGATTTCCCACATATTACAGGAGCAGCATTCTACAAGGCTACGTTCTCCTGCTATTTTGAACCTCATTAACTAAATCAACATTATAGACTACAGACAGCAATCAGGAACTGATTATACAACTTTATCCACTCGTCACCAAACTCAGGTCTCTCACTCCTGTTAGCAGACTACAACCACAAAAAAAGTGCTTTATCTCTCTCCAGACACTATTTACTCAGTCTGCAAAGTTGATTCCTAAGTAGCCAAGCCTACGTCTATGATCACCTTTTCCATTATAGTGACTGAGTCAACTTCTTGCAGAATCCTCCTTGGCCTTTTCTTACCAGCTCCGTCTATTTGATCAATGTCCTACCATCCATCACAAAGTCAGAAGCTGAGATGTTGTGGATATCTGCAAAACGTTCTGCAGTGTTCCTGACTTCTCTGATACTGAAGCAGTCCTTGTCCAAATACAACAAGACTGAAATATATCCAAGTTTTGGCTGACATTTGTCAAGTAACATTTGTGATGATATGTGCCTTTAAGATGGATTCATTCTGTCCTGTTTCTCTTGAAGAGGAGTGTCGTAAACCTGATGATGAGGTGTCTGCTCCATGAAAGCAAAGTTAGATAGCTTTGGATATTTTTTAAAATTAGAGAAAAGAAGTGGTTGGAACCAGGCTCACGGAGACTCAGGGTTTCAGTTTTTCTTTCAATTGTTGAAGCTGGGGGTTTTGGAATTGAAGCTGCAAGATACTGCGCTCTCTCTCCTGCTGAAAAAGCTTGAGTTCTCTCTCTGCTGCTAGATTCATTCTGTTAGTGTTCCTTCTTCTAAACCTGAAGAGGTAGCAAGTGAGGGAGCTCTTTTTTGCTAAATTTACCTTTGCTGAGGGTTACTGTTGAAATGATACTAGATTGTAACAGTTGATAAGTCAGAGTTAAATAATATATTATTTTGTTAAATATTTTGACAGAGTTAAAGTTATACCAATTATTTTTTGTTTTATTTTAACTGTGGTGTAAGGGTAAAGTATGTTTTGATTAAAGCCTAGTGATTTGTTAAATCAAATCACATCTGGAATGCAGGACCTTACATTTGCCTTCAAAAAGATAAAAGCTAAGGTCTAGGCTGTCTCCTTGGTTTGTTTTGAGGGAGTTTGGTCTGGTCCATAACACATTCACGCCATACACTGTAAAGCAATTACCATTTCCAACAAGAGAAAATCTAACAATTGCCACTTGATATTCAATGCAATGAGTATCATTAAAGTACCACCATCTACAATTTAGGGGTTGCTATTTACCAGAAATGGAATTGGATTATCCATATAAATAACAGCAGAAATTTCTGGAGAAACTCAGCAGGTCTGGCAGGGCCTGCATTCTGAAGAAAGATCACTGGACCTGAAATGTTAACTCTGCTTTCTCTTCACCTACTGAGTTTCTCCAGCAATTTCTGTTTTTGTTTCAGATTTCCAGAATCTTCAGGTTTTTTAAAATTTCACTTTTAATAAGTAGGCTGTACCTGTGATGCTTCTTTGGTCCTTAGTGCTGAAAAGGACATCCAGCGTTTGTCCTATCTATTATACTAGTTTTGCTTATTTGTGGTTTTACAGTTGAAGAATTGAATGGACTTTATTTATCTTATCAATAAGGTTGATCTTCTCCTCTTAGAGTACAGTGTCTCTTCTTCAGAATGTTCTTTTGTAGATGCAGCGACACGTATTGAGTTTTTCCAACAGCTTCTGTTTTTGTTTCAGATCTTCAGTATTGCAATTCTTTATTTTATTTCAGACATATAAATATCTTGCTAAATGAGCAGGCCAAAGGCTAGGAATCCGACAACAAGTAACTCACTTCCTGACTGTCCAAAGCCTGTTCACTATCTATAATACATAGTTCAGAGGTCTGATGTAATGCTCTCTATTTGCCTAGATGAGTGAAGCTCCAATAACACTAAAGAGACTTGACACCATCCAAGACAAAGCAGCCTGTTTGAATGGCACCACATCTACTAACATTCACTCCACCCAATACTCTTGCACAATAGAGGCACTGTATGTCATCTACAAGATGTACTGCAGAAAACAGCTAGGTTCCTGAGATAGCACCTTCTAAACCTATGAACACTTGCTTCTAGAAGACAAGGGCAATATTGTGGAGGGAGCTCTGACACCATATTTGAAGAAGACAAAGATCACTACCATTTAGCAGCAGAGTTATAATGGCCCTGTATCATGAAGGAGCATTCTCATGATCATTAAATATTCCTCCAGGACCTTTGCATAGTCTTTCTCCCGAAGGTAGCAAAATGTCATACGGAAACCTATGGTCAACCTAACTAGCCTGAGAGATTTCTCTCTCAAGAGATAGTTGAGGTCACTAATCAGCTCCTCTAGACTAAAAGGAGCGTCTGGATGCCTGAAACCCCTAGGTTGACTTGTGATGAGTCTTCCCCCATAACACTGAGTATAATCGCTCAATAGTTTTAATGAAATTTGGTGACCGCCAATGTCTTTAACTTTGGATGGGTTGCTGAGACATATGTGATGGTATTTGATGTGCTCTGTGGCATATTCAACCACAATTTGTCATTTAGCCCATATTTGAGCTGTATTATTTCTGACATTGGAGTATAAGTTGTATATATAGTAAATAGTTTTACTTTTCTGACTTAGTACAATAGCTTTATTGTGTTTCTTCAAAACCATGGGGTTGTGTGGCTTTATATTAATCAAAAGTGCATGGAATTTCAGACTTTGTCAATTTTAAATAATAGAATTACTGGTTACTGGTCCTTAAAAAGATTACCTGAGTGCTGAGAAAAGCAGATGAAAACGTTCTGCCTCATTTCTCTGAGATTCTATACCAGTGAAATTAAAAGATTTTAGTTTCTCCAGTCCTCATAACTTTCACCCTATTTACCATTATGCTCTTTAAACTCCCACGCAAACTCCCTGTTACCCACACTCCCTTGGCTTTTTATATTCTCATGCCAACTCATGCCCACTCACGCAAATTTATGTCAGCTCATATTTCCAAAACACCCATGCAAACTCATCCAGTATCCACTTTGAGAGTAAAAGAAAGTTCTCAAAATCTATTTTAAAACTTTATTTTTAAATTTCATATGCATAAAAAATGACATCCTTCACAGTCCATTCTATCCTTTTAAATCTCAAGTGATTCATCTCTTACAAAAATGTAAAAGAGCCTCTATTCACACCACACGTCAAATACAACTGATCTTTTAATATCCTGTTTAAAGTGGCATTAACCTATGGGCTCAGAAAAAGTCCTGCTGAGTTTTTGAAAATCCATCAAGCTTCATGAAGTGCCCTTAGAAAAATGTTAACAAACAGATATTGAAATTTCTAGAACAGTTTTTCTTAACATCTGTAGCCTATTATTGGAACCTATAATTAAGGAGGTTAGAGATTTCCTACAATGTATATATAGAGGCTATTCCTTAACCTTCTTTATTCCAAGGAATATAAGCCTATTTCATACTAACTTAACTCTTGATGCTTGTTGACATTCCGATAATCCACACTGTATTTGTTGCAAGATCAGATTTTCCTTCCTGAGGTACAGTTCCCTTAACTGAACACTGTTCCCCAGAAGTGATCCAAACAAAACTCTGTATAGTTGTTGCAGTTAACCTCCTTGCCTTGATATCCAAGCCCTCTGATTATAAAGGTTAATACACAATTAGCTTTTTAATTATATTTTGTATCTGAAACATTTTTGTGCCCATTTATGTGGATATTAGGGATGCGTGGGTTAGGTCTTGTGGCTTCATTGGTGGCACCCTGGCCTCTTTGCCAAAAACGTTGTGTTCAGCTCCTACAGCATGAGTTGTTGGCCATAGAAGGAGTGTTCATGACATGGTCAAACTGATTGATAGTCAGATTTTTATTCCTCCCAATACACCCAAGGCAGGAGATAAAACTAGGAGAGAGTCCTGGCCAGCAATGCTTACAGGAAATTGTGTTCTTCAAGTTATAACTAGCTGTTTTTTCCCAAACAAAGTGAAATGTCTATGGTCTCTTGTGGACTGAGTCTAGAACAATAGTGGAATCGACGTTCAGGAATACTGAAGAAGGGCTTATGCCCAAAACGTCGATTCTCCTGTTCCTTGGATGCTGCCTGACCTGCTGCGCTTTTCCAGCAACACATTTTCAGCTCTGATCTCCAGCATCTGCAGTCCTCATTTTCTCCTCTAGAACAATAGTGTAAACCACAGAAATTAGAGTCAAATCATTCAGGAGTGAAATGAGGAAATGCTTTTACATTTACAGATATGCAGAGATTTGAAACTGTCTTCTGCAGATGGCAATTAGGTAGTAGGTAAGTTGTTAATTTTGGTGACTCAGATTTTTATTAACCAACAATATTAAGAAACATGTGTTTGCAAGTCAAATATGATCTAATAGAATATTGGTGTAGGCTTGAGAGGCTTAATGCCTGTTCCAGTTATGATGTTCCACTTCCAGGTTGGCTTTTTCCGATCGATTCAAATTTCTTTAATTGCTCAGTTACTTTCTCTGTAATAATAAATTCCAGTAATTTCTTCACAACGGATGTTGAACTAATAAGTCTTTAAGTTCCTGGTCTCAGTCTCATTATTATTAAGTAATGGATTTATATTTATAATTTTCCAAACTAAAGTGACAATTCATGAAGCAGGAGCACTTTGGCAGATTATTGCTGGAGAATTTCTAACATTCAGTGGAAAATATCAGATATTAGGAAATATTCAGTCTTTCATGCCATTATTTTTTCCAATATTATTTACTTGCTTACAATGTAATGAATAAAATTCCTGATTTGTTATTAGTTTTCATACAATGTAAGCCATGTCTTCCCCTGTGAAGTCTGACACAAAGTTCCCAATCTTCACAAGAAATCTAGATTCAGTTTCATGGTCAGTAAACTAAGAAGAATGGGTTTCTCTCAGGTCTGAACATATTTACTAGTGTGAACAGATTGCCAGGTTTTGAATCTGTTTGGATTGCGAGGTTGGCTGCTTAATAGGAATTTGTACTGTTCACTATTTATCAATCCAGGTCAGCCAGAAGTAGCTGTTTATTTGTGACTGGGCACAGGCAGAACTACACTGCTTGGAATTCTAATTTCTTATATTAGGAATATGTCAGCAAAAGTGTCATTAGAAGTATATCAAGCTTGAGAACTTTTAAAATATTGCTACAAACTACAGAAGGTGTGAACTTACAAACATAAGCATCCTATCAGACTTTATTATGCTTGGTATTGAATCAGGATCGATCACTCAAATCATGCAGGCATTTCACATTGATGTGCATCTAAAACTGCTTCTCAATGACGTAGAGTGCATCAGATTGAAGCCTATAACTTTATAGTTTATTTCCTTGAAAATGCCACTTTAACTTAAATATAGTTTTGTGTGTGCTTGATGCGCATTCCTTCATTTGGGGAAAAGCATTTTAAGAACTGTTTGCTGTTCATTAATTGAGCGTCAGCAGAGTTAAGTTGGCTGACAACTTTGTGAACATTATTGAAATAATGTTATTGCCTCACAGACTGATAATAAAACCATCATTAACGAAAGCTGAATGCTATTTAGATTGGTTTTGGAATAGGATTAGGAACATAGGAGCAGGAGTAAACCATTTGGCTCTTCAAAGTTGCTGATCTGGCTCTGGTCTCAGTTCCACTTTGCTATATGCACACCATAACTTTTGACCTCATTATCTATCAAACATCCAACTCAGCCTTCAAGCAATTTAACATCCAGCTTTCACTACTTCCTGTGGAAGAGAATTTCACACTCTTAAAACATTTTAAGAGAAAACTTATTCTTTCTTTGGCTTAAAAGGGAGACCTTTTTATGACAAAAACAGAGATTGTTGGAGAAACTCAGCATAGAAATGTACAGCATAAAAACAGACACTTTGGTCCAACTCGTCAAAGCCGACCAGATATCCCAACCCAATCTAGTCCCACCTGTCAGCACCCGGCCCATATCCTTCCAAACCCTTCCTATTCGTATACCCAACCAGATGCAATTGTGCTAGCCTCCACCACTTCCTCTGACAGCTCATTCCCCACACGCACCACCCTCTGCATGAAAAATGTTGTCCCTTAGGTGTCTTTTATATCTATCCTCTCTCAACCTAAACCTATGCCCTTTAGTTCTGGACTTCCCTACTCGAGGGAAAAGACCTTGTCTATTTACCCTATCCATGCTCCTCATGATTTCATAAACCTCTATAAGTCACCCCTCAGCATCTGACACTCCAGGGAAAACTGCCGTAGCCTATTCAACCTCTCCCTAAAGCTCAAATCCTCCAACCCTGGCAACATCCTTGTAAATCTTTTCTGAACCCTTTCAAGTTTCACAACATCCTTCCAATAAGATAGGAACCAGAATTGCACGCAATATTCCAAAAGTGGCTTAGCAATGTCCTGTACAGCCGCAACATGACCTCCCAATTCCTATACTCAATATTCTGACCAATAAAGGAAAGCATACCAAACATCTTCTTCACTATCCTATTTACCTGCAACTCTACTTTCAAAGAGCTATGAACCTACACTCTAAGATCTCTTTGTTCAGCAACACTCCCTAGGACTTTACCATTAAGTGTATAAGTCCTGCTAAGATTTTCTTTCCCAACATCCATTATCTAGCATCTCGCATTTGTCTAAATTAAAGTCCATTTGCCACTCCTCAGCCCTTTGGCCCATCTGATCAAGATTGTAATCTGAGGTAACCTTCTTCGCTGTCCACTACACCTCCAATTTTGGTGTCATCTGCAAACTTACTAACTATACCTCTTAAGCTCACATCCAAATCATTTATATAAATGACGAAAAGTAATGGACCTAGCACCGATCCTTGTGGCACTCCACTGGTCATAGGTCTCCAATCTGAAAAACAATCCTCCACCACCACCCTCTGTCTTCTACCTTTGAGCCAGTTCTGCATCCAAATGGTCAGTTCTCCCTGTATTCCATGAGATCTAACCTTTGCGAGCATCTGTGGAGAATAAGACAGAGTTAATGTTTTGAGTCCAATCACCCTTCTGTTTCTTCAGCAATTTTTGATTTTGTTTCAGATATCCAACATCCACAGTTCTTTGTTTTATTTTAGACCATTTTATTAAGTCCCCTAGTTTTACTTTGCCCCAACAAGAGTTAAGAAAAAGCCCTGATATCCACCAGTCCCTTCAAGATCTTACCTATTTCAATAAGGTCACGTCCCTTTCTTCTAAACTCAAAAGAATAGAGGCCAAACCTGTTCAATCTTTCTTCATTAGATGAAGCCTTAATCGCAGGAATAATTTGAATGAGTCTTCTCTGAACTGATTCAAAAGCAATTGTATCTTTTGCTAAATGAGGAAACCAAAACTGTGCACAAGACTCTGGATGTTGTTCTCACCAGCACAATATTCAGCGACTGTATAACTTCCTTATTTTCATATTTCATTTAACTTTTAGCAAATGATAACTCTCTATTTGCCTTCACAATCACCTGTTCTACCTGCATTCTAACTTTGTGATTCATGTAACAGGACACCCAGATTCATCTTTACCACTGAGTTCCGCAACCTTTCTCCATTTACATAGTATTCTATTTTTCTATTCTTCCTGCTAAAATGGAAAAGTTCACATTTACTCTTGCTATACATCTGTCAAATGTTCCAACTCAAATTTTACATCCCTTTGCAGATTCTCTTCCTCCTTTTGACAGCTTAATTTCCTCCTTATTTTTGTGCAATTGGCAAACATAGCTGCCATACTTTCAGTCCCCTTGCCTTCTTCATTGTGACAGATTTTAAAGAGTTGAGGACCCAGTACTGATCTTTGTGGCAATCCATTAGTTACATCTTGCCAATCCGAAAAGAAATCACTGTTTCCTGTCAGCTAACAAATTCTTTATCCATGCTAATATGTTACCCCTGCAGTGTATGCTTTTAACCTAAGCAGTACCTTTTGACATGACACCTTATCAAGTACCTTTGCACATCTAAATGTACTGCAGCTATGTGATCCTTTCTATCCACTGCCAAAAAAACTCATTATTTAAAAACAATATTTCTTTCACAGTGCCACGTTGTCTCTGCCTGATTATAGTGTGATTCCCATAAATTCAGAAGACTGTGTGATATAGGAGCTGAATTAGGTTAATCGGCCCATTGAGTCTGCTATGCCATTTGATCACGGCAATATGTTTCTCTTGCCTTCTCCCTATAATGCTTGATTCCTTTATTATTCAAGAACCTATCTATCTCTGCCTTAAATACATTCAATGACTTGACATTCATAACCTTCAATGGCCATGAGTTCCACAGATTCACCATCCTCTGGCTGGAGAAATTGCTGCTCATCGCAGTTCTAAAGGATCATCCTTTCACTCTGAAGCTGTTCCCTCAGGCCTTGGGGATGCAGAGTCTTTGGGACTAGTCAGCTTTTAAGTCCAATAGGTTCCCTAGCATGTTTTCGCTGCTTACAGTGATGTTTTTAAGTTCATCTTCCCTAACACTTCTTGATTTTGAATTATATTTGGGGAGCTGTCTATGTTTTTAATTATGAAGAGCATATCTTTTTAGAATCACTGCCACTTCTTTATTTTCCATTATTGATTGCTCAGACTTAATCTCTAGAGGTCCAACATTGGCTTTAGTTTATCTTTTACTGTTCAAATAGTTTTAGAAACTCTTAATATACATTCTTATATTACTGACCAGCCTTCTTACATGCACTGCTTTTTCTCTTTAACTATATTTTTCATCATTCACATGTTACTCAATGATAGGCATCTTCTATTCATCATTCTCATCAAACCATTTTGGACAATATTTCAAGGTTGGTGTATGACAGCCTCCAAATTTCTATATTTCTAAGGGCTCCAATAAATTCTGCTGAAACCTAATCATGTACAGCTGTCTCTATTTTCCACAAAGGTGCATTGACAGAAGGGATTCTTATGGTGCAGAGGGAGTGTCCCTTCCTCTGCGCCAGGAGGCTTGGGTTCAAGTCTCACCTGCTCCGGAGGTGTGTCATAACATTTCTAAATAGGATGATTAAAATATGTATTACTACAAGTCGTTGGTTCATTTTAGAGGCTCTTGTGGCATAGTGGTAGTATCCCAGCCTCTAAGACAGAAACCTTGGGTTCCAGTCATAACTGCTTCAGAGGTTTATAATGGTAAAATCTGCTAGCTGTCCACAAACAAAGGAAAGGGTGTAAGAGAAAAATAATAATAAGAAAAAGCCAACTATCAAGGCGTATGTAGTGATTGGAACCAGGTAGAACTTGTTGACTATGAGGTCCCTGATTGGGTTTAACCTGGCTGACCAATATTAACTGGGGATTTAGAATCTCCTCAGTTCAGGGAACTAACTCTGAGCTGGCTTGCCACAGCCAGTGTACCGTACACAAGGAAATAAAGGATGACTTGGTGACAGGATACTGGCTTCTGTGCAGATATTTCAAGTGGACAAGATGAAGAGCACAAAAAAATAATTGGCATCACAGAGAGGAGCAGATGAGGTAAGCATCCCGAGACAGGTAGTCAACATCATTGAGGGGAGCAGATGGGAAACACAACCTGTGTCAAAACAAATTTGAGCTAGATTGATTGGATCTGATTGGAATTGGTTCTTACTCTCGTACAAGAAAAAGAACTTCCTGTTTGTCAAGTCTCTGGTAAATGATTAAGATATTTTCTACTTGTTCATTTTAGCAAAGTACAGAAGCTGGTGTTAGAGTTACTCAAGTGTGTAAAAGGCAACAAAAGTAAATAAAGATACAGTTACTTTAAAGCATGTTAGTTCAGGTAATGTATCAAAGCTGTGGTATGTGAGAGCTCTTAAATAGCATTGTGACTCAGGGCAAGCATACCTGTTGTAAGTTTGAAGTTTGACCAAATTCAGTACAGAGGTTGTGAGCTGGAATTTTAATGATAAACACTGTGGCACATTGTATAGGTAGCAAGTTACTTTAAACCTTCATACCACGAGGCAATCAAGCTATTTGGGTAAGGTCTTCTACTTTGTTCAGTACTCAGAAACAGGAGGCCATGACTGTGACTGAAGCAGGTGAGGAGACCCAGTGGGCAGAACTGTCAGCCTCTGCAATTGTCAAATAGGTTTGAGGTTTTCTGAGCCTTTTTGGATGATAACAGGTCTTGCAGAATGGATGTGCAAACGACAATGGCATCAAGGTGTAGGAGGCTTTCAAGTAGTTGGAGCAAGAAGGAATATTGTAGTTGTAGAGGCTAGTACTGTAAGAGGGATTGACACTTTTCTGCAGCAAAGTGGGAGAGTCCAGACTACTGTGTTACTTGCCTCGTATCAGGGTTCAGGGCATCTGTTGAGGGCAAGAGAGGAATTTGCAGTGGGAAGTGGAGGGTCCAGTCATCATAGCCTATATTGGTATCAATGACATAGATAGAACTAGGAAAGAACTTGGATACTCACTGCATAGAGAGCATAAGGGATTAAGCACTAACTTGAAAAGCTGCACTTCAAAGGTTATAATCTCTAAATCAATACCTGAGCTGTGAGAAAATTGGCATTGGATAAAATTAGAGAAATAAATAAATGGCTGATAGGCTGATGTGGGAGAAATTGATTCTGATTTGTGACAAATTGCAGCAATACGGGGCAAAGTAGGGGCTATAATCCAGGATGGTCTTCACATGAACTACGCTACTAGCAATGTTCATGTGAACTGCATCACAAGGGAAGGAGAGAGAGTTTTAAACTAAATTGTGGGGGTGAGGGTTTCAAATGTGAGAAGATGCTATACATCAAACAAAGGAGACAGTGTAAGAGAGGAAAATATCAATATGGGAAATGACAGTCAGAGAATGGCACAAAGACTCTATATCAGAATTTGTATTCAGATAGAGTAAATGAATTGATAGTGCACATGAACTAAACAAATACTATTTGAAAGTCATTACAGAGGCATGGCATTGGAAGGACAGGATTGAATCCTGAATATTGAGAGATATATGACATAAAAGGATAAAAGAGCAAGCTCAATAAAGGCAGAGGCTGCAATTTTAATCAGTGATGGCGTATGTGTAATAGTCACAGGTGACCTTGGTTTAGGAGATCAAGATATCAAACCAGTTTAGGTGTAGATAGATTCACAGAGTCATACAGCATGGAGACAGACCTTCAGTCCAACCAGTCCATGCTAACCATGTTTCCAAACTAAACTAGCCCCACCTGCCTCCAATTAGCCATTTCTCTTCAAACCTTTCCAATTCATGAACTTGTCTAAATATCTTTTAGCCATTGTAACTGTACTTGCATCCACCACTTTCCCTGACAGTTAATTCCATACATAAACCACTGACCGCATAAAAAGGTTATCCTTCATGTCCTTTTGAAATCTTTCTCCTCTCCCCTTAAACATATGTCTCCCAATTTTGAACTCCCTCACCCTAGGGAATAGACCCTTGTCATTCAGCTTATCTATGCCCCTTATGATTTTACAAGTCTCAACAAAGTCACCCCTCAACCTCCTACACTCCAGTGAATGAAGTCCAGTCTTTCCAGTCTATTTTTATATATCAACACCCCCAAGCCCAGCAACAATCTGGTAAATCTTTTCTAAATACTCTACAGTTTAATAATGTCCTTCCTATAACAGAGCAACCAGAACTGCACACAGTACTCCTGAAGAGACATAACCAAAGTCCTCTACAACCTCAGTATGATATCCCAACTCCTCTATTTAAAAGTCTGAGCAATGAAGGCAAGTGTGACTAATGTCTTCTTAACCACTCTGTCTACCTGTGATACAAATTTCAAAGAATAATGTACCTGAACCCCTAGATCTCTCTATTTTACAACACTACCCTGGTCCCTACCATTAATTGTATAAGTCCTATCCTGGTTTGTATTACCAAAATGCAGTACCTCACATTTATCCAAATTAATTTCCATCTGCTACTCCTCAGCCTATTCACCTAATTGATCAAAAGCTCTTTGTAAGCTTAGATAATCTGCACTGTCCACTATACCACAAATGTTGGTGTCAGCTGCAAACATATTAACCATGTCTCCTAGATTCTTATCCAAATCATTTATATAAATGACAAACAAAATGGACCCAGTACTGATCCCCATGGAACACTACTGATCACAGGCCTCCTACCATAAAGCCAATTTTGTAACCAACTGGTAAGCTCACCCTGACTTCCATGTTTTCTATCTTTACTAATTAGTCTATCATACGGAACCTTGTCAAAGGTTTTGCTGAAGTCCAAGTAAACAACATCTACTGCTCTGCCCTCATCAATCTGTTTAGTTACTTCATTAAAAAAAACTCAATCAAGAGTGTGAGACATAATTTCCCTTGCACAAAACTATATTGACTATTCCTAATCAATCCTTGCCTTTCTAAATGCATGTCAATTCTATTTTTCAAATTCACTTCCAATAACTTAGCCACCACTAATGTCAGACTCACAGGTTTATCTTTCCAGTCTTTCTTAAACAAAGGCACAACTTTAGCCAACCTCCAGTCCTCCGGTACTTCTCCTGTGTTCATACTTGATACAAATATTTCTGCTAGGTGTCACGCAATTTTCTCCCTAATTTCCCACAAAGTCCTGGAATACACTTGATCAGGTTTTGGGGATTTATCTATCTTTATGTTTTCTGAGACCTCTAGCACTTGCTCTTCTGTCATGTGAACTGTTTTCAAAACATCAATATTTATTTCCTTGAGTTCTCTAGCCTCCACTTCCTTCTCAACGGTAAAAATTGACATGAAATATTCATTTAATATCTCTCCTATCACCTGAGGTTCAAGATAACAACAACCTTGTTGAGCTTTAAAGGGCCTTACTCTCTCTCTCTAAGTGCTCTCTTGCTCTTAATGTATTTGTAGAAACTTTTTTGGATGATATTTAAGCTTATGATGAGGAAGAGAAGGTGAAACATGTCACTTATGGACATGATCAACAGGCTGTGCTAACTATGCCTGTAATGTGGGACAAAATACGTAAAATAAATATCAGATGCTTCTGATAAAGGGATGGTAAAAATCGTAGTGACTTTCATCGACATATAAACTGGAAGAGCCAGATTGGTAGTGATCGCCTGGATGAAGAGTTCATGAAATGTTTTTGAGATTGCTTCTTAAAGTAATAATTTAGAACTGACCAGACCAACCCATCAACTGTGGTTAACCTAAGGAAGTGGGGAATGCATCAAACTTCTGGAAAAAGCTTCTAACTGTGCAGCAATGAGTGAGAATGGATACTTCATAGTAGACAATAAGAAAATAGCAGATTAGATGAAAAATTATTTTGCTTCTGATTTCATCAAGAGAATACAAAAATGTTCCAATAATAATTATAAATCAGGAAGTGGAAGAGTTAGAGGAATTTTCTGACATTAATTCTGACACTAATCAATTCAGAGCATAAGTGTACGGTGAGATGGGAAAGATGTATTTTTAAAAAGGGTGGCACGGTGGCACAGTGGTTAGCACTGCTGCCTCACAGCGCCAGAGACCTGGGTTCAATTCCCGCCTCAGGCAACTGTCTGTGTGGAGTTTGCACATTTTCCCCGGAGCACCTGGGTTTCCTCCAGGTGCTCCGGTTTCCTCCTACAGTCCAACAATGTGCAGGTTAGGTGAATTGGCCATGCTAAATTGCCCTTAGTGTTAGGTGAAAGGGTAAAGGTAGGGGAATGGGTCTGGGTGGGTTGCTCTTCGGAGGGTCAGTGTGGACTTGTTGAGCTGAAGGGCCTGTTTTCACACTGTAAGTAATCTTATCTTAAAATCAGAAGGGAAGTAGTATGAAGGAAACTGATGAGGTTGCAGGCTGACAAGTCTCTAGAGTCAGATGGATTTCATTCAGAGAGGTTTCTAATGAGGTAGTAGATACATTGGTGTTTAATTTTTCTAAATTCCCTAGATTGAAGAAATATTCCATTGGAATGGAAAGTAGAACTATACCACATTCAAGAAGGAAGAAAACTTCTTGACAACTGTTATAAGTAATCATCGCTGTGTATTTAGAAAAACTCAAGGGGTGGAATCTTGTAGGTGTCTGAACAATGTTGACTATGATGAGATTTGTGGCACAATTGGATGAGAGTCTGGGAGGGCTATACCAACGTTGGGAGATTGCTTCATCTTCTAAGGTTGTGCGAAGCACTGAGACAAGTTTCTAACTAGGCAGTGAGAAGTTGTCAATTAAGGGTGTTTATAGCTTGTTAAATGCCTTATTAACACTGCAACTTGCCTTACTAATAGCCAGCTTCCTATCTTACTAAACATGTTGAACCAGATAGATGTCATGAGCACATGGTATAGAAGTCAGAGTTGGAACCTGGTGCCTTCAGATTGCTGTTATTTGCAGAGAGCCCGTATGTTGCTCAGCTAAAAACAACATCTCCCATAATCCACAGGCACCAGCTACATGCTCTCCTTGTCCATAAACATTGGCATGTAACACTTGCCAACCCATCACCATCATCATGGTCTTCTCTAATCCACTTGCAGGATGTTTAGGAAGCACAGACTCTCATTGCACGGCAGCCAACATTAAAAGACTGCAAAGAGGAGTTTTTGCATGTCAAGACAGGCACCCAGCTTGGAGATTGGACCAGACTACATCTGAGGGCTGCTTATTTGCTCATTTCGCACTCACTCACTACCTGCATGATTTAAGCACCTTGTATTGCATTGTCATGCCTGTTAGCATGTTGCCACTTCAGCCAGAGGCATGTCTACCACTGCTGCCATAATGCTCTTTTACGCAGATATACAGACAGACTGTTTGTCATGCTTGTGAGTCGGAATCTGACCACGGAGGGGTGTAGGGTACACTTACTGCATGTGCCAGCTGCCTGTATGGCAAATGTGCTGCACATCTATTCAACCAATGGCCATGTTGGAAACTCAGTGGGGATTAGTCCTGTTCAGTCAAGGTATGGCTGGTGTCTTTCTGGGAGTCCCAGTCACATCAGTCAGGGGCACAGGCTGCATGCAATCCAGGGGTTTGGCTACAGTCACTTGGAAGCTCAGTCTGACTGAGATCTAGAGTGGTGTGCAACAATTCATGCTGCAAGGTCAGCATAAGGAGTTTAATAAGTCAAGTATTGCCAGTCTAGGAGCTGCAGAGACAGGGGCCTGATCAGTCATGTCTAGGGGCTGGTCATCAAAGCTGGTCAGATCCTAGGGCAAATACATTTGTTAAGTAAGATATGGGGTGGGGGTGGGGTCAGGGGATGGGGGCATGGGATCTGTTGGTGAGCTGACATGGGATTCAAGGCTGAATGGGGGAAGCAAAGGCATTTGTGGAGGTGGCAACAATGGTAGTGACAGGGGAAAACTCAAATATGTGGGGTATAGGTTCTATGTAGAGGCCACTACAGAAGGAACATAGAGGGGCTGGATTGCATCATTAGGCATCATTGCATCATAATTTCATGGTTCAGGGGTCAAGGAGGACAGTTGAAGGTGAAGTTGATCTCCTCATTAGGAATATGGGTGGAAATGGCCTGTTGGGGTTATATAAGACAAAAGTTGATATGGAGGGAGCACCTGGCAGCCAGGTGGTGCTGATGTTGTCTACTACAAGTTGCATTTTCTGCTGTTCTCTAAATATACACTAATGTAACAGAAAAATGGTTGTGACATTGCCAAATCAATGGGGCAAGTCAATTTCAGTTTAAGTAGATTCACTAGATCTACATCTGATAGAGATTGATGATGCAAGTATAAGAAGCATGGGTTTGCAAACTCAGCTAGATTACCATTACAAATGTTTTTCTGTCCATTTGTAATTCATGTGGAGAGAACATACTTAGATATCAAATGTAACTCAAAGGCAGATTGCACCATACCATCGGAGCCAACCAACCAACCAACCATCTCATTGATGCAGAAGTTAGAGGCAATAATATAAACATGGGTAAATGCTGTGAGTGAGCAGACCATCACATGTGGAACTTCCAGTGGTGTTGTGTGATGAGAGAACCTCACTGCATTACAAAATCTGATCTTGGGCTATAATTAATGCATGGGAAGTGAAATGGTTCAGGTAGATTTGGGATGGGAAATGAGTAGGACTACATCAGACATTCCCTTTTTGATATACTGAGGGGATCACTTAGCTGGAGTGGTAGCATTGCCAAGCTGGAACCAGGACTAACATAGAGCAGATATTAAAGTTCCTAAAAATGCTGTTCAGCAGCTTGGGGTGGGGAAGAGCACTTGCAGTCCGGTCAGACTGTGCTGCAACATCCTGGTATGCTGTTATCTGTACAATTGAAGAAGAGAATTGGGCAATTCAATAGATGCTGAGGAGCCAGGAGAATAGACGCAGTCAGCAAATGAATAGGATGAAGAAATTGAACTGGAGGAGCCTCGACTTGTGGATGATGTAGTTTAGCTGCATCAAATGCTATAAGACAGATGGAACCTGATTGATACATGGTTTCGGCTGGTGTAAGTTGTTTGCAGAATGTCTTTAGGGACAGCTGAGGACAAACGCCAACATCTGGTGTACATTGTGAATGTGAGTTAGTCTGGATTCATTCCCTTTGTGTTCCCTGTCTCTGGTTCTCAGTAAAAATTCATATTTGGATTTATTTGAATAGTTGTCTGAATGTGATGTTCCCCAACTGGGCAATGTTGCAATGAGGGTGACCACTGTACATTGAGGAGAAAGTGAGGTCTGCAGATGCTGGAGATTAGAGCTGAAAATGTGTTGCTGGAAAAGCGCAGCAGGTCAGGCAGCATCTAGGGAACAGGAGAATCGACGTTTCGGGCATAAGCCCTGAAGAAGGGCTTATGCCCGAAACGTCGATTCTCCTGTTCCCTAGATGCTGCCTGACCTGCTGCGCTTTTCCAGCAACACATTTTCAGCACTGTACATTGAGGGCACAATAGTGGTGGCATGGTGGCTCAGTAGTTAGCATTACTGCCTCACAGTACTAGGGGCCCAGGTTTGATTTCAGCCTTGGGCAATTGTCTGTGTACAGTTCACACATTCTCCCCATGTCTATATAGGTTCCCTCCAGGTGCTCCAGTTTCCTCCCACAGTCCAAAGATGTGCTGATTAGGTGAGTTGGCCAAGTTAAATTGCCCATAGAGTTCAGGGATGTGTAAATTAGGTGCATTATTCAGGGTAAATCTAGAGTAGTTGGGGAATGGGTCTGGGTGGGTTACTCTTCGGAGGGTCAATGTGGACTTGTTGGGCTGAAGGGCCTGTTTCTACACTGTAGGAATTTGATTCTATTCTATAGTGAGCACACAGAGAATCTTCAGGTGGAATGTATCTAAGGAAAGGTGAAATCTGTGGCCTGATCATTAAGGTGACTAAGGTTAGAGAATGGAGTTACTTGTATTAGGAAGTGTCAGCTGTGCCAACTTGTGGTGGTGTGGTGGCACAGTGATTAGCACTATTGCATAACAGGTTGTGGCCCTGGGCGACTTTTTGTGTAGAGTTTGCACATTCTCCCCGGATCTGCATGGGTTTCTTCCAGGTGTTGCAGTTTCCTCACACTGTCTAAAAATGTGCAGGCTTATAGGTATGGGACTAGGTTTGGGTGGGATGATCTTTGGAGTATTGGTGCAGACTCAATGGGACGAATGGCCTCTTTTAGCACTGCAGGGACTTTATTTGCCACAGACAGTGTCTCTATGCCATTGAGGGCCAATGCCACATTTCAACAATTCTCTAGATGCACACTGACATCTCAACAATGGTGCAAGAGCTGCAGGTCTTTTGGCAGGTGTTAGCTGAATGGCACGTTGTTCTGGTAATGGCACATGGTAAGATGGGTCTAGAAAAAGATGTGAGGGATCATACAGAGGCAGGACAGATATTTAATGAGGAGGATTGTTTTCCCTCATCTCTGTCTTAAGTTAGCGCTTCCTTATTTTTAAACTATGACCCCTAATTTGAGATTCTCCAACGAGAAACATCCTTTCCACATCCATCCAGTCAAATTCTGTCAGGTTCTTATACATTTCAGTTAAGTCACTGGCTCTTCTAAAGTCCAGAGCTCTGTCTCACCTTTCCTTATAATGCAATCAACCCTTCCAGGTATTAGTTTTGTAAACCTTCCCTAAACTGCATCCAATGCATTGATGTCCTTCTATAAGTATGGTGACAGTTTTGTACACAGCACTTCAGGTGCACTCTCACCAAAGCCTGCATAACTGAGCATAACCTCCTTACTCTTGCATTTAATTTTCCTTAATGAAACATAACATTTCATCAGTTTTCCTGATTACTTGCTGTACCTGCATACTCCCCTTCTGTGATTCATGTACTCAGACAACCAGATTTCTTTATCTCAGAGCTCTCTAACCTCTCACCACTTTGATAATTTTCAAAACATTATTTCTGAAAACATGGATGATTTCACGTTTTCTCACATTATACTCCAATTTCCAGATGTAGCCCATTGACTTACCTTGTCTATATACCTTTATAGGTTCCTTATGTCTTCTTCACAACTCACTTTCCTACCTTACTGTTAGCAGCAAACTTAGCCTCAATACCTTGATCTCTTCATCTAAATCTATTTGATAATTTGAAAAGAGTTGAGGCCCAACACTGATCCCTGTGGTATGCACTCAGGACATCCATCAAGCCTGAAAAAGACCCATTTATTCCTACTCTCTGTTTCCTGTTACCAACCAATCCATGTCAACATGTTAGCCCAACAACATGAGCTTTTATTTTCTGCAATAACCTTCATTGTGACACCTTGTCAAATCTCTTCTGGAAATCTATGTACAATACATCCACTGATGCCCTGTCATCTACAACTCAAGTTGCTTCTTCAAAGAACACTAATAAATTTGCTAAACCTGATTTTTTTTCATTCACGGGATGAGGGTATCACTTGCGAGGCATCATTTATTGCCCCAGAGGGCATTTTAAGAGTCAACCACATTGGGTCTGGAGTCACATGTAGGCTAGACCAGGTGAGGATGAGAATTTCCTTTCCTAAAGGATCTCCCTTTGACAAAAACATATTGGCTCTGTCTGATGACCTTGAACTTATCCAAGTGCCCTGTAGCAATGTTTTTAATAATAGCATTAACATTTTCACTAAAAAAAAGCTTATCCAAAGGTAAACATAAAGAATCAGCTTGCTCTTTAACAAAGGGAAGTCATGGTTAACCAATTTATGATGTTCTTGAAGGAGTGATATGATAAAAGGGAACCTGCAGATATACTGGATGTGGATTTCCAGAAACATTTGTGAAGATGCCTCATGAATGGTTTTTGCAGAATTTAAATTCTCATTGTGTTGGAGTAATGTATTTGCATGGATAGAACATTGGCTGGCTGATAGAAAACAGTGAGTATGCATAAATGAGTCTTTGATTCAAGGATGTTTTTATTCATTCTTAGGATGTGAATGACATTGGTTAGTCCAGCATTTATTACCTACTCCTAAGTTCCCAGAGTTCATGAAAGAGGCAATCATGTTGCTGTTGGTCTCGAGTCACATGCGGCAAGGTCAGGTAAGGATGACAAATTTCCTTTCCTAAAAGACATGAGTGAACCAGTTGTGTTTTTAACAGTAGTTGATTCCAGAATTCAAACATCATCTGCCAACATGGGATTTGAGACCATGACTCAGAAACATTAGCCTGAATTCTAGAGTACTAGTCTAGTAACACTCCCACTATGCCACTGTGACAAGTGGAGCCCTTTGAGGCTAACAGTGTGCTGAACCTAACTTTTCACAATTCACACCAATGTCTTAGCTGAGTGGAGTGAAAGCATAGTGGTTAAATTCACAGATGGTTCCAAGATGTGTAGAAAAGTATGGTGTGACGAAGATATCAGGAAGTTGTGGATATACATAGGTTAAGTGAGTGAATGAAAATTTGGCAGATGGTATATAAAGTATGAGAATGTGAAGTTGGTCATTTTAGCAAAAAGAATGAAAATTAAAGAGTATTGCTTAAATGGAGAGCAACTCGAGAATTCGGAAGTGCAGAGGGTTTTAGGTGTTCTGGTGCATGAGCCACAAAACATTAATTTGCAAATTCGGCATGTAATCAAAAAATAATTATTGGGATGTGATCCCTTGTTATGATAAATCAAAACTAAAACTAAGGATGTTAAACTACGATTGTACAGGGTATTGGTGAGACCAAATATGAAATATTGAGGGTAGTTTATGGTCTCTTTATGTAAGGAAGGATATAATTATATCAGACACAGTTCAAAGGAGTTTTACAACATTATAAAAGGGAGAATGGAGTAAAGTCCTTGCAGGAAATGAAATAGTTTAAAGAGGAATTATACCAGATTTGACATGTTAACTCTTTCTCTGTCTTTACAGGTGCTGCTCAACCTGCTGAGTTCCTCCAGCATTTTCTTTGTTTGTTTCAAGTTTCAGCCTCCACAGTATTTTGCCTTTAATATGATAAGCTGTCATCCTAACAACCATGGGATTGACCTTTCAGTGAATATTGATTTATAACCTATCTGCAGAAACAGAGACTGAGAAGTTGAGGAAGGAAAGGCAAGGTGTAAAATAGAAATTGGAAGCAAACCAATTAAGAGTGAGAGCAGGGAATAGCACTGCTTTTGTCATCAATGGTGAGGGAGGTTACCCCGTTTGCTTGAAATAAAGAAAAATTCATATGAATTTTTTTCATACAAAATTTTTCTTACAAAAAAAGCAGGCAGAGTCATCACGTGTGTGTACCAATAGCAATACATTTTGTTTGGAAGAATAGAAGAATTCTTTCAATGTAGTAGGAGTTGGACAATGTCAAAGTGTGGGTTGACAAGTGGCAAGTTACGTTTGCACCTCACAAGTGCCAGACAGCAACCATTTCTAACTTGAGAGGATCTAATCATTGCCCCTTGATACTGTATGGCATTACTGTTGTTAATCCCCTACTATTAACATCCTAAGCGTTACCACTGACCAGAAAGTGTACTAGATCAGTCGTATCAATATTCTGGCTATAAGAACAGATCAGAGACTAGGACTTCTGACTCACTAAAACCTATTCACAAGATCAGGAGTGTGATAAAATACTCTTCACATCCCTGATTGAATGCAGCTCCAATTGGAATCAAAAAGCAGTCCAGGGCAAAGCAGCAGATTAACACCTTCAGCACACATTCCCTCCATCACCAACACACAATAGCACCAGTGTATACCATCTACAAGATGCAACATTAAATCTCAAAAATAAAATTTACTGCACCTACCAACCACATTTTTCCAAGATTATAGAGTACACCACCAATTTTGGTGTAGATCATAGAATCCCTACAGTGTGGAAACAGGCCATTTGACCCTACAAGTCCACACCAACCCTCCGAAGAATATCCCACTCAGACCCATTCCCCCATCCTATTACTCTACATTTCCCATGACATATGTACCTAATCTATGCATCCGTGCACACTATGGGCAGTTTAGCATGGCCAATTCACACCTGCACACCTGTGGACTGTAGGAGGAAACTGAAACACCCGAAGGGAACCCACGCAGACCCAGGGAGATTGTGTAAATTCCACACAGACAGTCACCCAAGGCTGGCATCAAACCCTGTTCCTGGGTGCTGTGAGGCAGCAGTGCTAACCACTGAGCCACCATGCCGCCAGTGCCACTGTGCGAATACTTGGCCCATTTCTCTCTAAATCCTTCCTATACACACACCGGCCAGATGTATTTTAAATGTTGTAACTGTACTAGCCTCCACCATCTGCTTTGGCATCTCAGTTCATACATGTACCACCCTCTGTGTGATTAGGTGTCCCCCAAGTCTCTTTTAAATTTTTCCCCTCTCATCTTAAAGCTATGCCCTCAAATCTTGCACTCCCTATCCTGGGGAAAAGCCTTGACTATTCACCCTATCCATGCCCCTCATGATTTTGTAAATATCAATAAGGTCACCCCTCTGTTTCCAACGCTCCAGGGAAAATAGCCCAGCCTATTCAGCCTCTACCAATAGCTCAAACTTTCCAACCCCGGCAACATCCTTGTAAATTTTTTCTGAACTCTTTTAAGTTTCACAATATCCTTCCTATAGGAGGGAGACCAGAATTGAACTCAATACTCCAAAAGTGGCCTAACCTCTATTTCTTGTACAGCCACAGCATGACCTCCCAACTCCTATGCTCAATGCACTGACCAATAAAGGCAAGTGTACCAAAGGCCTTCTTCGCTGTCCTATCTACCCATGACTCCACTTTCAAGGAACTATGAACCTGCACCCCAAGGTATTGTTCGGCAACACTCCCAAAGACCTTACCATTAATTGTACAAGTCCAGACCTGATTTGCCTATTAAAATGCAGTATCTCTAACTGCCTAACTGCCACTCCTTGGTCCGTTTGCTCATCTGATTAAAGTCCCATTGTACTCTGAGTTAACCATCTTCATTGTACTTTACACCACCAATTTTCGGGTCATCTGCAAACTTACTAACCATTCCTCTTATATATTCACACTCAAATCATTTATATAAATGATGAAAGCAGTGGACGCAGCACTGATCACAGGCCTCTAGCCTGAAAAACAACCCTCCTACTTTCAAGTCAATTTTGTATCCAAATGGCTAGTTCTCTCTATATTCCATGTGATCGAACCTTGCTAACCAGTCTACCACCTGGAACCTTGTTGAATGCTTTACTGAAGTCCATATAAACAATTCCCCAAAATCCTAGAATTTCCTTCCTTACAGTATTATGGGTATATGAATGGGTATGAGTCAAGGAACCAGTCATCACACCCTTGCAATAGCAACTGTGGATGAGCAAGAAATTTTGGTCTAACCAGTGACCACAAAATTTGGTGAATGAATACATTTTTAAAATTGTGAGAATAACTAACCTGACAGAGAAGAAAATGAATGGGAACTGCTAAGGTCTCTATTAAAGAAAGAAGTGGAGAGCTTTCCACTTCTTCCCAAATGTGGAACAGAGGAGTAATGGCATTCGAAATCTATGGTGAAAGGGAAATGCTTCACACTAGAAAACTGGATATTGTTAAAATGATAGAAAATAGAAAAAGTGTCATTGTTATAGCTGTGAAGACTACAAGAGACAGGAAAATAGAAACAATAAAGGAGGCTATAATTTCAATGATTGGATAATATATGAATTCCAGTTGAATTTTGTTTATTATCTCGAGCATTTCCTCAAATCTTGCATTATCCAAGTATTCTCCCACACACTCAGGTCAATCCCCAAGAAATATGAAGTGATTAATTCAGAATAGAACCACAAGTTAATAATAGTCCCCTTGCTAATGCTTCATAAAAGACAATCCATTGCAAAATATACTTATGTTGTGGAGGTGCTGCTGTTGGACTGGGGTGGACAAGGTCAAAAATCACTACAACTGATGAAGTGGCAGTGCCCCAAAAGCTTATGATCTATACTTTAAAATAATCTGAAATAATATAGAATATTTCAGTTTATTATGAAATGTGGCTTTTCCGTCATTTTTCACATCAAATTTCAGCAGTTTTTGTTAGTGTCGAGGAATAATTTTGTTTTATACCCAGCTCAGCCTCAGAAAGACTAGAAACTATCAACATTTCACTTGTAAGCTTGTTGTGATCTCACTGCAGGCAAGAACTAATCAGGTAACTGACTTGAGAGATTGATGATATAGAATCATTCAACACTTCAACTGGTGACTACTTTCAATCTTTTGTTGCTTTGGGCCGTCTGAGTGTGCATAATGGATTTTCACAGATTGATTTGAGACTTCATTTGTCACCAAAATCAATGAGGACATTTAAAAAGAAACTGATTTATACTTCAATTATAGAATAAATAACATGGGTGGATATCTCTTTAGAGTATATTAGAAGCTTCTGTTTTAAAAAATGTAATTGTAGGTGAATACCTTAATCAAGAGCAATTGAAATAAAACTTCTTTCTATTCTGATTTTCTATTGCTTATGTGTGAAAGGTTTTTGAGCTATCAGTGTGGGAATAACTTAAAGACAGGATGCAACAATACTGTTCTTGTTACTGCTCCAAACCAGATAGTATATGTCACAACTTGACAATATTATTTTCAGTCTCCCTGTGCACTTGTACATATTTCATTCTGTTCAGTTGAAATGTTACTTTGTTAAGTGTTTAGCACCGTATCGTAACTAATCTCATGGAACAAATATTGCTAAAAATAAAAATCTAAACTATGAGCATACGTATCACAAATGCACAAAACAAATTGATATTACATGCTGAATTAGAAACTGCAAGCTGAAAACAAGGTGACCAATTAAGTAGATTATTTGCTTTACTTTGGGGTTTGTATACCATGTAACTGTACCAATGGTTAATGTACAAACTTAGCTAAATTAGTTGAAATATTAATCTTCTTTCTACCCTAGATATTTGTTAACAATCTTGACAAACTTGATAACATAACCTAGTGCATATTAAAAGTTTCTTGGTAGTTGTCATAATACAATACATTTCATTTACACTTCTGATAGTAAGGGCCGTTGATGACAATGATACTTGTATTTTTTCTAGAGAAAAGTGTAAAGACATGAGGGGACCAACAGTCTGAAATCCAAGACAGAAATGCTCCTTTGATGGTTGCAAGCACCTTTATTCCACATGTTAGGTCGTTGCTTCTATACAGTGGATGAGATGAGTTTCATGAGTATTCGATTTATGCGCTTTCAAGATGTTTATGAGAAGATGGGAAGAAGTTTCTGAAATTATCAAGTGCTTTTGACCTAGGAAAAAGTCTAGCAGGGCATCTAGCTTAACTCTTAGCCGAGGAAACAAAATGACTAAAATTGGTTGGATCTTCCATCTGGATCTTCTCACTGAACATTTGTGTGGCCCTTTCTCATCCAGTTCCATTGGTAACAGCTCCTACTGTATATCATCAAGAAAGTTCTTGATGGTCAGGCATCTGAACATTCAAATTTCTTCCATAGGATTTGCAATAGGAGTTGTAGTTTTCTGCTGTAAGTTTGTAGAAGACCTCAAAGCTCAAAAGCCATAAGCATATCAATGACCATTCTTGTGGAGTGACACTTGTTTTCCTGTTTGTTTGGGGCAACTTACATTCCTTTCCCTTGTTGCAGCAGACAAAATCCTACTAAGTGAAAGAAAGAGTGCAGGCTGGCATTGGAGTCCCATTTCTTGTGACTCTAATGCCAGTGGAATAGGAGGCAGTTGAGCTGTCAGGGTGGCATTATGGCTGAGGCATTGTGAATGGTGAGGTAGGGGTGTGGTTGCAAGAGGGCTAAGAATTTCATGAATGCAGTAGAACCTTGATTATCCGAAAGACATGGGTGGGGAGCATTTTGTTCAGATAATTGATCGTTCAGATAATCGATTAGATCGTAAGCAAGCGGTAATTTATGAGTGCCAGTTATCCAAACATTTTTCAGTTATCCGACAATGCGTGCCATAATGCCGTTTAACTGATAACTGAATGCTGAGTTGCCCAATGCCATTTTTACGGGACCCTGAGATCTTGTTTGGATAATCCGAAATTTGGGCAATTGATGTTCAGATAATCGAGGTTGTACTGTACACACAAGGAACACTGAGGCAAGTGTGACTTATAGTTTCCCTTGCATGGTTCTGAACATCAGCTGACTTGAAAGCTCATGTTTGGAAGGGCAAGTTTTTGCTATCTTTTTGTTCTCTCGCAAGAACATATAGCTGCTGTTCCTAGGCGACAGATGTCTACTTCTGAGGAGGAGGAGGAGGAGGATACCTTAGAGGATATATTGTCAAAACATTCCCTTGCACCTACCAACCCCCTGTGGGGTAACTGCACCTTGACAATCCAGTGTTTGTGTGAGTGGAGACTGAACACCCGTGTGTGTGCTTTGGGGTGTGCATTTGCTGCCTTCGGGAGTGGACTCTGATCTTGGTTGTGGATTCTGTTTTTGGCAATGGACTCTGTATCCTGGAGTGGACTCTATTTCTGATAATGCACTTTGTACATTGGAATGGACTCTGTTCCTGTGCATGGACTCTGCATTCTGAAGAGAACTGTTTATGGTAATGGAGTCTGTACCAGAAGGGACTCTGTTTGTTGGTAATTATTGCTTGTTGGCTTTATCACCTGCACTGTCTTGTGTCCCCGAGTCTGGCAGGCCTTGCTGTGAGCTGGGAGGCTCATAGGTCATCTCGAAAGCTGTTACCCTGAGAGCCGGAGGGTGGGTAGGCTGTCCTGTGAACTGGAAGTTGGGTAGGCCATCCTGATGTCGGTAGCCCGAGAGCTGGAAGTGGGTAAGCCATTCTGAGCACTGTGGTCCCAACAAGGGGCAATCAGGATGAGTTGTCCTAGAGGTGGCTGGAAGGTGTGTCCGATGGCCGAAGGCTAGAAAGTGCATAGGGGCAGGCCGTGATCTGGAAGGCTTGTGGGCTGCCCTGTGCACCATCATCCCAGGGAGGGCGATGAATTGTTCAAGACATGGCCCAGACATCTGTCAGGGCAGTCCACAGGCTGGATGGTGCATCAGGGTGGGTAAGAGTCAGATGGTATGTAGGGGCAGACTGTCACACCGGGCAGGTACTGGGGTGGGCTGTCCTCAAGGTGGCTGGAAGGTACGGAAGGATGGTTACAGAAGCTGGTAGGTGGGCAGGCCGTCCTGATCACTGTCATCCTGGGGGGTGGGGAAACAGGGCAGTCTGTCCTAGAGGTGGCCGGAAGATGTGTCAGGGCGGACTGAGAGCCAGAAGGGGCCTAGGGGTGGGCTGCCTTTGCGTGGCAGGTGGGAAGGACAGGTGGTTTGTTGGGTTGCTAGGAGTGTCTATGATATATGTACTGTTTTATTGTTCAGTTTATCAGACTGTCTGTATGTTTCTTTCTTGATTGATCTAAGGTGGGATTCCAGGTTTGTCCTTGTTCCCTGTGAACAGATTGTACTGTGGGGTTTGGGGTCTGGCTTTGCTACCCCTTTCCCCTGTGAATTGGTGTTTCTTGTAAAATGCTGTTAATTGTTAACTGTTTGTTTTAATTTGTACTGGTTAATAAAATTAAAAAAAGGAGATTCAAATCTCCTTAGTTGAGGATTGCCTCCGAGCTGACTGGCCACAGACATGTACTGTGCACTAGTAATTAGAGTGGCTTGGTAACAATACCCAGCCGCAATGCAGTTATTTCAGTGAACCTGTGTAAGGTATGTCCTCCATATTTCTAACCAGTTACTCTTCAATTCTACACATTTAGAGACACACCATCAGAAAAGTAATCAAATAGAATTTGTAAATGCTTTATTTAAAACAGCCTGAAACATTTGTAATTCACTTCCTCTGGATCACAAGTAAGGATTTTGACCTAGTTCAGAAGGCCAATATTTGGTGTTAGACTTCTTTATTTCTTTGATTGGATGATCGAGGCAATTAATTATTTTGTACCAAATATCTGGAAAATGATTATCTGATTTGAAAACATTTCCAATATTTTATTCTCTCCTGGAAGAGCAAGCTGCTCAAAAAATAAATCCTGTTCAGTACATTCAATTTAGAACAGTTACCCAAATCAATTTGAAAGCAAGTACCTGATGTGCTTCGCATAATGATACATTTGCTGGATATTGAGAAAGCTACAAAAAGGTATGAGGAAATCCAGAAGAAGAATGCATCATCACGAAGCGAGGCAGTAGTGGATAAAATGAAAGAGGTGATCAGAGATTGCTGCAGAAATGTCAATAATATTAGAACCATGAAGAGAGAACCAAGGAAATAGATTATGCTCAAGATCAATAAGATTATCCAGTCCTTCCAACTGTCTGATTAAACTACCTTTCATAGCTGACACTGCAGCATTTATTAATCATGGTTAAGAATAGTCAGTGCCTAACTTGAGAAGGAAGTTGGATTTTTGATGCAAATTTTTAATGTTGATTTAAATACATTAGTATGTATAATATACAAGTATGTATAATACGCAAGTATGTATACTACACAAGTATGCATAATACAAAATTGGATTAGTTTTCTGATAGTTGTGCCTCTAAATGTGTAAAATTGGAGAGTAATTGGTTAGAAGCATGGTTGAAAATTTGATATACAAAGATCCATCAACAAAATTCAATGCCTCCTGTTGAGGCTTGTGTGGCAGTGGGGGCATTTAGTAAAGAATCCTGCCTGCTGACACAAATCTGCCTGCCAAAGATTTCCCTACAATTGAGTTCTCTATCACTAAAGCTCTCCCTATCGTTTTCCTCCTGAACAATGAAGCAGAGCCAATCATGGTGCCACAAATCTGCCAGTTGCTGCTTTCTATTGAGAGATATTCCCATGAACAGTGTCAAACATGGTATATCCTACATCTTGCAGTATTGATCCCAGCAGTAATGCCTGATTTCCCAAGTTTTTCCACCTAATTTTCTGCTTTTTTTAGAACATCGAACAATATACAGCACAGGAACAGGCCCTTTGCCCCATGATGTTGTGCTGAACATGATGCCAAATCCCTTCTGCCTGCCCTTGGTCCATGTCCCTCCATTCCTTGCATATTCGTGGGCTTATCTAAAAATCTCTAAATGCCCCCACAATATCTGCCTCTACCACCACCCATGGCAGTGTGTTCCTACCGCTCTCTATGTACAAAACTTGCCCCTCACATTGCCTTTGAACTTTTTCCTGCTCACCTTAAATGCTTGCTCCCTAGTTTAGACGTTTTAACTCTGGGAAAATGATTCTGACTGTCAACCTTATCGATGCATCTCATAATTTTATAGACTTCTATTAAGTCTTCCCTCAGCTTCTGCCACTCCAGCGAAAACATCTCGAGTATTTTCAAGCCTCTCCTTATAGCTCATATCCTCTAATCCAGGCAGCAACCTAGTAAACCTCTTCTACACCGGCTCCAAAACCTCCACATCTTTCCTGTAATGTGGCAACCATAATTGAACACTATACTCTAAGTGTGGACATCCTGACTCCTGTATTTAATCCCCTTCTTTACCAGCCTAACTACTGCATGGCAAATTTCAGGGAGCAATGCACTTGAACCCCAAGATCCCTCTGCACATCAATGCTGTTCAAAGTCCTGTCATTAACTGTATACTTTTCCTTAATATTTGAATTCTCAAAGTGCAGCATCTCTCACTTAACTGGATTAAACTCCATTTGCCATTTCTCCACCCATAATTGAACTGCTCTATATCCCTCTATATCTTTTGACAACCTTCTACACTAACTCCACTGATCTTTGCACTATCTGCAAACTTACTAACCCACTCATCAACATCATCATCCAATCATTTATTTATATCACAAACAGCAGAAGGCCTATTACAGATCCCTGCAGAACACCACTAGTAACAACCTCCATCAAGAAAAACACCTCTCCACCACTACCTTCTGCCTTCTATGGGCAAGGCAATTCTGAAGCCATGTGGCCAAGACACCATGGATCCCATACATCTTAATCTTCTGGGTAAGCCTATCATGAATGATCTTGTTGAAAGCCTGACTAAAATCCATGTAGACAACATCCACCGATCTACCCTCATTGATCACCTTTGTCACCTCCTCGAAAAATTCAATCAAGTTAGTAAGACATGACCTGCCCTGCACAAAGCCATGCTGACTGACCCTAATTAGGCCATGCGTTTCCAAATGCATGTAAATCCTATCCCTAAAAATTCTCTCCAACAGCTTCCCAACCATCAATGTAAAACTCACTGGTCTATATTTGCCTGGTCATTTGCTCATTATCATGCCCAATTAACTTTTACTGATTAACCCTGAATGCTATGATTTGAAGATATCATTTCTGAAACACGTACATGTTGTTCAAGCTGATAAAGTTTAAAATGGACTCCTGCTTAACTGGTTAGAGTGTATGTGTGATTTAAAAGATTCTCCAGTTCTTTCTTCATTTTTAATCCATCTTGGGCTTATTTCTTGAATAGTTTTCCTCTTTATCTCCAGTTGTAATTTTTGCCTCCTTCTCACAAATACCAAAAGTCAGTTTGTCTATCGATTATTTATCAATGCATTATTATTTAAACTATGTTATTGTATTCTTTTATCATTTTGTCACTTTTATCACACTAATCATTTTGTCAAGTAAGCATACGTGTGTCAGGCCCACTCTTCAGTGCATTTTTGCCATACATTCCTATTTGTTAATTACTTCATAAGTAAGAACCACCACTGCACTCTTACATTTGTTTCCCAAGTTCATGGCACGCACTCTTGAGGTTCAGGTAATCTTTTCAAAAGATCAAAAGGAGGGTGTCTGTGTATCCTTCTCACCTGGTTCAGTATTCCAGGTGATGGCCAAACCAGACGGTTCAGTTCGTTTAAAAAAATTTATGGGACTCACATATCTCCAAGGGAAAACTGTTAATTATCTAATTCTGTCTACACTTTGATTTTGTTGGATATATTCTATTGAATTACACCCAAGGTGAGTCATTCCCATTTCCATTTGATGCTGTGACACCTTTTCTCTGTTGCTATTCTTTTATTCTAAATGTGGCCCCATTAATTACCATTACAATTGATTTATGAACTCTGGAGAAACTGTGCTTGTGAGTATGTTAGCTGAGCTGGGGAGTTGATTTGCGGATGTTTCGTCCCCTGTCTAGGTGACATCTTCAGTGCTTTGGAGCCTTCTGTGAAGCGCTGCTGTACTGTGTCCTGTAGAATTTATTTGGTTCCATTCCTGCTGCATCCAGTTGCCGGTTCCGGTAGTTTATTGTGGTGGCTAGTATATTGAGTCTAGGTCTGTGTTTGTTGGAGTTCGTGGATGAGTGCCATGCTTCTAGAAATTCTCTAGCTGTCCTCTGTTTAGCTTGTTGTATGGTTGTTGTGTTGTCCCAGTCAAATATGTGGGCCTTGCCATCTGTGTGGATAGCCACTATGGATTGCTGGTCATGGCATGAGTGGCTAGTTGGTGATCGTGGATGTGGATTGCTAGTTGTCTGCCTGCTTGTCCTATAATGTTTTGTGCGGTCTTTGCATGAAATCTTGTAAATAGCATTCATCTTTCACATGATGGGTGTAGTGTCTTTTGTTCTGTTGAGTTGTTGTCTGAACATTGCTGTCAGTTTATGGGCAGTCATGAATTCCAAGTGGTCGGAGAAGTTTGGTTGTTAGTTCCGAGACATTTTTTATGTACAGTAGCATGACTAATGTGTTGGGTCGTGGCATGTCCTCATAGCATTGTTTGTCTGCTAGGCATCTGCGGATGAAGTTGCGGGGTATTCATTCTTGGTGAAGACTCTGTAGGGATGTTCATCTCTTTGCAGGTCGGGCATGCTGCAGTGTGTTGTAGACCTTTAGAACTGGATCCTAAATGCAGCTTTTCTTGTGTGTGTTCGGGTGGTTGCTGTTGTAGTTCAGGATCTGTTCCGTGTGTCTGTGGCTGTTCTGTACACCTTTGTGGTGCATTCATCCTTCTGTGTTCGTTTTACCATTACATCCAGCAATGGGAGTTTATTGTTCACTTCCAACTCTCGTATAAAGCAAAAAGAAGCATGTTTTCACAATAGTTTTGAGATAAATAAACATTATCACTTCGTGATTTCAAGTACTACCAAATTTCGCTTGGTTGATCTTTCTTACAAAAAGGTACAATTTTCTCAAATGTAAATTACAAGATTATATTTGACTTTTCTTCCTTTCAATGTTATTCCAAATTCAAAACTGTTAACAAATAACTTCTTTTGTGTACAACCCCTGCAGTGTTGTTGTGCTATCAGATTTCAGTTAATTTCTTCCAAAACAAGCTATCTCAATTGTTCCTGACAAATTAAACCACCTACACTGTTTCTATTGGCTCTTGTTTTAAATTAAAACTGAAATATTTAAATTTATTGCTCTTTAACATTCCATTGAATTTCCTATTGCAGGTTTGAACCAGCAACTTGTATAAAGCAATTCCATCAATCCCAAATGCAGCAATGACTTTGCCTACACTAGACTTCCAGCTCACTTGCTGTGTTTTTGAAACCTACTCAAAATAAAACCTACTGGCATTGGAAGAAGCTCAGTTACAATATCCACACAACACACCTCATCACACAGAAGATGTGTGAGAAGATTTAAAACTGACAACTATGCTGGTCTTAGAGTCAGAGCCCAAGTCACCAGGCGACATCACGTCGATGTATTCAACCAAGAAAAAAGGAAAATCTTTTAATAATCTAAAACTGGCATTTTAAATTTCTATTGTCTCAAAGAAACAATTTTCTTTGCACGTATATGGGCAAAACATTTCTCATTTCAAATTCGGAGTTCAAGTTGGATGTCTCCCAAAAATATTTATCTTGCTTTGAGAACAAGTTAAACTGTTTTTCCAAAACATTGAATTGATGAAGCTTTTGGAGTGTTCCTTGTTTTTGTACTGATTTCAGTAGACTGTGAAGGATGCTGTCCTTGTAAATGTTATGGTAATTCTCTGTGATAACAATTCAATTTTCAGAGGGTTGCTTTAACTTCACTGAGGAAAAGGGACTTGTTGATGGGTCCTACTCCTTTGTCCAACCCTTTCAGCTCATGGGTGACATTAAACACTGGCTTTGCCTCACTACACAGAGATGAAACAGTGGAGGAAATGCTGTCAACAACGTTCTTAAGATGTTGCAACGTAACTGTCCCTGCTATTACTTGCTCACAGATTTCTGCGGCAAATATTTTGATTTTCTTCTATATCAAAGAAGTCCATTTCACCAACAGTTTCAACGTCAAATCCAATTTTTGCAGTCACAATATTGTGTCTATCTGCAGTCTTTTCCTCGTTGTGTACAATGCTTTCCTGTTGGTAAGCATTTTTAGCTTGTGCACATATAACACACCTTTGCGCAACATCCCCATTTCTGGCCACAACCAGCACCAGGTCATATTGCATTTTTCTCTCCTGATGTCCGCTAAACCATAATTTTCCAATAATGTCCACCTTATCTGCAAAATTGTGGTCATGATGTTGGTGATCTGTATCTTTCTGGGGGTCTTAATTTTAATGACTGCAGTTTGTTTGGGCAGTTTTGCTGCTTCCAGTAAATCTCTAACCTGCTCGTCATGTATGTCATTTCCCGAATGAGGTGATATGCCCTTGTTGAGCCCAGGCCATCATACAATCATAGGCGACACTAAGAGCTTGCCTGCTATCTGTGTATATGTTAAATTGCTTACCCTTGGCTAACCTCAATGTTTCCGTCAGGACTTTCAATTCTGCTACTTAGAGTGATTATATTACAGGGATCTACTCTCCTATTTTCAGGTGTCCCACAATGTCTACCACAACCCATGAAGCACAAGGCTGGACAGTCCTTCATATTTTCTAGATCCATCTACAAATAACTCCATCATTCTATTTTCTTCCAATATTTTCTCTGCAATCCCACCTCTCTTTCTATCATCGCATTCTCTCAAACAGTCTGTTCCTCTTCTCTTGATATTTGTGTGATCACTTCAAACTGTTTACATTTGTATTTTCTTTCGATTAATCTGTTTCCATAACCTCTTCTAAAATTCACTCCATTCTATCTTCCGTAATCTCTGAATATTATAAATTCAGCTTTATGCTTCAGTTTGTTATCCCTGAGTTCTCTACCCGCAGATCACCTCACCCAATAACAGTAAATAACATCATGGACTGAAAATTCTCCAGCTCTCTTTCAGCTGTTTTCACGTTGCTCTAATCCAAAAGCCCTAGACTGTTTAAATCTAAATTGTCCTTGCTCCTTGCAATTCCACTCTTTACTCTATCCCAATTGTTTTACGGTCTTTTTCAATAAGGAGTAAGTGTCATTGTCTTGTAAATTGTTTACTCACTTTAGTAGCCAGATTAACCATTTTATATCATGCTGTTTCTCATTTAGATGCATATGATTAAAATCTGTTCTTCAGTGCAATATTTCCTCTCCTTTGAACCAGTCTATTTGGGATGGGTCTCAGAATATCTTTGCACATTAATGTTGCAACTCAATTTCATGCCACACTTTCTTGATTCACATATGATCTTATCAGAAGATCTGTGAAGTTTTAGTTATCTCTCCATTTATGGTCCCAATGCCTCTGGCAGTGACTTGATCATCAAATTCAGTTCTCTCAAAAGGAAAGACAAGGACATAAGCAACACCAAGACAAAGCTATCAATTTTGGCTCTCATCTAAAGTTTTCTTTCACCAGAATGCATATTGACCTCAATTGTCATTACAACCCATTATTGTAATTTTGTTCGGCATCTTCTGTCATTTCTCTCCACCTCTAGTCATTTATTCTCATCTAATTTTGCAATTCAACTAGACGCCATCCTATTTCGTTTCTGAGTGCTGGAGAAATTTGCAGTCCAATGAAACATATTCTCATAATATCTTAAAACAGAAGTCAAACTTTTCTGTTTGATTCTGGCAAAAACAAAGTTTGTTTTTTCTTTCTGTTAATTGACCCCCCTTTAAAAATAATTACTTGAGAACTCTCTCTGGATATTTGATATATCTGTGTAGATTTGGTCAAATTCAATATTTGATTTATTCTTTTAAAGACACTGACAACTTTGATTCCATTCATTGAAACCACTAAGATTGTATGCATGCACATATTATTTTCCAGAATCCTTTAAATTTCAGGTAAACTTAAATGTCTAGAATGTCAGACCATGTGAATTTTAATGATTTTTTTATTATGATTATCTAAATGTGCCCAGGCTTAGTGGTTTTGAAATGACTGATACTCAACATATTTGATGTTTTCATCGTAGTTCTCCAATTCAGAAATGTGTTGTTAACAAGTGGCTTGAAGGGTTGAGGATGGCTCGTCTATTTCAGATTTTAGAACAGATTGTCAGATAATTTTGTCCAAAGAGAATTAAATGTTCAAAATTTCAATTTTCCCTTAGTGAACAGAACCTCTGATACTCCTGTTTCTAACAATTGCACAGGCTGATAATACGCCAAATATCAGTCTCATATGTTGGTACAAACCCTTATGGGTGTTAATTGTAGCATACTTGTGAATCCTCATTTAACCACAGTTGCAAGTACTCATGGCTCATGTACAGCTTTGTGCAGGACAGCTCCCTGCCAGCTTTGCATAGAACTTCTCTATGCGAGGGATTGGGAATTCACTCATCTGCGAAAAGTGGTTTACCATTTGTTTAAAATCCTCACAAAGGAGAACCAATGCATTGGGCTTCATAATTGGTACAACCAGTGCTGCGCATTCCACAAACTGAACTGGTTTGATGATTCTTTTGCTTTCTAACTTTGTGATTTCTGCCTCAACTGATGGTATTGGAGTTGCTTCCTGGTCAATATATAAGGTAGTATTGGCTCTTGGGTGGTCCTGAGACCTTGCTGAAAAACTTCTGGATATTTAATTAGGATTTCACACAGGAAGCCATTTTCTAATTGAAAAATATTGCACCAATCTAGGTGAATCTTTCACAACTAATTTTCCCCCATTAAACTTAAAATAATCCTTTTATGACTGCAGTGGGAACTGAACCAGCTGCTTCTTATAAGAGACTGGAACCAAAGTTGTACCCTTAATCTGTAACGGTTATGTGATGTCGATTCTCAAATTGGTTGATGTTTTTCACAAACTTAGGAGTAGGAGGTCAGGCTGAATTTTGCTAAAGACTAGTTCTGCAATCATTGAAACAGCCACATTGGTAATGACCTCTATTAGAACTGGGTGACTATTTAACCAAAAGTTTAATTTGATTGGTTCTGATTTGGATGTTACTAAGAAATTTAACTGTTCCAAACCAGATGTAGGTGGACTTTCCAGGATGTGCACTATCCTGGATATCAACCTCTGGCTGCATTTAGGTCTAATGGGACTCTTTGTCTCAAGTCTGCATTCCGGCAGCAACTACAATGATTTGTCGGCCAGATCCTGAAGAAAGTTATAACTGTTTGGCTTGAGGCTTGGTTTTGTTTTGGGGTTTTCCTGTGAGCTGCCCTAGGTCCCTCTTTTCAAGATATGTCCTGAAAGAGGCTATGCAATTGTCTTCACTCAAGTGGTGTTCCCCAAGCTCAGTTGGAGTAATGAGAGTGTCCACTTCTATCTGAATATCCGGCAATTCATATGCCCCCTTACCATATTTTCCAATGATAAAGTCAATTGTAGTGTCTGTTTGAAGTCCAGTTGGGCTTCAGCTAATAGATATTTTTGCATGGTGACAGCATTAATCTCACAATGATCTCAGCATCTTACTAAAGATTAAACCAAAATCACATGCCTCTGCCAATCATCTTAGTCTAGTTAGAATTCCCCACACAATTCCCTGCTTCTCAAATTACCGAGTAAAACTGATAATCTCTCAGAATTAGTGGAGGCATTGTGTTGTAATATTATTTAACTAAATCCATCAACTCTTTAATGGTTTTCATATCTGATGTCTCAGGCAAAATTAGGCTTCTAGTAACTGAAAAAGTTGCAGGCCCACAAGTTATAAGGAGAATTAATTGTTGTTTTTCATCCGCCATAATATCATTTGTCTGAAGAAAATAACATTCTTTTTACATACTGGGCCTAGTTTTCAATGGCAGAATCAAATGAGTTCAGCTTCCTAAATAGTAGCATGATGCCAGAAATACTTACCCCAACCCAAATTTGCCAGCAAATTTCTCTGGGAGCATGCTTTCACTCATTGCCACTGAAATAGCTCCACAGAGGGCAAGATCCCATCACCAAGTCACCCTTTATTGATACGTGGCAAGTCTTTGACACTGATCCAGGTTCCTCAGAGTCAGCTCTCAGAGTGAATAGAACTTCTGACACTCCCATTTATATCTGTCAGCTAGGCTCTCTAGATTTAGAGTCCCTAGCAGGGAACTCATTTTCTGTGAGGTAAACCTGGCTAACCTCCTTACAATCACGACAATAATGACTGAGTAATATTTTGCAATTGTCCACTTACAATGCTATCTGTTTTTTGGTGTCCTTTCATGAGATTATCTGTTAATGCCCTGCATTACATGTTATTCCGTCCTCTGTGTTTCAATCATTTGTCATATATCCTCTGGTCATGTCGTTTACACGATTTGTCCTTCAATTCCCCCTACAACCCTCCAATCCCACCCCCACCACCACGATTGAAAATGTGTTGCTGGAAAAGCGCAGCTGGTCAGGCAGCATCCAAGGAACAGGAGAATCGACGTTTCGGACATAAGCCCTTCTTCAGGAATGAGGAAAGTGTGTCCAGCAGGCTAAGATAAAAGGTAGGGAGGAGGGACTTGGGGGAGGGGTGTTGGAAATGCGATAGGTGGAAGGAGGTCAAGGTGAGGGTGATAGGCTGGAGTGGGGTGGGGGCGGAGAGGTCAGGAAGAAGCTTGCAGGTTAGGAAGGTGGTGCTGAGTTTGAGGGATTTGACTGAGACAAGGTGGGGGGGAGGGGAAATGAGGAAACTGGAGAAATCTAAGTTCATCCCTTGTGGTTGGAGGGTTCCTAGGTGGAAGATGAGGCGCTCTTCCTCCAACCGTCGTGTTGCTATGGTCTGGCGATGGAGGGGTCCAAGGACCTGCATATCCTTGGTGGAGTGGGAGGGGGAGTTGAAGTGTTGAGCCACGGGGTGGTTGGGTTGGTTGGTCCGGGTGTCCCAGAGGTGTTCTCTGAAACGTTCCGCAAGTAGGCGGCCTGTCTCCCCAATATAGAGGAGGCCACATCGGGTGCAGCAGATGCAATAGATGATGTGTGTGGAGGTGCAGGTGAACCCCATAGCAAATCCATCTGCATCTTCTTGAATTTTATTCATTGGCACCTTTTGGGCTGGGATTTCCACCCCTTGGACGCTTGATCCTGGGGCTGGTACATTGTTGTTAATTTGGCACTAAATACAGAGGGCCTTCCTCAAAGGAAGTGGTGCTCTCCAGCTACGTATTCAGTGGGTTAGACATCCGTTGCCGGGATTAAATTCCACCCATAATGTGTGCCACAGAATGCCTAACCCCTGACATGCACTTGTAGCTATGCTCTTTAGATAATTGTTCCATTTAAGTTTCTGATCAATGGTGCCCTCCAGGGTATTGGAGGCCGGGAATTTGGGAACAGTCATGCCGCTAACTGCCTTTAACTGTTAAGTCTAGATGTTTAGACTTTATCACCTTTGAAATATTCTTCTCCCGATACTTGTTTGACTGAAAAGTTTTCTGTCATTCATAAAGTGTACATCTTACATTTGTCATTATGTGTCAAATTGTGAACAGAGATGAATATTGTTCAATTATTAGTAAACATTCTCACTTCTAATCTCATGATGGAGGTAACACCATTGACAGAATAGCTGATGATGTTTGTATTTAAGACATTAGACTTTGGAACTCTTGCAGAAGTGTCATGGGGCTGAGATGATTGGCCTCCAATGATCGCAACCAGTATCTTTTTTGCTGATCGTGAATCGAATCACTGAAACATTTTCTCCTTGATTCCCATTGATTTACACCTGGTTAAGTATTGCCTTGATGTCAAGAGAAGTTATTTTCACCTCAACTCTAGAATTTGGCTCTTTTGCCTAGTTGTCTGGGACAGAGATAAGCAGAAATTTCTTCACCCGGAGATTAGTGAGCCTATGGAATTCTTTGCCACAGAATGCAGTTGAGTGCTGAAACATTGAATCTAAGGTGTAAAAGGATCAAACCATATGGAGAGAAAAGGGGAATAGGACTCTGAGTTGGATGATCAGTCATGATCATATTGATTAACAGGGCAGGCTTGAAGGGCCAAATGACTGACACCTTCTCCTATTTTCTATGATTTGATGTTTTCTCTGTTCTGGTTAAACCCAAGCTGAGCACCCATACTAAGCAATGCTTGACATTTGACAACAACTTCTATAATTGTGCTGATGATTGAGAATGATCTGATGATCTGGTTATTTACTTGATTGAATTTGTGGACAGGCTATATTTGGAAATTTGCCACTTTGTTGGCGAATCAAGGTATTTTGTCTATACTGGAGTGGTTTTAGTCAGAACACAGCCAGTTGTGGAGCATGAGCCATTAACAAAATAGCCACATAGGAACACCTAGTCTTTACCAAATCTTGAGCACGTATACATTCTTTGACACCATGTAGAATCCATCAAATGAGTGAAAGACTAACATCTTTGATATGAAGGGCCTCAGGAAGAAGCAGGCTGGTGGACCATTCACTCAGCTCTTTCACCTGAAGGTGACTGCAAATTCATTTAATATATTCATTGTCCCTCCATCTCCCATTCATAGTTAACTGATCACTAGAATTCATAACTGAATGTCGTAGAAATCTATTGGTTGTGGAGTGGCTTAGCTCTGTCTGTCGAATGCTGCTTCCACTTGAATATGTTTGTAGTGATGTATTGTTACATAACAAAGTTGACATTCAAATGTAAGTTCTCAAGTTGCTTCTCTTCCACTCTTTTCACTGAAACATATATTTGAAAGATTATAATGATAGAGCAAGAGATATGCCAGGCTATGAGTTTTACAGATTGTGATATAATACAATTCTTCCCTTGATAGCCTAGAGTGTTTCATGGATGCTCAATTCTGAGCTGCTAGATCTGTTCTGAATAATAAAAATTGTTCTCAGTATTCAGAGACATTGGGATCTCTGCTCTTTATGATATTTGTAATTGAGTTGAATAAAGAAATGGAAGGGTGGGTCAGTAAGTTTACCAATGATATGAAGGTTGGTGGAGTGGTAGATAGTGTGGAGGGTTTGGTAAGAAGAGGCCAGTTAGGTTGTCCTTGTTTTTAGTTCTCTTATCATCTGCCATCATTCTGTCAGCTATTTTCTTTAGAACATATGGGGCTATAATCTGGTGTTGTGTGATTTTAAAATTCATCAAGCAGTGTTGTTACCAAATCATACATGGCATTGGGCATCGAAATTATTCAACCAGAATACGTTCAGTGTTTCTTTTAGGTGATGTTCAACATGGAAGTTTATTGATTTAGGTGAGTGAGGAGAAATGGTAAGTGGTAATAATCAGGTGGTCTCCTTGTCCATGTCAGTATGACTTGATGATAAGAGACTTCATGGAATCTGGAATCCATGTTAAGGACTCCCAGGCCACACCTACCTGAATCTATATCACAGTGCCAAAACCTCTGCTGGATCTGAGTATCATGGTGGACTGCGACATAGGTTGAAAAAGGAACTGGAAACTAAAGAGAGAAATGAAGTTAGTCAGGAATATCACAAGGAATAAAAGCATGTAAGATCAAAAAGGGGGAAGTTACTTGTAAATCAATTAAATTTTTGAAATGTAGAGAACATAACCCCTTAATTTAGATGGATCATATTCACGTGATAGAACATAGAACATAGAACAGTACAGCACTACAACGTTGTGCTGACCTTTTATCTTACTCTAAGATCAGACTAACCTAAACACCCTTCATTGT